>NC_048595.1:198997696-199629811 GCF_003668045.3 Cricetulus griseus | reverse complement strand
TCTAAGTGGCTGTCACAGCTTCTCTGACACCTGTTCTGAGACAGCTGCCCTGCCCCCTCCTGCTCATGTGTCTATCTGCATTTTGCCGCCACCCCCCCTTCACTTACACACACACACACACACACACACACTGGAGTTTCTGAGTTCTGGTCTCCTTTCCCCCAAGGACCCAGGCTGACTTCTTTCTGGTCACCAAGAATTCCTCTGGTCTTCTCTACAAACTCGTTAGAGGGGATGAAGAGGGAAGGACATCTCTACTGTGCACAGACTTGCCATATGGTAATTTCACCATTTCCTGGCTGTGTGACCTTGGGAAAGAAGTTTTAACTTCTCTGTGCCTCAGTTTCATTATCAGCACAATGGGATTAGTGACGGCTTTCTGTGGTCAAGAGTCCGTGCTGTTATGTCAAAGCTCAGCACACTGCCTTAAAACACGAAACTGTTCATCTTTTGTTTCTTGTTGGCCTTTTGGGCCGTCACAGTGGTCAGGACTTGGGCCTGGAGACAGATTTACAGATGGACACAGCTCAGACATGTGCCTGAGTGGGTTCCTGTCTGTGCATGCACACACGAGCACACACACAGCTAACAGCTTCACACACTGACAGGCGCACGCGCCGGTACACACATTCAGAAACACACACAGGAGGAGGCTGTGGGAGGTGGAATCTGAGTCATCGAGACCAGAGATGTGGGTGGTGCTTTTGTCCTGATTTCCGGGGCTCGGTGCTCCATTTCGAACTAGGAAATGTTTGGAGGGAGGCAAAGCTAGCTCAACAGCTAAAGGCCCCTTTTCATGACTTCTTTCCCAGGCCAGCTGTCCTTCTGTTTCCACCCAGCTCAGTGTCATCTGGACTCTTTCCGTCCCTACCCCCACTGCACTGGGCCACAGTAGGCAGGGCACGGAAGCTTGTGGGAGGTGACGTCACAGCAAGCTTGGGATGACGTCACAGCAGGTGGGCCTGCTGCAGCTCCTCCCTGGAAAAAGGCGTGGATGGCCTTGTTAGGGAGGCATAAAGCAGCAGCACAGGGCGGTGGGCCCTGCATTAAGGGGGGAGTCAATTCATGTTCAGGTCCTGGCTCTGTCTCTGTGGCTGCTTTAACCTCTTTGGCAGTAGAAGGAAGCTAGTCACACCTAAGTCATGGGGGCAGGGGCGGGGGGGGGGGAGCTTGTGACTGTCCAATGACGTCATGTACATTGACAAGTGCTTTGTCCGGTGTGCTAAGGTTTGGAATGACAATGATGGAGGGATACAGTACATTCCCTGTGCAGCTTCACCCCAGCAGTCAGTTTTCTCTCCCTACAATCCTGCCCCTGTCCACGCCATCAAGCCAGGGGAAAGAAGAGGGAAAATGCCACCAGAGATCTGGAGCCTTGGGGGTCACTCCATGCCTGTGTGTGACAGGCTCGGCTTTGTCCAGCTTTTCCTCTGACTGGAAGATCATTGAGTCACAACCTTGCCAAACGGGAAGGAAGGACATCACTGCTTGCCTGCACCTACTGTATGCTGGGAGCTGCCTCCATGAACTCCATGCTCTCCCAAAGCTCTGTGATGCCATTGATCCCAGAATCTTCTGTCTACAAGGCAATAAGAAATGCAACCCCTTTGCCCAGGACACACAGTCAACCCCATTCCTGTCATCTCTCTCTATTGTCCTCAGTGGTTTTGACTAGTCTGAGTGGAGCCTGGGAACATAGTACCAGGGGAACATCGGCTTCTCCTGAAGCAGCCCAGTTCTGTGAGGCCTTAGATGTCGACGGGGTCTGTTTGTCAGGTTGGTCTCTTGTGAGCCTGAGGGCAACAGTAGAGCTGGTATGAGCTAGTTAATCCATGGGAAGTGTCCCCAGGTGCACGCACTTGGCTTCTAGCCCAGGGACCGTGACATCAGGGAAGGGACCCAGGTGCAAGGGACACAGGTGCATAGAAGTAGGGGTGGAGTAGGGGCAGCCTCGACACCTGCTGAAGGCTCAGGCCAGTCTCAGTGGGTGGGAGAGTGGGGTAAGCAGCAGATGGATAGGGTCAAATGGGGAAGGATGCTGAATCAACTCTGCAGCCCAAGGTGACTGAAAAGCTGCATGGAAGCAGGAAGTATAGAGGAGAATAGGAAAGCGGGGAGGAGATCCACAGAGAGGAAAAACCAAGGAAGCCAAGGCCAAGGACAGGGGTTGTGGTGTTTGATGAGAATGATTAGCTGTGCAGACTCTAGGGTCAGAGGACAGGGGCTCTTAGCTCAACTCTGCTACTCCATGCTATGTGGCTGAAGGCAAAAGCTGTCCTTTAGTTCCCTGCTCAGTCGTGAGCAGGGAATAGTCAGTGTCTAACCCCTGAGCCTCTGATTCTCCCCCAGAGATCTTAAACTTTATCTAGGCATGCAGCCATAGGCCTTCAATCACTGTTGGGGCCAGGAATGGTCTCCACAGTAGATCCCAGGGGCCAGTTTCCACCCCAGCCTGATCTCTCTTTGTGTGAGACTCTCTCTTTTAATATTTATCCCAAGCTATGGTTATTTCTTCCTCTGGGCCAGGTCTGCAGGCCTGTCATGTTAATTGGCTGGGCACCTAGCACACAGTAGGTGCTTCTAGAATGTTTGTTGAAAAGACAGTATGTCAGGTGGCTGCTTCATTCATTGCTTGCTAATTGTTCCGTAGCTGATTTCTGGTGGACAGATATTTCTAGACAAAGAAGGTCCAAGCTCTACCCTTGGGACTTCGTAGAGCTGTGGGTGAAGGTTCTAAAGTGACAGTATCACTGAGGTGACTTCAGGGACATCTGCAAACCAAGGCCAATGCTTGGGGAAAAAATGTTTGTGTGGTTAGGCTGGGCTGGGGAGCTGGCCCCTGGAGTGCTTCGCAGCAGTCCTCCTTGGCCCCAACAGTGATTAAGGTCCTTGTGGCTGGTTATTCAGCAGCCAGGCCGGAAGAGAAAGCCAGTAATTAACAAGCTGGCACTCACACAACCACATGTCAGCACGCCCAAGTGCAGGGATAGCTGTCTGTCAGTCGTAGCTGCTGGTGGAATTTTTTAGACAGCTGGGCTCAAGCCGGGAAATGAATATAAGTTACATTTCTATGCATC
This sequence comes from Cricetulus griseus, assembly GCF_003668045.3. Lineage (NCBI taxonomy): Eukaryota > Metazoa > Chordata > Mammalia > Rodentia > Cricetidae > Cricetulus > Cricetulus griseus. The sequence continues at coordinate 199,626,734 of NC_048595.1, read as the reverse complement.
GTTGTTCGTGGTGGTAAAAAAAAATTAATCAGTGACATAGCTGTGACACATACTCATTTAAGAGTCTACAGAGAAATGTTCATTTGTCAGAGGCAGCAAAGAAGAGATTATGTGTCAGCTGGGGAGGGGTGAAATATTTATACAATGGCTAATAAACACCGGTGTTTGAGGGGGGTCAATTGATTGTGTCACTGGCCACATGACAAATACGCCATTGAGCGGCCATGGGCACTGCCCCTGTGCCCAGGGGCTCCATTCTGATGACAAATACAAAACGTGTCACTGTTAATGCTCCTGTCGACCACCCGTGTAGGCCTCTTGCTGGCTGCCCGACTGAGATCCTAGGAAGCAAAACTCCCCTGGAAGCTGCCTACCCCAACTTCATTAACTTGGACTTGAAGTTGGTAAATTACTCCCCAAATGCCAAAACAACTGCAGAAAACCATTTCTCTCTCAGTGTGTGTGTGTGTGTGTGTGTGTGTGTGTGTGTGTGTGTTTAACTTCATGCTTCCAAAATTCAGCAAAATGATTGGTTTCACTCTGACTCCACCAAGACCTGGTCACCAGCGTGTTCCCCGAAGAACCCATCCTACTCGAGCTCTGACACCCATGCAGTGCTCAGAGGCAGCAAAAGAAGGGCTTATGGGACCTCATTGTGGGTATGTTTGCTCCCAACTTACAGTCCCCTCCTAGTTTCTTGGCCCTGTGGTACCTGGGTGCCCACCTGTTGTTGCCTAAAGTGACAGTAGTCTCCTGGGATATCCATCATCCCAGGATTCTCTCCTATCCTCAATTAGTTGAACTTTCCAAAGGGGAGGGTCACATAGGGCTGATGACTGCTAGCACCCAAGCCCCAAGTATATGCAGGGCCCTGTGCAAGCATTATCTCCATGAGTCTTCACACAGTCCTTGAGATGGCGTAGGGGAAGCCATCAAAACCCTGGCAAGGAGCCTGCCGTGCTGCACAGATGAGGCAGGAGCAGACCTGGCCCATGGAATTCCTGAGTATAACCTCCTTGGTCTCCTGCCTGACCTGTTGGAGCCTTGTGACAGGTGACTAATTCCCAAGTTAAGTCAGCTTCTAAGAGACTGACCCACAACCCAGAGAACTGTGAGTGTTTAAAGCCCTGAGTATTCCAGGCTCTGCTTGGAGCATTTACTCTAGCAAAGTCTAGCTGACTCCATCTTTCATCTTACCTGGGCCAGGTAGAGTTGTTTCTGAAGGCTGAAGGGTCCCCATCATCCCAGACACACAGAGGCCTCTGCCAGGAGCCTGCTGCTGGTTGCTGTACCACTCCTGTCATTTCTGTGACATCCAACATCCGTCATTTGATTTGGGATGGGATGACACACTGAGCAAACAGTTGCAGATGAAATTTCACACGTCTCTGTGAATGTGGAGATTACAGATAAGCACACGCCACAACTTGTTTTTACTTTTTCAAAATGAGATTCCTGCCTTCTGAGGTTGCTCTTCACCTTAGACATCCCACTAGGAGGCTGTTGGTAACCTCAGTGATGGCGATAATGATACAGCTGGGATAGAGTGCTCGCTACATGCTGGGTGCTTCATGTATTTTGGTTAATACTCATAATCCCATTTTACATATGAGAAAACTCTGAGTCAAAGAGATAGTAATTTACCCATGAATGTAGCAGGAGTTTGGAACTGAACTCAGGGGTCACAGCTGAAGAGCCCCTATCTAGACTCTTGCCCACTAAAGTATTCGTTCAATCTTCCTGTAGTCATGGAGGCACCCATGTTGGAGCCTGGCTTCCACCAAGTCAAACTCTATTAGATTCCCGGCAGGTCTTGCTCTCTTTTGTCTCTGGAACATTCCAGATTCTCTTCCTGCTATCTGAAATATCCTTCCTGCTGCCTGCTGTTGAGTGGGTGCCTCACTGAGGGCTGCTGATGGTATACTTTGGATCTCCCAGTGTCTATCCAGTCCACATTCACAAGCCTCCAGAGGCAGTCCAACTGTGCTCTGGTAGATGGCTTTCCCATAGCCCCATGGCCTATAGAACTGGCTCCAAGGTGCTAGCAGCAGAGGCGACTTGAAAATCTTGAACTAAATAGGGCAGTGCCCCAGTGTCCATCCCTAGACTCCACAGCATCCTTGTCACAGCTCTGACTAGATCACTCTCCACCCCCAAATAATACCACACAAGCCTTACTCTCTTCTCTACTTTGTTTGACTCACGCCATCACCCCTGGCTCTCTCTCTCTCTCCTCTCTCTCTCTCTCCTCTCCTCTCTCTCTCCTTTCTTGAATGTTTGGTGTACCCCACTGCTCCCTGACTCTTATCCATCCTGTAGGATTCATCCTCCATGTCTTTCCAGGAAGCCCTTCTGGATTTCACCAGCCTGGACACAAATACTCCAGAATGTGAAACTGAGCCACTGTACTCTTAATAAACTTCTTTTTCTAAATTTTAGTTTGTGTGTGTGTGTTCTTGCGTGCTTGTCTATATGTACCACATGCACACAGTACCCACAGATCCTGGAACCGGAATTACAGGTGGTTGTAAGACATTTAGTGTAGGCAACAAACCTGAGTCCCCCACAAGAGCAGAAAGTGTTCTTAACTGCTGAGGCCATATCTCCAACCGTGTCTTAAGTATTCTTAATGGCAGACCCAGAGGAAGTCCTCATGAATATTTGTCAAGTGAGTTGGTGAATATACGCAAGACCAGGGAGTATGGATGGATATCTACAGAAAGAGAATGCCCAATGACACTAAGTTTGGAGTTTGTTCAGTTAAGCTAGGGATAGACTTACAGCTAGCGGTTAAGGTCTCAGTCTGTTCAAACAGACTAAGGGTTGTCCCGAATCTAAATAGCCTGTGTGGCTCCAAGCAAGTTACTTAACTGCTCTGTGCTTGGCCACCTCATCAGTACCATGGGGGCTAATAATATCATTTATTAAATTAAATAATTTGAGTTGCATAAATGTGCTCAACACCTATTTATTTCTGTGAAGAGACCAAAACAGGCAGAAGAACGAGGAGGAATTGTACTGTGCAGGCCATTTCAGGCATGGGCCTCAGAATCTTGGGCAAGGATACAGATGACAGCTCTAAACTGCCAGGAACCTGTGTCCTGGTGCCAACTCTGGCCCCATACATTGTGTGACCTCGGATAAGTCTTTCCTCCCCAAGTCTTGGTTTTCTCCTCTTCAAAATAAGGACAGTGATTCCCTTCCCAGAACTACCCAATAGGATTATTATGGGAGATGACACAAGATAATATATATGAAGACGCCTCCAAATGTGCTCAGGGCTGTATAAATACAAGGGATTACGGTTATCTGCAGGCGGTTTGTAGGGGCTTAATTATTAGCGTTCACAGGCACTGCAGCTGACGCAGCCCAGCAAATGTGCCCTTGGCAGATCCTTAGCAGGAAGGGCCCCAGGCAGAAACTGAGGCTGGGTTTGCCAGCATGCTTCTAGAGGGGATGGGCACAGGAGGGGCTGGCACTGGGCAGCACAGGGGCTTTAGCCCAGCCTTGCTCTCCTCGTGTGAATCTGCAATGGTGGTGCAATGGCAAGAGTGCAGGAGAGGAGGCAGACACCCTTGGCTTCAGGTGTACCAACTTTTGGATGCTTCCAGAAGCAGGTCTTTCTTCTGGGTTCTATCCTGGCAGCTCCTCCTCTGGCTAGAGGAGATGGGGACTGGCACCAACTGACAATGACTCGGCATTTGCTAGACCCAGCTGGGTGGTGGGGAAAGACTCGCCCAGCCTCATAGTGTCTGAAGACCCAGAGCTGTGCGTTTTGGAAACGGAAGGAGGAAGCCAGAGCAGGGCAGCAGCGGTTCAGTGCCTCATGCAGAAGGGCAAAGGGGCTGAGGGGACCTGGAACCAGGAGCTTGGGAATGAATGACAATGGAAGACAGAGCTGTGGTGGAGGTGGGGGTGGGGGCCGAGGGAGGGAGTGCTGAGGCATGAAAAGGCATTTCCAGATGTAAACAGGAGATGTGGCTTCTAATGCTGCCAGCTGTTTACTTATTCAAATTATTCCTAGCTGATAGCACATACCTGTAATCCCCACACTTGGGAGACTGAGGCAAGAAGATTGCTCTAAATTCCAGGCTAGCCCTGGCTACATAGTAAGACCATATCTCAAAAAACAAACCATTATTCATCTTTTGTAAGCAACCCTAATGAAACTCACTGGATCCAAGAAGAAAAGGAGGAGCAGGAGGAGGAGGGAGAAAAAGAGGAGGAAGAAAAAGAAGAGGGAGAGGAGGGGGAGGCATGAAAGCAGAAGGGGATCTGGTTGAGAAAAGAATGAGGATCACTGAAGGTGGAGTGGACAAGAAACGGTAACGGACTGTGAATATAAGAATATGCTAAGTACAGGCATGAAAACATTATAATGAAACTCATCATTATGTATAATTAATATATGTTAATGAGGAAAATATCATTTACCTTTGTTTTAAAACTTAGAAAAATCGTTCTGGAGCACAACGGTCAACTGGGGTAGTGGCAACTCAGTTTAATAAATATTTATCTATCATCTACTATTGATGACTCAGTAGACAAAGTCACTCTTCCCCAAAAGGTTAGAGTTTGTGCAGACACAAAGACAGAGTCTAAAGAGACCAGGGTAGAATGGGTAGACAGCCCCCAGCCATGCAGAGAGAAGAGTCGGGCTGAGATTGTACACTTCAGAGGCCAGACTCAAGTGTCCACTAGCACCATAGAAAAAGAACTGGCAAGTGGAAACCTGTGTCCCACATTCTCCACTCTCTGGCAGTGCTGAAGGCAGGGGAGGGTTACCTCAGTTGCAAGCCTGAACAGCTGTCAGTATGTCTATCCCTGACCAAATGTGGGAGCAGCTAGGTATGTGTGTCTACAGCCTCACACCTTTATTAGCATCTGTGAGCTGGCTGTGACTCAACAATAATGGCCCTTCACATGGGCCTGGCACCTTTGTCCACTCAAGTTTCATAACGATCTCTCTAGGGAGTAGAGCCCAGGCCTCCTCCTCCTCCTCCTCCTCCTTCTATACCACAGACATCTGTACCTGACATGTCTACACTGTGAAGTGCTGTGCAGAGACCAACTGGCTGAGCAGATGCAGCAGCTACCATTTTACGAGTGAGAGGGACCAGTGACCCTTGGGCATCTAGACTGTAAACCACAGATTTAGAACTAGCATACTTTCCTATTCTGGTTTTTGAGACAGGGTTTCACTATGTAGCCCTGGCTGGCCTGGAACTCATTATGTAGACAAGGCTGGCCTCAAACTTGCATTGATCCCCCTGCTTCTGGTCCCCTGGGTGCTGGGATTACAGGCATCTGCTAGCCTACTGTGCTCCTCCTTTCACCTCTCTGCTTGGAGCTGCAAAGCTGCCCAAACAGTTGACCCGGTTCTTCCAGCAGAGCCCAGTGTTCTGAGCTTATTTGTAGACTATAGGTCTGGCCCCATCACACCCCGATCCCACACTCTGACTGAAGCCCAGCCCTGAAGGCAGGGCTGAAATCCTGGTTTACGTTGCCCGAATGCTCCAGGCTTCTGCCCACATCAAGCCTTGGTGTTCCCATAATTTTTTTACAGAATGGGGGCCCCTCCCGTCTCCATCTCAGAACCTGCTTGGTTAGAGCAGCCAGGATCAATGTACAGAAAACCCAGTAATAACCCCAGCGCAGGCAGCTGGGCTGCTGTATAAAGACAGATTAAAACCTCATCGGGTTGGGATGAGGAAATAATTCAGCTGCTCGGCCACAGTGGAAGAGCCAGAGGTTGCAGGTGCAAGTGGCGGAACATGGGAGGGACACAGGGATGGGAGTGTTCTGGCCTTGGGGGTCTGCATCCTTTTACCTTACTTCCACCCTCAGCGCCACCTTCCTTTGTTGTCAGCCTTGAAACCAAGGCTGACACATCCTGGTCCCCTAGGGAGCGGTGAGGGGGAGGCAGGCTGAGGGAAGCTAGTCCCTGCTAGCACCACAGCGGGCTCATTTACTCCTCAGCGGGACATTATTTTGCTCATTTGTTGTCTAGGTCTCCTCACCTAGACTATAAGCCCCCAGGAAGCCGAGGACCTGTTCATTTATGCCCTGCATTGTATCTCCTGCATGCAAGAGGCTCGGTTTACACGTAGATACATTGATTAGAACCCCGTTTCTTTTAGATCAGCCTTTTTGACCTCGCCGGACTCGATTCTCTGCTCTGTAAAGTGGGCTGGGGGCCTCTGGAAGGGCGATCTCAGTCCAGCGGGGGCTTGTATCTGATTAAATTTAAACCGCGTGTGGTACCATACACCTGGAGCCCAAGCACTGCGGTGGTGGAGGCCAGAAGATCAAAGTTCAAAGTCATCCCTGGGGGCGGGGCAGAGAGAGAGAGAGAGGGAGAGAGAGAGGAGGAGGAGGAGGAGGAGGAGGAGGAGGAGGAGGAGGAGGAGGAGGGAGAGAGAGAGAGAGAGAGAGAGAGAGAGAGAGAGAGAGAGAGAGAGAGAGAGAGAGAGAGAGAGAGAGAGAGAGAGAGAGTTTTGCTAAACTGATTTTTTCAGAAAATAGAAACCGCGTCTGACTCCTGAGGCGCCATCAGGGGGCGCCCTTGTGCAAGGCGCTGGGCGCCAGGCGCCTTCTCAGGCTCCAGGGTGAGTTCGGCCGTGGCCGCTCCCACTCCCCGCCTCCACCTTTGGGGGTTACATCTCTTCCCCTCTGTCCGGTTCACACGCCTACCCCCACTCCCAGCGCGTGTCCCGGCTCCAAGGGCTGTCTCCGCAGCCCAGCGCTCCTCCATCCATCCCCCGCCCGGCCCAGACTCCTTCCACCCACGCAGCCCCATATGCTGGGAAAAGCCTCCCACTCCCCATCTGTCAAGCCGCTTCCTTACCCCCATTCCCCCGCTCCGCCGCCATCCCTTCCTCCGGGAAGTCCTTCCTGATTGACAGGACGGGGGACCAACATTGCGGGACGCTCGCCCCAGCTCCACTGTCCTAAGCAGAGGGTTGTGTTGGGCGAGGGATGAGCTCAACCTTCGAGCTATGTCTGGGGACAGATGCTCGAACTCTGAGCTTCAGATCATGGAAAAACCTGCCGACGTTCAGCACCTGGGAGGGACCCCCCTTTTTTGTCCCGCCCCAGAGGCCAGGAGAATGGGGCGCAGGTCCCGCCCCCACCCCCGCAGGTGCGGGATCGTGGGAGGGAAGCGACTCAGGGCCTGGGGAGCTTGGTGCGGAGGAGCAGGGTCTGCTTTTCTAGCCTGAAGGACCTGGTTTCATTTCGCAGATTGATTATGGCTGCATGTGTGGATGTGCACGCGCGCGCGTTGGGCGTTGTTAGCTTTTTCTTAAATGTACCTTGCTTGTCTAATGAATGTTTGATTGCCCCTACATCCGGAGGCTGTTTTAATGAAAGGTGAAGGCTCCTAGAGGGAAATAAATAAATAAAAGATTGTTCCCCATCCCTTGCATTTCCTTCTCCCACAACTCTCCGTCCCCAGCTGTCTTCTGAAGCCCGTGCCTTGAGGACGAATTCTAAGCCCGTTTGAATGTTCTTGTGTAAAGGATGCTTCTCTCACGGGGAAATCAGCCCCCTCCATCGGTCAATCTCCGGGCTTTTATTAAGGGTGCGAAGGGGAGATGAATGAAGAGAGAGGGCTGAGAAGCGAGGAGAGGAGCACTTTCTCTCCCGCCCGCACCCAGGATAGCTGCTTTGTTCACTTGTTGACGTGTGGGTTCTGTGTCAGGCTTTGCCGATGGTCAAGTTCAATTCATCAGAATGGAATTAGCAACCCACAACTGCATTCTGACTAGGAATTCGCTGAATTTAAGAAAGCCTCGGTTTCTTTACCTGTAAAATGGAGATTATCATATTCTTGTTGTGGATGGCCGGGTGATGGTGCATTATGCAAAAAAATGTCATTAAGCGCAAAGTAAAGCGCCCAGCCAAAGAGACTGTAAGTATCTACTATTAAGGGAACAAGGGTGACATACAGATCCTGGACACTGGCAGAGGTGGTGTGAATACACACAGACCCAGGACACTGGCAGAGGCTGTGTGATCTTGCCTTAAGAGGTGTAATGTCTGAGGCTATGTTGGGGTCTTCAAATCTCAGGTCACTACCAGGGCCTGTGTGGCAGGCTCTGTTCTTCCATCTGGATTCGCCTGTGAGATCAGAGATGGTCTCACTTTCCATATGTAATCTACCACCTGGCCGTAAGAGCTGAGATGGAGCAAGTAGGACAACTTCAGAGCACATAGATGGGGACCCCCACTCCACCTGGCTTTTCAGAAGAAGGCAATTTCATGAGGCAAAGATGAGGTGGATCTGGGTATTTGCCTACTAGAGGATGTTGAATTTGAGAGTGAAATCATGGTTGGTAGTGGAACTAAATACCGGTCTCTGTGAGTTTAGATGGCCCATGTGTTTAATCCCAGCACTGGAAGGCAGAGGCAGGTAGATCTCTGAGTCTCAAGCCAGCCTGGTTTACATAGCAAACTCAAGAGCTTCCAGGTCTCAACCCCAACCCCCAAAACAAGAAATAAAAGAGGAAAAATAGTCCTGGGCTCAAACCCTAAGTTTCCTATTTTCTGTCTTTGTGACCAGATCTAATTGGCCTTTCTGTGTCTTGTTTTCCTTTTCTGTTTAATGGGTATATTAATAACAAAAGGCTAATGACAGCATTCTTTTCATTGGATTTTTTTTTTTTCGAGATAGGGTTTCTCTGTGTAACAGTCCTAGGTATCCTGGAACTTGTTCTGTAGACCAGGCTGGCCTCGAACTCACAGAGATCCACCAGCCTCCTGAATGCTGGGGTTAAAGGTATGTGCCACACTGCCCGGCTCCTTTCATTAGATTTTTCTGGAGAATGAATGAGAGAGCATTCACCAAGTGCTCAGTACAGGCTGGGCATGAGGTTAACATTCGATAACCGTTAAATAGTATTAATACTCATTGGTGCTGGAAGACCTTGGGATGGGGAATGGATCAGGAGGTACCTTATGATCCTTGGCAAAGGGTTTGGACCTACCTAAGCACAGTAGTGAATAGGGGAGCTGTCAAATCCTCATCATCCTTGATGTCATTTCTGGTTCTTCATTTTACACCCAACAAGCAGCTCAGCAGCAGCCATTGTCAGCATCTGACCATTCCTTGCCACTTCCACAGTCAGCACCCTGGTCCCTGCGTTACCATCTCTCTTCTGCATTGCTACAATGGCCACCTGGCTTGTCTCCCCTGCTGTGTACTCTCCACACTGAAGGCAGAGGGATCCTGCGAAATGTGAGGTAGATTGCATCACTGTTCTGTCCAGTGACTTCACCTCTACCTCGGGGGAGGCAAAGCCAATGCTTTCACTGAGGTGAGGCCCATTGCCAAATCTCTCCCCTCCCCGCTCTAAAAACAATCACAACTATTTATTTATTTATTCAGTGAGCTTGTGAGAGCACACTATGGTATGCCTATAGAGCTCAGAGATTAACTTGTGGGAATTGGTCCTCTCTTTTGACCTTGTGGTTCCTGGGGTTAATCTCAAATTACCAGGCTTGATGGCAAGTGTCTTAAGCTGCTAATACATTTCAATGGCTCCCCTTTTGGTTTTTTACCTTATCCTGTAGCTCAGGCTGGCCTAGACTATGTAGCTTGAGCTAGCCTAAAACTAGATGGTAATTCTTCTACCTCAGCTGAGTACTAGGATTACAGGTGTGTCCCACTATGGCCCACCCCGTCTTTTCTCATTCCTCTAGCCTTTCAGAACTCTGCATCCTTCCTTAAGAGCGAGTTTGCGAAGCTCTGTTCTTTCTCAGGATTTGCTCTTTGTGTTCTAGCTGCCTGGTCCAGCCGCAGGTGTCAGTGAGATGATGCTCTCCTATTCAGGCATAGGAGCATCAATGAGGCCTTCCTTTCCTCCCCTGTATATCAAGTCTACCTCCTGCCTGAGCGCTCTCTGGTTTCTTCCTTTGCTATGTTCCTTTCAAGAGTAGTTACCACCATGGAACAATGCAAATTTACTTGAGTTCTTACCACTGGTTCCTCACCACCTCGTCTGGAGTGCAAGCTGCATGAAGACAATGGTTTTGTTTGTTTCATTGTTATACCCTGTATTCAGGGCAGTGCCTGGCACACAGTAACCTCTCAATAACCATTTGTTAAATGAGTAGGTTGAATGAATATGTGCCAGAGAAACACAAGTGGTGCAATGTACTGAGTGGGTGGGGCCGTAATGAAGGCAGAGAGGGAGACCTTGACAAGCATCGGGGGAGGGGCATACTCAACTCACATGGACCAAGGAGATATTGCTGGAGAAGGGTAAGCTGCCTGGGAAGTGATTCAGTCTGTCTGAGTGGTTGGGAACCACTCGGCTATGGAAGAAAGGATGAGGTGAAGATGGTGGGGACTAGTGATGTTTGTTTCCAGCGTCTTGCTGGTACCAATTGCTGAGTTGGAAGGAGGAATGGCATTGGTTGACTGTTACCGATATCAAGCATCTCTCTGCCTTAGTCGCTTCATCTGCATAGTGGGGAGGTTGAGTCCTGCCACTGCCTGGGGTGATTATGAAGACAAAGAGTGAGATGAAAGAAATGGCAAGCCCTTGTAGGAGTACCTAGTGGGTTCGACTGATGTTGGTTTGGGAAGATCTGGCAGGTGGGTGAAATAGTGACCTGCAGTAGAATTTAATTTAATTTCCTTCCAGAAGGAAGGAAATGCCAGGAAAATTGATTTGGTCTTTATATGTAGGAGATAGGGAAGAGAGAGAACAATATGACATGAGGTGTCACTGGCTGTGTGGAGATGGGCTTAGTTGATTCTGGAGTGAGAATGGGGAACTAGAGCAATGGTTGAGGTTTAGACGGAGGTTTTCAAGCTGAGAGATCACAGGGTAGCTTGACTAGCATATGGACATAGGTAGCATATAGACTGACTGCCATAGACATCCTTCTCCACCCCCACCTATCACATGAGAGAAACATGGTGATGCTGAGGATGGAGAAGTCAAATCTGAGTTACCAGACAGAAAGCCTCAGAGCACAGCCACTGGGTGTCTTCCTTTCCACATTATTCCGTGTTTGTGTTTATGTTGGGGGCCAGGTAGAGTAGGATATCAAAAATTCGCTATACGATGTTTTCGTTTCCTCAATTATTTTCATAGTTCTGGGAAGTGTGCATGCTAGACGAGTGATCTGATACGAAGCTACAGCCCAGGATTCACTTTTTGGTTTTTGAGACCTCTGGAATGTGCTGGGTGGTGGACTGAGAACTTGCAGGCTGTCCCTGCCCTCCGAGAGGTCAGGCTGTGGGGAGCAGAACCTTCCCTAGGTCCATTGCAAGCTGTGCCAGCACTCTTAGTTTGCAGAAGAGGCTTTCCAATGTCAATGTCCCCCTTGTAGTAAGAGGTAAAACTGGGCTTTGAACCCACAGGCTTAGTGTCCAGAGCCCTGGCTTTTAACCACAGATTAATCTGACCAGGGTTATTGAGTCTGATGGAGGTTTACATATCAGAGGACAGACATGTGGTTGTGGACACCTGGAGAGATCACCAAAGAGAAGCAAGGTCCCTAAAAGTAAAATGGCTTTTAGAAGGAGCCAGCTGGTAGATACAGCTCCATTCATTCCTTCTTTCACTCATTCATTTTATACTAATTCCATCTCCTGGGTTCCAGCCTGGGTAAGATAGAAACAGTTGAATACCTGTGGTGTGTGGTGTGCCAGACATCCTAAGCTGTTGGCTACTGTAGGAACTAAGCAGTTTGAACAAAAGAAACAAGGTGTGTGTGTGTGTGTGTGTGTGTGTGTGTGTGTGTGTGTGTGTGTGTGATAAGTAATAAATACCAAGAAGGAAAAATGGGCTGGAGAGATGGCTCAGTGATTAAGAACACTGACTGCTCTTCCAAAGGACTTGGATTCAATTCCTAGCACCCACATGACAGCTCACAACTGTCTGTAACTCCAAGATCTGATATTCCTACATAGACATTCATGCAGGCAAAACACCAATGTACATAAAATAAAAATAAATGAATTTTTTTTAAAAAAAAGAAGGAAAAACAGGGAGTGATATGAAGTTGAGATTTCAAACAACGTGAAGGACAGGGAAATGCAGGAGATGAGAAATATGGGAAAGAGTCAGAGTACACCAGGCCTTTCTAGTATTAAACATATGCATATTTGCCAGATATTATTGTGCACACCAATTATCCTAGCATTCAGGAGGCTGAGGCCAGCCTGGGTGACATAGTGAAACCTTGTCTCAAAAAGCCAAAATAAGGCTAATGATGTAGCTACACAGTGAAACCTAACACACACCAGGCCTTGGTTTGGGTCCCCAGAACCATATAAATTTGGGTTGGAGGCAAATGCCTGTAGTCCCAGCCCCATAGAGGAGGTGGCAGGAGGGTTATAAATTCAAGGTTATCCTTTACTGCTTATGAGTTCCAGGTTATCCTGGGTTACAAGAAACCTTCTTTCAATGTATGTATTTTATAAATACATATTTATAGTTGGGCATGGTGGATTGTTCCCATAAGGGAGGTTGAGGTAAAAGCCACAAGTTTGAGGCCAACCTCAACTACATAGTGAGTTCAGGACCAGCCATGGGGAGACCCTGTCAAAAAATAAAATTAAGAAAATATACATTTGTATTTGTAAAATATTCATTCCCACTGCTGAAGAAGGCCAATGTTTTGTGTGGAATTGCTGAAGTGGAATGTTTTATGTTGTGTACTTGGTTTTTCTTTTGTGCATGGAATCGGTTTAGGTGTTCTTTGGGTTCAGTCCCTGTGCAAGAGGGACGGAAGCAGGAGTGTGCATAGCAGGGATCTGGTGTCCAGGTCTAGCATCAGACTTTGTTGTCCCATGGGGCACTCTAGAGCTAGAACATCCTTCAGGGGTGTCTGGAGCTGGGCAGCTGGCTGCTCTTTCCTGTCAGTTGTGGATATGGAAACCTAGGGAGCCATCGCCTTGGATGACATCATGTTCTGAGGCTGATATAATTTTGACCTCAGAGGAGGTTGTCAGCCAATAGTACTGCAACACCTGGGGCAGTAAGCCTGAATGGGGGCTGAGTCAGGTTATGTTGTTCACTTATGTATTTAGAATCAGGTCCTCCCCCTACCCCACTATAGTCTTTATAGGGGATTAAAAACAGCAACAAAGATATAAGTGCTATAATCTTGTTTGTGTAAATCTTAAGTCACTTTGATTTCCATGTCTGAAGAGATAGAGGATAAGGTAGGAAGGCAAGGTGAAGACAGAGAAAAGTTTGAAGACTGAGACATCTGGGAGTCCTAGAAGATCCCTGGAAAGCAGGGGAAAGGTTTACTGGGGCTCCGCTGAGCCTGGGCTGTACGTCCTGCACTCATCTCCAAGACAATGTCTAACACAGGTATCAGTCCCACAAGATCACTATGTCTCGAGCCATAGAATGGACAAAGCAGACAGGTGGGGTCCTCAGGCCAGTTCTTTCATTTAAACTCTCTTACCCATGGGTGGTGGTGGTGTAGGTCTTTAATTCAGCTCTTAGGAGGCAGAGGCAGGTGGATCTCTGTAAGTTCAAGGCCAGCCTCATCTACAGAATGAGTTCCAGAGCAGCCAAGTCTACATAGAGAGATCGTGTCTCAAAAAACCAAACTAAACCAAACCAAAAATTACAAACAAAACACATTAAAAAATCTCTTACCAAAGCTGGAAGGTGGGGAAAATTCCTGTGCTATGTTGTCTTCTTCTTTCTTTTCTTTTGAGACGGGGTTTCTCTGTATAGCCCTGGCTGTCCTGAAATTTACTCTATAGACCAGGCTGGCCTTGAACACAGAGATCCACCTATATCTGCCTCCCAAGAGCTGGGTTAAAGACATGAGTCACCACTGCCAACTGACCAAGCCAACGAATAAAAGCATTTAATTTGAAGCTTACAGTTTCAGAGGGTTGGAGTCGATGATGGCAAAGCAAGGGCAGGGGGTCAGGAATAGCTGAGAGCTCACATCTTGATCCTCAAGTAGGAGGTGGAGAGAAAGAGATGCTGGGAACTGCAGAAGTATTTTGAAACCTCTAGGCACACTTTAGTAAACCACCTCCTCCAACAAAGCCACAGCACTTAATTTTTCCCAAATAGTTCCACCAACTGGGCGCCAAACATTCAAACATATTAGCCTTGGGGGGGGTGCATTCTCATCAAGCCACCACATTCTACTCCCTGAACCTCCCCTCATAGGCTCATGGCCATGTCATAATGCAAAATACATGTAGTCTAACTTCAACAGTCCCCATAGCTTCAGTCTCAACAAAGTTTAAAAGTCCAAAGTCTGAGGCTTAAGGCAATCAATCTCTTAATTATAACCTCCCCTCATAAAGTCAAAAAGCAAACCACACACTTCAACATACAGTGGCACAGAATATATGTTACCATTCCAAAAGTGAGGAAAGGGAGCCAAGTGAGGAAATACTGGCCCATGGCAAGATCAAAAGCCAACAGGGCAAACTCCAAATCCTGTAGCTCCATGTCTGGTGGATGTTAAAGGGCTTAAGTGGCTCTGGCCTTCTGGATTTGTTGGCTACAACACACTTCTCTCTCTAGGGCTCTTTCCACTCGCTGTGTGTAGCTCCCCTTGGCAGATATCCCATGACTCTGACATCTCCAATATCTTGGGGCCTCCAATGAAATCTAGGCTTCATTTTCATGGCTTCACAAAATGGCTTATCAGGGCCTCCATGCAGGGACTCCCTTGGCACATGCCTGGCCTCAGCAGTGCTCCTTAACCATGGAAGAAGATTCCATAGACATTTTACTCATGTATCCTTTAAGTCTTTGAAAACCAGAACCACCCAGCAGTTGCAGCCCAGTTCAGCTGCCTGCTTGGGCTGGAGCCTGCCTCTACCCCTCACCACCTTGAATCACATTTGCAGCAGCTTTTCTTTGTTGTTGCTCTTTAGGAGCAAAGAACAAAATTCCTCACACCTTTCCTTTTTACCCTTTTTATTTTATTTTATTTTATTAAATTTATTTTATGTGCACAGTTGTAAAGGTATCAGATCCCTTGGAACTGGAGTTACAGACAATTGTGAGCTGCCATGTGCGCACTGGGAATTGAACCTAGGTCTAAAGATCAGCCAGTGCTCTTAATCACTGAGCCATCACACCAGCCTCCTGGGCCTTTCCTTTTAACAAGTTGGAAGCTTAGTTGGGTAGGGTCTCACCCTGAGAGTACCTTTCCTTGGGTTCCATTTCAGAATGGGTCTTATTTCTTTAATCTTCTCACCTCTTTTAGCATAAATCTTGGTTCCAATATTAAATTTCATGATGATCTTTTTTTAAAGGGGGGGTCTTCATTTTGTATTTCTTTTAGTCCTGCTTGCTCTTTTTAATTGTACCCCTGCGTAAGAGTGGTTACTAATAACCACACGACCAAGTCAATATTAGGATGTCTTGAAATCTCCTCTGCCAAGAGCATTAATCCAATACCTTTCAATTTAGCTTCAGGCACATTCCTAGGACAAGACCAGAAACCTAGAATGTGAAAATATCACAAGAATAGTCTCTATCCCAATTGTTAGTATTTTTCCCACTCTGAAATCTCTTGAGCTGGGCCTCCATAGTCCACATTGCTGTCTATTATCTTTCAAGTTTGTACAGAATGGTCTATTAAGCCTCCATCAAAGCATTCAACTCTCCAAAGACCCCAAATCTTCTATATTCCTCCAAAATCCAGCATGGTCAAGCCTGTTACCCTGGAACAAACTCTGCCTTAGTTACTCCCTGAGTCTGGTCAAAGTTCAGCCTCTTTGGGGGAGCAAAACATAGAGAGGGGAAGGAGACCTGTGGAGCCTTTGCAAGGATACTGGGTGTGGGTGCGCAACCAAGGATGACCACATCAACCCTGCAATTTTCAGCCAGTTTGAATGCTGGCTGCCCCTCCTACCAGGAAAGTGTCAGCAGTGAAGAGGGGGAATTTTTCTATCAAGTGTGACCTGGGGTTGGTGATGAATACCAGAGATGGTAGGATCAGCTAGAATAACATGTCACACGGTAGGCTGCGTGCAGAAATGCTGGATTGGGTAACTGGCAAATTGAAAGGCTCCTTCATACTATAATGGTTAAAGAAAAAGGGAATTATCTCATGCCTTTCTTTTCGTCTATCAAGGTGTCAGCGTATGCTAATTACCTGGCAGAGGCTTCAACGGGAAGAGGAAAGAACAACTATTATATTTCGGAGGAAAGATTTATCTTGTGTGGTTGGCGCCAGTTGGAGGAGGAGGTGGGGTGGTAGGGGGGTCAGAAAGGCGAAGTGAGAGCTGCTGCTTGACTTGAATGGAGTAGGAAATGGCTTTGAACTCAGCTTTCTCTCCTAAGATTAGGAATAATAAGCTCTGTTGAGAGAGGCTTTGCTGCATCGTGGGTGAGGGAAGGATGCAGCATGGGCAGAGACCTAAGCACCCAATAACTGTGGGGAGGGCTCAGGTGGCACAGCAAACCTGGAGGCCTGTACAGGCTTCTCCACCCACCCACTGGTTGCACTAAGGGGCTATATGGGGTGGGGGTAAGTAAGGGGCACAGGCTAAGGACCAGGGAGTCCTGGCTTTGGCATCCAGGCTCCACTTCTGACTGTGATCTGTATCACATGACACCATCTTCCAGATCCTCATTTGCCTGTCATGGGGAGGTGTGTAATCCCTCCTTTCTGTGATGATTGTCAGAGCTGAGTGGGATCGTGTAAATGAAAGGCTCAGGACAGCTCAACCAACAGTAGCATCCACCCATGGTTATAGTTATTTGACACAGATTTTTGTAGAACCCACAGGAGCCCAGAATGCAAAAGGGAACAGGACACTGAGCTCTCTGTCTGCAAGGGAATCACCACAAATGGAAGCCCTGCATGTTCTTTGCTTCCACACTCTCAGGGTCCCAGAACTTGGAGAAAGGGGACACAAATAGGCAAAGGCCCTTAAACCTTACACAGACCATGTTTGTACCTGTCATGGTGATAGTGACAGTGGCCTTGAACTGACTGCTTGATATGCATGAACTCAAAGCGGAACTTGTCCCTGGAAGTGATGGGGGCCAAAGGGTGACCTCAGGAAGGGACTCGGAGGAACCAAGCTACTGTTGCTGATGGTGAACAAGGGACTGCCTTTGAGAGGAGGCTGAGATTTGGAGGCCAGCCTTGATTGATTGCACATCTGAGGGGTTCTTCTCCTAGGGTGTGATGAAGTCCCAGGGTCTGATGAGCTGGCTTCCATATATCTACCCAGCTGCCTATGCTGAATCCCAGCTGTCTCAAATTCTTTTTTTCAGGATCAGCTGGGTGGGGAACCAGTGGGCTGGAGAGAGAGGCAGTCTGGTCTGGGAGCAAGTGTACAGACTGTAATGACAGAGATCTGAGTTCAAATCTTACCCTTCAGGAACACTCGTCAGTTAAGTGAACTTGGTCCAGCTCTCAGTGAAATTCAATGAGCACTTTGAGGCTGTCCAGTAGACTGAAATCAAAGCTCCCAGCACACGGTAGCGTCTTCTGGAGGTGATATCTAAACTTTGTCCATCTTTCTCAGCTGGAGTTCATTCTATCCTGTCCCTTGGCCTGAAGTAGAATTAACTACTATAGGGACGGCTAAGAGAGGAAGGAACAGGGTGCTACCAGGTGGGCTGTGTGGCAGCAGAGGTTTTGAGCGAGTTAGTGGCTGTCAGAAACCAACAAATCACAGGTGTCTTGGAAAACAACAAGAGTTACACTCAGATACCAAAGAACAAACACACAGCACAAGATGCCTTGCCAAAGCGAAGCTGTTTTGATCTTCCTGGATGTGACATGTGTCACATGACAAAGGTGAGCCTCTTGCACCGAGACTCCTTAATTGATAGCTGGCGGTTCCTGGAAAAGCAGCACCCAGCTTCAAGGGACTGGGCCTAGAGCAGCCCCCTCATACTGCCCATCTCTCACTTGGCCCCGGCAAGCTTTCATCAAGCCAGGCACCCACAGTGGCACTGTGTAATGGTTGAGGGAGGCTCACTACTCCAGATGCCCTGAGGTCCAGTCTCGGCCTCTACCTTTCCAGGCCCTATTTGCCTTTGTTCCTGGAACCCAGGCTGTGTGCCAGTCTAATTGAGCTTCTTGACTTTGCCAAATGCGCCAGGCCCTGTCTGGCCTCCAGGCCTTTGCATATGCCGTCCTCTCAGCCTTGGATCCCTCTCCCATCCTCCCTCCCATCCACCTGGCCAGCAATGAAAACTGCTACTTAATAACAAAAATAATAGCAGCTTATCTTTATTGAGCACTTACTCTGAGCTAAGTGCTTCCCAAATGTTTTTCAGTATCTAAGCCTTACAACTTATGGGGTAAAAGTAATGACAGCTGACACGTTATAAATTCTACTGTTGACCGGGCACTATTCTAAGTGCTTTGTGGGAATTAACTCAGTCCTTACAGCCCCAAGGGGAAAGTTACCATCATTATTCTGATTTTACCCATAAGGAAACAGAGTCACAGAGAGGCCAAGCAACTTGTCCAAAGTCACCAGCTCAAAATAGAAGAGCCCACACTGCAGCTTGATCCCAGAGCTGATGTTTGTCATGGCCATCTCATCTGCCTCTGCTGCCACCTCTGGCACTTCAGCTTCAGATCCTAGCCCAGCACCTGGCATGCAGCCAGGCTCATCTATGCTGAAAGTCTGTCTGAATCCTGCAGGAGAAGTCTTTCTCTGGGTTTCCATTTTCAAACACAGGACTGTGAATTGAAAAAAAAGAATGCAATTGTATGAAATCTCAGTCCTCATTTTTGCATTTATCTGAGTTTTGTTGTTGTTTTGAGACAAGATCTCACTATGTATCTCTGGCTGGCTTGAAGCTTTATCTTCCAAGGGATGAGATTATAGTTATGTGTCAACATACTCAGATTTTTTGTTTGTTTCTTTTGTGTTTTTGGTGGGTTTTTGGTGGGTTTTTGCTGTTGTTGTCTTTTTTGATGTATCCATCTAAAAACATTGAGACAGAAAGTGCAGATGAGAAAACTTTTGCAGAACGAGATCAGTCCTATAACAAAATGAAGAAGTGCCAGTGTGCAGGCAGTGGCTTCCTGGCACTCCTGCTCCCTTTTGAGATGTGGTCTTGAGTGCAGAATAGGGGCCATGCATCAACTCTCTGTTATGGCAGATCTGAGCTAAGGGTTCTTGTGGGGAACATTTAGAAGGGTGTCACCACATTTATTCTCTGCCCAACCTTGACCACATGTTCAATGGGTCAAGTTCTGGTCAGAGGAGCTGGGAGCCAGAGGTGCCAGAGGCACTAGAAGAGTGTGGCCAGCTCTGGTCTCCTTCCACACACGGTTTCTGTGCTTAAACCATCACACTTTTGCTTCTTA
This sequence comes from Cricetulus griseus, assembly GCF_003668045.3. Lineage (NCBI taxonomy): Eukaryota > Metazoa > Chordata > Mammalia > Rodentia > Cricetidae > Cricetulus > Cricetulus griseus. Next base: position 199,607,435 of record NC_048595.1, on the reverse strand, counting down.
AGCAAGCTCTTTTTTGGTTTGCTCTGTTTTGTGTTCTTGAAACAGAGTCTTGCTATGTAACCTTGGCTGGCCCAGAGCTCACTACATAGCTCATATTAGCCCCTAACTTGCAGCAATCCTCCTGTCTCTGCCTTCAGATTGCTGGGATGACAAGCGTGAGCCACCATGCTTGGCTTCAGCTTAATTAAACTCTTCCACCAGAGTTGATTTTCCCACTGCCAGATGCAGTTGGCCAGTGCCTCTGCTTTCTACAGTGCACAAACAATGAGGAGCTGCCAAAAGAATGGGCAGCTCAAAGGGGAGTGAGGGTCTGGCCCCATAGGCCACTGTGTTCTCACTGTCTCTCTGGAAGAGGTGGCCTTTGGGGGGCAGGGCTATGCCCCTGCTGGCCTTTCCCCTGTGGTTATAACAAGCTCCAGCCTTAGCCTGTACTCACCCTGTGAGCCAGTGACAATTGGGTGAGAGGTTCTGACAGCTTTCATCACTGCACCACTGTCCCCCGCCCCACCCCCCAGGTGCACAGCCTGCCTGCTCAGGCTGGGAGGTGTGAGTGTCTTCCTTTCCTCACCAATAAAATGTAGATAAAGATAATACCTTCCTCGCAGGCCTGCGGTGAGGATCAGACCAGAGAATGCAGGGAAAAGCGACTTACATGCCATGAAAGACTCTGACAAATGCTCGTTATTTCGTGTTATTTTTTTCTCCTGGAATTTATCAAATACTTTATGGGCCCTGGAGGTGTAGTTCCCCCTACCCCTTCTATCATGCATGGATTTCTATGCCCACAACTCTCTTGTCCTCTCCGGCTGTACCATAGGGAGGAGGCGTAGTGCAGTGGTTAGGGAATGACAGGCCTACGTTTGAATCCTGGCTTGATAACTTTCTAGGCACGATGCAGAGCAGGGAACACAGCCTCTATGAGCTCTGTTAGCTTTCCCCTCTATAAAATGGACATAAAAATCGAGCTTTGGCATAGAGTTGATATGAGGAATGGGACGATTTGTGTAAAACTCAGGACTGTGCCTGCAACAAGTTCAGGCAATGTCTGCTGTGCTGTTGTGTCATTTATTCTCTCCAGCAGTCATGCCTACCCTCTTTGAGTGTTAGGACCAATGGACAGAATTTTCACAGGTTTCCTTGTCTGTTCATGCAGATGGGGCAAGTCGTTCATTCAGCAAATCCTTTCTGAGTATCTTCTTGGTGCTGGGTATTCCTGGGCCAATAGGAAGACTAAATTATAGTCTCTTGCACTTCATTCATTCATTCATTCATTCAGTGCTCAATTCTCATCCTCTTGCAGGGCCTATAAAGCTCTGTGATGAACTTTGAAATACAAAACTGTGATTGACACAGGGAAGGAGAGAAGCAAGATCTGGTTAAGGTCCCTTGAAGTCTTGGCTCTCCATGACATGTCTTCCCATTTCCTGTCACTTGGCCTCAGTCTCCCCATTTGGACGTTAATGGGTCACTCAAGCTGATCCCTAATCTCCTGGCCCACACCAACATTCCAGGTTTCTGAGCCAGTATGGACAAATGCCGAGTGACACCCCGTCTCTGCTCCAGGCCCACGCGCTCACTTGGGTCTCAGGCATCGATCGGCTAGGAGCTCATTAGCGGCCGCACAGCCATCGCCGCATGTCACAGGCTCTTAAAGTCTCCATTACTGAGGGACCTCACTCCTCTGTATTTTTAGCCTGCATCTGGAGGAGATGGCTGGCATCTCCTGCAGTTATACACATCAGGTTCAGTGCTTTGGACAGCTTCTCAGGCCTCTGGGCACCTGGATGGAGGTGGGGGCCCCAGATCTGCTCCTGGAAAACATAGTGGGAGGTGGGGAGTCGGGTCCTTTCCTCTACCATAACTCCCCAGCCTACTCCTGTGGAACCACCTTCCATATATAACAGAGTAGAGACGACCCCCACACTTCCAGGATACTGACAGCTCTTTGGATGACACAAGAATGAGGGCAGGTGATGTCAACTTAGGAAAAAAACCAGTCAGATGTCCCCAAGGATCAGCCACCATCTCTAGTAACAGACAGGTAGAGGAAAGCTTGCAGAAGCCACCCAGCGTGTTGTCATGTCTAACAGTCAGATCAGGGTTCTGTCTGCCAGTGGGGGACCGTGCCAGGTTGAGCAGCTACCCAGCCCAGAGAGCTCGGGTCCCTCTGTCATTATGTAAGGACTGTAATTCCCAGACCTCAGAGTGCAGGAAAGGATGCTCTTGTAAGCAATGACTGAGAACAGTGGTACTCTGAGAGAGACAGAGCATTGCTTGATCAGGAAGACAAGGAGATTAGGAGGTACCACAAAGAGGAGATCCCTCCTTCAGCTGAGGGGGGGCCAGACCCCAGCTTGAGATAGGAATGGAGCTGTGACCATGTTGAGTCTGGACTTCAGGAAGAACACAGACTGTGTCAGAGACTAGATGCCACCCCGCCCCCATTAGCCATGTAACTGACTTGCTGGCAAAATAAGATAATAGTACCAGACTTTTGTGCCCCAGCCCCAGTGTACCAGATACACTCTTTGTGTTTCCTCACTATATTAGTGATTTTAGAGTGAAGGTGGGAGCTATGATAACTATTCTCATCTTACAGAGGAAGGCAGTGGATCTCAGAGAGGCTAAGCAAGTCACCCATGTTCATACAGCTGAAAAGCACCAGAGTTTCTATCCAGAGGGCCAGCGCATCCTTTGCCATACCAAAGCCAAGGAAAGGGATGAGGTGAGTTACCCAGCATTGGTGTTTTGCTGATGATAAAGTGGAAAGACCATAACATCGTGAGAGGTGTGGAGTTCCTGCCTGAGGTAGATTATGTACTTTCCTTGGGGCTTCAATTAGGGGCCAGATTGAAATGGGGAGGAGTTGGCCTGGCATGATGGCACTAGCCTTTAATCCCAGCACTTACCAGGCAGAGGCAGGAGAATCTTTGAGTTCGAGCCCAGCCTGGTCTACAGAAGTGAATTGTAGAAGAGCCAGGACTACACAGAGAAACCCTGTCTCACCAAAAACAAAGAAACATGCAAATAAACAAAAGGAGAAAGAAAAAGAAAGGAAAGAAAAAAGAAAGAAGTGGAGAGGGATGGCATCCCATCACACACTTGTTCTGAACTCCGTTTGACTGACAAGATGATGAGGAATAACAGCAGCAAACATTGCTGGAACATTCCCCCAGTGCCAGGGGTATTGCCTGTGTTGTCCTCACCCCTCCTCTGTGAGGTCTGTCCTTAATCAAAAATGGAAATGAAGCTCAGAATGGCCAAGCAATCTGCCTAAAGCTGCACAGCTAATAGCGAATGAAGCTGGGATTTGAAATGTAGTATGCCTGCCTTTGGGGTGTCAGTCCTACAGACCTGTTTGGAGAAGTAGGAACTTTGGAGGCCCCTTAGTCAGGCAGGGTAGAGGAGGAGTTTCATACTTTCTGGAAGCACTTAGCATTTTCCTGCCATCACAATGATGCTAGTAGTTTTCTGATATTCAGGTCTGGGGAACTGCTTGCCTCTCATGGTGCCTTTTCTCTCCATCCATCATAGTTCACACACACACACACACACACACACACACACACACACACACACACACACACACACACTCACACTCCTCCCCTCCCCACTACCCTCTCCCCAGTGCCCTAGAACTTCAGCGTGGAATACCTCCCAAAGGAGGAGGGAAAAAGCCTGCTAACCCTTTGTCCATATGGAGAGGCCAAGAACAGCAATGGAGGTCATCAAGCACAGACACCTGGGAACTTCTGAGCCTGAGCCCTGGCATCATCTATGTAAGCACCAGATGTACACTGTGTGCCTATTTGGTATCAGACATCATCAAGGGCAGGGTTGCTAGAGAAGTGGCTCGATGATTAAGAGCTCTGGCCGCTCTTTCAGAGGACCTGAGTTCAATTCCCAGCAGCCACATGTCAGTTTGGAACTGTCTATAACTCCAGTTCCAGGGGATCTAACACCCTTTTCTGACCTCCGTGGGCACCAGGCTTGCATGTGGTACACAGATGTATATGGGCGCAATAAATCTAAACAAAACAAGACAAAATGCCTGAACAAGGACGCTTGGAGACTTTTCTCACTTCATCAACCCATTTCTCTTAAGCAGATGGAGAGTATACTTATGCCTGGAACTTCCACCTGGAGGGGGACCCAGGAACTGGGCCTTGAAGGATGAGTAAGAGCTTTCTGGGGAGAGAAGAAGGAAAGGACCATGCAAAGGATATGGCTGGAGATTTGATTGGATGCTAGCCCTGGGCTAGTTTTCTGTCTCTCTAGCTAACCTTGATATTTTATATTTTTTGAGCATGTCTCATCTGTTAATAAGGGTTCAGATAGGGGTGCAGAGGTCAATGGGTGGCTGAGGACCCTTTGAGATACTATCTGGAGCAAATGCTGGGTTGTGCAGTTCCTTATTTCTTCAGTTTGTTTCTCACTCATGTGCTTTCCTGGTGATGCCTCCTCCCAAGATGTGAAGGATCCTTAGAGAGTCCAGGTGGCCTGCAGTCAGTCCACATTGTCTGGGTTGATTGTGACAGGAGGTACCTATGGGCCCCACCGACCCCACTTTCTGCAGCTGTGACATACTGGGGGTGTGGGTCCTCCTTGGTTTGAGGAACAGGGTCTCTGGCCTCCCTAGAGCAGAGCCCCAGCCCTAAGGTCATCTGTGTGATCACTGAACATGAAGCCTGAAGTTTGCCTTTGTGGGTTGATTGGATTAGCATTTTGGAAGAGTCAGTCCACTTCTAGGGAAGTGTATTAACGGTTCATTCCGGCCGGTCTCTCACCCAGGGCGGGCTCTTTGTAAAGTGCCTCAGATTCCCTAGGAATCCTCAGAGACACTTTGACATTCTGATTGTCACTGCCAACGTGGGCTGCGAGGAAATTAATTGACATGGATGAAACCCTCAATTTCCAAAGGCTGTGTAATAAAATAGAGGTTATTGTATTATTGCAGATTCCACTACTAATTAAAAAGGGCCAAAGACCATAATCACAATATGGCATGTTTAGTGGGGCTTTGATTTCCACAGGCAGCCATCCTGAACCATAGAGACTAAAAAGTGTGATAGCAATTGTTTATTGAAAAGTTATATCTGCCAGGCACTTTACCAGCTGATCTGTAGGTTATCTATGCCCACAAAGACAGTGAAGGGATGGCTGCCCATCCTTGAGGCCTGGAGAAGCAAAATGAATGTGGCAGGGAGGTATAGGCTGAGCACGGACAAAGCACTCTGCTCTCAGAGGTGGGAGGATATTGAAAGACCCAAGTATTAGCCAATTAGCCAAGTGTAGGGTAGCAAAGTGCGAGGCAAGTTTGTGTATATTTTCTTTACTTGAGAGACCATCTTATCTTTCCCCCTTAGATCCCAAGAATTTCATTTAAGTGTCTCCTCACCCATCCACACACAAGAGACCCATCCGTTCATCATCCACCCGTGTACCCATCTGTTTATCTATCTATAAATCCACTTGTCCATTTATCTGTCATCTACTCATCTATTAATGCACCCATTCATTTAGTTATGCATTTGTGTATTCATTTACTTAGTCAAATCAACAGTGTCTCTGATTAATTAATTGTAGAATTTCTCCATCTTTCTTATCTCTAGTCTCCCTGTATGGATAATGGGGATAACATTTGCAGGACATTGTGAATTAAAAGGCAACAGATATAGAAAATGCTTTGCATATGTTTATGCATCATCATCATCATCACCGTCATCACTATCACTACCACCATCATCACCATCATAACCACCATCACTATCAGCATCACCATCAATCACCACCATCATCATCACCATCATCACCACCATCACCATCAGCATCACCACCAACCCTACTAATGCAGGATATTCTGGAAACTGAAATATCCTTAAGTATGACAAATTACATCTATCACAGAAATCCTGAATATGTTCAAATATGGAACTTGCTAAGATGAAATTACTGTACTTAAGATCATGAGAGTGCTCAATTTTACAACAGTCACATCTATTTCATATGCTCTTGGTGCTACAGTGTTGGGCAGTAGAACTAGAAAAGGCCTTGGTAGGAGGACTACTCCATCATGACATGCCAGGCCTGTCATTTCCAGGTTAGTGGATAGAACTCTCCAATGTGTCAACGTGATTGTTCAAGGGCTAGTCCCTGCTGGTTGCAAGGACAGATGAGCAGATAGTGTTTGTAAATGTGCTTCTGGAAACTCAGAAAAGGTGGACAATGCATTTCCAGAATGAGCAGGATCTACAAGAAGTACAGGCTGTGAAGACAATGTGCCTACCTGGTGAGTTTATGCTGTGGTAGCATAAGATCCCTTAACCTCAAAACCCTTTGACTAGGTTATGTCTCCTCTGTGTGTCTCTCTTGGGTCAGCAGCAGCCATGATCCAAATTTTCTTTAGTTTGAAACCCAGGCCAAAGAAGAACATATCAGCCTTTTGCAATGTTTATTATTTTTAATTTTTGTTTATTTATTTTGTGTGCATAGGTGTGGGGGGTTGTACACATGGCACAGCATGCATATGGAGGTCAGAGGACAATTTCCAGGAGGGGTTTTCTTTTTCCACCAAGTGGATGATGGGGTCAAATTCAGATAGTCAGGCTTGGTAGCAAGCACCTTTACCTGCTGGGCCATCTCACCAACCCTAGCTAGTCTGGAACTTGAAACAACCCTCCAGTATCAGCCTCCTGAGTGCTGGGATTACAGTGTCCAGCTGGAATGCATAGACCAAGCTTGAATTCATGATCTCCTGCCTCATCCTCTTTGCAATTTTCTTTTTAAAATATTTTTTAAGATTTTATTTATTTATTATGTATGCAACATTCTGCTTCCATGTATATCTGCACACCAGAAGAGGGCACCAGATCTCATAATGGACGGTTGTGAGCCACCATGTGGTTGCTGGGAATTGAACTCAGGACCTCTGGAAAAGCAGTCAGTGCTCTTAACCTCTGAGCCATCTCTCCAGCCCCCTCTTTTTAAAATATTTTTTAATTGAAATTAGAAACAATCTTATTTTACATATCAATCCCAGTTCCCTGTCCCTCCCAACCTCCCATGCCCCTCACTGACCCCCGTCCCACCCACCCCCATCCACGTCCCAGGGAGAGTGAGACCTTCCATGGGGAATCATCAAAGTCTGTCACATCATTTGGGGCAGGGCCTAGGCCCTCTCCCGGTATTTAGGCTGAGAGAGTATCCCTCCATGGGGAATGGGCTCCCAAATTCCATTTGTCCACTAGGGATGAATACTGGTTCCATCGCAAGAGGCTCTCCTCTTTGCAATTTTCATATTGGTGTTTTACTTTTGATGTATCTACCAGGGCTAGCCACAGCATTTTGCTTATTTGTTTATTTTGAAAGAGGGTCTCACTGTTCAGCCCTGGTTGGACTGGAACTTGCTATGTAGACCAGGCTGGCTTTGAACTCACAGAGATCCATCTTCCTCTGCCTCTGGAGAGCTGGCCAAACCTAAACACATGGCCAAGTCTGACACCATGGGAGCAGTACTCCACCCACATTTACAGAGGACACCAAAGGAGAGACAGTGAATGTTTTGAATACTGATCCAATTGCCTTTAGACTGTAACTGCATGAGATGTCGTTTAGAATGGCAGAATGGCTTAGAGGAAGGACCTTCGCAGGCAGAGGCAGCCGCTCAGGGCACTCAGCTTCCCTGTGCATTTGCTTCCTCTCCATCACCACCCACTGGTTCTGGGTATATTTCTGTCTGAGGATTCTGCTTTTCTGTTTGCAATTGCCTCAGCTCGCTAGTTCCTTATGACTCTATCTTCCTCTTTACAGTATTTTTGCCTCTTTTTTTCCCTTTTGCATGTGTATATGTATGTGGTGTGCATGTGCGTGTGTGTGTGTGTGTGTGTGTGTGTGTGTGTGTGTGTGTGTGTGTGTGTGTGTGTTTCTGAGGTTAATGTCAAGTGTTTTCCTCAATTGCTTTTCAAGCCGTATATTGAGGGATGATCTCTCTTTAAATTGTTTATTTTATTGTGTATGTCTGCATGTATGTATGTATACCGTGTGTGTGTGTGTGTGTGTGTGTGTGTGTGTGTGTGTGTGTGTGTGTGTTGTCCTCGGAAGCCAGAGGTGTTGGATGTGACAGTTGTGAGCCATTTGATGTGGGTGCTGGGACCTAAATCCAGTCTTCTGCGAAAGCAGGGCTTCTAAGCTAAACCCAGAGCTTGCTCTTTCAGTTAGTCTGGCTAGTTAGCTTGACCCAGGGATTGCTTTATTGCCACCTCTCCTATTGGGATTATAGCTGTCTGCCATGCCCCCTAGCTTTATAGGTGAATCCATATTCTAGTTCTCATGGTTGCCAGGCAAGCACATCACCCACTGTGTCCTTTCTCCAGTCCCTCTTTTTTCTTATAACCATTTATCTATGACCTATGACCTATGTTATGAATTCAGCAGAACTCTTTAGTTCAGGTACTAGAAGTTCAAATCAATCCTATGTAAAGAAAGAAGATGAGTCCATCATATTTCTCATTGCTGCCACCACACGTGATAGGAACCAACTTAATGGAGGAGGGGTTTATTTGGCTCTTGGTTTGAAAGGACAGTTCATTACATCAGGCAGGTAGAGCTTGACAATGACAGCAGGACCATGAGGCTAATTGCTCACAACTGGGTGGATCAGAAAACAGACAGGACAGAAAGTTGGGCTGGCTATAAAACCTGTGGGAAGCTGTCTTCACGGCGCTGCAGTCAGAGCCAGCTGACTTGCCCATGGTTCGTTCCTGAGAGGGGGAGTGTAGACTAAAGAAAGGCTAGCTAAAGATATTAAAGGAAAAAACGAAGACACAGGATAGATGTCAGGAGGGCCATTCAGTCGATACTGAATGCCCCAGTTTATTCTTCATTATTCTTAAATACCTTAACCAAAAAGGGGAACACGGTATACCATGTATACAGCACAAACAGACTTTTCTTCCTCATTTCTCCAATGATTTGGTAACTAGACCTTATATTTAATTGCTCGTTATCTGGCCTTGAGGGTCAGGAGTAACCACACCTTATATCAAGTCTGTTGTTATTTAGATAAGACACCCAAGGCCAAGATCAAACATCCTACTGTAGCTACACCTTTGACCTTTAGGTCTTACGACTTACTAAGGACAGTTTTGAACTCTCTGACCTTCAGTCAAGATGAAGTGGAGCCAAATTTATGGGCCCGGACAAAAACCTCAAGGCCTGTTCCTGTGACCCACTTCCTCCAGTGAGGCTCTACCCCTCAAAGGCCCTACACCCCCTCCACACAGCACCGCCAGCTTGAGACAAGTGTTGAGACATTTCTCGGGGGCATCTCATATTCAAACCAGAACAGAAAGTTCTGGCCTATATGAAGAGTCACAGGTAGATGAGATGAGCCACAAAGCAGAAGGCACCTGAGCTCCTCAAACTTGAGTAGAGCAGAGCTACCACACACACTTGGGAGAAAAGAACAACTTTATCTTGCCTAAAGTACTGCTGTCTGGATCTTTGTTATAGTAGCCCGACCAGAAAGAATCTCAATGAATTTAGTCTCCCTTGCAAGCCCATCATGGCAGTCTAGGGATAACATTTGCCAACTGAGTCCAGTGTAGTGGTGCAGGCCTATAATCCCAGGTCACAAGGCTAGGTGAGATTGCAGGTTCACAGGTAGCCTGATCTACAAGGAAGATTGTATCTCAAAAAACAAAACAAAAAAATCAGCTGACTGTCTGGCCTTAGATTGGGGCCCTATGTCAGAATTTTCTTCAACGAAAGAGGTGAAAAAATTATTCCTACAGAGTGCTGGGGCGCTACTACCAGAAAAAAGGGGGCTTGCCCTCGGGGCAGCAAAGTCTCTTTAAGGACCTCCTTCCCCTTATGTTTGCCTGATGAGGTCCCTAAAGAGAGAGTCTAACTTCTGATTGTCAAAACTTGGCTTTTTCTTCTCAGTAGGCACCAGAGGAGGCCTCTGGCCTGTGCATTATCTGCTTGGTGTCCGGAATGATGGAGATGGTGGCTGTGGTGGGCAGAGCCCTGTGTGGTTGAGTGTCTTCAGAGCCTTGTGTGTCCCTGCTGCCATGAATGCATTTTGTGAGGTCTAGAGGAGCCAGTGTTTTAGTCCATTTGGGTTACTATAACAAAACAGCATAACCCAAGAGGTTTATAAACAACAAAGTTGATTCTTCACAGTTCTGAAAACTCGGGAAAGTGAGATCAAGATGTTGATAAATTCAATATCTCCATAATGTTCCTTTTGCCAGAGTCTGTTTTCATGGTTCTGGAGTATATCTTCTCACTGTCCTCACTTGAAAGAAGGGCCAAAGAAGCTTTTTGGAGCCTCGTTTAAGGGGCACCAATCCCATTTAAGAGGCTGAATCTCTGTGATCTAATTACACCAAAAATCCTGCCTCTAAACATCACTGCATAGATTTTTGTTGTTGTTGTTCATTTGTTTTGTTTTTGAGATAAGATCTCATGCAGCCCAGACTGGCATCAAACTCCCTCTGGAGTTGAGAATTATTCCGAACTTCTGATCCATGCCCCTGTCTCCACCTCCCTGGTTTAACGTAGTGCTAAGGATTGAACATGGGGCTTTACACATGCTAGGCAAGCACTATAAAGATGGATATAACTTCTTAGTTCTAATTAGGATTTGACACAACCTAGAGTCACCTAGGAAGAAAGCTGCATTGAAGAATTATTTAGATTTGGTTGACCTGCTGTTGTGTCTGTTGGGAGGATTGTCTTGTTAATTGTTGTACAATGATCTAGACCATTGGGAGGTCCTGAACTATATAAGACAGGAGAAAGCTAGATGGGAATGGCAAACAGGCAGCATGGGTGCATTCTTGACTGCTCATGTATGTGACAGCTGTATAAATCCCTGACTTGACTTCCCTGAAATGATGGACTGGAATTTGAGATTGTAAGTCAAATAAGCCCTTCCTCCCCAGTGTTGCTTTAGGTCAGGGCATTTGTCATAGCAACGTCTGAACAGCAACAGGAGGGAAACAAACATTTAGACAATAGCAACTGGGGAATGGCTGAGGGCAAAGTGGGTCTGGTTGGTGGCATCTGTATCTGTGCCCTCTGCTTGCATCCTCAGTCTGTCTCTGCCAGCGATCATCTCTGCAAAATGACACAAGGATCCTAGTTGGGTCATCTTTTCTGTGCCAAAGGCAAGACAAGTCCTTTAAATTTACTGCAAACACTCATTGGGGATGGACTAGAGAGTTTGTTAGCTGCAAACGCCAGTAAGTGTTGATAAATAAAGCCATTAAAAATGTGTTATGGCTCTGACACTTGGCGTAACATCTTTCCTCCTACTTTTCCCCATGTAACATTTACTTTAAATGGCCCCAGCCAAAAGCCAAGCACCAATAAAACTGGCCCATGTCTCCCAGAACATCTTCACTTGTGAAACACTCAAAGGTTTTGCACTCGGGGGGAAAAACCACCCGGAGGCCCCTCTGTTGTGTAAACTGCAGATGTTGTAGTTCCTGTGGTTGAGGCCTAACTGTACATCACATTTGCAATTTGGAAGCTTCAATTGCTTAAAAACATTGTGACTGTTCCTCAAACAGGAAAATTGCATTTAGATTTCCCTCTGTGTTTAACCCCAGACTAGCAAGAAATGGTCTTCACATTTCCCCTGAAAATGAAATCACTTTTGGATTGAGATTGCTTATGAATGGTTCCTATCATAAGAAAAAGAAAATCTAGGAACAAATGCAGCCATACATTCTGTGAAGGCCTATAATGCGGATAATAGATGATCATTTTTGTCCTATACTCCTTGGCATGAAGGATTTAGGACAAAGACAGGAAAGACAGTTTTGAATATGAGGTTTAATCACATTTGAACTGTTGCTGAGGGACTTGTAGCCTCCTGCACTCAATTTTTGTAGGGCCAGCCTCCTGCAAAATTGGCATTCCTTTGGCACTTTTCATATCAAAAATCCCTTCTTCCTGTAGAGGCTCAAAGGCTTTTAAACTATATCTTTCCCCTCAATCAGGCTTATAACCCATTCACACCAAAGTATGATTGCATACATCTTAAAGGCAACCAATGGAAATTGGGAAATGTTTTACTTAAAGGAAATAAGTGACATTGGAGAGATCCTATACACGAATAGTCTATTAGTGACTGTTAAATGGGAGTCCTTTTCTGTCTACTCATAAGTCTGGTGATTGTTTTGCTTTGTTTTTTTGAGGCAGGGTCTCATGTAGCCCAGGCTGACCTCAAACTCAATATGTAGCCAGGGATGACCTTGCTTTCACCTTCTGAGTGCTGGGATTACAGGCATGCACCACCACTTCCAGTTTATGTGCCACTCTGGATCAAACCGAGAGCCTCCTGCATGCCAGGCAAGCACTTTACCAATAGAGCTACAGTGCTACCCAGCCCTTGAGACTAGTTTTAACTATGGCAAGTTTGCCTTTTCTCCCTTCCTTTTATCCCCTCAGCAAACCTCACTGAGGAGCCTTTGTTTAGAACAAGAGCTTCCTATAATAGAAAGGATGGAGCCCAAGAAGTAGCCGTCACAAGCATGGAGCCGCTGTGGTGTGTACCGCAGGAGTGCCTGCTGCATGCCAGGGGCAGACCGCCATGGACAGCATTTTCTTCCCAGCACCCCAGCCAGGTAGGTAGCACAGTTCCAAAGACAGAGGCAGCAATTTTTTCTCTTACAGGTCACACATAGGAAGGCACGGTACAGGGCTATCAGCACAGGCAGTTTGATTTCAGAGCCTTCTGTTCCAAGTGAGATTAGATTAAAATAAGCATATAGGGCAGGCTTTGAGGAGACTGTCTTTAATGTGCTCTGCACTACCAAAGAAGCTGTGATGAGGGGCAGGAAAAAGGGCCAGCCTCTTGCTGAGCAAGAGGAGCCTCTGGTGAGGGCAGCTGCAGTGGGTCACCCCACTCTTGCCCCCTTCCTCCTCAAACTCCCCCTCCCCTTACCAGTAGACACCAGAAGCCAGAAGGCTGGCTGTGCCCCAGGCATGCTCTGGTCAGGAAGAGGGAATCTTTTGTGGGCTGCAGGCATGGTCTCTGTTAATGCCAATTAGCGTTTCTGCCTGCTTGGAGCTGCAGGGCCAGCAGGCTTCTGTGATCCTGGTGGCGAGGGGTTCTGGCCTAGAAACACTCCCAATGTGGGACGAAAGTCAGAGAGTCCGAGGGGAGGGACTTAGTCATTGAAAGGAGAGGAAATGGGGTTTCACAGAAGCTCCACAGGGCCCTGCAGCCTCAAGAGCACAGCTCCCTGGGGCCAGAAAAAAAGAGAGAGGAGAGAAAACAGCAGGCCTGCCTCCAGCTGCCCTACTTGGCCTCTCTGTGAACCAGGGTCTGGCTCCTGAGAGAGAAGCTAGAAAGAGGGTTCCCATGCCCCTGGACTTGCAGGAGACCCTGGGCAAAGCTCTTCTAGGACTTCATCTGTCTAACTAAGTTCATGGGTGCAAGAAGCATCCATGTCAGAGTCCCCAGTCCTCAAGATCTGTGGTAGTCTGTGTGGGTCAGTGTGAATAAGTGACAACACACGACAGCTTGAGTGCTTAGGAAGTGCTGGGCCAAGCTACATCCTACCTGTTAACAGGCTACCACTGGGATTCCATGAGGGCATGGCTGAGGGACCCTAGGTTTCTGAGGTCCTGGTTTTGGCCCCATGTCATCTTCTCCTGTCCTTTCCTAACTACCTGTCCCCTAAACGGCTCTCCTATACCTTCTGTACCCTTCCTGTTACCCTACTACCTGTCCTTTTTGCCCACTATGGTTTCTTCTTGCCCTTTGCTTTCCAGAGGCTCCCTGGCTGGCAAGGCCTCCATTAGGGTTGTTCTTTCTCCTATTCCCACCCCTCACTGAGCTGGATCACATTGCCCTCTGCCTTCAGTGGGAGGGCTATCCCTTGTGTCACTGACAAAGCAAGCAGACACAGACAGCCCGGATCTGGTTGCTGTCTGTCCCTTCTCTCTCTGATGGCTTCAGCTCTAGGTAGTTTATGAGTTGTTTTTCAGTGAGTCACCCAGGTGTTCCAAGGGAATAGTTTTCCAAAACCTTGTCACTCCAGCTTCAAGGAAACCACTTGACCTAGCCAGCACCAAGTTTGTCCTACTTTTATCCCTAGGGGTGTTCCTCCTCTCTGCACCCCCTCTCTAGGGGTGTGTGCGTGTGTGCAGGCCAGAGGACAACCTTGGATGTCATCTTATTAAAGGATGTCATCCACCCACTGAGACAGAGTCTCTCATTATCCTAGAGCTCACTGAGCAGGCTAGGCTGACCAGCCAAAGAAGTCCAAAGATTAGTCTGTTACTACTTCTCCAGTGTTGCTGGGATTACAAGTGTGCACCACTGCATTTGTATGGATACTGGGGATCATACATGGCTCTTGACGCTCAAGAGGCTAGCACTTCATGAAGAGACATTCCTCAAACCCGTTCTCTCCCTTTCTTGAGATATACTCTTACTATGTAGCCCAGGCTGCCTTCGAACTGTCAATATTCCTGCTTTTGCCTCCTAAATTCTGGAATTAGAGTGGTACCCAATCACACTCAACTCTAGCAAAGTCTTTCCAAGAAACACATGTAGGGACAGGGACAAGGGGGTGGTGTCTGCAGCTGGAAACCATCAGGCTTGATCCATTTCTTGACCCAGACCTTTTTCTTTTTCTTGCACACCTTACTCTCTTCTTGGGAATTTCTCAAAACTCTCAAGGCTTCCTAACTGAGGAAATGGACAATATCAAGGCTAGAGAGGACCCAAAGAGTGATAGAGGGCTCACACTGGCTTCCTATGTCCCAGTCATAGCCTCCTCTGACACTTCAGGACAATACCTCAACCTAGAGGATCGATAACTGCTTTTTTCTTTTCTTTTCCTTTTTCTTGGGACAGAGTCTCACTGTGTGGCTCTAGCTGTCCTGAAATTCACTATGTAGAGCAGGCTGGCCTCAAACTCACAGAAACCCACCTGCCTCTGCCTCCTGAGGGCTGGGATTAAAGGCATGCGCCACTACATCCCACTCAAATGATTATTTCCAACAAAACTGAATAAAAAACTTTGCTCCCTCCCTCCCCAGAGCCGGAGGTGGGTAAGCAACTGACACTTGCCACTTCATTCTGTGTTGGCCACCTGCTGGCCAGCCATTGAAGTCCAAAGTCCATAAAACTGGTGACTGTTTTGTTTTGGAGGCAGGGTCTCCCTTGGCCCAGGCTGACCTCAAACTCAATATGTAGGCAGGGATGACCCTGAACTTCTGATCCTCCTGCTTCCAAGTTCTGAGTGCTGGGATTACAGGCATGCATCACCACTTTCAGTTTATGTGCCACTCTGGATCAAACCCAGGGCCTCTTGCAAGCACTTTACCAATAGAGCTACAGTGCTACCCAGCCCGTGAGACGAGTCCTAACTATGGTAAGCTTGCCTTTTCTCCTTTTTCCTTCCTTACATCCTGAAATCAGTAAACTTCACTAAGGAGCAAACTTCACACAGGGGGATTTGGGGTCACTGCTGTGCTTTGTGGCAAGAGCCGAGAAAGGCCCTCAGGCTGCCACACTGAGTGGCTCATCTGCAGAAGAGGTTTTTCTGCTTGGGTTGAGATTGGATATCCTGGGCTCTGATTGTACTTCATCCAGAAATATGAACACAGTTGGAGCCGGTGAATTTAGACTGTCACATACAGCTCCCATTTGTTGAATAGAGTCACTGAAATCATGTAGCCTTTATGGACAGTGCTACAATTATTGCAGCTGAGGAAATGGGTGCTCAGAGGGGCTAAGTACTTGACCAAGAAAACACAGCAAGAACAGAGCTAAGGTTCGAGTGGAAATCTCTCTGGTTCTGGAGCTTGAGATAGTACAATACTTCATGGGCATGACTCTTAAGTCCTTTCCTCCCCACCCCCTCACCCCTAGAATATCACCATTGCTTCAGCTGAACAGGGCCACTGCTGAGGTTCTGAGAGCAGGTAGCTAGAGTCCTTGAAGACTGTCCCAAGGGGCCTTATGATATCGGAGCATTAAGGGTAGGAAGGATCCATGGAGCTTTCTTCCCATCCATTAGCCATTTCTTTGCCATTGGAACCTGGCAGAGGATGTTTTGCCAACAAAGGTATCACAAAAGCTTTTTGTGGGCTGGAGAGATGGCTCAGAGGTTAAGAACACTGACTGCTCTTCCAGAGGTCCTGAGTTCAATTCCCAGCAACCACATGGTGGCTCACAACCATCCCTTATGAGATCTGGTGCCCTCTTCTGGTGTGCAGATATACATGGAAGCAGAATGTTGTATGCATAATAAATAAATAGAATCTCTAATAGCAAAACAAAAAACCAAAAGCTTTTTGTAAGCCTGTCACCTATCACTCCCTGGGAAAGATCAAAGAACAACAGTCTAAAGTCCCAGGGGCGAGCTAGGTCATGGGACCAATCACTGGGTTTAACCCTACCCTCTAGCAGATACTTGAGCTCTGCACTTGTCCCCACATCCTGAGGCACATAGGAAGGTGGATGGTACTCAGTGATTCCTTGGGGCAGCCCCTGACTGCTCCAGACAGCAAGAGCTCTAGCTTCCTGCCCTTGTGGCTTAAACAATAGAACTGGACTCTGAAGATCTATTGTCATATATTAGTTCTGTTTTTCCAATAACCTCATCAGCCTCTTGAGAGCAGGTGACCCCCTCCTTGTCTCTCCCACTGCACTTGGTGAAGGGCTGTGCTTTCTTGGAACTCGGCCAATCCTAGTTTGTTACTTGGAACCCTCTATCTAGTTCATGTTCAAGGACTGGCATGCACAAGTGTATACATTTACTTGTGTACATGTGTATGTATGATATACACATCTGATACATATATAGGATACATGTGCATCAAAATGGCTCACATGCTTGTGCCATGTTCCTATGTAATGTGATTCACCAGATATTAAGGATAAATTGAGTATTAAATAGACTGTTCTGATATGTGTAATGTATCAGGAACAAATTCCGAAGCCTCAATGTGTAAGACTGTCCAACCCCAGGAAAGAGACCATTAGAGGAGTGGTAGTAACAGCAACATGTGGCAACATGCATCTGTAATCCCATCCCATGGAGCTAGAATAAGGCTAGCCTGGGCTACGTATCAAAATCCTATCTGAAAATTAACAGTCTCCGGCAAATTAAAGCAGATGAAGTACCACGATTAGGGAATACATATCGGAATCACAGCTTAGTCAGTATGTGGAGACAGACCAGGGAAGGGCTAGTGAAGAAAGGAAAAACTGGCCAAGACTTGGAGTCTGATTGAACTCCCCTCTGCCAAGATGTGTTCATCTGACTCCTAATGTGTGTGAACATGACCTTGTTTAGAATTTGAGCCTTTGCAAATACCATCAACTTAAGAAGTCATGCTGGATGGGACAATTGTAATGATTAGTCTTTACTCCATCTGCCCGAGCCCCGCCACCACGTGGGCACCCAGAATAACACACAGAGTCTTATATTGGTTTACAATGCTGCTGGCCAATTGGGTAGGATTTCTTATATGCTAGCTCATATGCTAGCTTAATTATCATAAATCTATATATTTTATAAGACTTATCAAGGATGCCTTCTGTTGGCGTCCTCTTCCCGGGATCACATGGCGTCTCCATAGAGAAGAAAGCAGTTGGAAGAGGAAGAACAAGAGAGTGATTTCCTGCTTATATTCTGAGTCTGCCTGCTATGTCACTTCCTGCCTGGATTACAAGACTTATCTTTACTACATTTCCCAGAATCCTCCTTGACTCCTAATCCCACCTAACTTGCTTCTTCATTGGCCAACAGTACTTTATTCAACAACCAATAGGATAAACATACACAGAAGGACATTCCCCATCAGACAATATCCTAATCCAACAACCAGTGTGCTTCTGGAAGGACATCTGGTTACAGACACAGAGTGACAAGAATGCCACATGACCAGAGAAGCAAGACTGGGGTGATGGTTCACCAGCTAAGGACATCCTGCATTGCAGTCTGCAGAAAGTCCTGAAGGTTGTGGGCCTTGGGTGACTGTTCCAGCCGCCCCCTTGCCCCCCCCTGCACTTAGACAAGAGCTAGAACTTTCCCAAGACTCAGAGGCATGGAACAAACTCTTTCTCCAAAGCTCTCAGAAAGGAACTTACCCTGCTGACATGACTTGAGAGTTCTGACCTCCAGAACTGTCAGTGAATAAATTCCCATTGCCTTAATACCACCTGATCGTGGTAATTTGTTATGGCAGCCCTGGGAAATGAACCCAGCGACTAACCACGAATCCACTGGGTGAGGAAAAAGAGGAAAGAATGATTCTGTCACAAAGAACCAGCTGCAGCACTGGGGCATGGAGGAGTGAGAACACACTGCAGAGAGTAACAGAAAGCTCAGTAGATTCAGAAAGTTCCCTGGGAGGTACAGAAAGAGAGTTACATGTTAGAGCATATTTGCGTGTATGTTTTATAGGACTGTGTGATTATGTGAATGTGTGCCCCCATGCATGAACTTCCTAGAATTCCACTCTGCTTTTATGATTTCTGGTTTAGTATGTTCCTCCATGGTTGGTGTGTGCCTTGACCCGTACATGTAACTTCTATGCCAGGGCATTAATGAGAATAGTCTACAAGTCTGTGTATTGAATTCAAAGCAGTCATAGGAAGACCTGAACAGGGACAGCCCTGTTTACACTCTTGCACACTGTAAATACACCTGGTTAGAGTATACAATGATAGGCAGAAAGCAGGGTCTGGGACTTAGTTGTCCTGGTTCAGGAAGACAAGATAGGGCAGGAGGCCTGCAAGGGACAGAAATGCTCTGTTCTTGGGCTGGAAAAATGGCCCATCAGTTAAATGCATGCAAAGGATCTCTTGCAAAGGGCCAGGGTTCAGTTCCCATATATGCTTGCAACAGCCTTCAACTCCAGTTCTAGAGGATCCAATTCCTTCTTCTCACCTCCTTGGGCTCCTGCATGTGTGTAGTGCACATATACTCATGCAAGTTCACACACATACACACATTTAGAACAAAACAAAAAGAAACTTCTTTCTTTTAAAAAAGTGCTTAGTTCTCGAGATTGAGAACTATAGGTGGCTCTAAGTACAGTCATGGTCCCTTTTGTACTTTGGTGCAGCCACATTGGCACAGCTCCTGAAGAGTCCTCAAAACTCAGTTTTCTTTTCTTTTTCTTTTTTCTTTTGTTTGTTTTTTGAGACAGGGTTTCTCTGTGTGTAACTTTGGCTGTCCTGGAACTCACTTTGTAGACCAGGCTGGCCTTGAACTCACAGAGATCCTCCTGCCTCTGCCTCCCAAGTGCTAGGATTAAAGGTGTGCACCACCACTGCCCAGCCAAAACTCAGTTTTCCTAGGGAGAGATTGCTCAGTGGTAAAAGCATATACTGCTCTTGCAGAGAATCTGAGTTTTGTTCCTAGCACCCACATCAGGCAGCACACATTTGCCTGTAGTTCCAGCCACAGGAAGATAGGAGGACAATTTTTGGGGGAGTTTTGGGCACTTGTGCACAAGTGAGCATGTGTGCACACACTATAAGTAATTAAAAATAAAATAATCTTTAAGAATAACCTAATTTATAAAAGCACACTATGGTGTGATCAAATCCCCACCTGCCTGGGAATCTCTTAGAAGAGCCCCTCTCCTTGGAGAAAGATTACAGCTGAGGATAGGAACCACAGGAAGGACCATCCCATCCCAGCTCCTGAAGGTTGCATATGTTTATGCTTTCTTTCTGGAGACATCCCATCCAGAGATTTTTATGAAATCTAAGAACCACTTCTGTGCTCCAGGCTGACATTGAGAGCTTGCGTGTGTACATGGTGTGTGCAGGTGTGTGCAAGCATGCAGAACTTCCAACCTGCTTCCTCTTCGAGAATATGGTTAGATCAGGATGTCAAGTGCAGCCCCAGGCCCTGCCAGCTGCTGCATGGTCAGGTTGCAAGGGGCTGTCCTTGATGTGGCCCTGTAGAACAGACAAAGCCTGTGGTAAGGACAGGAAGAAAAGAGAGGTGGAGGCGGCTGCTTTGAGGGGAGGGGCGGCTCTCCTGGCTTGGAGCTCCCTGAAATCAGACTTTGACAGACCCTTAGACTTAGATGGTTTGGGGTAGGAGCCAAGCCTTGAATTTGGAGCTGGAGTGGACAGGTTGAGGATGAGAGGAGAGTGCACATAGTGCTGTGAAGAAGAGCTAGGACTTTTCAGTACCTTGGCCAGTACCCTTGGGCCAGTTCCTGAGGCACCAAGGTTGTCTGCCAGTTTCCAGATGCCTGATCTGTGGCAGGCCTCTGGGTGCAGCGGAAATGCTGAGGACAGAGAAGGGTACAACCAAAATTTGAGACTTCCATGGGGCCTTCATTGGGGTTACAGAAGCTCTTGAGAAGCTGGGTGTGGGACAGGGCCCTTTATAAGTAACTAGAGGTAAGCCGCCCCCCCCCCTGCCCCCAGAGTAAGGAAAGAGGATCTTCTGGGGCTCATGTTGGGAAAGGAAGAAAAGCAGCTTGCAGGGAGGGGAGCCATCCAGGCTGGGTCTTTATTTCTTTGCCCTCTTGTGCCACACATGGGGCCAAGCATTCTGGACCTTAGTCCTTTCCACCCTTGAATAACCAAAGTCTATTGTTCCTTTGGGAAGCAGTCCAGTCCAGGAGTGAGGTGAGGGCGCTTCTGTAGCTATTCCTTGAGGCCTCTCCCTTGTCATTTCTTGCTGCTGCCTGCTGCTTTCCTGTGCCTGCCTGCTGCTGCCACAGCCCTGCCCTTTGTAGCCCATCACAGCCAGCAAGACTTTGCTGCTGCTACTGCAGGGTTGTTCCTCTGCCTCCCAGACCCCATGGCTCTCTTCCTTCCAAAGAACTTTTTAAGAGCAATTAATCAACCTTATCACATCCTTTCTATGGAATCCTGCACAAGGAAGGATGGAGAAAGCGTACCCTGCTCCTACAAGCTAGTCATGTGGCTATGTGGAGACCCAGGCAGCTGACTGACTAATTCTTCCCTGGGGACAGCCACCTCTTCCAACTTTGGAACTGGTTGCAGTATGAGCCTAACCCAGGAGGAAGAGTGGGGACTCCCAGCTTTCTCTCAGACTCATTTTATAACTGCCTTACACATTCTTTCCCTTCGGTTACTTCTTACTTCATTGTTCTCCAAATCCTTCCCTACACCACTTCTTGGGACAAGGCTCACGTGCAAAGGATTTGGGGATGAATATCCATGCATGTAGAGAGGTATGACCTCCATGAATGACAACCTTTCCCTTGCACATAGGGCCCACCATTTTGCAGCAGCCGATTATATGGATAGTGTGTCTGAATACAAATATGTCCAGCCAGTCCGGCAGCACAGAGTCCTTGGAACAATCTAATCTAGGTTCTGATGTTTTGATTTCCAGAGGGTAACACATCAAATAATGGAGCCCTGGGAGAGGGGAGTCCTAGGGCCACCTTAGCAGGTCCTGATGCCAGTAGATGGAGCCCCACCACCACTCTGCTCTAGAATCCCAGCTGGGTCTGGGGATGTCCCTAGTGGGTGATATGGTAGCTAGGGAGAAGTAGAGCCTAGGCTGGAACCTAGATAAAGACGACCAGGACAAAATAAGACGTTAACTATGCACCAACTGGTGACAGACCCTGCCCTACATACCCTATAAAAATGAACTCACACTACCCACGAGCTCTTTTTTTAAATAAACATTTATTTTTATTTACTATGTGTGTGCCATGTGTTCTGTTGCTCATGGAAGCCAGAAGAGAGTATTGGAGTTTACAGGCAGTTGTGAGCTACCTGTTGAGGGTGCTGGGAGTTGAACTCAGGTTCCCTGGAAGAGCAGCAAGCATTCTTAACCACAGAGCCATCTTTCCAACCCCACCCCTCCAGAGTGTTCTTAAGGGAACTGAAGTTTAACATAATGAAACTTACAAAGTAAAGAAGTCACAAAGCCAGTCCTGTGGTGGTGGTGGTGGTTGGGGCTTGGTTGTTGGTTTGTTTTTAATCTTGGCAAATTTTAAAAATGTAAGTCAAATAACACCATTCCCTGCTTACATCACTCACACAGTTTCCTGGTGCCCTTAATAAGAATTCTTTTCCTTTCCATGCTCAGCAAGTCCTGCACCTATGTAGCCTCAGCCCCTCCTATTCCATCATCCACTCCACATGATGGTGGCCTCCTTTCAGATCCCGAGAACACATGCTCCCTCTCCTCTCAAGGCTCTTGCCCTCACTACTCCGCTACCTTGGGCACTTTTTCCTCCAAATCTCCATGGGGCAGCTTCTCATTTTTCAGGCCAAATGCCACCTCCTCAGAGAGGCCTTCCTCTCCAGCCTCAGCACCAGTGGCCTCCCTCCATTCGTCCCAATTTATTTTCTTCACAGCAATTAAAATTATGTATTCTTCACCTAAATCATCAGCTGTCTTGTAGCTAGAACAGGAGTTCCTTCAGGGAAGAAACCTTGTTTGTTCACTGTGATATTCCCAGGGATTAATAAGTGTGTAGTAACTGTTTGATAAGTGAGTGGTCTCTGAAAAGCTCCAGCCTCCCCTGCGCGCCCCCCCCCCCCGCAGCCAAGAGGTATATAACGATGGGAGCAAGAAACATGGTATGGAGAGAACTCAGCCAATGGGCTGCAGAATACACTGCAGCCTGATCACTGGGCAGCTGAGCTGTCTGTCTGTCCATGAGGTAGCCTGACCTCTCTTGCTGAATGGAAAATGTATGTGGACACATTTCCTCAGATGTTGCATGAAGTCAGGTAGAATGGATGAAATTGCCTGGTGTTGCTGAATCAAAGATGAGTGCCCTTGGGCCCCCTGGGCGTCCCCTGGCCTTTCCAGATTTGGGGTGAGGTTCAGGGAAGCTCTAGAGTCCGCTTTGCCTGCCCTCAGGGTTGCAGCAGGCATTGCCTGGAGGAGGGGGAGGCTGCTGCTCAAGGAACCTGATCTTTTGCATTTGCTGACATTCTTAGATTTGGCATTTACAACCTCAGGGTTCTATTCCGAGGAGGCCTTTTGCATTTGATGTAAATATTATGGTGATGAGAGGTGACACAGAGAAACCCTGTAGGAAATCGAAATCCACCCCCACCAGGCTGGGAGCCTCTCCCGCTGCCTCTTTGGGTTGGTATGCAGTGGACTGATTCCTCCCAGGTCTTGTGTTAACCCAGAAGAGCCCCCTCCACCCATAGGCAGCAGGGTCTGGGAGCTGCACATTAGTTATTTTTCCAATTTGTAGAACCACATTCATCCATCAATGTGGGAAGCAATCAGGGCAAGTCTTGAAGCCAAGTGGTGCTACAGCTATTCTTGGGGTGGGGGCAGTGGTGGTGTTTCCCAGAGGAAGGGTGGGAAGTCTTTAGCTGGACAGGAATGGAAATGAAGGCTCCAAGCCCTGGGGTGTTTCCTAAGTCAGCTGCTGTCCCATCCACTTCTTCAGTGAATACCAGTTCAAATTGTCTCCCAGCAGTTTACCCTGGATTTACATATCTCTCCTAAGTATCAGGGCCCTCTGGCAGCTGCAGCGTTCCTTAGTGACAGTTATCTTCCCAAACAACGTGGGAGGGAGGGTATACACACACACACACAGACACTTTCTGTGGGGAGCTGGGACTGGAGGTGGTCTGAGGATCCAGGAAAACAGCATGGCCTTTACACTGATAGTTCTTTGATGTGCTGTCTGTCCAAGGACAATTTGCTGATCTCTCTGGTCTCCATATCCTTCAAACGGGGAAGCTGTTAGCATGGGATTATATGAGGATCCCATAGAGTTATGTGCCCAGCCCTTGGCATGATCAGAAAGTGGAGTGGCAGTGATCAGGTACAGAGGGCTTGGCAGGGACAGTGTGGACCAAGGGCTAGGCACTGCTCTGGAAGTCCATCATTTACAGCTTCTCTTCCTGCTATGCCATGAGCTCTGTCTGAACACTGGCTAGACACCCAGTTGATAAACTGGTTGTTGGATGCACGAGTGTTTCTGATAGCATCCATAAGCTAGAACAGTCAAGCTACTATTCTGCAGACAGAGACAGGAGTTCAAATCCCAGTGAGGCATCAGACTTTTTGAAGTTTTGACTTCTTCATTTCTAAGAAGGAAGTGAATTTTACAAAGATAAATTGGAAAGTGCTTGGCATTTATCAAGCCCTTTCTGAACATCACTGTAAAAGATTTTATGTTGCAATGGGAAAGACCTAGAATTTGAGATCAAGAGATCTAGGTTAAATTTACCTCCGTCTTTTATTTACTGTACTATCTTTAGCCAATTATTGCACCTCTAGTTCCCAATCTATAGAAAAAAACATGTCAAGTGGAGCACTGAGACTCACACTTGTCATCCCAGCACTTAGCAGGTCAAGGCAGGGAAGGTGCAATGAGTTTCAGGCTTGCCTGGGCTACAGGGTGAGATGCAGCCTCAAAAACAACTAACCAACAAAAAAACACTACAGAAAGGAAGCACACAAGAGTGTAATATCATAGGTTTCAAGTTGCCATGAAGAAAGCTGAGAATCTGGCTTGAAGAAGACGCTTAATACTTACACAATGAATAACAATGACAAGATTTTGGGCCTGGATTGAGAGAACTTGGGTAGATTGCCTAGATTTGTTACTGGCTTTGTGTGTGACTTGGGATAAGTGACTTCACCTCTATGAACCTTGAATTCTCTTGCTATAAAATAGGATAATATGTATCCCCCAGCATTATTGTAGAATTAAATTAGACAGTTAATATTAAAACACCTCATAAAGCATAGGACGCTGTGTTCACTCTAGTTTAACATTACTTTGAAGAGAGCTCTGGGCAAGGAGCTGTGAGGGCATCAAAGATGTTCAGTCTGTGGCTCTGTTCCTAGATGACCTATGATAGATGTGGGGAGTGGAGGCACAAAACAAGGGGCAGAGCTCCATGGAGACCTCCATCCATTCACTAATTGCATACATGTTTACAGGGTGTCTTCCAAATTCCAGGAATGGAAGGTCTACTGGAGATTTTAGGTTAGGTCTGGCAGAGGAGCCTAGAAGGCCAAAGCCAGACTTCTGGATTTACTGTCCTTAGGTAAAGGTCTCTGAGAGCTCACATGCCTGTGAGTTACCTTGTGGTGACTTCTGGCCAGCTGAGTCACTTCCTTTAGTCACTTCTGAGGTCAGAAAATACAGAGACAATTGTAAGACCATTTGAATCAGCTATTCAGTGGGTGGCCTCTCCCCAAAGGTCAGAGGCCTATCTGGCCACCACAGCTGGCAGTCGTCACAAAGGACCTGCCGAGAATCCAATCTAATGGCATTGCAAAGGCTGAAGCCACTCTTCTGGGAATGGGAGGGTGAGTTGCAAGGTGATTTTGCTGCTGTCACAATTTCCCTTTAGACACAACCTGTCTCGAGGGCCAAAATAGCAGCTTTACAGGCAAGAAAGTGTTGTGACATCATCCCCAGATTCAGCCAGATTCATCAACCTCTCTCCAGTCAGCCAGTCTCCCTTGTCTCTTGGAGACATGGGCCAAGGTCCTAAGGGGCAAGCTTGGTGGCCCAAAGTCCTATCTAACCTCTTGTCTCCAGTTCTGGGCTCTGTCTAAGAACAAGACATTCCTACCCCCAGCTGATTGCCACTAGGAAAAGAAGAAAGTGTGTGTGCCTGTGGCTGTACTTTCAGACATTCTGGTGCCCCAGGGCTGAGTGTAAGGCCTGCAGGGAGAGGAGCATACAGACTGGGCCAGAGATGCAAGGCCTGGAAGCTGTACTGAAGGGGTGAGAAGTCAATCTGCAATGGCTGGGAGAGGGAAGGGAGGGAGGACAGGAAGGATAGAAAGAGAACAGAGGTGTGTGTGTGTGTGTGTGTGTGTGTGTGTGTGTGTGTGTGTGTGTGTGTGTGTGTGTGATGCAGCAGAAGATGGTAGGCAGGAATGGAGACTCCACAGCGTCCACTGATTAGAAGGGTTTTGAAATTGATAAATTACTTTGTATCAGGGCAAAATGATTTGACCAGATTTCAAATGTCTTAGAGAAGGGAAGCTTCTCTTGGGCCAAGTATTGATTGCATTTAATAGAGCTGGGACTTTCTCACTTAAAAACAACAAAATAAACATCGGGGAGAAGGCACTAATCTCTCTCTCCCTCTCTCTCCCTCTCCCTTTCTCCTCTCTCCCTCTCTTCTCTGCTCTCTTTCTCCCTCCTTCTTCTTAAGAACAGTAAAGAATACAGAGTCCCGCCCCAGCCTGGGGGCACTGCTGATGTTGAGCTGTGGAGCTCCTTTGGGGCAGATTGATGGTAGGAGTTTGGGAGAAGAGGGGGCCTTGGGTTGGTCCCATTCTTCACAGATCGATTTTTGCCAAACAGGGACTGTCAGGGCCTTTGATAAATCACTAGTCCAAGTGATGAATGCCCTGAGGCAGGATGGGGTGGGTTGGGGTAGCATGCTAGCTGGGAGGCGGCCCAGGGAAGGAAAGGGGCAAGGAGAAAGGGCTGGTGGGCAGAGGGAACCCAGCAAAGTTAGCCCTAGATCACTCTGCAAGGCACACGGATACCTTGTCTCTCAACAGGATTTGATCACAATTATTGGCTCAACAGCATTCAAAATCCATTTTCAGCCTGTCTCTCGTCTGTCTTTTGCTGTCTGTCTCACTGTCTGCCTCTGTATCTGGCTTCCAAATGAATTCTGATGGTTTCTTCCCAGGAGAGAATTTTCTTGGGCTTCCTGGAAAATGGAGGAAATCTTAGGAACATGGGAAGCAAGGAGGGGTTTGGCAGTGACAAGCGAGTGGGACAGGCAGGATGGCACAGGATGGCCTCCCCACAATGTGCAAAGTGCAGCTACAGCAAAGACCAGTAGCAACCCAGAGGGAGGGAGCTGTGAGAATGCACATAGGAGCGTGTAGGACAGCTCTTACCAGGAACAATCAGGCTTCCAAAGAATCAGGTCCTCTCCAAAGGGAGCCGTGTGGTTCTCACATCCCCCCAATGGGAAGGGAGATTGGCCTCCGGTGGGCTCCCTGAAGAACAGAAGGAAGCACAGAGCTGGCGAGCTCATTCCAAAGCCACAGGAATGAGCTGTCTTCATAACAAAACCTGCCTTGGAGATGGCTCAGACCATAGATTACAGATTTGAATACTCTCACTGCCTTGGACACTTCGCTCACTCAACTTCCTTATCTATAAAATGGGAAAATAGAATCATGATCCAGTATAACACATTATCTTAATTAGTATATACCAGGCCCTGGCCCTGAGCAAGCACTCATTGGTGAACATCAGCTAGGGAACCTTGCTGTTCTTCCTGTTCTAACAGCAAGGCAGACTCTGAAGTCACAGAAACACAAAACATGTCAGCTGTTGTGGGGCCTCCTATTTCTGCCAGAGGGTGGAGAACTTTACTCAGATGTTCCATCTATAGGCTCATTTATGCCTGTCCTCTGTCCCCGCAGCCAGCACTGGTGCACCATAGGCCTAGGGCTCTATTAACTTCTCTGTAGTAGAAGCAGCTGGAACATAGCCCTCCTAATACCCACAGGGCCTCCAGCTGGACCTTCGGCTTGGTGCCTCCTCACTGGCTGGACCCAAGACTCTGTCCATGGTGCTAACCCTCATCCCACGCCTTGCCTCAACCCTGCACTCCTGACCGCCAACTTCTGAAGACATCCTCATCTCGGGGATGAATTCTGAGCTCACATTCTGGACTGCTGCCAGGAAGAAGGAAGCGGCGTTAGTTTAAAGCGTCACACAAAAGGCCGCAGGTAATTATGTCTCTTTTAAGCTGCTAACAGGATTGGCCGTTTGATAAATGGGAGGATTTGAGGCTGTTTTGTCACTGACAAGCTGTTGTAAGATCATATTGGAAGCTGAAGACAGTTTATCATCATGTATGTGGTGGAGAGAGGGGAATTCTCCGTGGATTTTACACCCTCTTCAAATTAATGTGATTTCCTAGGCTGGTCCTGGGCACAGAGTGAGTGATCTTTATGACTTACCCCCTGATTAGATTACCTGGCTCAGCGGACACCTCCAGCCCCTCAGAGTGCCCTGGAGCTCACAGGCCCCCACCTCACTTCATCCCTCCAACTCTCTGGTACCTCAGGCCTCCCCCTGACCTCCCTACACTTTTCTGCTAGCCTTACTCAAAGGCCCATCTGCTAAGCAAGTCCACAGCTCAATTACTGCTGGCTGGCCTGAGAGCAGGAGAGATCTGGTTTCTTCAGCTCCTCTGGAGGGAGCAGAGAAGAGGCAGGCAATGGGAGTGGAGGGAGGGGGAAGCCAGCAAAGGAGAGTAGAAATGAAACAAAGAGAGAGTTGAAACAGAAAAGCAAGCTGAGCCAGAGACAAGAGTAGACAAAAAACAGTAGCAAAGGGAGAGGGATGGTTTTGTTTTATTTCCAGAACCTTCCTAAGAACCACAGGTACCAAGACAGCCTTCTTTCCTTCCCTGAAACCCAAACCCAAGTTAAACAGGTCCCCAGGCAATCCTACCAGATGATGGCTTTATTGTCTCCACAACACATACCACTGTTACCCTGCTCCCCCGCCCCCCCAATTATGTGGTATATAAGACCCACGTGAGAGCAGAGGCCATTGATCATTGCTGCTATATTCTCCCCAGAACTTGGGCACATAGTAGGCTCTTGGTAAGTGCTTATGGAATGTGTGGTGAGGCAGGGATTTGGAAAGGGGTGGCAAAGGGGCAAGGCTGGTTTGGCATCCTGGCACATACTGGAAGGTAAATGAAAGGCTGACTGGTTTGGGGCTGGGTCCTTAAGGTCACCACCACTAGCTAGATTTAAAGAGACGTTTCTGGTGAGGAGCACTTCAGGAACTCTTTAGGCAAAATTAGGCGTCCTCTAGAACAAAGCGTCTCAATATGTGACCTGTGCAACACTTGTCCTTGAGTTCTCTGGAAGTCTGTGTTTCTCTGCATTTCACGTGATTCTAAAGTGGTTTTGTGGGAAACAGGTCAGCCAGAGGCTCCTGGCTCCTGCCTGAGTGGAGTAAACAGTGTGTGTGTGTGTGTGTGTGTGTGTGTGTGTGTGTGTTGGAGGAGTAGTGGTTAGAATCCTTGCAATAGCATGGGGAGGAAATTCCTATTATGTCTAGTCCAGTTCATTTTACAAACTTGAAGCAACTCACAGGTAAGCATTCCGAGATAAATCTAGCCATATGGGGCAGTTCTTCTACCTTCCCCAGACTTCTGAGGAAGAGGAGGACAGCAACAGATGCAAGAATGAGAAGGATCCCTTCCTGCTCCAGGCCAACTGAAGCTCTGCAGCTGGTCAGCCATGCCTCATTTCCCAGGCAAGCTGTGCACCTACCCCATACCCCAGGCTAGGTTCCCTGCTTTTTCAGGGGCCTCCCCCAATTGCCAGCAAAATCTGTGTTTTGTTACTGATTAGATACTATACCAGCATATCAGCCTCTACACACACACTCACACACACACACACACACACACACACACACACACAATCACAACACAACCCCATCACACCAGACATAGTCAGGGTCCTCATTAGACACTCAGTATATAGTAGTAGGTTCTCAAGAATGAAGGGCAGTTTGCCTGAGTCATGGTACATCCTGAATATATCCATTCTGTGTTTCAGCCTAGACTGAGAAATGTTGGAATTTGTAGGGATGATATGGAAGCCAAGGTCCAGGTTGAAAAAAAAGTAGCTCACCCATCCCATTACTGCCCAAGAAAACCAAAGCATGATAGGCTAAAACCACCTCCCACCCAACCTACACTCCAGCAACACTGGCCTTATGTAATACCTCAAATAATGCATGTTCTGGATGCCTTGAAAGCATCCATCACTCTGCATGCAATACTCCTTTGCACCTTAAATTGTTCCTACCCTTTAGTTTTCATGGACTTTTCTAGACCTCTGGTTCTGTATCTTTTGCTGTTGGCACACTGAGCACTCTTACCAAAGGTGTATCTGTTATCTGTCTTCTTCTCTGGACAGAGAGCCTCAACATAGGAGAGACTACATCTGAGTCTTGCCCATTGAGGGGCAGGGCATATTGCAGACTTGGAGATGGGAAGACTAAGGCTTAGGCAAATGCATTTGTTCTGAGGAGTGGTTCCTGAACAACCCTGAGGATGCATTGGCAGGCTGAAAGGTAATCTCTCCCTCACAGAGGCTATACACTTACGGTGACATGCACAGGTGTCAAATTGTTGTACAGACTAATGTAAAGGTGCAAATGTGACAGGGCTGTCAGGGCTAGAATACATCAGAGTAATGGTCAAGCAAACTGGGTTATTAGAGCTCCCTTTAAGATAATATCCTTGGGGATGATATTACTCCGAGGTCGGAAAGTCTATGAAGCCAACGCAGAAGAAAAAGTGTTCTGCAGGGCTGGAGAGGTGGCTCAGAGGTTAAGAGCATTGGCAGCTCTTCCAGAGGTCCTGAGTTCAAGTCCCAGCAACCACATGGTGGCTCACAGCCATCTATAATGAGATCTGATACCCTCTTCTGGCATGCCGGCAGAACACTATATGCATAATAAATAAATAAATCTTAAAAAGAAATTCTCTTTAAAAAAGAAAAAGTGTTCTGCAGAGAGGTAACATCACATGCAAAGGCCCTGCATCAGGACAGGACATAGACTCTGTAAGGAAACAAAAGTCCATCGTGGCTATAGTGTGTGGGGTCTCTGAGGAGGGATGGAAGCAGGCAGCGGCCAGACCATCATGCAGGGCTTTGTCAACTGTACCTAAGCAATTTGTTTCCTCATCAGTAAGCCACGGATTTAAACACGGAAGAGTTTAAACAACAAGGGGTGTGGGCACCATCAGCAGTGATAAGATAGAATTGCATTTTGAAAAGGTCATTAGGGCTTCTGTGGAAGAAGGAGGAGGGGACTTGAGAAGAGACAAACAGGTCAACCAGCTGTGCATTGTAGCCATTCAGACTTGGTCTCCTTAAGGTAATGGCAGAGATGGAGAACAGTGAACATTGTGTGAGAGAATGTTTTCAATGGACACTATGGATGGATCGGCAACAAAATCAGGACAAGTATCTATCCTTAACTTTTGCCCTTTCATATAGTCATTGACTTCCTTGTCAGGCAGGTAGGTCACCAAGCAGAAAGGGCTTCCAGGCCTCCTCCAGATTCAGACGCTCTCCCTGCTTTCGTAGGGGGTGGGGATCGGGTGTGTCCTGCTCTGTGTTCTTCCTTGCACCTTCTAGGCTGGACCTAGGCAGGGGGTGAGTTTCTTTCATCCTGCAGGTGCTTTGCATGCTGGGAAATGTAGTTCCGGAGCAGGAAACTGGGCCCGCTCCTGACTGTGGGTCTGGCAGGCAGCCTGGTTGCCATGGCAGCAGCTGGGCTGGAGCCACCGAACCATTTCATCCACAGCTCTGCTGGCTCTGAGAGCTCCCAGCAAGAAAGCTTGGGCTCCAGGGAGGAGGGAGGGAAGAGAGGGAAGAAGAAGGCAGAGGGAAGGAAGAAGAGGGAGGGACGATCTTTCAGGCCTTCCCCAGAGGCCTAAGCTAAGCTTACCACTCCTTGGGGCTTGCAGACTGAGCGTAGAGAAGTCTCTAGCGCAGGCTCACAGCGGGAGTCTGAGCTGTTGGAGCTGTTCGCGTCAGTCAGATTCTGTAGGTTCAGCTTTGTGAATGCAGAAGCCCTTAGCCGACCAGAGAAAGGAGGAAGCAGCCCTCCTCCCCAGGGGAACTCGGCCTGAGCGGAAAGGCAAGAGCGTGCAAAAGCTTTACTTAGGAAGGAAAAGCCCATGTTTTCTCCAAAGTGTCACTAGGACACATTCCCTTCTCTTTGCCTGTTGGCCACAATTCTAGTTCATCCTCTCTCCCCGGAGAAGGCTTTCTAAAACACAAATCTGGCCCTGCCACCCCCCACACCCCTGCTTAAAATTCTTCAATGGCTCCCCTTTGCCCACGGCTGGATGTGGTCCAAGCACTCTAGTACGATCATTCATGGCCTTTCTGATTCTGGCCTGCAGCTTGCTGTCCAGCGATCCCCCTGCCTTCCCATCTGCTACACCACATCAAGGTTTTCTCCTTCACCCCTGTCCCTGCACATGCTCCTCTCTGCGTGACTGTCCTTTCCTCCACCTCCTACCTCAAAGCCCACCAAACCGAGCCAAAACAGCCCCTCCCCGTGCAGTTTTCCAAACTCTTCCAGCAGGGGAAGAACGAATGGCCCGCTGCTCTGAGCTCCCAGAGCACTTTGTACTTCCCTCTAAAGCACTTATCACCCATGTTGTGAGGATTGTCTCGGTGGCTGCCTCTTCCCTTTTCTCCCCCCTGCATCCGAGCCATCCATGCCAGGGTCCCCAGAGCCCAGCACGGTATCTGGCACAAGGCAGGCCCTCCATAAATGGTGAATGGGATTGAATTCAGAAAAGGAAGGCTTTTTGGGCCTTCGCCACACTCCCACTTTGCATTCCTGGACCTTTGCTTTTCCAGCTTCTCCCTGGAGGCCCTGAGTACTTGAGCATAGAGTACCCAACAGTGCAGGGCAGCTGACTAGTGGACCTTGTTAATAGACTGGTGTGTTCTGTTCTGGACAGGGGTGACAGAGGCACCTGCGCATGGAGGTTGTAAGCCTCTTCATGTCACTGGGAGTTTGCATCAAGTCACACCCAGGTCCCCAGAGACAAGGCGCCTGTATCTTCAATGGAGCCATGATTTATGAACCCAGCTCCAGGATCCCAGAAAACCAATTAGGCTTCCGTAGTTCTCCACCTGGAGGCAGAATAATTCCAGGAAAGCCCTTCCTTCTGGACAGAGGCTCCATCTGCCAGGGACTCAGCCTTGCCCATCCAGTCTTCCAGGCTGTCCCTGCGGCCTGCTGCCTGCTAAGTTGCTCTGGGCTGGAAAGGAACCTTCTTGAGAGGAAGGCTCTAATTCTCATGTAACATCTGGGAAGCCCTTTCTAGGTTGCCATCCTTCCTAAATCGTATTTCCTCATTATAATAAGAGGATTTTGTTTGTTTGTTTTAAAGTCCTTGCTTGTCTAGGTCATTCATTCATTTACATTCACTTGTTTGTTGATATTCTCTCTCTCTCTCTCTCTCTCTCTCTCTCTCTATCTCTCTCTCTTTTTAAAAAGATGTATTGGGTGCCTTCTTGGGTGGAGGCTGTATTAATCGCAAAGAAGTGATTCAGAAAATGTTCCCTACTCTCAGGAAGCTTTCAGTCTGGGGATCGTCCTCAAGTGCTTTGAGGAAGAAGTACAGGCTGTTAAGTGCAGTGGCTGGCCTGATTTGAGATGTAGATGCTTGTTTTGCTTATCGACTGTTGGTTGTGCACCCGAGACATGGCAAGTGTGGCAGGAATGATTCAGGTGTTTCCCTCTCAGATGCAGCAAAGAGAGACCCCCAAACATTAGGTTCTACAAGGTTATAGGGCCAGGAGAAAGGAGGCTGTGAGCTGCTGAAGCAGGGGCCCAGGCTCTCTCAGGGATCTTGGGGAAGATTCTCTAAGATGGGGAGACTGGTCCTTTTCATCCCATAAGAGAGAATGGGTGTAGCTTTGGCAAGGCTGACTTGACTGGGGCCAGAAACAGCCTTCTATAGTTAGGGGAAGGGATAATGGATTAAGGTGTTCCTACTGGGAGAGGAGAGGGCTTCAGCTTCACAACCTGGAGGAAGTGGGCATTCCCAGAGCTCCTGGAGGCTGTGAGGTTGCCTCTGCAGAGTGTGAATCCTGCAAGGGGTTGAGGAGAGCAGGAACTGATGCAGTAGCTGGCAGGAGCTGGTGCAGTAGCTGACTCGGGTTGTTTTCTCACTGTCCCTAACACAAACTGGGCCCATAGCCTAAATGATGTCCTCAAAGACTGGGGCTTGGGGAAAGACAAATCAGTGTAGGGAGTAGGATTTGGGGGAGACCAGAGATGCTAAGGAGCAGAGAACAAGACTAGATGGTGGAGATCCTTGATGCTTCTGGAGAGAATGGCAACCTTGCTCTGTGGGTTTTGAGTCTCAGTTCCCTTAGCTGTAAAACCTGCCAAATGTTGGACATTTCCAGGAAAATCCCCAGGGCTCTTTGGTTTCTCTTTCTTCTGCAGTTGGAATGGGTGACATATGGAGGAGCTACAGAGAAATGCTGGCTCCACCCTTTGCCAAGGGACTTAAATCAGCATTTGTTGACATTTCTCAAGACTCCCTTAGTGCTGGTGACATTTCAGAGACCTGCTCTCTGACAGGGCTAGAGAATGTAAACCTGACCCTGAAGCCTTTGCTCCAGACCCAGACACACTAGAGCAAACCTTGCCTTTCCTCCGGCACCTCCAACCAGTGCTGGAACTACCGAGGGGGCTCTGGTGCCATCTTGAAAATGCTGACCATGGCAAGATGGAAGCAGGTGTGGGCTTGGCCCTTTCCTTACCAAGCTTCAAAATCCTTGCTTCTTTCAGAATAGAGTTGCAAATGCACAATGGTGAGAAAAGGGAAGTGTTACATCAACTGTGTACTGTTGTCCAAGTTCAGATGAAAGAATTAGGCCCAGGGTATGTGGAGGATGAGCAGGTACAGTGGCTGGAGGAACTAAGCCAGATTCTGGCAAGTTCATACATTGGAGAATCACTTGGTGGGTAGAGGTAAGCACAGGGAATTACGGGGATTCTTGGATGTTCTTGTTGATGCTAACAGAGCTGTGGACCATATCAGAACCAGCCCAGTCTAAGGCCAGACCACCCTGAACATGCCTGATCTTAGGAACTAAGCTGGGTTGGGTCCAGTTAATACCTGGCTTAGGGAAACCAGCTGGTATCAGGAGGGCGAGCCAAGCTTCACTCACTAGTTTCACTCTTTCATCTCAGGCTAGTTAGGAAGCCTATTTGAAAGGTCATGTCAGAGTGATGACAAAGTGTCTAGATTTCGGAGTCAGCAGAGCTAATCCTGGCTCTACTGCTTGATAGCTGCATGGCTTTAGGCAAGTACTTCACCTTTCAGAACACTGTCTTTCTCAGTTCTGAACAGGATAGTGATGCTGCATACCTTGCAGGCTTATGGAAAGAATTAGAGAGGATAATGTTTTAAATTTCTTAGCATGGACCCCCCACCCAATAACACACACTGAGCTGCTTTGCTGGCCTCTATCATTAGTGGCATCCTCTCTCAACCAGGAAGCAGGTTGGACTTCACCAAGAACTTTTCTCACCTCAGATGGGCTTCATCCACGAAAAGAGAAGACCATCTCCCCAGCAGCTGGTGCTTGTGCATTTGAGTTGTGTGCCAGGTACCAGATTTCTACTGGAATCCCAAATGTGCTGACTATGTGAGATAGGTTTTCCACCCGAGTCTCAGTTTTTGCCTCTTTAAATACGTAGAGCAGGGGACTTGGGTTAGGAAAGAGCTGTTGTTCTTTCAGAGGACCCAAATTTGGTTCCCAGCACCCATGTCAGGTGACTTACAACTCCCTGTAACTCCAGCTCCAGGTGATTTGATGCCTTCTTTTGGCCTCTGCAGTCACCTGCACACACATGCATACACACACACACACACACACACACACACACACACACACACACAGTAATGAATCTTAAATAAATATGAAAGTAACTAGCCAAGGATTATGGATTGGTGTTAATAGCCATTAAGTGAATTTCTGGTCAAGTGTGTTTGGTGCCAAAGTAACCCACAAACATTATCTCCTAGGAGGTGCGGATGAAATTATAGCCACCATGCTGTCTGCCTAAGCACTTCTAATGGTGAGAGAATAAGGTACATGCCTCCTGCTGCGATGCAACATGACATATCAGCATTGCCACACATGTGTTCCAAAGGTTTACTTTGAATTGCTTCAGCCTTTAGATCAATTTTCTAGTTTACAGGAAATGCTGTGAGAGTATCATAAGCCAAATAATAGTACAAGGAAATAACTAGATAGCTGGGGGAAGAGATGTGTACAGGAAGGACGATCTGGATGTCCTAATGGATAAATAGCCCGGAAAAGCAGACTACATCATGCCAAGCAATGTACAGGATGATCAGGCACTGTCCTCACACCGGACTCTGGTAACCCAACTAGAAAAGATTGGGAGGGCAGTCAGTTGGAGAAATTTGTATATGAGCTATGTACTAAACAAGAAGATAGTTACTGAAATGAAAGGGTAGAAATTGCTGGACACAAACACACACACACCTTGGTCACTTTTTTCTTGCCTTATGTGTATGGGTGTTTTGCCTGCCTACATGTATGCAGTGCTGGTGGAGACCAGAAGAGGGCATGAGATCCCCTCAAACTGGAGTTAGGATCAGTTATGAGCCTCCATGTGGGTGCTGGTAATTGATATGGGATCCTCTGGAAGAACAGCCAGTGCTCTTAACAGCTAAGCTATCTCTCCAGCCCCTTGATCACATTTTGGTTAAAAAAAAAAAAAGGCTTCTAAGTTTAAAAGAGTAAGTCAAGAATACCTGGGCATAATGATGCACACCTGCAATCTGAGAACTTAGAAGGCAGAGGCAGGAGGATTGCCACAAGTTTGAGGCCAGACTGGTTTGTAGAGTGGGTACCAGACTAGCCAAATGCTATCCGGCAAGGCCTTGTTTCAAAAGCAAAGGACAGGGTAAAGGGAATGTGGTGTTAATGGTGACAGGAATATGACCAGTTTTTAATTTTTGTATTTTTGCTTTCTGTATTCATCACATTTCCAGAATGTGCATGCAATTGCTTCAATAATAAAATGCTATTTAGTAAACAAAATGGGAACAGTAACAGTTTGTACCTGCTGGTGCCGTCATGGTACAATGAGGTAATGATGAGGAACACAGGTTTTGGCACAAGTGCATGCTGGGCAGTTAGATACCACTAAGATATCTGTGTTGTTCCACCCCCAAACATCATTACCTTGAGCTGGCTTATTGGGGGTGCTAGTCCCGTCCCCAAGTCCTGGCACACAGCAGGCATTTGATAATATTTTCTGAACAAATCACTTCCTTTGGTAGGGCTTTTGTTGGAAAGAAGCATGTGGCCTGTGTTTACATGGTTGAAGGGCCCCAGACTCACCTTCCTCTCCTTGAGCCCCCAGGATGTGACTCTTAGCCAGGTCCTTACAATAAGCAGGAGACAGAGTGACAGAGAGCCTAGGTGGTCTGGGTCAAAGGAAGCAACCGTGTCCCCACTATCCCAGGCTACACACTCCATTTATCTTCTTTTTCATGTCTGAAACAGAATCTGACTGTAGCCCAGGCTAGCATCGAACTCGTGAATTTCCTGTCTTATTCTCCCCTGTGTTGGGATTATAAAAACAACTTCCAATTCCCCCGTTCCCAACAGCTTTTGATATAGGCTTCCTTGTCCACCCTAAAACTCTGGGCCAGAGGTTGGGACTGAAGCTATTCTTGAAATACAGAATAGGATTAAGGCTAGCCCTACCCCTAGGAGCTGGTGCTTGGTCTGGTCTGAGCCAGCTTCCCAGATAAAGCTTCAAAGTTAAGATCGGGCTGCTGCAGGATTAGGTTAAGGCTCCTCAGCTGAATTGAAAGCCAAACTTTAGTCAGGTAAGCTCCAGTCCCAAGATTGCTGTGGACTGAACGCTGAAGCTGAGGCTGGGTGTGATCCTAGCTGAGGCCGAGGTTGCACCTGCCAGAGGATAGGGGTTGAGCTATTGCTTTGCAGAGAAGCCAAGGAGGAGGCGGTGGACGAGTGGACTTAGGGGCGGAGCTCGGGCAGCCATGCTGGGCCGGAAATGTAGAGACGCCTCCTAAGGCTCCAGTGTGGCCCGAGCAGCAGGCTGAACTCCCTTAGGGTGAGGGGAGCTGCGCCTACCCGCGCCGACTCAGAGCGCTCCAGCACCCGTAGGCGTGAGGCAGGGCTTTGCGGGCAGCCGAGGACCCACTTGTCTCCCAGGGATCCCCCGCTCTAGAGAGGGGCCTCCAGGCCCAGAGTGTGCGGTTTGTGCCCCATTACCCCAGCTCCACCCACCAGGAGCCCGCCGGGCTCTTTGCTCATTAGGCCGACATCCCTCTTTAATAAAAAATACATGAATAAATAAATAATAACAGCCATAACCGAGCGGGAAACCGCTTTCCACTCTTCTTTCTGTTCTGTTTCCTCCAGTCCTTCCTTGCAACCGCGGTCCGGGGCCTCTCGGTGGAGTTGACTGTAAATCCTTCGCTCCCCGCAGAGTGGCAGGCATTCCTGGAGACTGCGGCTGGGACCACTAGCTGCTCTAGTGCGGGACTAAAGCCAGAAGAGGGGCTCTTCTGTTTTTTGTTTATTTGTTTGTTGCACAGTCAAGCCTATAGGGGACAAGACTCGAATACGCAGGGACAGGCACAGACTGGAAGCAGTATGAGAGAAACTGGAAAGTGGCATCTAGCGAGTAGCAGGGACAACACAGAGCTGGTCTTAGGGAGATGGAGGAATTGGAAGGGAAGATTATCTTTCTTAAATAGTACCACCAAAATCTCACTTTTTATATTTTCTAGCATTTTTTTTTTTTTTTTTACTTTCTCTCTGTGCCTCGGTGTCTTACACTCTTTCTGTCTCCGTTGTGTGAGACTTCCTTTCCCGGAGATCATCTCTTTCCTGATCTCTGCCCCTCGAAGTTAGTAGAAACCTTTCCGCGCCAGCCCACGTTTCAGGACCATGGAGAGTGTCCTTCGAGGCTGGGGCCCTCTGCCTAAGGAAACTCAGTTCAAATAGAGGACTTCTGCCTTAGAGAGTAAGGCACGGGCTGGGTGGAAGCAGGGTGGACGTGGTAATCGAAGGGAAGAGAATGGATGAAGGTCATTCCAGCCTGGTCCTACTGCACACACACACACACACACACACACACACACACACACACACACACACACACACACCCTGAATCACTAGCTTTTGGAGGATTGGGAAGCAAAACACTTCCCATCCTGGGATATGTAGTTCAGGAGTACAGCCCTCACTAGGATGCTAAACATAACCAGCAAATCCTGGCACAGAGAACACTATGACCCATGGGTAGGTGTGGGGAGGCTGTGGAGGCAAGGTTGTGCACACAGCCCCAAATCTGAGTGTGTGCTCCAGGGTAGGAAAAGTAGGCAACAGGGACCATGGTCTCTTAGGTCTGTTCATTCTGGCAGCTTCAGGCTGAAAGTGTGGGGTCAGCCAGGGCCTTCCCTGGCCCTAACTCAGAACTAATGGGACCCAGGAGCTTCCTCTTTCCCCAACAGCTCCCTCTGGACAAAACCAGGAGCCAGATCTCAGGAGCAGTCCAGATGTTCTGGGGAAATACAGGGAAGTGGAGCAGATGGGGCCTGGGATTCCAGTGGGGGCAGGGGAGGAGGGCGGCAGCTGGAGGCTGTGCTGGGCATGTGTTAGAGACAAGGTTGGCACAGTGTGCCACGGCATGCCCTACAGTGTGAGCCCAGGATGTGGGACTTGGTTAAAGATCAGG
Organism: Cricetulus griseus; assembly: GCF_003668045.3. Taxonomy (NCBI): domain Eukaryota; kingdom Metazoa; phylum Chordata; class Mammalia; order Rodentia; family Cricetidae; genus Cricetulus; species Cricetulus griseus. The sequence continues at coordinate 199,568,135 of NC_048595.1, read as the reverse complement.
TGGAGTCAGGTGGCCCCGGGAACCTTCCATGAACCAGCTACTAATATCTGAGTTGGCTCTCATGCTGGGGCCCAAAGGGTATACCCTGTGTCAGAAGTGTGACGGAATGCAAGAGAACATGACAGACATGGCCCCTGCATCTGCATAGGATAGCTTATTCTGTCTGCCAATCATTCAGGCCTTTAATTTGGACCCTGGGAATGCATTTGCCACTCAGTGGCCAGAGTGGCCATTCCTTCTAGGCTTGGGGTGGAAAGTTTGACCCAGAGAAGGCCCAAGCTTTCTCCTTCCTTTCTTCCCCAGGAAACAGCTCATCTCCCTATGCAGGGCCTTGATCTATGTTCATGCCACGTCTGTCCTGGGGATCTTAGAAGGCTGTGGAGCAAGGATATGGACACCTACCATGAGACTCTGTAACTCTTATCATCCTGTCTACAGCATGGACTTGAAGGCCAGAGGCTTTTCCTCCCCACCCCCATTTTGCTTCATCTAGCTGTTTACAACTCCCTGTGGTCATACCAGTGTGAGAGAAGGGCCAACACTTGGAAGATGAGCAAACTGAGGTGTATAGAAGCAAAATCATGCATGGAAGGCACAGCTCTGCTGCAGGGTGGGATCAAAGGCTGCCTACAAGGCTTTGGGGTAATGTGGCCACCAGCAAGTTATGTGACCCTGGGCAGGATTCTCCCCACCTACTGATACTGAATGAGAAGGTCTGAACAGATTTATCTTCAAGTCCTCTTTCTGTTCCACTCAGCTCTGGGAAATGGAATGGTGGGGGTCAGCTGTGATGATGGTCCCCCAGTTGAGGACAAGGCAGTAATCAATCTCCCTCACTTTCTAGGCCCTCAGGGTCTTCTAGGAGGTCAGGATATTTGGCAGGGGTGGGCCCTCTATAGGGTGGGGCTGGAGTAGCATCTTGGGGAGACCAGATTCTGGACTCATGGCTACCTGCTCAGGAAGGAGAGCAGGGAGGTCTGGGGTAGAGAGCAGAGCTAACCAAGCAGGCCAGCGCCAGACAGGCAGAGCCAGGCGAGCAGAACAGAAAGAGGCTCAAAGCTCTAGGGCTTTACAAATGGATTTTGCTAAAATGGAAATTTCCACCCATCCCTGAAATGGAGCCTAGCAGTATGGCCAGATCTGGTGGGGGCTGCAGCAACTGGGGACACAGGCAGGGACAGAAGCTTCAAGCCAATCCATCTCTCCCCAGCACCCTCCCTCTTCCTCTCCTCCCCGACGGGGTCATCAGGTTCCTCAGGGATCTGAAGAATCCTCACACCTTTAAAAACCCTTCTCGCTTTCCCCCTAATTTTTGTGTGCCTCACATCCCCCCCAGTCCACATCCTCCTCCTCATCTTCGAGCTGCCTCTACCCCCAACAGCCCACACCTCCCCCAAGACTGATCTGACCAACTTCCCCCCTCCACCTTTTCACCCTTTATCCCTGCTGCTCCCTCACACACCCTCTCACACTCTCCCCTCAGCTCACCCCCAACCCCATGCACGCTGCACCCTCCTCACCCCACTTTTTGGAATCCTCTGCTGCTCCCAACACTCTCTCACCCTTCACTTCCCTCCTCCCGCCACTCCATATGACACTGCCTTCCTATCTTGAACCCCCGCTCCTACACACTTGCTTATAACTATTAATAGTCCTTGGGGGTTGCTTTTTGGAGACAAGGTCTTGGCTCTGTAGCCCAGGCCGGCCTTGAATTTGGAGTCTTCCTACCTCAGACTCCTGAGAAATGGGATTACAGGGGTGTGCTCAACACCCTGGACACCTGGCTCCCACCCTCAAGTCTTTAGAGATAAGTAGCTCCTGGAAAGTGGTTCTGGTATCAAACTCCTAACTCAACCCTGACTGTTGGGTAAACCAGGAAATTGTCTGATGCCTCAGGGATCAATTCCTTACCTGTACAGTGGAGATGACAACTAACTATCCTGAGGTGGGTCATTGTGCAGACTTCCTGGTGGAACGCTTGCCTAGTGTGCAGGAGCCTTAATCATATCTATTTGCTGTTGTGTAATTAATTGATCTTTAGGGGGAGGGGAAGAATGGAGCTGATTGTGCAAGCCCAGAGGGCCAGAGTGAAGAAAAACAGTAAACTGGCTCCTGGGAAATACAGATAGCCCAGACCTTAAAGAAATATATACAGATACTGGCCATGTGGCATTCCAAAGAATGAGGACATCCTTTCCTCCCCAGGCCACTGCCCAACACAGCCTACCATGGATACCACCCAAAGGCTAACCTAGGAGTTGGAATTGGGAATGGAGCCTGGGACATCCCAGGCCCCTTGGGGAGTGGGTAAGGATAGTGTTGCTGGACTAAGATAATACAGGAGCCAAGAAAGTAGGCAGGAGAGGCAAGAGGTGGCATACCACAGGTTCCCTTGGGGATTTCTTGTTCCAAGCACAGAGTTTAAGGTTAGAGATAGGGGACTAGTCAGCCCCTTATATGAGGTCTTGGTGTCAGGAGATGTGTTAGGACCTCAGGGCAGCAGGGAACAGGCTCCTGCTTCTAAGTAGGGGAAAAGTAGTATGGAGTAGCATGGAGGCTGGCATGGCTGAGCCTAGGGGCTGCATGAATGGGACCTGAAGTCAGAGCAGGCCAAAAGACTGCATTTAACCTGAGCAAGTGGTGTATTGAGGGGCACCTGGTAGGTCATGGAGGCAGGTGGGGCATTGAGGAGGACCTGGTAGGCCATGGGAGCAGGTGGGGCATTGCAGGACACCTGGTAGGCCATGGGGTATGATATGGCAACCTACCTTATTTGTCTTCAACTACAATGAGAATTCGGATCTCTCTGACTTTCTCTCATTCTAGCCCCAGGTGCTGGGCACCAATCTCAGAGCCTGACCTGAGCTGGGCCAGTCAGTAGAAGACCAGGTTGTTACAGGGAAGAAATGGCTGTGAGTGAAAAGCGATACATAAGGACAAGCAAATAGTCACTTGGAGAAGTGGCCTTGGGGTCTGGGGCCTGGGAGAAAGGACACATAGGGAGACTGGGAAAAGAAAGAATCTTCAGAGTGGCCCAGAAACAGGGAGCCCAGGAAAACTTGGGACACTGGCAAGGGTGAAGATGTCTGGGAGATCTGGGTGGGTGAGGGGACCAAGGTGGACTGTGTCTCCAGTGACAGTGTATGAGCGAGACGGAGCATTCTCGGGGCTTGTGGGCTTGTTCATCAGAAACTGAGTTTATGTATCTGAACATTCAGCGCTATGGGGGAGGGGAGGGCAAGACGGGAAGAGAAGGAAGTACTGGAAGATTGAATTACTTTCAAGTCTAAAGCCTTGACTTCTCCAGGCTTGGCAGGTGGGCTTATGCATAGACTTTGCAGAGCATTGTGGGATGTTGGTTATCACTGGAGCCTGGAACACTTCAGTTCCTTCAGTTCCATTTGTCTTTCCATAGGAAAGGAAAAGATGAGCCTGTATCCTTGAAAATGGCGGGGGTGGGGGGGTGGAGAGGGTAGGCATCTGACCAGGCCCAGCCTGCAGCCCCTTCGTCCAGACTAAGGAGGTCTAAGTCAGAATCTTGGCACTACCACATTCTAGCCTATGTGGCTTTGGCACATGGCTAAGTGCTCTAGTATCCTCGTTTTAAATGAAAGATGATAATAGTGATAACACCCACATTTGTGAGACGGTTCTAAGTACTTTACTCTTTTGAGATGCCAGGGATCAAACCTTATTTATTCATACTAGGCAGGCAAGCACTCTCATTAGCTACACCGCTACCTTTGATTTTGTTTGTTTTCTGAGAAAAGGTCTTACTGTGTAGCTCAGGTTAGCCTGGAACCTGAGATCCTCCTGCCTCAGTTCTCTGAGTGCTGAGGTTACAGATGTGACACTAAATACTTTTTTCTATGTCCTCACACAGCCTTAGAAGGAGGTTTAGCAGGTGAGAAGACAGGAAGTCTGAAAGGTTAAGTGATTTCTTTTTCCTGTGGTCACCTGGCAACTGAGAAGGTGCGGACTCTCGCCTCAGAGCCCCACCCTTCCTAGAGTATGGTATCTGTGTCTCAGAGTCACTGTGAGGGGTAAATGAGATAATGCTCATAGAGAAGTATTTAGCTACTGCCTGGCACACAGCAAGTGCTCGGGAACTAATGTTGTTATTACTTATTCATTGGCGCGGGTGCTCTGGTTTTTTTTTTTTTTTTTTTTTCTTCCTTTATGGCTGGGCAAATAGCAGGGGGCTTGAAAAAGGATGGAGAAACTTCTTGGGGTGGAGTAAAATAAGAATGCAATTGTAGGGAGGCTACAGGTGTAGGGGGCTGGGTGCAGAAGGCACTGGTGGGAGGGTGAGACGGTGAGGCGAGCAGAGTAGAAGAAACGGAAGTGAACGGCTGTATATTTACTTAAAGATCACTCCTGTGATCTCACTGGCCAGACATCTGGTTCTCCTGGGCATCCCAGGGGAATGGAAAGTCAGACAGCATTACTTCAGCGGCTCTGATGCCGTTCACCTCAGGTCTGCTTGAACTGGCTTGACAGCTTGAGGGCTCAGGCCATTTCACTACAAACTGAACCACAGCTCCAGGTCTGGTCCTGGAGCTGGCTGGGAGTGGCAGTCCTTTCTGGATTGGTCACTCTCTGCTCAGAGCATCCAAACACAATCTGCCTCCCTGACCAGGTCTGTCCTATTATGGAAGTTGAAGGCTGCAAGTCGTTGTATTGAGAGGGTCACTGGGTGAATCCCACACCCCTCCCCTCCCTGACTACCTGGAGAAGAGAGCCCAGGAGGGCATTCACTCATTGGAGGAAAGAGTATGAGTCATACCGGGCAGGGAGGAGAGTGGCTGGGAGAATTCTGGAAGCTGTGGTTATCAGGTGAGACCCTGGCAGGGCTGGTCAGCCACAGGATGGACGATTACATCCTTCTTTCTCACGTGGGGGCCTGGGGAGTCAAAGAGTTCCATGTAACTCTGTGGGACAAGCCAGGTTAGGGCCAGACAGGCACTGCCTAGCTGATAGGGAGGGCTGCAGACAGACCCACTGGGTCTTTCTGCCAATAGAGGTTGCTTGTAGGAACTGAGCACCCAAACTAGGCTGTCAGTGTCTCTTCCAATAAATACAGGACATGGACTGAACGAATGATAGTTAGAAAAGGCACCAAATTGCTCATCTGTTCTCGGCTCTAAGCTTCAGTTCTGCCCATTGCAAAAGCACCATAGTAATGGTTTTTATGATCCCCTTCCCGTCTTGGGTCAGGATCATTTATTTAATCCAATTCATTCATTCTCCTCTTTATTCATTCAGCAGGCATTTCCAAAAACCTACCTTGTGCTGGCTCTGTCTTAGAACTCCTGGGACAGCAAACTATTTCCTTTCTGTTTTTTCATTCCTATGAGCACCCTGTAGGTGTTTAGAGTGCTTTGTATGCCAAGCCTAGATTACAGAGGGGTAGGTCAGAGTGGACTATAGCCTGGTCTCTGACCCAGGAAGAACCCCTCTCCTTTGGAATAACAAGGAATCTTGGTTGAGGCATCATCTGAGGCCTGTCTGCTGCCCAGTCCAGCTTCCCTAGTTTTTCCAGTTTTATATCCCCAGCTTTCCAAATGCTCCAGGGTTTCAGGAGATCTAATAAATTCATGCTGGCCCTTGCTGTGTGTGTCTTCATGTGAATCTGTATGAGTGTCCATGTGAGTATTCATGAAGGTATGTGTATGTTCATGCAAATATGTGTATTTATGTGTGTTGGAGCATGTGTGAGTGAATGTTCCCATGAAAATGTGCCTGTGAGTGTGTCTGTGTTCCTTTGAGTGTGTGTGTGTTCCTGTGTTTGAGTGTCCCTCTGTGTGAGTGTTCTGTGTATGTGTGTGTGTGTGTGTGTGTATGTGCGTATGTGTGTTCCTCTGTGTGTGTGTGTTCCCATGAATGTGTGTGTATCTCAAGCAGGGACTGTCCAGAGATGTGTTCTCCCTGGACAGTGGTGTGTGTGTGTGTGTGTGTGTGTGTGTGTGTGTGTGTGTGTGTGTGTGTGTGTGTGATTCCAGTCTCCACTCTTATCAGAGTTGTAGACCCCACTGGGTCTTTCTGCCAATAGTGGTTGCTTGTAGGAACTGAGCACCCAAACTAGGCTGACAGTGGTTTCTCTAAGTCCCTGAGGAAGAACCTGTGGGAAGGTCAGGAAGTGAGACGGAGTAAAGGCAACCAAGCCACCTCAGAGTGCATGACCTCACTACCAGCCAGGGTCCCTGGGGTTTCATTCCCTACCTGGGCTTCTGGGCCTTTTTCCAACCCCGAAGGTTCCTGACCCGACAGCCTTGTCCCACAGGCCCTATTTGACTTGCAGAAGAGGCAGAAACAACCCCGAGAGATTAGGTCTTTGTCTGTGGCCTGCCTCTGCCTCTCCCCAACCCAGAGACCCATCAGATTGTTCTCTAAGGAACTGGATTCTACGCAACAGCTGGCCCAGCAGAGGGAGGCTGTGAGCTGCAGGGGCATGTGTGGGGGAAACTGGGGGCTGGGTACCACGTGCCCAGAAATGGGGGGGCCTGTGTCTGCACGGGCGTCCCCCCCAACACTGTCTGACAAAACGAGCTGCGTCCTTGCCGTCTCTATTTTTAGTTGGAACTGGAAGGAAAGGAAATTCGGGGGCCAAGCCACCAGCCCCGGCTGTCTCTGCCAGCACCCACTCCACGTGGTACGGGGGCACAGGAGGAGCCCCAAGTACCAGAGTCTCAGGGAGGTGGCATATTGCTCCCTCCCACCTGTCAACCCAGATACAAAGGCCTGGTGGAGCCTGGAGTCAGGGGACAAGCTCTAGGTTACCAAATGGGGAGGCAGTGCCTCCTTCTTGCTGTGAGTGTGTCTGACCCTGAGGCCTGCTGGAGGTATCCGGCCACAAAACATGGCAGAGGAGGATCCAGACCCAGTTTGATCTCCTGAAAACAGGACTTTGGTAGCTCTATCTGTGGGCTCTTTGGGTGGAGCCCCTGCTTCATTCCACAGGCTTTAAAGGGCTTAGACAGTGTTAGGGCTGGCTCTTCCTCAGTGGGAGATTTGAATCAATAATTCCCTCCAGCAACAGGGTTGGGGGCAGAGACAGGAGTGTTTCAGTGTCTCCCTAGGCAGAAAGACAAGCTGCCTGTAGTCCACAACTATCACAGTCAGGACTTCTGAGTTAAAAAAAAGAAAAGGGAAAAAAAAAAAAAAAAAAAAAAAAAAAAAAGGCAATCCAGGTGGCAGTAAAGTACAGTGGTTAGAGCCTGTACTCCAGTCAGCAGACAGATGTGGGTCTAATCCTGACTACTGTACCTACTAGCTGTGTGACTCTGAGGAGGTGAACAAATCTCTCTGAAATTCTCTTTTCCTGTCTGTAGACAAACCATACCTTCCTTGTAGAAAGATTAAGTGAGAAATTGTAACAAAACTTAACCGTTGGTTAATGGAATTTAAAAAGCAGATCCAGAGGCTGGAGAGATGGCTCAGGACTTAAGAACGCCGGCTGCTTTTCCAGAGGATATGGGTTCAATTCCCAGCATCCACGTGGCCACTAACAACTGTTTTAGAGATACGCAAGGCAAAACACCCATACACATAAAATAAGTAATAAACACATCTTTAAAAGTTTAAAAAGAAGATCCAGGACAAGCCTGGGTCTGAACCCCATGGTATAGCTACTCTTAGGCCCACTCTGCAGATCCATAGCACTGGGCAGGTTCCCCAAGTGACCTAGGATTCCCCACACACAGAACATTTAAGGACAACTAAAGACCCTCACCCCAAAGCTAAGAGATCTGGATGCTAAGATCATGGTAGTAGGGCTGGAGAGATGGCTCAGAGGTTAAGGGCACTGACTGCCCTTCCACAGGGCCTGAGTTCAATTCCCAGCAACCACATGGTGATTCACAACCATCTGTAATAAGATCTAGTGCTCTCTTCTGGTCTGCAGGCATACATGAAGACAGAACACTGTATATATAATAAACAAATAGTTTTTTAAAAGATCATGGTGGTGGTCTTTCACTAATTAGAAAGCTTGCTTCTCAGCTTCTCCATTTCCTTCTTGAATGGTTACACCAATTGAGCTTTGTGGTCCAGCTGTGACATCCACCCTAAGGCTATAAGGGGTAGCTTTATTTATTTATTTACTAACAGGGTCTCTCGGCGTAACCAGGCTGATGTCTAACTCATGATCCCCTTGTCTCAGCCTTCCAGGTGCAGGGATTGATAGGCATGTGTCACCATGCCCTGCTTTCTGTGATGTCTAGTGAGCAATGATAAAGAAGAGTACATGGAGCTGGACTGGGGGCAGGCTTGAAGGCACTGGGGGAGGGCCCCTGCCTACTCCTTCCCAGGAGCTGGTATGGTCCATCAGCCAACATGTCAGCCAGCCAGCCGACAGAAACTGAGCTGCATCCCTCCACCAACCCGGGAGGCTGTTGCCATGGCAACTTCATATTTATCCACTTTAGCTCCTAATTAAGGGGAAAAGCATATAACATATTGGATGTCAAGGAGGCTTTGTGAGCCTCAATTTAGCGGCCGTGCCTGGATGTCAAACTCAAGCGTGATTGCTGTTAATCACCTCCCAAATTACCAAGACAGGTCACAAAGGGAGAAGGCCCCCCAGTGGCAGGGACAGCAGGGTCCAGGGGAGCTGATGTGGGGGGCAGGAAGGGCGACTTCAGCCTCATGACCTGAGAGACTCCTGGGCAAATGCTGGTCCGATTATAAGTCTGTGGGGACAACGACCAGGTCTGTTTTCACAGACCCTATGTTAGAGAGCTTCACCCTAGAGATTCACAAATAAAGACCCTTAGTAGAAAGGAATGGGCCAACTGATGAACTAAGAGGCAAGTAGGACCATCTGGTAGCCCCTGGTATCAGAAGGAAGATGGAAAGATGACTGGGGGTGTAAGTGAGATGATGGCCACCACATGGCAGACGGGTGGTCCAACAGGGGTCTGCTTAGGATAGACTGACAGATGAGCAGTTCACTGGGGTCTGATTAGGATGGACTGGCTTGGTGGCTGCATTTACCGGTCCACCCGTGATCTCCCAAGACATTGGTTCTTAAGCTCCACTTGGGTCAGGCCCTGGCGTGGTGATGCTGGCCTGTGTCATTGGGTATTGCCTCAAACCATGCTCCTTGAAGCTTTGGATAGTCCCTGGGGCCCTGTGCAGGCTGATGCTGTGTTGGGGGTTGAGGGTACTGGTAGGAAGACATTAGCAGAGTAGGTAAGAACTTGAGTTTGGGTAGTTTCATTTTGACTATTTATAGTTGTGTGACTTTGATCACATCACAAAACCTCTCTGATTCTGTGTCATCATCTGTCAGGTGGGGATTATGGTAACGCCTCCTGTGAGGCTCCACAAAACAATGTCCAGAAGGCACCCTGGCATGTGGGAAGCAGAGAGTATGACCTGAAGAGGCAGGTTGGAAAGAAGGCACAGCCTGTGGGGATTGAGGGCTGGGCTTGGAGGAGCCTTTTTTGACTGGCTCTGAGAGAAAAAACTCAGAAGGGAGTTGATGGAGAAGCAGGTGGAGGACCCTGGGAGTGAGAGGGGATGGGACCACTGACACCTATATGGGGATGTTTCTCGGCCTAAGAGAAGGCCATAGGAAGGAGGTCCTGGGGTTTGCTTGCCAGCCAGTCTAGGCAAATTGATGAGTTCCAGATTCAGTGAGACCTTGCTTCAAAATAGACAATAGAAAGCAACAATTAAGGAAGACACTCAACACTGACCTTTGGTCTCCACATGTGCATGTTCAAGTGAGCACATAAACATACACGAACACACTCACATACATCCACACACGAATGTACACATAGGCAGTCACACATTCACACACACTCTCACAACACACACTCACACACACAAACTCATACATTGAGAGCATGCACACATTCACAAACTCTCACACACATGCATACACTTACACACATGCACACACACTCTTGAACACAAAAACACAAATACATTCTCTCTCTCTCTCTCTCTCTCTCTCTCTCTCTCTCTCTCTCTCTCTCTCTCTGCCTGCACACACACAATACCTGAGCTGATTCCATTCTGTGATCACCACAGGCTTCTTGAATGAGAATCAGGGGGTATGGCCTTGCGACTGGTTTCAACACTCCCTGGAGCCTGTGACTTACTGCTCAGAACTGAGGCCACTGCAGGGCAGAGCTTGGAGCAAGATGGGCATACCCTCCCTATGCCTGCCTTTTGCAGGTAGTGCCCAGGTTCTGCTTCAAAACTTGTATTTGGAAAAAAGAGCCACAACAAAAACATCTGAAGCCACTGTTAATACTGATAACCTACTACCATGGACCAGCCAAGAAAAAGCATTTGAAACATACCTGTGATGAGGGTGATGAGGGGGGATGAGGAGGATGAGGAAGAGGAAGAAAAGGAGACGGTGACCCAGAAGCCTGTTATGGGCATCTCATGAATTATCTCTTTTAATCGTCTCAATGGCTGTTGAGTAGGTCAACCCATTTATGCAGATGAGAAAGTGGAGGTTCACAGAGGTATATGTCAAAGGTCACAGAGTTTGTTCGTGTTACTCAAACCTTGGTCATCTGAATCTGTGGCTGACATGACTTACTCTTTCTCTCCGTACATACAGTTCAGGAAACAGGAGGCCCAGAGAGCCATAGTAACTTCCCCAAGATCACATAGCAAATGAGTGGTAGCAGGACTAGAACTCTGTCTCCTCCTCCTTCTCTGTATTCTTCAGATGCAGTTTGCAGACAAGTTAAGGACAGCCCAAGGGGTGGGTTCTCAGGTCTGTACTCCACTCTAGGTAGAGAAAGAGCTAGCAGAGTGACAGAGGGTGACACGCAGGGAGAAGGAGCAACTTGGGACAAGGTGACCATGGTGGCTGTGCAGCCTTCTTGGCCTGGTAGGAGGAGTTGCGTGGCCTGATTCCCACAGATGTGGGCTGCAGCCGCCTGCTGAATGGGGAGGCTATTAAGGGAAAATGCTTTGCAAGGAGCTGAGCAGCCGGATGCACAGACCATCGGGCGCTGAATGGGGGCTTTGTCTCTTTAGCCTCCAGCAGACGTCTGCTGCCTGGGCCTGTGTCTGGGAGGCTGACTGGTCATGAGGCCAGAGGGTCATTCTAAGAAGGCTCTGTGGCCTCCACTTCCTTCGTGCCCTTCTCCCCCACTCTGGGGGCCGATTGGAGGGCACCTGCTATAGTCTACTGAAAAAATCCCAGGGACTCAGTTTTGTTGTTTGTACAGTGGAAGTAAAGAGGGGATCTTCTTATAACCTCATGATGGCTGAGCCTGAAAGGAACCTTGCTTCAGTGGTGCTGGGTGATAGCTACAGTAGATGTTGTGTGGGTCCCAAGCCTTCTCCTTGATCTCGCTCCACAGCACTCATCTCAAGGAAAACTTACTTTTGTCTTCCCACTCTTCCTCCCCACAGCAGAAATCAGCAGCTCGTGATGGCCGTCTTGTGTGAAGGGAGGCTGTGTGTGGAGAAAGTTCAACCCCAAAGGAAGAGCTCCGAAGAGCATGCAGGTTCCACGCTGTATCCCCCTTGACTTAGGACACCTGTGAAGGCTGGAATGTGCATGGTATCAACACCAGGAGCCTTTAGGAATGTTGGATCCTTCATTTGCATGCCTTCCTCCCAGACCCTTTGCCAGCCAGCTCTGTGCTTTGGATGTTAGAAGCTGCCTCAAGGAATCCACCCTTCAGATCCCCTGGTCCTCCTGTCGAGCACCCATCCCTCTCTTTGGAGTCCTGTGAAGTTAGAGATGTGTGGCCTGCTGAACAGAGCTTCACAGTAACCCACATATAGATGTCTGCCAGGTGAAGGTGTGAATGAGTAAGTGAAGAAATGATTTAATTTCTTGGTCCAGGGGAGAGAGAAAGGAAAGTGGAATGTCTGGTGGGATGAAGAGAAAGAGTAGGGCCTTCAGGAGAGACTGTGAACACACCAGGCTTGGGCCTCTCCCTGGTGAGGGACTGACCAAGCTGATCTTCTCTTCTGGGACCTTTCTTGAAGTTAGACTGTCATCATAGCTGATGGTTGCTGAGGGCCTTCTGCATGTCAGCCACCATGCAGCATGCCATATCCTCATGCAGTGTGTGTGTGTGTGTGTGTGTGTGTGTGTGTGTGTGTGTGTGTGCTGCTTCAATGAATCTGCCCCACTCTCCTTACTAGGAATGGAACCCTGGGCCTCAGGCATGCCAGGCAAGTGCCCCCTTCCTGAGCTTCATTCCTAGTCCCTTCATTGCATTCTTAAAACATCTCCATGAAAACAGGTACCATAATTGCCTGCATTGTACAGAATAAAAAACAGAAGGTTGAGGAGAGAATTAAAGACCCTGCACCCAAGGCCATATGGTCGGCGGTGGTGGGGCTACAGGTGGGGTTAGCACTCAAGCCCCTGTGTTTGCAAGATAGAGCAAAAGTCATCACTCCACATCCCATGAAGCCGAAGTTGATGGGAGATGAAACTGGAGAAAGCTCAGCCATTCAGTCAACTTCTGGTGAGCAACCAGAGCGCTGGGCCTGGCAAGGAATGCAGAGTTGGCAGGTAGCCCAGCCAGCCAACTCTCCATCTGAGCAGACAGACAGACCGACCTCAGGAAGAGGGGTTGGATGATGACAGCACACAGGATGGGGGTGGGGCAATGTCAGCCTGGCGATGGCAGCAGGTGCCTTTTGTCCACAGGTGGCTTGCGGACAGACAGCGGTGAGCCCTGGATGCAGAGTTGTTTGTGGAGAGCCGTTTGAAGCTTTTGCTAGAGACTTCATTGTGCAGCACTTGCTGAGCTCAGCCCCGTGGCTCCTTGGCACTCCAGGCTCCAACAGGGCCAACTTCTTCACCATCTCCAGAGAGGAAGTTTCCCTGCTTCTCGGGGCTTGGCAGATCACTCTAAGGCACTCTTTTCCCCAACCCCCAGCCATGGGATGCCAGGCATTACAGTAGCCTTCTCTCCTGATGAATGCCAACAATATCCTTTTAGCAGAGCCAGAGCCCCTGGGTCCGGCCTGCCCGAGACCCTAGCGGCTGCATTCTCTGATTGTCCGCTGTGCTGGAAGCAAAGGCCCATTAGGCTTAGCCTCTGCCATGTGGAAATAACCCACTGAGAGGCAAGGAGCACAGTGGTGGGATGTCTTAGCCAAGTGCTGATTTCTTGCCGTTCCTCGGGAGAAGCATGGCCTCTCAGCTCTGTCCTGGCAGCTGGAGGCCTGTCACATGCCTCTTGCCCAAGCTGTGGTTGTTAAGATGCTGGGCACAGTAGGAGAGACCCAGGCTTGACTATGAAGAGCTGGGAACTTGAGCATTCTCATCAACAGGCAGCACCACCCTGATGCCTTGGCTTTACATGGGGGTCCTCAAACCTGCATCCAGCTTTGTTCAGTCACCACAGGACCAAGCCAGATGCTGGTTATAGTGCTAAGATGAAGGGCTGTTGCAGTTAGGAGGTCAAACTGTGGTTGGAGAAAGGATTAGATCAGATGACAAATGAGGAGTAGACATGGGGTCAAGGGCATGATTAGGGACCAGGTAAGATTAAATAGGTATGGAGACACTGGAGTTGTACCTTAGCAGTAGAACACATTTTCACTATGCAGAAGAACCTGAATTCAATTAACAGATGACAAAAATTTTGCACATATATGTATATATACATATAAAGGTCTACACCTCTGAGGTGGGAAGTGGTGTTGGGATTGTTGCTCTTAGCTATAGGATTTAAAGGGGAACCCATCTTGCTTTTAATATCATGGATGGGACTGGGGTTAAAGCTGAAATTATAGTTATAACAAAGATTGGATATAGGTTTAGAGATGAAGAGAGGCTCAAGCTGGTTGTGGCAGGATTGCAGGCCTGTTGTTAGTATAAAGTCAGATTTGATTTGATTCAGAATTGGGCCTGAGAGTGATTGGGAAATGGTGTCATCTGCCAAGCAAGGCAAGTACTTTCTCAGCAGGTGAAAAAAGTCAAAACAGGACAACAGTAGTCCTCTCAAGAGTCCTCTCCCACTTCCCCCACCACTGCTTGCCTTCCCATCCTACCCCCATCAACCTCAAACTCCATCCCCTAGTCTTAGGCAAAACCTGGGTTCAAAGGTCATTTCCTTACTGCCCTCAGCAGACAGAACTGTCCGGGTCTGAGCTGTGCCTTTTCTAGCCAGCTGCATTATGTAGTGTCCTCCAGGAAGGAGCAGAGTGGGAACCAAGACATGCTGGTAGGCTCCATCAGCTACACCTCATCCCAGGGGTGAGTGGGGACATGGGTGCATGACGTCCACCCCCTTCCTGCCCCTTACCACTGCCCTGACCTCTCGCCATCGTTCTGAAAAGGCCCCAGTCTCTGCCTGCCCCTTCTCACTTCTCAGGGTGACAGCCTGACATCCTCCAGCACTCAGCGCCGGGGTCAGGCTTTTAAAGCTGTCTTTGGGAAGACTGTGGCCCCTCTCCCCCTCTGCTCCCCCGCCTGAGTGTCCCTTCATGCAGAAGCGTGCATCAGGGCATGAAGCAGAGGACAACTGTGACACTGTGATGCCTTTTAAATGCAGGCAATTAGTGGCTGAATAAAATACAGAAGAAGCACCTCTGCCTGCTCTTGGCACAGCCTCGCTGAAGGCTGCCAGGGTGGGGGACTCGGCACTGCTGGGGGAACAGGGAATGGTGGCCCTGCTCCTAGACAGAGGCATTTGGCTGGGACCATGCTGCAGAGACTGGAGAGTTAAATTTTCTCCATAACCTACTCATCTCTCCAGAGTTGGGGATATTTAGTCTGCTTGGGCTGCTATAACAAAATGCTGCAAATTGGGTGGCTTTAAAATCAAAGGAACTGATTTCTTGAACTCTGTGATTAAGACACTGGCAGATTTGATGCCGAGAAGCCCAGTTTCTTCTTGGAAGCACCTCTGTCTGTCACCACATGGGAACAGGGCAAAGGAGTTTTCTAGATCTAGTTTACAAAGATGCTAATCTTTGTGAGTCTTGGGGACCTAAGGACATTCCTAAGGCCTCATCTCCTAAGAACTAAGGATTGTTTCAGCATTTAAATTTGGGGTAGCATAAATACCCAGGCCATTGCCAGGAAACACAGGGAGGCTGTGATGGATCTTAAGGGATCTGGGAGATAGTCCTACAGAATAGCACCAAGCAGAGAATATTGGCCTTGAAATGTGACAGACTTGGGTTAGCACTTTGGTTCTGCCATTGTGCTGGTCACCTTTCTATTGCTGTGACAAAATACCCAAGGTAGACAACTTATAGGAAAGATGATTTTGCCTATGGTTTCAGTCCATGGTCACTCATTACTTTGGTCACCATGGTGAGAGAGAAGTGAGAAGGAGAAAAAAAGAGAAGAGGGGAGAAATTCCATTATCTCAGAGTCCCATTTATTCCTTCAAAGATATGCCTCCAATGATCAAACTTCTTTCCATCAGGCCCTACCTCCATCACTTTCACCCCTATCTGAGAAGTGATAATTCACTGCTTTTCAACAGTGCCACAGGCTGACAACCAAGCCTGTAACGTGACCATTGGGAGGCATTCGAGTGCCCAACCGTAACAGCCACTTACCAGCTGTGACTTGGGCAGGCTGCCTCCTCTGTAAAAGGGAAATAACCAACAGAGCCAGTCTGAGTAATGTCATATTTAAATGAGGTTCTTACTTAGTGAGCCACACCCCAATGAGAACCTCCCAGGAAGGAAGACCAGGGTATAAAGGAGTTTGAGGCTGTAGGTCATGGACATGGGAGCACAAGGGAAACTAAGCAGGCCTGCCCCCTGGGCTTGGGGTTCTGTCTGCTTCCTTCACTGATGCCCCTCTCTGGAGTCCCAGGGAGAAACCAGGTGGTCAGGCTGACTGCTAAAGGATCCAAGAGAAAGAACAGAGACCTAAGGAGTCCAGGGGCTTGTTTCCCATCGGTTCTCCTCTTTGTCACCCTCTGCTGGGATGCCAGGCAGAGATACCACCCCCCCCTTGGACAACTATCTGAAGGCCCGCAAGTCCTAAACACACAGAAGCTGGGAGCCTCCTCACAGACCTCGGCTTTGCTGTTTTCCTGCTAATCTGTGAGCCCCTCCCACACTGTTCCCAGGATGAGAGGACTCATGAGGTTGCTTCTCAAGGGACATGGCTGTCTCATGAAGCAGCTCCACAGATCACAGCTGGGGAACAGAAAAGGCCAGGTACTTGGCTCCTGCTCCCCGAAGGACCCCCATCTTCTCCCTGGCTCAGCCCCTTTCTTTAAATAAAAGCAATGACATCATCCTCATGCTCAGTGGCTGAGCCAAAAAGAGGTGATCTGAGTACTGTGGAGGAAAAACAAAAGGAGCTTGGGGTGGAAAGGCCTCGGCCCGATGAAAGACAAATTCCCAGTACCCTCCAGTGCTCTTATGTGTATCTCTGAGTCCACCCACGAGTGTGTTGGTGAGTGAGAGGGAAAACTGCTGAGTCACAAATGTTAGAGCAAGGATGCAGCTTTCCAGGGCTGCTGGGAAAGCGAGGCTCACACACAGCAAGGTAGAGTCCAAGGGATCTAGACAAGCTCCCTAGTGGGTATGCATCTCCGTTCCCTTGGGGCAGCGGAGGAACAGGGGGCAAAACTGGTCTTGGTGGTTACTTGAGAGGCTAAAACAGGAGAGAATACAAGTTCAAGGCCAGCTAGACTACTGAGTGACACCCTGTCTCAAAACAAGAAGTTTCAAAAATGTTAAGAATATAGCTTAGTGGTTACAGTGTTCGCTAGCATTTCAGAGACGCCGGATTCAATCACCAGTACCACACATGTGCAAGCCTTCACACACCCAAAGAAGGGAGGGACAACAGTATGGGCCTTACAAGCACTTTGTGTGAAGGACTGGGACATAATGGCTCCAAGTCCCTGGTTTCTAAGGCACCAATCAGTGGTGATCACTGGGAATGTGAATGAGCTAAGCCACACTCAAGCACTGTGGGACTGGAACTCTGGAACCTGCTCTACAGGAGACAGCGTGCAATCAAAATGCTGTCCCCACTGGCATTCTAAGAGTCCTCCACCTCGGCACCTGTTGGCAGGGCTTCCCTTGGTCGGCTTGCCCTTCCTCCCAGCCACAGTCTAGGTGTTACAGTCATAGCCAATATGCTCTCTAGCTAGCTGAATGATGCTTGGCTAGTAGTGGGAGGGAGACCTCTACATCCCTGTTCCTGTGTGACATCTAGCCCTCCCTAGCAGGAGTGCTGGACTCAGGTTCTTCCAGGCCACTGGGTGTGTCCCCAGCAGTGGCTTTTAGCTCACTTGCCAGCAGCAGGTTCTGAGAAGGGTTTCTGTTCTCCCCTCCAGGCACAGCCCAGGATCCTTCTGTAGAAGCCCTGGGTTCTACTCTCCTTGTGCATCTCTAGGGCTCCCTTCTGGGTGTGGTGGGGCTCCTGATGACTTCTCCTCATCTGGGCACTTGCCACCATTCTGCTCAGTGTTCCTTTTATCTGCTCCCTGTCTCAAATGCCTCTCTTTTCCTATCGCTCCTCATCCTTGTCTCTGGTCCATCTCATGATCCATCTTACTTTGGTTCCTAGGCTTGCCCTTAGGCCTCTATCCCACCCGTTCCCTTCCTGCTCATAAATCCCTGTGGCCTCTCTCACCAGTCCACACAGTGCTGTGCTGCATCCCACAATGGCTTCCCTGCCCCCAACTCTCTAAACGTTGAATCTTAAGCTTTGAACAGACAAAGACCGAAGGGCAAAGGCCAGGATTGCTATCCAAAGAGGAAAGGGCCTCTCCTCCACCGGGCTCTCTTCTTCCCCAATGTGGGGTGCAGCCCTGGCTCTCTGTGCTTCCTGAGCACGGGTGTGTGTGGGCTGAGGGCAGAAGGCCCATCTTGCCTGTCATCTGGAGAGACGTGTGTGCAAAATGTTAGTTCTATGGCTCTGATTCAGCTTCCAGGCGGCTGGCTGCAGAACACAATGATGGAAGGGGGTGATGGGGACCCAGAAGAAGGAGCTAGTGGGAATGCAGAGGGAGTCCTGTGCTTTGCCAGAAGACCTAAGACTGGCAGGCAGGACTCCAGGTGGTCTCATGAGGGTGTGGGTGGGGTCATAATGCCTCCGATGCAACGATGTTTGTTAAGAGTCCTGGGAAAGAAGAATGCAGGGCAGGGACATTTGGGTGTGATAAAGGGGACCCAGAATGCAGCAGAAGGGACCTGTGGTGGAGAGGTGGGATTGTGTGTGGTGACCGGAATGGGTTAGAAGGCAGCCCACAGAAGGGGACATACATGAGTGGAGAGAGGCCATTGGCTGACCTCTTTGGGCCCCTCTCTGCTTGTTACTCACTAGGCCCCCTGCTGGACTTCTTGTCAGATGCTCCCCTGATAGTCCCAGGCCACTTCCTCTCTCTCTTCTCCCTGTGCAGTTTGTGGTTTTTGTTTTGTTTTAGGGGTCTCATTTAAAGACTATGTTTAGTTATATAGCCATTTGTAGAGCCCAGGCTGGCCTGGAATTCCTGATCTTCCTGCCTCAGCCTCCCAGTGCTGGGCTACAGGCTTCCTGTGTAGTTCTGAGTAGCTACTGGCCTTCCTGATGTAGGATATTCCACTTACAGATCCCCTTGTCACCATCATCTGGCCCCCACAGGTGACTTTGTATTTCAGGGTGAGCCTGAGCGCTTACCTGAGAAGTGACTGGCAGATGCTCCTCACATTTGACCAGGGACCAGAGTGTAGCCAGCCATTGACAGCTCAGACAGTCCACAGGTTGGATTCAGCACTGTTTCCCATTCCCACAATCCTTTGTCTACACCCACAGGGGTCAGGAGGGGGCCACAATGACCTCTTGCTTTTGGGGGGTAGGAAACCAGATTTTCAATATATGTTAATGATCCTGATTGTAGGGTTGCCCTCACTGACAGCTCAGACTATATACGGGGTCCTTACATTTTTAATTAAAATCTTCAACTAGCTGAGATGGACCTCATTTTATCATCATATCCAGAGATGAAAATTGAGGCTCAGGAAGCTAAAGTCATGGGCCTGGATTTGCCAGGGCGTGGCTGACTCAGAAGCCAGAACAAACAACTCAGAGCTTAGATCCTTGGGAGGTTAATGATGGAGGCACCCAAGGGTGGAAGGGTATGGAACATTCCAGAAACCACTAGTTTATGGGTACCGCTTTGCCACAGCCAGGCTCCTAGCTCCTCCCACAAGGCCTGAGACCGCCTCCCAAGTTCAAGAAGCATATCCAGACCCACATGGGTTTCAGAGTCCCCTGCTTCCACTGACACCTTGAAAAGTCGCTAATTGGTTACACTTGTGGCCATTGGGGGAGGGGTAGCCTATATTTAGTCCTTTTTTTTCCTCTGGGGTGTAAATGGAAACATGAGGTGAGGCAAAAGCCTGTTCAGGGTCCAGTCCTTTTTCCCAACCCTGTCCTACAAGTAGCATGAGCCCCTGGCAGCAGAGAGATGCTTGGAGACCCTCCCCACGTGTCTCTGTGTGGGTGCACTGGGCTGCTGTGTTCCTGAGGCGCCGGTGGGTGCGTGACGATGGCAGCTCCCACCCGGCAGAGCGAGAACAGAAGGGGCGAGCTGCCGGCAGCTTTAAATAGCTCCTTGCTGTATCTCACTTGCGGAAGCCCCATCCCCCCCTCCAGTCTGCTGCCCTAGGGAGGGGCCGTGTGAGCCCTAGAAATGAGGCCAAGACAGAGGGGCTCAGCCCCCACCTGAGAAACATCCTAGTCACGAAGCACCTGCCCATGCTGAAGAGGGCGAGCTCACTTTGTTTTTTTGAACCCACTTTTTTTCTGAAGGGCCAGGTTCCAGGAGAATTCCCAAGACCCGAGACTGAGCAAGAAGTGTTCCTGCCTGGGCATGTATTAGGGATGTAGGCCTTCCTTTTAAGGGGACACACCTTCGCAAAGCCCAAGTACAGCCAGCCATTGCTACAGTGAGAGGCCCACCAATGCTCTCCGGGTCAGTCACTAGGTGGCCAGCTCCCGCCCTGACCTCTATGATATTACCTTTGACCTCCTTCCTCTCACTGTCTCCAATCTACAGACTCACTTGCTGATGTTATTATTATTTTTTTAATGCTTCTCACATATGCTCCACTGGTTGTCACCTCAGGACCTTTGCGTGTATTATTCCTTCTATTTGAAATGCTTTTCTGTGGCTTCCTCGTGCTTGTAGACAGCACCACATTGTAGGTTCCAGGCAACTTTGTCTTTCTGTGTCCCTCTCTATTAAAAGACACAAATAGTAGGACAGTGGTGGTGCATGCATTTAATCCCAGAACTCAGGAGGCAGAGGCAGGCAGATCTCTGTGCATTCAAGACCAGCCTGGTCTACAGAGTGAGTTCCAGGACAGCCAGGACTACACAGTGGAACCCTGTGTCAGAAACACACACACACACACACACACACACACACACACACACACACACACACACACACAAATAATATTTTATGGCCTTATATATTACTATTGCATATTAAAATGTTTTCAACCCCAAAGTTCATTGTTTTCTTCTGACTTTAAAAGAAATGGACATCTTGACAAATCTCCCAAAGTCAGGTGCTCTAAGCTTTGTGCTGTAGTCTTTAATGGTGAATTTAAAACCAGAAAGGTCAGGGATTGCTTCCCACAAGAAACAAGAGCTCATCTGAGATCTCTACCTAAGTTCACAAAGCAAGGGTTCCAACTGGAAGTCGAAGCAATGAGAACAGCAAATGCAAATAAGAGGTGGCTGGAGTTGTGCTACCCCAGTAGGCCTTATTCACACTGTAGAGGACGTTGGAGTCCACGTTGTGGCACATTTTCTTTTTCGGGGGGGATCCTCAAATGATTTTAACTTATATATTAAGCTTGCATTACTCTCATTGCCTATGAAATAAGGATGTATGCCCCTACTTGTCCCAACCCCCTCCTGGCATGCCACAGCAGACAGCACTAATCAATTTCAGCAGAGGTTCTCAAAGTGTGGTCCTTAGACCTGAGGCATCAGCACCACCTGGGGATTTGTTAAAAATGCAAATGATCAGCCCTCACACCAGAGTCGTGGAATGGGAAACTCTGGGGGTGGAAGCCAGCAAGCTGTGTTTAACAAGCCCTCCAGGTGATTCTGATGCGAGATGAAATTTAAGAACCACTGAACTATAACACTCTTTCCTGTGCAGTCCCTCCACGTGGCCCTCTAGGCAGTCACTGCTAATCCAGCTAACGGCACAGAGCCCTGGCCTGGGGAAGCTCAGAGCGGGCGGCTGCATAGAAGCTAAGGTCCCGGCAAGCCAGCAAATGGGCCAAGAGCAAGATATAGAGCTTGTTACTGCTGAGTGTATTGCACAATCTCAGAGCATCTGCTCCCTCTGAGCCTCAGTTTCCTCCTCTGGGCATTGAAGAAAGTGTTGCTGAGTGGGACTGTTTCTGCTGCTTCTGAGCCAGAGCGAAGTGGATGCCTGATTGTGTACCCCCTCCCCTGGGGAAATCCCTATAAATCTGCCTTTCTACTGCTAGGAGTGGAGCGAGGGACTGAGCAGTGGCAGGGATGTTGCCCAGAGCTTGTAAGAGGCATCCATCACCCCGGGCAGCAGAAGACAGTCAGGGAGAGACAGCGTGAGAATGAGGGAGGGGAGCCATTAAATAAACTACAGGAGAGCCCTAAACCCAGAGAGGGGAAACCCAAGATTCAGGGGAAAGAGAAAGGGAGTGTCAAATTACACAAAAACATTCATGGTACAAAATGCATGATGCTGCCGAGACATTCTAACTCGAAGGAAATTCCTCCCCCTACCCCGTTGTCCTGGCTGCCTCTCCTCTCAAATGTCACTTCAAGAGAGTGGGCCTCCCTGATGAGCCATCTGATCACTGCCATCTTCTCGGGCCCTCTGAGCTATGTCACTCTTCAGAGTCACTGTACTGATCTGCTCACTGGCCTGTGGCATCTCCCTGCCCCCCTTCAATGCAGCTCCTTGAAACCCCGGGGTCTCCCTTCTCCGTGGCTGCTCCCCCTCCCACACCTGGGCCAGTGCCTGGCACAGAGTGGGCACTCCACACAGCTGTCTCAATGTGCTGGGAGCGGCTGCAGATGACTTAGTACATTATGTCACCATGTCCCTGCCATCTCTAATAGGCAATATGATCACTTCCCATTGTGTAGATGGAAACACAGACAGAAAGCTAAGTGTCATAGGATTAAGCAGTTGGAGAGCCCTGACTTAGGCCTCTCTGACTCTAAAGCTCAGAATATTGGGACATGAGAGCAGATGAGCTGCTGGGACATTCCCCTCCGTGTGTGTGTGTGTGTGTGTGTGTGTGTGTGTGTGTGTGTGTGTGTCTGTCTGTCTGTCTGTCTGTCTGTCTGTCTGTCTGTCTGTCTGAGACCTCCTAAGACCCCCAATAAGGAACCTCAGCACAAGGAAGGCCCTTCTCAAGCTGGAATGCCTTAGCTGAGGATTTCTGGGGGGAGGGGGTCCTGATTTAACAGCTGCTGTCCGCCTTCTGGAATTTGTTACCCCCGTGGGGTCTTCTCAGCTAAAAATAGAAAGGCGGTCAGGAAGAGCTGTGCAAAGTTAAAGGATGGCAGGTCCCCAGGGGTCATTAAAGGAAGCTAGGGATGCTGGAGGGGTTGGGTTTACAAGCTGGAGGTCAGCATCATGCTGGGGACTGCCATACTCTCACTTTAATAGATCCCAGGTGCCTCAAGCAAAATCCCAGGGTCTGGAAATGTGGAAGACACTTGGTCTCACAGTCCCAGGCTCTTCATAGGCTATTCCCAGAATTCTTGCCTCCTCCCAGTCCCAGACTCAGATGGCCCTTGGTATGGTGACTTACTCACCTGCATAGGTTAATTTGGGTAGGATAGATGGGTAGATAGGTAATATCATACAGGTATACTACATAGATAATATCATACATATACGATTTTGGGGTTTTTTTTCGAGACAGGATTTCTCTGTGTAGTCTTGGCTGTCCTGGAACTCACTCTGTAGAATGGCTGGCCTAGAACTCACAGAGATATGCTTGCCTCTGCTTCCCAAGTGCTGGAATTAAAGGCATGTGTCATTTGCCCAGCTACATCCATGTTTTTAATGTTTTACTACATTTTTTGTGTGTGCACATTCATGTAGACGAGCATGCATGCCATGGTATACAAGTGGAGAGTATACACTTGTGGGAGCTGGTTTTCTCCACTTTATGGTTCCCATGGAGTGAATTCAAGTCCTCAAGTCATCAGGTCTGGCAGCAGGAGTCTTTTCTACATGTACCGTCTCACTGGCACTGTGTACTGTTTACTTGAGACAAGATCTTCTATAGCCCAGGCTACCCTCAAACTCACTATGTACCTGAGGATGACCTTGAGCTCTAGGTCTCCCTGCCTTTACCTCTAGGATTATAGACATGAGCTACCACACTGGGCCTTGATCTGTGTGCTGGTTGGTCTTATGTCAACTTGACACACAAACTAAAGATATCTGTAAGGAGAGAACCTTAATTGAAAAAAAATGTCTTCATAAAGATCATTTTCTTATTTAGTTATTTATGGGGGAGGGACCAGCCCACTGTGGGGCCATCCCTGGTGGTCCTATGTACTATAAGAAAGCGATTTGAGCTGGGCAGTGGTGGCACACACCTTTAATCCCAGCACTCTGGAGGCAGAGGTAGGTAGATTTCTATGAATTTGAGGCCAGCCAGCCTGGTCTACAGAGTGAGTTCCAAGACAGTCAGGGCTACACATAGAGAAACCTTGTCTCAAAAAAGAAAGAAAGAAAGCAGGTTGAGCAAGCCAGTAAAAAGTACCCTTCCATAACTTCTGTATCAGCTCCTGCCTCCAGGTTCCTTCTCTATTTGAGTTCCTGTCTTGATTCCCTTCAAAGATGAACAGTGCTGTGAAGTGTAAGCTGAATAAACCTTTTACTCCCCAACTTGCTTTTTGGTCATGGTGTTTTGTAGCAGCAATAGAAACCCTAAGACATTCTGGTGTTTTCTTTGTTGCCCTTGGTTTTGTTACTGGTTTCTTTTTCTAATTAACATAATAGCTTTTGTTGTGGGGGTTTTGGGAGTTGACTTTTTATATGTGGTTTTGTTTGTTTGTTCAGTTGTGTATTGAGAGAGAGCCTACCTATATCACCCTGGCTGGGCTCAACTCCAGGCAATCCTTGGTTTTAGCCTCCAAAGTTCTAGATTACAAGTATGAGCCATCATGGCCAGCAGAAAACTTTGTGTGTGTTAGGCCATCTCTAGAGTATAGGAGACCTACCAGTGGCCATACATTCAAAGAAGAATGACATGGCTGGTTTGATTTTGTGTAAGTCTCATGCAGATAACCACACCCCTGGTTTGGGTTCAAAGGTGCAATAGCCAAGCCGTGCCCAAAAGACAGGCCCTCACAGCTTTCCTACACACACACACACACACACACACACACACACACACACACACACACACACGTGCGCACGGCCTTACATTCTTTTTTTAAAATAATTTATTTATTCTTATTTTATGTGCATTGGTCTTTTTCCTGCATGTATGTCTGTGTGAGGGTGTCAGAACTTGGAGTTACAGACAGTTTTGAGCTGCCATGTGGGTGCTGGGAGTTGAACCCAGGTCCCCCGGAAGAGCAGTCAATACTCTTAACCACTGAGCCATTTCTCCAGCCCCCATTCTCTTACATTCTTTCATTCCCCCTTTCTCCCATCTTCTGAAATGTTCCCCAAGCTGTGGGTCTGTGGATCAGGGATGGGGGTAACTGGGTGGCAGGTTGGTGGAGATGTCCCATTTAGGGCTGAGCACTTTGACCAGCCACACACCTCTGCACTGACTGCTGCGCACTGCACAGACAAGCCTCTCTGACCTAGGCTAAGAAGAACCCAGGTGCTGAGTCAGGTATGGTTCCCATCCTGGGTCAGCAGCTTCCTCTGAACTCTTCCTAATGGTTCATATTTCTTCCATTTATTTATCATATTTACATATGTATTATACAAAATTCAATCATCAGCTCTCTTTCTCACTAGATCCAGACTCATGAATTTCAGGCCAGGGCCTCTTGTGTCCAGTAAACACTCCCACCAGAGACCTGCATGCCCTCCCCACAAGACTTCTCTCCCACTAACACCCCACAGATGCTGTGGGCCATCTCTCACATTATCCTCCTGCCATGGCCTCATCACCTTTCCCTTTGCTCTCCCCTCCCCCACCCTCTTCCCCTTTACTTCCCCTGGTACCCACCTGCATCCCCGGTTCTCCTGTCCACTTAGCCAATTTCTTCCTCTTCCTCCTCCTTGCCCAGATTCCTTCATCCTCTCACATGCAACACCCAGCACCCTCACACTTCACAGTCACCCTCAGAGCATCCAAGTCTCTCTTCTCCCAGCCCCTCCCACTCTCTGAAATACACACAGGCCCAAGTTGTCTGTGGTGTTCTCAGAAACAGTCTCTGCTGCCCTCTCTCTGTCCAGCCCTCCTTATTACCTGAAAACTCACTAGTCCCGAGTCACCAGCAACTGGCGCCAACATTCAGTCCCTTCCAGTCAAGGCTGAGGCTGGAACTCATAGCAGATCTTGTTTGCCATTTAGGTCCACTTTATATGAGAGCCTGGGTGAGGGCAGTAGTCTTCCTCACACCCATGGGCACCCTACATGAGGGTCTTATGGCCACCCAAGAACCAATGACCATTGGAAGAAGCTGACCTGAGTCTTTCTCCACCAGCAGCACACTGGGGCATCTGAGGACCCGACTTTTGCCAAGGCCTTGCTAGCTTTCACTGCTGCAGCTTTCTTGCTGATAATGAAGGTCCAGTCCCAGATACTTCCACATGCACACACGGTACAGGTACCCTTCCCTTTGTCATGGCACGCATGTGTTACAACAGGGCTTCCCAAACTTGAACACCAGAGTCACCTGGGAATCTTGGGGAGGGAGTACAAGGCTCCACTCTAGCAGATTTGTAATTTGGCAGAATTCTGGAGGGGCTGAGGGACAGTTGCATTCAAGGCCCCACCCAGCTACTGCTGCTCCTGCCTATCGGATGCCAGACCCTGAGAACTGCTGCCCTAGAGATGCTCACTTGTGCACATACAGGAGGGGACACGATCATGCAAGGCTTTGCAAAAGAAGACGAGTCAACTGGGGAGAAATGGAGGCAATGAATTGAGACTGGGGATTCCTTGGCCTAAGAACAATCTCTAAGCATCCTTCTCTCGTTCTGTTTCTAAGTGTAAGTCTCCGAGTTCTCAGTCACCCTTCTCCCTGCAGTGTCTGGCCCCAGCCAAGCCCTGCAGACTCCATCACCTTATGAGAGAGTGGCAAGCAGGTGAGAGAGGAACAGGCTCAGTTGCCAGCTAACAGGGAGCACCTTCACCACAAGAATGCAGCCAATTATTTCCCCTGTTCTGGGGGATAATCATTAATGCCACAGGAAATTCTAAACAGGCAATTAAATCATTCCTGGGGAAGGCTCAGCTAGCCTGTGCCACCATTAAGTTCATTATGTCTGGATCTCAGGAAAGCTTACCTGAGAGACAGGAAAAGAGGGGAGAGGGTGTTGGCCCAGCCATTCAGCGTTACCAGCAGCCAGTCTGACAGAGTCTGGCCCCAGGTCCACCATCCCTTCTCTGAGCTGCATGCCATCACAATCACATCCTGCTTGATGGGTCAATGCTTCCATTCAGTCGACAACTATTTTCTAAGCACCTACTATGTGCTGGAGATATTCTAAGGTATTCCCTGGAGGGGACAATGTGACTATGACAGGCAGGTCCCTATCCCCAGGAGCTCACAACTCAGTAGGAAGGGCAGATAACCAGAAGGTGAACAAATAACTAAGAAATGATTACATCTGTGGCAAGTGTTCAGGAGGGAATAGACAAGGGACTAGATGTCTTGCATGGAGCATCTAGTGGGAAGAGTGTGGGGGCACCATCAGCCCTCCCTGGAGCTGTGCCCATCTCTTGGGCCTGCAGATCATGTTCTAAATGAACATCTGCAATTCGTGAGCAGCCTCCTTCCTACCCCCGAGTCTCCAGTGCACTATCTTTGGAAAGATAATGAGGATCTGTAACAGCTTACTGTTGTTTAGCACTTACTGTGTGCCAGGGATTGCACTGAGCAATTTATGGTCATGACGCCATTTCATCCACAGAACAATAATACTGTTATGAGCTAGGTGTTTCTTAATCCCCATTCTACAGAGAAGGAAACAGAGACCTGAAACATGTGAGCCATTTGTCCAAATCACGGTATCAGTGGTCTGCCTGAGTTCCATGGAGATACCACCTCTCTGGTATCTGTTGACTCCCAGGAGCACCATGACAGGCCTGTATAGACTCCTCAGCATTTATTGTGAAGCTAAGAGGTGTGTGGCTTGGCTTCCCTGTGGAAGTAGAGCTCTTTTAGGACTGGACAATCAGAGCTGGTGAGGCCAGTATAATAACAACGAGAGGATGTCTGTGCTTGGGGCCTCTAAAATGAAGTCCCAAGAGGACAGGCAATTTGCCATGGCCAGCTGTAGGGCCCCACTAACTCAGGGATTCTAGGTCAGCCACCTCTGGTTCCCCAAGACTGAACAGAACCCACAGACCTCCGTATTTCACTGCTGCACCCCAGGACACTTCAGCCCCCAAAGGGCTCTCCAAGTGTCCCTACATGTCCTCCACCTCCTGCCCCTGTGGCCAGGCTGTTCTCCCCAGGGCCCTTGGGGCAGCCAGAGGCAGACAGGACCGGAGCCTGGGTCTGCGGTGACTAATCGCCTGGTGCTTGGGAGGCCATGGTGAATTATTCACACGGATTCTGTGAATTATTCAAGTTGTTATTATTTATTTTTCAGATATGCCTGCGGCAGAGCCTCCAGGCCCATGTTCAAAGGATGACATAACTCCTGACTCCTGGTCTCCTCTGTCTATGGAAGGAACCTAACCAATCCCCAGCCTCTGCACCAGTCCCCAAATGCAGGCCCAGACACAGGGCTGTTCTATGGGGTAGGCTCCTGCAGAAACCTTGCCCTGGCACCAATTACTTGTGGAGGAATTGCTATGCCTCCACCCCGGCTTTCCCTAGACAGGCTCAAATGACTGTCCCAGCAGCTAGAACAAAGAATACTACTAAACCCATTTTATAGATGAGGGAACTAAGGTTAAAAGAGGTCATATTTCTTGTCCAGGGCTACCAGTTAGAAACTGGGATCAAGTCCAGAGTTGCAGATCCTAAAGCCGGTGTCAGCCACATCACACATGCCTGTGGCTGTGCCTGTGCCTGTGGCTGTTATGCTGCATAGTGTCTCTGCTGCTCCCACCACATCCCACCTGCACCCTCAGCTTCCAGGCATGCTGAGGGCAGGCCACGCCCCGTGGTTTAACAGTCTCAGAGGAGCTTGGCTCCACATCTCTATGGCAACAGTATCCAGAACAGCCAGTGCTGAGTTTGCCAGGCCTCTAAGGAATGGAGGTAGCCTTTGCCAACAGAGGCCCCCAGGTGTCCCAGGCTCTGAGCAAGCACGATTCGGGGCTCCCTCAGGCGTATCAGCCTCACATAATTCTCTATCTCCCCGACATGCACAAAGAGACACAGTAACATTCCTCCCTCCGCATTCAAGGCAGCCATCCCTGCCTCTTTTCCTCAGCCCTTAATAGCCATCCAACGTCCTCAGAAATCAGCTTCTTCTGGGATGGAGCCTCCCCTCCCCTCCCCCACACTGCCAGTTGAAGGAGAAGACTTCATCTCTGGGAAGACCCTGAGATCAAGGTGACCAGTGATCTGTGTCCTACAGACACTTTCTTGTCCTGGAAGAACACTTGTCTTTCTGCCAGTTCATTCATTCACTCACCACTCACTCATCCACCCATTCATTCACTGACTGCTCAACTGGGTACCTCCTATGTGTCAGGCACTGTTCCAGGGGCTTAAAGGGAGTTGCCGAGAACAGAAGCATCCCCTACCAGGGACCCCTCTCTCCAGCACCAGCACCTCCTGACATTGGAAGGAAAATCACAGGCAGACTGAGTTAGAGGCTGATTTTTCCAGCTCCCCTGACCCTGGATGACCTTGAACTAGCAGCCCCTTGCTCCCTGTTTTAAAATAAGGCTATGGGGTCTAATTCTGTGTTCTAAGTCCTCAGAGAACCCCCTTTTTCCTGTGTCAGGAACTTAAGAACTGCCTCACAGCTGTGAGAGCCAGCACTGTGCACATGCTCCGCCTCAGGTAGATTTCACAACTGTCCCTCTCTCTGTAAACTCTAAAGAGGGGTGTGGGGATGACTCTGTTAAAAAGCCATGGTAGAAAGGAACCAGTTCCTGAAAGCTGTCCTCTGACCACCACAGGAGCATCACGGCACATGTACAGCCACTGTGTCTCTTTCTCTCACACACACAGATAACAGACACATACATGCAAATATGTTCAATTTAAATGAGTAAATTTCAGTTGCTAAAGTGGAGCAGTAACAAGCCTCTGCAAGGTGCCTGTGCTTGCCTCACAAATGACTTTTTCAAGTCTCTGCAAAGGTAGATCTTGTTAGTCCCATTTAATGGACAGGGAAACTGTGACTCTGGCTACAGGGCTGGGAAGTAGCAGAGCTGGACTTTAAATCTTGGCCCACAGTAGCCCAAGCTGCTACTAGGATGCAGTGATGGGGTGTGGTTCCCTCTCCCAACCTTACAACAGAGGTGGGTGTGGGTGACCAGATCAGCCCCTTTGCTTGGAAGTTGGAGGTTCCTGATTTCTGCTTTCCAGGACAACTACAGTGAGACACTTTGGGTGAAGCCATGATGAGCCATACAAGGTCTAGGAAATCCAGGTTTCTAGTTACCCCAAAGCA
This sequence comes from Cricetulus griseus, assembly GCF_003668045.3. Lineage (NCBI taxonomy): Eukaryota > Metazoa > Chordata > Mammalia > Rodentia > Cricetidae > Cricetulus > Cricetulus griseus. Next base: position 199,538,412 of record NC_048595.1, on the reverse strand, counting down.
GCCCCTTCAACACACTAGGGTTCTGCCAGCTCTTTATCTCAAAGCACCTGGACTTGGTGAGAAGTAAAGAGGTGGAGAGGAAGCACAGAGGGAAAATGGGCATAGAAACTGGGCATGGATTCATCCACACCCAAGGCCTTGCCAGTGACATCGTACTCATGTAGCCTGGTCTGATTTTCATATTTCTTCTGATCCTGGAATCATGGAGATCTTGAAAGACTGTGAGAGCAAAAACCAATCCTAAGGCTTGCTGCTCTTGCAGAGGGTAGGAATTTGGGTTCCCAGGTCCCATGTGGGGCAGTTCCCAACCTTCTATAACTACAGCTCCTGGGGATCTGATGTGTAGGTCTCCATGGGCACCTACACAGATCTGCAAACACACACACACACACACACACACACACACACACACACACACACACACACACACACTTTTTTTTTTTAAGAAAGAAAACTGAATCAGGCGTGGTGGTGCAAGCCTTTAATCCCAGTACTTGGGAGGCAGAGGCAAGCAGGTCTCTGTGAGTTCAAGGCTAGCCTGGTCTGCAAAGCAAGTTCCAGGACAGCCAGGGCTACACAGAGAAACCCTGTCTCAAAAAACCAAAATCAGGAAAGAAAACTCTCCAGACTTTTGTATCCTGCAGCCTGGGGCTGTTAGGCCCTTGTGGAGCCTCTGAGCTTCAGAAAATGCTACCTTTAGTCTCAGGGGCTAAATGTCAGAGACATAGCTGAGCACGAGGTTGTGATTGGGAGACCCGCTAGTGGCAGCAATGTTTAGGCAGAACTGGAAGCCCACTCCAACTCATTCCTCTTGCCCTTGCTTGGGAAAGGACTAGTGTTGGTTCTGTTTACAGGTGACAAACCCAGTCAGTGCTCCATGTTTGGGGATGAAGGTATGGCTCTGGATAGTAGACAGGCTGGAACTGGAACCAAACCTTCAGAAGTCCGAGGTCAGAGTCAGTGGCAAGCATGTGATGTTCGTACCTCAACCACCCATGGTGACATTGCTTTACTGAGCTCTGGGGAGTCCAGGGCCCCTGAGACTGTTCATCTATGTTCTCACCCTTGCTTCTGTTTGCAGCCCTCCCCACTCTTCCTGTGCCCTCATCCTGGCCTTTCCATAAGACTCAGGACTGAAGAGGCGGTCCCCACCTCCAACTCCAAACTAGTAACTGTCCTTCCCACTGCCTTCAGGCCCCTGGGAACCAGCCCCTAATTGCATCTCAGACTGGGAGGCTATTAGCCTATGATTGAATCCCTGATGTCTCCCATGCTCCCTGGGTGTCAGTTCTCAGCTTCCATGGGGGTTTGAGATGACATTGATCTCTAATTTAAGACCCAGCTAGCTTAGCTCCCCAGCGCTCTCACTCCAAGCCCTAGTAGGCTCCTCCAAGGAGCTGGGTCCCTACTGTGGGAGTAGTCAAGGGCTCTGACCATAAGAGAGGGTCTGTGGCCTGTCAAATACAGACACATCTCATGCTCTGTTCCTGTGGGGTTTTCATGGCATCTTCCTCTTCCTTTTTTGGCCTAGGCTTCCTTCTGTCATGGGAGGACTAGAGCCTGAGTGAGAGTCCGGGGTGCTTTTCCTCTTTGCTTGGTCGTCCACTACCTGAGCCCTAAAAATAGGGGGTGCTTCTGCTTTGTCTCACCTGCTTCTAGCAGGAATGATTGGCATTTCAATATGTCCTGGGGTTTCCTCCACCAGTGTCTTCTGAATGCCAGGCAAGGTGCCAGGCAATGTGCATGCCAGAGAGGCAAGGTCTTGCCTTCTCAGCTGCAGTACAGCCACTACGGCTAGGCTGGAGAAATCACAGACAGCCCAGAGAATGGGATGGCCAGCAGTAGCATGTGGAAAACCAGAAGAGGAACTTCTTCTAGCTGGAATGAGAAAGCTTCCTAGTAAGGAATGAGGAGGACTTTTCCATTTACTCAAGGATAAGGTGTGGGAACTAGACAAGGAAGGGAACAGCATGTTAGAGAGGTCTCAGAAGGGAAGGATGGCAAGTGTAGAGGCTGGAGGCTGGCTAAGGCCCTGTTTGAGGATCTGCACGTCATCCAGAGGGCACAGGACAGCCATAGGAAGTATTAGGACAGGAGCATGATAGGGTGCCATATGGAGGAAGGATTGGGGGCCAGAGGGGTGAAGGCGGGAGACCTTCATGCAGACTCCCAACCATCTGTCTTTCCTCCCCCACAAGTGGGAACAGCCCCTTATGTCCCCATTAGAAAGGGAAGCAGGACTTCTCTGCTTCTCCTTCCCTCTTCTCCTACAGTTCCTGACATGCACGTGTGCACACAGGCACAGAGCAAGACCTGCTGGAGAGATCCTCTGTTGGGGGAAGGGCAGAGATGGCTTGCGGGAGATGACACAGAGCCATCTGCCCTTCCAGAGCTGGAAGGGAAGAGGTCTGGAGGTTTCATGCCTGGGTGAAGCTCCAGTCGGGAGAGCTACTCCATGTCACTTGGCACAGCAACACTCTTGTCCACTAAAAGGTTAATCTCTGCCAGAGTCACAGAGACTGGAGTTCAGCAGCTCCAGCAGCCTTGGGATCCATTCTCTCCACCAAAGTCCCACACTTGGCTCAGAGAGACAGAGTCCCACAGGGATAGGTACTGTCATCAGACTCCGAAGCAGCTATCCTACCCGTGAGGACCTCTGCAAAGCATCTGTCCATTTCTGTCACCTCTACAGCATCCTTCTCTTTCTCTTTCTTCTCCCACCCTCCCGCTGCCATCCAGCTCCTACACTGAAGCCATCCCAGTGTTCCCGTAAGAAAACTCCAGTCACTGCTCTTCTTGATGTCCTTCAAGACTCTCACTGAAGAGTCTCACATGGCTCTCACTGACCTCATAATGAGAATCAGATCCCTCCTGTAGATCACGAGGCCAGTCTGACCTCAACTCAAGACTACAGCAGTCTCACTAGTACTGCATTAGGGACACCCCTCATCCAAGTCATCATGGAGAGTTGGGCCTTCGGGTCTGTGTGTTCTCCCTCCAGGCTTTGCCTGTACAGAATGCTCAGTCCCCATCATTTATCTGTTCATCATGTCTCTACTTGGCAGTTAACTCCACAAGTGAGGAGCCTCTGACCACCATGCAGATATCCCTGTAGGGCTGAGGGTTCATTTGCTGTCGTTGTGTTTGTTTTGTTGTTGCTTTGAGACAGGGTTTCTCTGTGTAGCCCTGGCTGTCCTGGGACTCAACTGTAGACCAGGCTGGCCTTGAACTCATAAAGATCTGCCAGCTTCTGTCTCCCAAGTGCTTGGATGGCTCGGGGGTTCCTAAAACCCTGGAACTTTGCTGGCCACAGCACTAACTGCACTGCACTGTCAATGCCTATCTGACAGTTACCCTGGACCTGCATCTGTGAGAACTCAATAATGAACTGCAAATCACCTGTCTGTGATCCCAGCACTTGGGAGACAGAGGCAGGAGGATCAGGAGTTCGGAACCTAGATTGGACAACGTAAGATTCTGTCTCAAAACAAACAAAATACCAGACAGGCTGTTGAGTATCTTCACTCACATGGCCTGTTGTTTCTTGCAGTATATTCTGCTCTTTTCTATTATTTTGCTGTAAGTAAAATTTTCTTGATGCTTTAGAAACAAACAAACCTGTTGGGCAGTGGTGGTGCACACCTTTAATCCCGGCACTGGGAGGCAAAGGCAAGGGAATCTCTGTGAGTTCCAGGACAGCCAGGGCTACACAGAGAAACACTGTCTCAATAAATAAATAAATAAATAAATAAATAAATAAATAAATAAATACCCAATAACATATGCCAAGTGCATGAGAGTGACAAAGGTAGGAAAGAGAATGCCACCACTATGCTACAGGATTCAAGGGCCAAGACACCACTGCTATGCTCAGGGTAATGTGGCAGCTGTTAGCAACTGTGCCTACTCCATGCTGGCACTCTCTTAGCATTCCCTCATTGCATGCCCCCAGGGATCTGAAGGGGTTGGGGGCTGTTGCTATTATCCTCATTGGATAAGCAAGGAAACCAATTTGGTTCCATGATCAAGATTGTCCCCATTAAAACTCATGCCAGGGCTTAATTCCCCATGTGAAGGGTTAGGATGTGGGACCTTTTAGAGGTAATTAGATCATGAAGGCTCTCTGTTAATGAATGGATGAACCCATTGATGAATTTAAACAAGTGTGTGTGTGTGTGTGTGTGTGTGTGTGTGTGTGTGTGTGTGTGTGTTTTCAAATACTAGGAGTCAAACCCAGGGCATAGCACACGATAAGTCAGCACTCTACTAACTCTGAGCTGCATCCTCATTCATGTGTTTCAGAGTCAAGGGTTAATGGGTTATCTGCAGAGTGGGTCTGATACAAAGACTATTTGACTGTGTCTTCTACCTGTGTCTCTCACCAGGTAATGTCCGAACTTGTAGAGTCCCACCAGCAAGAAGGTCCTCACCATACTCGGGCTCAGAAAGCGTGATACCCAATACTACATAGTCAGAAGATGACACAGGCTAGATCTCCCCCAATGGCTGGGATAGAGGCTTTGAGATGGAGCCCTGAGCTATGTGAAATATTTCTGGTGCTTGAAATGGCTCTTTGTTGTTCCAGAACATTCTTCAGTTCAGGAAAATCACCACAGCACCCTCTTTCCCAATCAGAAGAAGGCCCACATCTCTGGCCATGGAGCCAAGGTCCCTAAAGGAGAAGAATGCCATGTATTCACTGTAAAACCATGCTGGAGATATGAAGAAGCCAGCCTCTGGGGACTCCCTTGTTAACACTTGTGTCCTTCGGAGGCAGAAGTCTGGGAGGTGGGAAGAATGTCTTTCAACATCACGCCAGACAGTAAGGTCCTGAATCTAACAGTAAAGCAAATTTGACTGGGAAGGAAATGAGATTTCTTTGTCAAGGTGAGAATGTCTAGGAGAGCAGGGAACAGAATAGAGTGGGGGGACAGGGTGCTTGGGGGGGCTGCAAAAGAGGGAGTATGGATCTGGAATTATTAAATGTTGATTATGTCCTCTTGATTGTTAATGAAATTCTTCACCTTGGATTTCTGGACCAGGGGGAAAGCTCCCAGAGCTCATTTTCCAGCTGATGAGAGCAAGAGAGAGGGCAGGAGGGGGCAGAAGACTCTCGGCTTAGGGAGAAATTAAATTCCACCTCAACAAATGGAACTGGACAAGCCTGGCTGCTGCCATTGGAGGCAAAGATTCCCCCCCACCCCCACCCCCCTACCCCGCACCTCCCCACCCCCGCTGACCTGAAGTCCCTGTGGAAATGTGATGGAGACCCCAGAGAGGGAAAACCCACGATCCATGACTCAGGCAGCATCATGAACTCTGATAACAACAGCAGGCCCTGAGCTGGTCGCATAACCCATGCACAAGACTGCTTAGGAGACCCCACTGAAGCTCCTACAGCCCCAGGTGGCCAAAACGATTGTTCCCATCCAGCAAATGTGAACACCGAGGCACAGCCAAGACAGAGTGTACCTACTCCCCTCACCTGTGACTCACAGAAGCTAGTATTCTAGGCCAGGTAGGATCAGTTTGTGTTGTCTGAGGTTTGGGAGATGCCCAACTCTACACTGCCTCCTAGAGCCTCAGATGCCTCACCTAGAAACCTAAAAACCATTGTTGCCATGGGGTGGGGGCTATTGTTAGGAGTCAATGAAACAAACAGCAACAGCAAAAGTAAATTTCAAATAGAAGTAAGATAGTCTAAGAAAGAAAGAAGTGAAGGAGTGGAGCAGAGGGCTAAGTAAGCGCAAAGGCCTTGAGGTAGGCCACACTAGGAGGTCATAGGAAAGAGCAGCAAAAAATAAGTCTTAAAATAAAGAGGAGCTGGGATTACACTGCAGCTTGCTGGCCTTGTAAAGACCCTGAGCTTCCATCTTCGTGAGACAAGGACGCTTCAGAGGGTTTCAGGAATGACTGGATGCATAGTTAAAGGTTCCTCTCTGATATGACACTGAGAATGGACCCTAGGGAGCCCATCTCAAAAGCAAAGGAGCCTTAGAAGGCTGTGGGCAATAATCCAGGTGACAATAGATGGATGCTTATTCAGGGAGGCAGTGATGGAGGTCGTACTAAGCTCACATGCTGGATGTGTCCACAGTGAAGGTAAAGCCCTTAGGATGAGCCGATGATGATGCTACATGAGAGATATAAAGGAAAATCCCTGATGGGTTTTTCCCCTTTTCCACCTTCCAGACTCCTGAAGACCTATCTTGCAAAGCTCCATGGAAGACCCATGGCTTCCCACCTGTCTGCTTCCACTATCTGGCAGACCCATGACCTAGAGCAGAAATCTGCCTTGTGACTTTCTTGGACTCCCCAGGTCCCTCCCTTACAAGAAACCCCACTGTAGCCTGCCTCTGCCCCAGGCCTCTGCCCATGCAGCCCTCCCTGGTTTTGCTCTGAGAGCTGGTTCTATTCCCAGATGCCACTCTGCCTTGTCAACTCAGCAGGGCATCCTTATGGCCAGAAGACATTCTCTGGCTACCAGGCTAGGTGAAGCCACTGTCCCATCTCTGTAACTCTGAGCTTCCTCCACTGGATAGAGTCCTTCTTTCCTTTGTGTTTGATGAGAGCCTGCCCTCAACTAACTGACTATAACCTCTACAGTGGCAGGGGCCCACCTGTGTTCTCACAGCAGGCAACTCACCCAGAGAGACCTTAGATCTGCTGTGGATCCTTAGCCTTTTGGTAAATTAACTTTGGTGGGAAAGTGTTTAGACAGGGTCTCATGGAGCCCAGGCTGGCCTTGAACTCACTATGTAGCCAAAGGTAACCTTGATCTCCAGATTCTCCTACCTCCATTAGGCTAAGTGCTGGTATTACAACTGTTCCTCACCATGCCCAGCTGGTAAATTAACTTCACTGACCTAAAACCTCTGGTTGCCAGGCAAACACTTGACACAGAATGGGTACTCAGCACACACTTATTGAAGGTATGAGCCAAACTTCTATAAGACCTTGTGCATGAGACAAGTCTGAGCCTTGGTCTCTTCATAGGTAAGGGTGGGAATAAGAATACAAACTTCATGTGTTGTATGGGGATTAAAAACCATGAGGCATGAGCAATGCCCACGCTAGATGATGCACAATAATTGTTCCTCAAACGAAATCTCAGACAATTACACCTTACTATTCCCCTGCTCATCCCTGGACCCTCCCCCACTCCATTCCAAAGCACTCACCCCTCCCCCACTGCCTCCCCTTCCCCTCCAAAGGACTCCCAGGGGTGGAATCATCCAGGCCTCCAAACACACCCCTTCTCCCACAAGGTCCCCCCAATTGGTCACTGGTTACATATTGATCTGTTTAACTTTCCCAATGGATGATAAACATGAAATTAAAATGACTTCCTGGAATATTAATGTAGTAAATGGCCCTATTAAAAGAAAGAAAATACAGCTGAGAAAATTTGCTTTGATGTAGCATTTCTGCAGGAGGCTCATTTATCTGCAGCTCAGATTCTCCAAATGAGATTCTGAAGGTTTCTCTGATGTCTCTTATTTTTCCCTCACCAGAATTTCAACAGAAAATAGAATTACAAGCTAGTGTCATAAAAACTCGGGACTTTTCCCTTCTCAAACCAAGAGGCAACTGAAAACAGGGCAGGTAGGTGTCAGTTTCTGCAAACATAGGCTGAGGTCTCTCCTCCTCCTCCCATTTCCCCAGCATCTTGCTGGTGGAGTCCTGGTCTAGGCTGCAGTAGCAGCCTCTAAAGATCAGAGCATCCTCAAAGACTTGTGCTGCCCTGAAATGAGGAAGAGGGCTCAGCTCCTTCTGTGCTTCAGTGTGGATGGGCAGCTCAACTTGTGTATGTGAAATCTTGGCTGTCACTTATCAAATGCATGGTCTTTGACAAAGCTTTTCAAGACAGGCATAGTGGTGACTGACTATCTGTAATTCCAGCACTTGGGGAGCAGAAGTAGAAGGATCATCGAAATTTCAAGGCCAACCTGGTCTACAGCAAGTCCTAAACCAACCAGCACTGCATAAAACCCTGTTTTGTTTTTAAATTAAGGTCATGGTGGCACATGACTCTAATCCCAGCATTCAGGCAGCAGAGGCCAGCTTGGTCTATCAAGTGAGTTCCAGGACAACCAGGGCTACACAGAGAAACCCTGTCATGAAAAAAAAAAAAAAAATCAAGCATGAGTCTAGAGAATTGGTTCAGTAATTAAGAGCCCTGGCTGCTCTTCCAAAGGACCCAGGTTCAGTTCCCAACACCCACATTACGGTTCACAACCATCCATAACTCCAGTTCTGGGGGATCTGATGCCCTCTGTGGCCTCTACAGGCATCAGATCATACACATAAAAATAAAATAAATAAATCTAAACATTTTTAGTTAATAAATCAATCACTTCGCAGGTATTCTCTGAATGAGAATACCCCCCATGGGCTCCTATATTTTAATACTTGGTTCCCACTGGGTGGAACTTTTTAGGAAGGATTAGGAGATATGGCCTTGTTGGAGGAGGTGTGTGTTACTGGGGTTTCAAAAGACTTGTGTGATTCTCAGTGTCTCTCTCCCTGCCTCCTGGTTGTGGATCAAGATGTAAGCTCTCAGCTATTCTTTTGCTCCACCCTCATGGACTCTAGCCCTCTAAAACCATAAGCCAAACTAAGTGATTTGCTTTATAAGTTGCCTTGGTCATGATGTTCTGCCACAGCAATAGTAAAGTGACTAAGACATCACCACTCTGTAGTGTGGGCTTACTAGTATCTTACTCAAAGGCAGCGGTAGAGCTTAACGGAGATTCCTGGCATAATCAAGTTCTCAATATTGTCATCGATCACTACAGTTACTACAAATGCTAATTTGTTGTTACTGGAATCATGCAGCCTTCCACTGAGGTGCCATCTACCCCAAGAAGATGCCCCTAAGCTGAGTACTCCCCTGCTTTGCATGATTGTGTGTGTGCTATGTGTATGTATTTATGTGTGCATGTACAAACACACGTGTTTGTGGAAGCCAGAGGTGGTGGATGTTGTCAGTCACTGAACATCCCTCACTCTCCTTCTGTTGAGGTAGAGTCCTTTCACTGAACCTGGAGCTCGATAATTTGACTAGTCTGACTGGCCAGAAAGCCCTAGGATTCCCCCCATCTAAAGATATACACCAGTGGTCTCAGATTTTTACGTGGGTGCTGGGGACTCAAGCTTAGGTTCTTAAGCTTACGCAGGAAATACTTTACCAACTGAGTCATCTCCTCAGCCCCACCCCTGCTTCTGGTGGTAGGTATCCTGTTCCACCTGGCAGGGACTTTGTGTTGGGCTGCTGCATGGGTCCATGAGCTCTGAGTGCCCAACCAGCTCAGAGAGGTTGGGCTTCCTTGTCTACATCTTGCCTGAGTCTCCCCTTGATGTGTAGAAGCCTATTCCTTGCTCCCATTCTCAGAGAGGCAGCAGGCAGCAGAGCAGATCTAGGCCCTCTAGCACAACTCATCCTCTCCTCTTTTGTCAGTCTCTTACCTTCCTTTCTCAGCAACTTCTGCAGAGATCTCGGGTCTCCGACCACCACCACCAGGATTTGGCTCCGTGGGTCATACCATCTCCCTAGGTGACCTTTCATGGATGCCCTGGAAAAGCCCAAGGTATCTCACAGCCTCCCAGCTTGGCAAAGCCTACATACAAGTCAAGGTTCTTCTGAACCTTCCCAGGTTACCAGAGGAGCCCTATGCTGGGGTCCAGAAAGTGTCCCCAGCCCTGCATGCCTTGGTGCTTCTCAGACATCCACAGCCTCACCAGTGTGCACAGACGCTGTCATATACAAGGAAGGCTCGGATACTCAGTTTTATAATCCCTGTAGTCACAGCCACAGGAATCAAGAAAGAACAGGGACCCCTGTGGACCAGAGATAGACCCGGGGCTGTGCAACATCAGTTTACCTGCTGGGGCTACTGTCCTTGGAGACCCCTGCCCAGCCAGCCCGTGGACCCCTAGCAGGAAAATGAGGGACTGGAACATAAGGGTTAATTTAGGGAAAGCAGCAGCAGCAGCTTAGATGACTAAGGGCAGCCCGAGGGCAAGAGCTGTTCCAGCTGTGATAATGACCATGGAATATACCCATTATGTACAGCACAGACAAACCATCTGTGCAGACAGACAGACAGACAGACAGACAGACAGACAGACAGACAGACACACACACACACACACACACACACACACACACACACACACACAGAGAGCTTTTCTAGTCACTGTGTGTCAGGGGTCTGACAGTGTGATGAGATGACCCCTATCACCACACACAAACAGGAGATTCCTCCCTGTAAGAGTGAGCAAAGAGTTAGGGACACCAGCCAAGAGCCCCAGGACTGGTTGGAGCTGTCTTTAGACCTGCTGGCCTCTCCTTACTCCTGAGGCTGCTCTCCGCATAACATCAACTGTGATAACCACGCCCAGCTTCACACTGCATCCCATTACCAAGAGCAAGAGCGGGATGAGCTGTGTAGCTTTGCATAATGTGAAGCTTCCCTGGCACTTCATCATGCATTTGTTGCTCGTGATTTCTTCGTGTGGGTTTTTGTCATAGCTGAGGCCATTGATCATCTTCAATGGCAGAACCCTCAAAAGCCTTTGGCCTGGGGCTCAAGTCCTTGGTGATAGATGATAGAGACTTAGGGAAAAGGGTGGTGGGCATGGGGAGCCAGCCCTGTTGCCACTGGGAGTCCAGCCGTGCTTTAATGATCAGTCAGAAACAGCAGGCAGAGACTCTCTGTGGACCAGCTGGCTCACCAGTTGCCTACCGTCTTAGAGCCAAAGACAAAGCCGAAGACTGTGGTCGCAGGGGACTCCATGTTGAAACTCGGAACACTCACTATTCAGCTGATCCGCAGACCCTGCATGGACACAGACATAATGTGTGGGCCCTCACACAAGTATTCTGACCGATGCACACCCATGTCCCCTGCACACATGCCCCAGCTGATATGCATTACCTGTGCACACCCCTGACATACAGGTACTCCCTAACTAAGTGGCCCCAGGCCGACTCAGGCACACCCAACTCCGCCTCTAATGGAAAGCTACACAATATGACACAGAGGCCCCCCTGGAAAAACTTAGCCTGTGGATGGCGCCCAGCCTGGCCCTTGAGTCTACACGGAAAAACACAACCAAGCACGTGGTCGCAGATGCCCATATCTGAACATCCTCCCTGCCCCCTCCCTCTCACCCCAACTTCCACACTGCCTGTCCTGTCATGAGGAGACAGAGCATCCCAGTCCCACAGAGCCCAAGGGGCCTGATTAACAGGAAATTCTACGAATGCCAATTAGAGCCAAGTTTACTGAACAAATTGTTTGCAGTTGTGCCCCGGAACCATCATGAATTTTAATTTTGCATTGATTTGCACTGATGCGAGGCTCACAGATGCCAGGGTCTGTGGCACCTCCCACCTCTCCCCCAATCTCGGGTGAGGTGTCATTATCCAACTTCAGACCCTGGGGCCCTGGGACAGCCTTCAGCCTCCACCAGTCACAAGGCCAGTGTCACCAGCTCAGTTTTGAAAGACCCATGGTGCCCAGGAGGTGGGTGTGGGTTTTAGAAACACACACATTATCGATGAGGAAGACTCTAGGCTTTCAAAAGTCCTGGACATCTGCAGATGACATGGGGGCCCTCTCATGAACATGAAGTCATCCATGAATATGAATACCAGTGTAAGAGAGATACAGACACAGGCACAGAGTTGTAATAGTTTTATTTAATATCAGCCCAACTAAGAGGACTTCGGCATCATACAACCTCAGTCCAAAAGACACTTCAAAAGTAAATCCTCATATCTTCCTGTCCTTTGTATCAAAGTCTTTTCCCAAACACCTCTATCATTTCCCACCACTTAAAAAAATATCCTTGAGTCTGGGCCTGCTGGGACACAACTGTGATCACGGTAGCTACTTGAGAGGCTGAGGCAAGAAGAGTCTCAAGTTCAAGGTCTACAAAGGCTACAGGGCAAGTTTGAAGTCAGCCCTGGCAACTTGGTGAAACCCTGTCTCTAATTAAAATAGTAAAAAGTAGTAGTATACTAGGCTGTGGTGGCACACGCCTTTAATCCCAGAACTCAAGAGACCAAGGCCAGCCTGGTCTACAGATCGAGTTCCAGGACAGCCATGGCTACAAAGAGAAATCCTGTCTGGAAAAAACAAAACAAAATCTTTTCATCTCTACTTAAGTGTCAATCAGAATTTTGCTTAGCACCCCCCCCTCCAAAATGCACCTTCTGCACCTCCCTGTCTTTAAATGACCATATTTGGCTTTGCCTACTATTGCGTGCTCAGTACTTAGCCAAAGGCCTTGCATGTAATTAGTGCTCTGTGTGCCTCAGCTATTTGCTCAAGGAGCACTGTGCCATGACTACCTTAAAGCAAGTATTTCTTTCCCTCCAGTTGACTGGATTTTGGTCAGCCTGGGCCTGGCTCTAACCTGAAGTTGGGTGCAGCCACCTGAGTTATGTACTACAGAAGGCAGGAATTCAAGAAAGCCTGTCCAACCAAGCAGGCACACCCTTGGCCAAGGCAAGCCCTGAGGCCACAGCAAGGGTGTGCATTCAGGATGCCAGGCATTCCACACAGATGAATCTAGCACAGGCCACTGAACACCTCAAGGAATCCAATACCTATTCTGAGCTCCGTGGTGCTAAGCACCTTGCATATGCGAATTCATCTGGTCTTTTGTATTTACAGCCCTCTAAGTAGTGTACCATTAAACATGTGGTTTAATTAGTAAGTAAAACTTATGCAAAGCAAACAACTAAAGTTGCATCAATTTTATTATTCTTCCTGTGATCTCAGCCTGGCCCCCCTGAGGCAGAGGGCTATTTTCTTCATTTTGTGCTTTTTCTAGTAGTTTACATATACATCTCCTCTGCCCCCCCAACACACACACACACACACACACACACACACACACACACACACACACCCTTGGAAAATGTGACTTGCAGGCTGGGGAGGTGCCTGACTCGATGAGTGCTTGCCTTCAAAGTATGAGGACCTAAGTTCTAGTCCCAAAACCTACTTAAAAATAAAAAAAAAGCAAGCTGGGCGTTGGTGCCGCACGCCTTTAATCCCAGCACTGGGGAGGAAGAGGCAGGCAGATCTCTGTGAGTTCAAGGCCAGCCTAGAACGAGTTCCAGAAAAAAAAAAAAAAAAAAAAAGCTTGTCATGGTGGCACATGCCTTTAATCCCAATACTCTGGAGGCAGAGGTAGGTAGATTTCTATGAGTTCTAGGCCAGCCTGGTCTACAGAATGAGTTCCAAGACAGCTAGAGCTGTTACACAGAGGAACCTTGTCTCAAATAAATAAATAAATAAATAAACAGATAAATTTTAATTTATCTTATTAAATTTATTTTATCAAATAAATAGATAAATAAATAAAATCTGGGCATGGTGGCCAATACTTTTAATCACAGTACTTAGAAAATGGAGATAGGTGAGTCTGGGGGAGAGCTCACTGGCCAGTCAGCCAAGCCTCATCTATATGGTAAGTTCCAGACCATCAAGAGGCCTTGTATCAGTGGACAATGTCTGGAAAACAACAAGGTTGTCCTACACTGCACTCATACACACACACACACACACACACACACACACACACACACACACACACGGTAGCTGTGGATGTGACTCAGCAGAGTACTTTCCTAGTATATGCGTAAAGTCCTGGTTCAGGCCCCAACTTTGCATTAACTGGGTGTGGTGGCACATAGCTTCAATCCCAGCCCTCAACAGATGGAGACGGGAAGAACAGAAGTTTAAGATCACCCTCTTAAGGCTGAGGAGATGGCTCAGAGAGTAAGAGCACTGGCTATTCTTCCAGAGGTCCTGAGTTCAATTCCCAGCAACCACATGGTGGCTCATTGCCATTTGTAAGGAGATCAGTGCCCCCTGTTCTGGTGTGCAAACATTCATGCAGGCAGATTATTGTATATATAATAAATAAATAAATCTTTTAAAAAATGATCATCCTCTTATATTGATGATAGTGAGTTTGAGGCCAGGAGACCATGTCTCAAACAAACAAATGAATAAACAAAAAGTAGTAAGACTTTTCTTGGTTTCATTTTGTTTTTAGGCAGGGTCTCACTACACAGTCCACCCTTGAACTCTCAGCCCTCTTGCTTCAGCCTCCCAAGTGTTGGGATTACAGGCATGCACTGCCAGGTGATGGAGGAGGTCCTTCTGTGTATATGATTGTCTTATTAGTTGATAAATAAAGTACTGTTGGCCAATAGGAAAACAATATAGGTGGGACTAGGAGTCAAGGAGGATTCTGGGAAAGGTAGGAGAAAGCGCAGAGTCACCGTGTGAGCCCAGGAAGAGAGGACGCCTTCTGTCGGTGTCCTCCATAAGATAAGTCTTGTGATTATGGTTGATAATTAAGACTGAGCTAGCAGATGAGAAATCCTAGTCTTTGGCCAAGCAGCATTTGTACCTAATGTAAGTCTCTGTGTGTTACTTGAGACCTTAACGTGGCGGCGGGCAGAACTCAGGCGGCTGACGGAAAGCACCCACGTGGCGGCAGGGCTTGGGTGGATTTGGCCCTGCCAAATTGGAAAGAATTATAGTAACAACCAGGACCAGTTTTCCTTGTTTGCTTGTTTTAGATTTATTTTTATTTTGTGTGTATGGTATTTTATCTGCATATATTGTGTACCACATGTATGCAGTGTTCTCAGAGGCCAGAATGGGATGGCAGATGCCCTGGAACTGGAACTACAGACACTTGTTAGTGACTGTGTGGTTGCTGGGAATGGAAGCTGGGTCCTCTGGAAGAGCAGCCAGAGCTCTGAACCACTGAGCCATCTCTCCAGTCCCTCCTTTTGTTTTTGAAGGAAGTTCCTGGCCCCTGGCCTCAGTAACTCCATCATATCTTTCTCTGGTTCTGCTTCTGACTGCTTATTTTTCCTCCTGAGTCACCCTCTTTTGCAATTGCCTTGAGATCCAAGAACAACAGAAGTGATCAATAAACATCTTTATGACAAGGGACTGAAACTACCCTTTAGCAACAGCAAACCTTGTAGGACAGATGACCCCATGATGAAATCATTCCCCAAATGGTGAGACTGAACCGTGGAGCAGGGACACTACATTGTTCTCAAGTGATGATGCCAGCTTCTTTCGAACCTCTCACAGAACTAGAACTGAGACACTAAGCAAAGAAACCTACCTGACCACAGTCAGCTGCCTAGAAGCTGGGTCTTGTCCCTTCTGTTTTCTATAAAATCTCAGGGGCCAGCGAGATGGTTCAGCTGGTAAAGACACTTGCTGCCAAGCTGATTTCTGGCCCCAGACTCACATGGTGGAAAGAGAGAACCAACACCCGTATGTTTTCTCTGACCATCACAGGTGTTCCATGATATGCATAAGCATGTGCGCACACACAAACACACATGGAAAAGAAAAACATCTCAGAGTATATCAGACCCTGGAATACAGATTTAGGAGACACTGGACCGTCATTTCATCATCCTGTGGCCTACTAACTGACACTTCTGCATCTGCCTGCTATTTGCTGGGTGAGATCAGGATGTGTGGCTGAGCGCAGTCCGTTGGGACTCCCAGAGCCGGGACAGACATTTGCCCTTTAACTCTGGTAACCTGTTCAGTGTGTCACACATCTAGCAGCTCTTCCTTATGAGTCAAGTTGACTTGCATTATTCTTCACTTTCTTAGATTTCACAGGTGAGCAAACAGAAACTTAAGAGTCAGCCACAAGGCACACACCTGCAATTCCTGCGTTCAGCTGCTCTGCTCTACCGATATGGGAGAATAGGATGACACACAAAGCCCCTGGTGTGAGCAGAGAAGTCCAGCCCAGAATCTTGGGCTCCAGCAGAGGGCTCTACCACGGGACAGGAATGACAATGGGAACCTGAAACACAGGCTCCCCCAATGCCTGCCAGCTCTCCCAATCCCAGGACTGAGGATTTGGGCCCTTGCTCCAGCCGCTGCCCACAGGCCTCCCCTCCCTTCCTAGAGTACAGGATGGGCTTCAGGCATCTTCTCCCCACCCTCCATCCAGCCTCTTCTTCCCCTCTGCTCTCCTGAGAGAAAGTGAAGTTCCTTATGAAGAGAGGCAGGAAATGTGCAACTAAACCTATCTTCTTTTCCAATATTGTGGTACTAGGGTTTGAATCTAGGGTCTACCATCGAGCTACACCCCAGCCCTCTTTTCACTTTTTATTTTGAGACAGGGTGTCACCATGTTATCCAAACTGGCCTTAAACTAGTGGTCCTGCTGCCTCAGCCCCCCAAATAGCCAGGATTACAGGCCTATGCTTCAGGACTGGCCTTCCTGTCTTAACAGATCTTTGAACAGCACTTCTGTGTTGTGTTAAATAAGAAACCAATATTCTGTAAGCCCAGATATGGCAACAGGGGTGGGGATGGGGGCACTTTAAGAATGGGTACTGACTGTAAGACTATTAGGGAAGGTGCTCTGAACCTTGTGACTGAGAACCCCACTAACTCCCCACGCACCCACACACACACACTCAGAATGCAGTCTCTCTCCTGGAAGCTGTACCTGTGTGGGGGTGGCTCATACAGTGGCTCACAGTGTGCCTCTGCCTGAGGACCTGGGCTCTATCAGTCAGTTGTCACAAGACACACTCTTGGTATGTTCCAGATGTGGATGATCCTGCCTCAAGCGTTGCTCCAGACTGTTCTGGGAAGCAGAGAGGTCCTCAGCAGGTTCTGAGTCACAGAAAGGCTGGCTTAAAGCCGAGAAGTAGAGAAGGGAAATGTTTTGTTTTCTGAGTCTTGGGTTCCTCCTCTATTCAGTGGGTACAATATCGTCATCAGAAGCAAACTAAACTGTCAGGGCTGCAAACACACAGTAGGGCAGGTATCTCATCAGAAGCTGGCTCTCATCCTGAGGCTTGATGGCCAGCCAGCCTTGCCTAATTGATAAGTTCAAAGCCAGTCTCATAAGGTGTGGATTGGGTGGATGTCTCTGTGTATAAATCATTTACTGTGCAAGCATGTGGACCAGGGTTGGGATTTCCAGCACCAGGTAGATGCTGGGCAGGCATGGAGGCAAACTGCAATCCCAAAACTTAGTTGACAGAAAGAGGGGCTCCCTGGAGTAGGCTAGACTGATATATTATCCAGAGTTGATGGGTTCCAGCTTCAGGAAGAGGTCCTGCCTCAGTAAATAGAGAAGAAAGAAACTGAGGAAGACATTTGGCATTAACTTTGAGCCTCCAGACACGTGTATAGTCACACATAAAAGCATGCATGTACACAAATGCCACACACATATGCAAAATGATAATAATACATTTTTAAAAGTGTTCAGAAAAAGCTCCAGGTAGGTAACGCCGAGAATGACATCCCCAAAGTTGATTTCTGTCTTCCACATGCAAGTGTACACACCTACACCCACAAACTCACTAAATAAACAAGGAAACAAACATTTGTTGAATAAAAGAATGACAGCAAGTCCACAGCATCTCGTAGGGCTAGATGTCTCAGAATTTCTTCGTTGCATTATATATAATATATATGTATATGCATACCTTTGTGTGTATGTATATTATTATTTGTATATAGCTATATACACATATACATACATACCTACATACAGAGAGAGAGAAATAATAGCCCCTAACTAGAGAGGACAGCCAGCCCTCCATGCCCATGGGTTGCACATCTGTGGATTCGACAAACTTTGATTAGAAAATCTTTGGGGGGAGGAAATTACATCTGTACTGAACATGTAGAGGAGATTTCCCTTGCCATTATTTCCTAACAACACAGTGCGGCAACTATTTGCACAGCATTTACATTGTATTAGGCATTGTAAGTCATCTGGACATGATTTAAAGTAGGCTGCAAGACTGTGAGGGCTCTATGCAAATTCTACATTTTATACAAAGGATTGGACAGGTATTGACTCAGGTAACCAGTGGTGAGGCAGTCCTGGAACCTGTCACTCCAAGGATCCAAAGTCAACTACACTCATTTCTCTGGGACAAATGGAGAGGCATGTGAGAGCCTCCCTGCTGCATCTTCTCTGTAACCACAAGAGCCCCTCTGCTTGTTCCAACTCATGGTCCTAACTGAATGCTCACTCTTTCTGTGAACTGCACCCCTCCATGGACCAGCCAGGTCAGAGGGGCCTTTTCTGGAGCCTGGCTCACCACTGGCAGCAGCAACCTGGTGGGATGACATCACCAAAGCCCCAGGATACTCAGGAGAGGTGCTTGCTGGAGGAACAGAACAAGGAAGAGTGTCACCAGAAGCAACCCAACACGAGTCAAGGTGAGAGAGAGATGATGGCCATGGTGACGTGATGGAAATAAGAGCCATGACACGTGGTCCTGGATGGAGAAAAGATCATCAGGAGACACCTAAGAGAGTATCATCAAATGCCATCAGCTCCTGCTTCCTTGTCCCAGCCAAACCCCAGCCTGCTACCTTCCTCTGAATATTCCCAAGCTGTCCCAGCACTTGAATGAGGGCAGGTATCTCACCAGAAGCTGGCTCTCATCCTCATCTTCTCTCTCTTCCTGGCTAAGCTGCCAGGCTCTAAGCTAAGCAATTTACACACAGCCTTCCAGTTCATATTTACTCACAGCAGCCACAGAAGGTCACACTATCACTATGCTGTGACAAACAAGAAAACAGAGGGTCATTTGTCTGTTATGTTATTTGCCTGTCATAAACAGCAGTTATGTCATTGGCCTGTCTCCAAGCCCAGCTCTCAGCAACATTGCTATGCCTGTTCCCCAAAAGATACTGCTTAGAACAATCCCAAACCCTTAACCCTGAAAAGGAAAGCCTCAACATCGTGCTGTCCTCCCATCATCATTTTGATGGTAGCTTCCCCTTCATGCTTAGTAAAGGTGCCGCAATTACTGATGGCACCTCTGGCACAAGGGAGCTTAAAGGAAGACAGAATCGTGGGGTGTCAGGCTGGTAGAGACCTAGTGCCACATTTTCAGCTGGCAGGTGACAAACCAGAGGCCTGCAGAGTCTTGCCATACCCATCTGACAACATCCATTGAGATTTGTGATAGGGGCTTCTAGATATTTCTGCCCATATAATCAGGTCCCTGCTTTGATAGATATCCATTTTGATTTTGAGGATGGGTCGTGGTGCTTGAATCCAGAAAGCCCTGTTTTCTAGGCAAGTACTCTGCTGCAGAGCTGTATCGCCAGCTCATATATTTCCATTTTGAATTTCAGCTCTCTTACAGAAAGCCCCTGGGAGCCTTATGTTTCTTCTCATTTTGTGTGTCTTTAAAGAAAACTGTGCACAACTCGTCTCCTCCCATTGGATTTTGTCCTTTGGAGCCAGGGCCCCTCTCCCCCTTCCTCTTCTTTACACCCCCAGATCATCTTCCTCCTCTTCATTTTCCTGCAGCTGGAACAGGATCCCGAAGGGTCCAGGTCCCACTGTGGTCATGTGCTGGCCAGCAGGGGCTATCAGGTCTTCTAGCTGCACCAAAAAAGCCTCTCTGCTGCTTCTCTCCTCTCTCAGGGTTGCTGGGAGATTATTAGATAATTTTCAAATTTGTAAAGTGCCTTAAGCTCCTCGGAGGCAAGGTGGTATATGAGTGTAATAACAATAACAATCCTATCTGTCAGAACCATTGAGAAAATGAATCTTGTTATCCTCAGGAACCGGCCTAGAAACTGCAGCAAGGAGCACCTAAACAATGTGTGCCGCTCAGTTTCCTGACCAATCAGGGCCAGGTAAAGTGCAGCCCCAGCCAAAGTGGCATCACACACACACACACACACACACACACACACACACACACACACACACACACACACACGGCCCAGGGCTAGCGGTAAAGGGCTCTCAGAAAGTTACCCAAATTGCCTCTGACGTGTCACCAATTAAAATGACTTTAGGACAAGTTGAAATCAACTTAGGGAGCAAAGCATCCTGGTTTCTGAACCTCTCCGAAGGCAGCTGAGAAGGCAAGTGTCTGAGCAGGTTGTCAGTCACTCAGGAGTAATGACGGGAAATCCATCAGGGACAGCGATTGAGTCTGGAGAATTAGTCAGGCTGTTTACACCATAGCTGGGAGTTGGCGGGGCTGGCCAAGGCTGGGCTCTTGACGGCTATGTCAGCTTCTCTCCTAATGAGCTTCTGTGACTACACACTCCCCCACTGGACTCACTGCTGCAGACTTCGAGTCTAGCTGACTCTGACCTTTCATCGAGGACCTGCAGGCAGGGTGACTGCATGCAGGCAGAATGGATCCAAGTTCTGTCTCTGTCATTGCCACTTTCAATGTGGGGCAAGGCACTATACTTCTCCAAGCCTCAGTTTCCCCAGGGCTAGCATCTACTTGAAGAGACAAGTGCATATCTATCATCCCGGAAGGATCAAAAGTTCAGGGCCAGCCAGGCGTTGGTGGTGCATTCCTTTAATCTAAGAGCTCGGGAGACAGAGGCAGGTGGATCTCTGTGAGTTCGAGGCCAGCCTGGTCTACAGAGCGTGTGCCAGGATAGGTGCCAATGTCTTGAAAAAAAAAAAAAGTTCAGCCTAGGTTACATAGGCAGGTCTAGGCTAGTCTTGGGTACCTGAGGTCCTGTCTCAAAAGCACAAAAAGCAAAATAAAATCTATATGATAGCACAATTTACAGTTGCTAGAGAGTGGGAGATGCCTTCTGCTGTGCATGTGCCTTGTGGGCATAGAAGGAAAAGAAGGTCTGGTTTATCTGCTCAGCCCAGAGCTCAGGAGATACAAGAAAGGCAGTAACCATTGAGAAAACATAACCTGCGCTTCAAGTCACAGCCTTGCACCACCCTGGCTGTGTGACTGTACACAAGTCACTCTGAGCCTTAGTTTCATCATCTGAAAAATAAAATAAGCTTGTAACCTCTCTCTAAGCCCACCAGAAACTCTCTAGGAGAAATTGCAGAGGACTGCAGCATAAAAGACTGCAGTCAGATTAGAACTAGACTTCCAGGCAAGGGTCAACAACAAGTCCACTCCTTCCTAGGATCTTTGGCTGTATTGGAGGGAAGGCAGGCATGACAGCCCCATAGATGTTCCACAGGCTGGAGAAGGGACCACTGTGGCCTAGTAGTCCTGAGGGCTTTCTTTGATCCTCATTTTCCAAGGCTTTGTAGAACCCAGAGTGACCCTGAAGGGAAATCTCTGGACCTGTCCAGGAGCAGAGGTCACATCCTGACCAACAAGCCCTGGTCAGCTGTAGGCCATGACCCTATTATTTAAGGTTTTCATAAAAGGGCAACCCCCAAGGCTGGAAGAATGGCCGGGACTGACTTTTCCGGGCAGGAAGTAAGAGCAGCTGGGCCTAAGGCCTGATCTGACCTGTGTAGCACTCTGGTCTGAGCTGAAGACTCCCAGCCTTAGCCAAGTGCCTCAGAGGCTGAGATGAAAGCCCCTGGAAGGCCTTGGTGGGGGGAGGGCCTCTTTTCTGCCTTAGCCAGGCCCACTGGCCTCTCCAAGCTGCTTGTGGACTCTGCTGATTTTATTGTAATTTCCAGCTTGTCACGGTTAATAGCATTTGTTTGTTAATTACTGTGTATTTTTAAAGTAAAAGCAAAGGGAATTCCCACAGGAGACTCTCACTTGGCTAAAGCAATGGGAGGTGACAAAGGGAGAAGGTCTGGGGGTGGTGAGGCTGCCAGGCTGGATTCTTCTGGGCCAACAATATCTGAGGATGTAGACTGCCAAGGTGGGAGGCATCATGTCCCTTCTTACCTTCCTTTGGGGACAGCTCCTCAGTACCATAATTCTCTCAGAGGCCATACATACTCACCATCTCCATACTCTTATTAGGGGTAGCAGAAGAAGAAAGATTATCTATACCAGGACCTGAGACCTCAAGAACAGCTCCCAGGGGTCTGTCCTGTGATGGGGGCAACATTATTTTTTGTTTTGTTTTATTGGTTTTACGAGACAGGGTTTCTCTGTGGCTTTGGAGGCTGTCCTGGAACTTGCTGGTCTCAAACTCACAAAGATCCACCTGCCTCTGCCTCTGCCTCTGCTTCCCCAGTGCTGGGATTAAAGGCATGTGCCACCACCGCCCGGCAAGAGTTGAAGTCTTCTGGTTAGGAAACAACTAGAGTTCATGGCTCATATGTTAACAAATAGCCATAAAGCTCAGTGATAGCAGGGCTGGAGAGATGGCTTAGAGGTTAAGAGCACTGGCTGTTCTTTCAGAGGTCCTGAGTTCCATTCACAGCAACCACATGGTGGCTCATGACCATCTGTAATGAAATCTGGTGCCCTCTTCTGATCTGCAGGAATATATGCAAGCAGAACACTGTATACTAAATAAATACTTTAAGGGGGGGCTGGAGAGATGGCTCAATGGTTAAAAACATTAGCTTGTCTTCCAGAGGTCCTAAGTTCAATGCCCATCAACCACTTGATGGCTCACAACCATCTGTAATGAGATCTGGTACCCTCTTCTAGCCTGTAGAGGTATATGCAGACAAAACACTATATACATAATAAATAAATAAACCTTTAAAGAAAAGAAAGCTCAGTGATAGCACACTTGCCTAGCAAACATGAAGCACTGGGTTCAATCCCCAGTAATGCATTTTTAAAAATAATGATTAGGAACTGGGGAGATGCTTAGCCGAAAAATAATTGCCTAGAAATCACGCAGACCCAAGATCCATCCCCAACACACATGTGAAAAGCCTAGCATAGGGATGTTCACTTGTAATCCTGGCATTGGGATGACAAAGACAGTGCAGGTGGATCCCTGGGGCTCTGTGATCATTCAGCGTAGCCTACTTGGTGAGTTCTAGGCCAATGAGAAATCCCAACTCAAAATAAGGGTGTGTGGGGGAGAGTTGGATAGTACCTAAGGAACTACACTTATGGCCCCAACCTGTGTCTTTACAAACATGCAGACATGCACACACACACACACACACACACACACACACACACACACACACACACACACACACAGAAAGAGAGAGAGAGAGAGAGAGAGAGAGAGAGAGAGAGAGAGAGAGAATACAACCCCAGGAAAAAGGAAATGGGTATGTGGTCCAGGTCCTGTCAGAGACTGAAGCAGCAACTGTGGTTGGCCACTAAGGTTGCAGGGCAACTCACCAGGCTACAGGCCATGCCATGCAGAGGAGGGGGGTCAGGGTTTTAAAGGGGCTCTGAATGCTGACCTGCCATACTCTTATACAGAGTCACCTTGAGCCACAGACTCGAGATGCATTGGCATGAGGTAGGGGCAGAGAGAGAGGAGAGCCAGGATGGAAGGGAGCTGGGGAGAGAGACTCCCCAGACAGAGAAGGATGGAGCCCGGGAAGGAAGTTCATACAATTTAGAGGCACTGATTAAAATCCTAGAAGAAAATGTGACTGAGGGACTTTCTATCTTTCTATTGAGACATTTAACCTAAAAGAAATGAGTTAAATAATTTATACGAAGAACAAGTGAAATTTGCTTTGATCAAATTAAAAAATATGACTGTGGAAATAAAGTGTCCGCCGCATCCTTTCCAGGCGGCAAAAAGGGCTGCCGAGAAACAAAATGACAGAGACATAAAAATAACTAACCCTAACCCGGCGAATATTAGCACCATAATTTTTGGGAGATTACACGGCGTCACTGTAGGCCACGCAGAGAAATCCTCACTAAGCACCAACAGGAGAGGTCTCTCTCATTGTAGAAACCCCATAAAACCCAGAAAATGGATAAAATTTTCCTTTGTAAAAGCCATCTGACTTCACTCAGGGGTTGGCCCAAAAGCCACAAGGGATCAAATCAGATTTCCCACTTGTGCATTTCCAAAAAGGAAGAAAGCTGCTTAGCTTCCCACCCCAACTCTATGTTTCTAGAAGATGCCTCCCTTTCTCCCATTTATCCTGAATGCCTGCGCGCGCGCACACACACACACACACACACACACACACACACACACACACACACCACACACACCCAACTCACATGGGCTCACACACTCTGCTATAATTTTTTCTTTCTTTTGTCTTTTTTTGGGGGGGTGGGGTTAGCATTTGAAACAGGAAATCACTTTGTAGTCATATCGGACCTGGAACTCATTATTTAGCCTCCTGCCTTTACCATTGGGTGCTGGGATTCTGTATAGGTCCAGACCCGCACACCACACATTCAGCCCTCCTACACACTTTCCCCCCTTCTCCTTTCCACCTCTCCAGACCTGGGATTACAGTCATGCATCACTAAGCCTTCCCGGTGCAGGGATGAATCGTAGAGCTTTGGTCATGATAGGACACACTCTACCAAGTGAGCTATGTCTCCAGTCTCCTTCATCTGATCCTTTGGGGGGTTGAGGCCAGAGGAGGGTGACAGTTCTCCTGACAGTTACAGATGGCTTCTGAGACTGGAGCTGCATAGAGAGGCTTATTAGCTGCTACATGGGTGCTGGAAACAAAACCTGAGTCCTCTGGAAGAACAGCCAGTGCTCTT
Organism: Cricetulus griseus; assembly: GCF_003668045.3. Taxonomy (NCBI): domain Eukaryota; kingdom Metazoa; phylum Chordata; class Mammalia; order Rodentia; family Cricetidae; genus Cricetulus; species Cricetulus griseus. The sequence continues at coordinate 199,513,985 of NC_048595.1, read as the reverse complement.
AATGCCCGAGCTGTCTTTCTACCCCCTGATCTGCTCTTAGGAAACATCTCAGGCCAGTTGTAACAGTCCTGAGCAAGATGAATTTGGACACCACTCACTAGACTTAGCCACTCAGCCTCAGTGGGTCACCCTGCATGATGGACTTTGTCTGGCTCATTTTGGTAGCACATGCCTGTAATCACAGCATTCCCGGGGACTGAGAGGCAGGATGATGGATGAAGCCACAGCCAGCTTGGTCTACATTGTGAGATCTGGTCAAAAAGGAGGAGAAGGAGGAGAAGGAACAGGAGAAATAAGCCTGCTATAGTAGGAAGGGAACCTCACTGGGGTGGTGGGTTGGGGGAGACCAGGAAGTAAAACCAGAGAAGCCAGAGATCTCCCCTCATCGACTCCGTTTTCACACCTCCTGGAGAGTCTACAGGGCACCTGTAATCCAATCTGGGAAAGTTTAGCTTGGGTTTGTACCAGTCCTACTGGCTTTGGGGGTTCAGATGGCCCAAAGACTCAACTCTGAGGAGAGGTTAAAAGCCAGACAGTCGGGCTAGAGAGATGGCGCAGGAGTTATGAACACTGGCTGCTTTTCCAAATGACTGGGGTTCAATTCCCAGCACCCATGTGGCAGCTCACAACTGTCTGTAATTCCAGCTCCAGGGGACCCAACACCCATGGCAAAGCACCGATGTACATAAAAATAAATTACTAAAAGCCAGACAGTAGCTGCTTTACCTTCCGTTTCCACCACTTGTATACTTGTGTGCTCACAGCCAAGCAACTCCCCTCCTCACCCCCAGGAAGAGCAGAAGCATTTTCCAAGGCTAAAATGAAGTGTGGTGATGCAATAGGTATCCAGAATTTGTAAAAGTTCCATAAATGCAGATGGTTTTTTGCAATGACCTTGGTCAAGGCATCCAAGGTCACAGTGGATTTTCTTTACAAATCCTTAGTTATGGTTTCTGACTCTCCACAGAAAGAATGTCTAACTATTCTGCCTGCACCATGCTAAGGGCTGTGGTCTGCTTCCATGGCAGCACAGACCAGGGACATCAAGATAAAAACACAGTTCAATCTGAGGTCTGGAGAAAACATGGAAGCATCAGTGAACCTCTGGCAGTTGTTCCCTTCCCAAAGGCCTGCAATGTGCCAGAGGGAGCCTGAAGCTCTTCTTGTCTGTATGTCTGTAGTTTGATTTTTGAGACAAGGTCTTTTCTTCTTCTTCTTCTTCTTCTTCTTCTTCTTCTTCTTCTTCTTCTTCTTCTTCTTCTTCTTCTTCTTCTTCTTCCTCTTCCTCTTCCTCTTCTCCTTTTGTTCTGAGATGGGGTTTCTCTGTGAAGCTTTGGCACCTGTCCGGGAACTCGTTCTGTTCCTTGAACTCACAGAGATCTGCCTCTGCCTCTGCCTCTGCCTCTGCCTCTGCCTCTCTGCCTCTCTGCCTCTCTGCCTCTCTGCCTCTCTGCCTCTCTGCCTCTCTGCCTCTCTGCCTCTCTGCCTCTCTGCTCTCTCTGCCTCTCTGCTCTCTCTGCCTCTCTGCCTCTCTGCCTCTCTGCCTCTCTGCCTCTCTGCCTCTCTGCCTCTCTGCTCTCTGCCTCTGCCTCTGCTCTCTGCCTCTGCCTCTGCCTCTGCCTCTGCCTCTGCCTCTGCCTCTAGTGCTGCGGTTAAAGGCATGTGCCACCACTGCCTGCTGAGACAAAGTCTCATGTATATAAGACTTGCCTCTAACTCACTATGTAGCAGAGGGTGGTATTGAACTTTTAGTCCTCTTGCCTCCACCTCCTTGGTGCTGGAATTTTAGGTGTACACCACCAAGTCCGGCTTGTAGAGAAATTCTAGAAGGCTGGGGGCTCTGCAGTAATGCAGATGCTGTTTCTGGTGGGAGTGAGCTTTCTGTCCCTGCGGGTATGTAAACAGAGCCTGACGGACACACAGAGAGATGTGTATGTCCAGTGAGGATCACTATAAGGGAACCCTGTGCAGTTCTCAGTATGTCAAGAGGACTTGAGCTCAGAACCCGCCCCCAGCCTTCGTGGGCTTGAGATGCCTGCCCCCTTCTTTTCTGTGAACCTCCTCCTTCCCTTTCCCTATGATTGAATTTCTCCTCTGCTCACCCCCTCCCGAGAACTCTAGAGAAATGTAAAACCCATATGAGAATGGAATCTCATATGATGTGCATATTGTGGTTGTGTGTGATGGAATGTTGTGAAGATAAAGGGAGGAGAGGTAGAGAATGGAAAGGCAGGCTGTGAGTGTGGGGTGGGGATCCAGGGAAGAGATATTCACAGCAGGTGTGCTGATGTTGTCCAGGAACTGGGCTGTAGGTGGGCACAGGGCACACGAGTGTGTGCACCCAGGCAGAGCAGCTGAGCCACTATGTCAGTGCAAGTGTGTCAGCCCCGGGATGGGGTTGAGCCTGCTTTTATCTCCTCTGGCTGTGCAGGATTTACAAGCTTTTGAAATGCAGGATTAATAAGAAGAGGCCAGTGTTTTAATCTATAATGGAACAGAAAGTATCATTATTGTTAAATAATGCACAGCCTGTCGTTTATTAAGAATTAATGGTTTATCGAATGTTCAGGTTGCAGCAGCCGCCTGTGCCCTCCCTGGCCTGGGTTCCTAGCTGGTGGCCTGGCCTTCAGTCCTATCCCCAGAGACTTCAGCCTGCAGCAGCAGCAGCCACCAGTGGGTGGCCCAAAAACTTCTGCTAAGGGGCTTAGCTTCTCTTAGTAATGTTCCCCGGTGGGGTCAGGGACAGACAGGGAGAGCGGGGAGATGTGACATGGTGATCCCTCGCACTCCCTCAGCCTGGATCTTTCTGTCCCATTCTAGAGAGAGGAGCACCCTTGTCCCACCATATTTTAGGCTAGGAGGCTGTCTCTGTTCTTGGAAGTAGGGACAGTAGAGACCCAGCTGTTCAGGAAGTTCCTTCCCGCCGGGTCATGGAGTGTGGTGTCACAAATTTCTCAGAAGCATCAGCATCTACAGAGACCTCTCAGCTCCAAAGAAGGAAGTCACATTAACCAAGGACCTTCTACAGGCCAGGCAGTTCCCAGGCATCATTCCACTGTAACTTGTATCACAACTAGCACATATGTTCCCATCTTACAGATAGGGAAATTGAGGCTCACAGAAATTACAACTTCCATTCAAGGCCACATCACAGATGGATCTAGAACCAAGTCATTTTTTTAAGACTTGTAGCTCAAGCTGGATGGTGGTGGTACACACCTTTAGTCCCAGCACTCAGGAGGAGAGGCAGGCAGCTCTCTGTGAGTTCGATGGCAGCCTGGTCCACAGAGAGACTTCCAGGACAGGTTCCAAAAAGCTACACAGAGAAAACCTGTCTCGAAAGCCAAAAACCAAAGCAAAGCAAAAATTACATGTAGCTCATGGTGGCCTTGAACTACCCATGTAGCCAAGGATGACCTTGATATTCCTGCCTCCACCTACTGCATGCTGGGATTACAGATCTGGACCATCACACTTAACTTAGAGCAAAGCTGTTCTGTTTTTCCAAATCTCTTTCCAGCCCAGGCCTTGGGGCACCAGCTCTAGGCTTCCCCATTGCTGCAAAATAGATGATTTTCAAGGGCAGTGCTTGAGAATTGCTACAGGGTCTCTGTGCCTGTCACATGGCCCTTCAACTGCAATGATGCACAAACAAAACAAAAGCCCCCACATATCTAGCATCTCCCCCAGCAGGGAGCACTGAGTACCGGACTAGATGATGTCACAGACGGCAGCCAGGGCCCTGACCCCAGCTTAGCATCACAGTCAGATTCATCCTTGACCTCTGGACGCAGACTGCCTTGCTTACGCCATCACCAACCTGAATGGTTTAAACCTCTGGCCAGAAAGACTCTCCTCTAGATCCACCTTTTGATTACATGTCCACTACATCTGCGGCAGAATCGGAACCCTGTGAACTTGAATAAGTTGCTCGACCTCTCTGAATCTCTGGTGGATTTTGTAATAGGCCCGCCTGAAAGGATTATTCTAAGTGCTCAGTGAGGTCATCCATGTCAGCGTGTAGCACAGACTTGACAGTAAACACTAGGCTGATACTGGGAGGAGTGGTGTCGTGGGGCTGTGGATGCCAGCGGATATTCCCAGCATCCATAGCCCACCAGTTTCCACCCATTCCTCTACTGCTGCGCTTGTGCAGCAAGTGCTCACTCCTTAGGCTCTGGGATGGGCACACGCCTCAGGCTGTGGTGAACTATGTCTGTCCCCGTCAAACCTTCAAGCCCGCTTCTCCTTCCTTCAGCCCCGGCTCCAAGACCTATCCTCTGGCCTTTATAACCTTGAACCCTCTGAAGCCCCCCTCTATACCTACCCCACTTCATCTCTGCGCCCCACGCTCCACTCCTCATCCAACCCAAACAACACGGTGTTTGACAGCTGCCTCATTCTTCTTTCCTCCTTCCCCCTTGGCTCTTTCCCCGTCTTCAAGCGCGACACCACTCTTGTCTCAACCCGATCTCGCTCTACTCTTCTTCCCCAGTCCCAGCCTTTCACAGCCACTGTCCCCCCTTATCCCCAGCCTTCTCCCACCCCAGTTACAGGGGTCCGGAGGTTCCGTTGGGGGTGGTGACACTGCCCCTAGAGGCCATTATGGGAAGGCGCACTATGAGAAAATGAACCCCCAATATCCCAGGGCGGGCACAACCCCAGCACCTGCAGTGGGTGGAGCCCTCGATTAGCTGGAGTAGGGCGGGCACTAACTGCGCTCCAAGCGAGCTTCTCACTCCCCACCCCCACCGTCCCTCTCTTCTCTGGGCGGGCCACCACGCTGGGACCTCGGCCCACAGCCGGGCTCCTCACGCGGCTCCTGTTTTATTAACCTGCTTGTCGCTGCTCTCGCCACTGAATAGGGCCTAGGGGGGAGAGGAGGGGAGCTGCGAGGTGGGGGCCGGGCTTTGCCGGAGATCACCATGGAAACAGCAGCTCGGCCAATCAGTGGGCAGGCAGGCCGAGTGCAGCGGGCAGCTCGGTCTCTGAAGCCTCGTGCAGCCGCCGGCTGACTCCTGCCTGACAGGCGGTCCGCAACCCCTGCGAGGCAGAGTATGAAAGGGGGGACAAGACCCTAGGGGAAGGGGCACCGGCAGCTGAGTGGTGGGGCGGCTGTGAGGCCAGAGGCACTGGGGTGTGTGTGTGGGGTGTGTGTGTGTGTGTGTGTGTGTGTGTGTGTGTGTGTGTGTGTGTGTGTGTGTGTGTGTTGGGGGGGGCTAGAATAGAAGATAGAGATGAGGGGGGCGTGCTGGTGACGAGCCCTGGTGTGGGGACACATTGACAGGACCACAGGAGCCCGGCACTGGGGACCCAGTTTCTCCCTAGTGGAAGTGTTCCGTCCAAGCCAAGGTTCCTCATCAGTTGGGACCACTTCACTGTTTGTGTGGTAAAAGGACTGTCCCTGCACCCACGGCCAACCAATAGCACTCCCTACTCCCTAGTTATGACAAGCAAAGATGACGGCACATATTGTTGGATGTCCCTGGGGGCGGGGGGCAGGACTGTCCCTGGTCTGGAGCCACGGAGCAGCACCAGGCAGTTGTCACTATGTATGAAACTTGTTGCCCCTGAATTGGCTTCCCTGCGGGGAAAGGAGGAGGACATCAGGAGGGGAAGTGGAACGGGAGGAGGAGCCAGAGGGAAACAGGCTGGGGGTGGTGGGGGGTTGAAAGAGAGAGGACTCCAGGGCTGCCAATTTGTACTGCAAGGAACAAACAAAGCAAGCTCTCTAAATTCCTTCCTCCCTGCCCAACCTTGCCTAGCTGTCCTGCAGACTCACTCCAGACACCACATCCAGGAAGCCCTCCCTGGTTTTCTCATTGCCATCATTGGATTTCCTTTCTTCAGAACAGCTCACCTCTGCCTCCACCACATCCCTCTGACTCACTGCTAACAGTTGTCACCCCTGCTGAGGCAGAGCCTTCCCTCTGTCAGACCCTGACAGACTTCATTCCTATGTTCTGATTTCATCTTCACAACTCCACACCATGCTAGGTACCATTATCATCACCATTTTCAGGTGAGGACAGTGAGGCTCCCATTAGCAAGCTCGCTCAGAGACAGCAATGAGGACTCGAAGCAGGTTGCTGTGTCTGAGGGCTTGCCTGTCTAGCCTCAGATGTGTAGTGTGAAGCTTGTGCCTCCTGGTTGGGTCTGAAGCCCTTTTGCAATGCCCAGCACGCACTGGTGAGTAGCAGGCACTGCTGAACTGCTCTGAATAGGATGGTGGTTCTGTGTGAATAGCCAGGCATCCAGCCCAAGAAGACTACCACTGAACGGCAATTCCAGGGTGCTGGTCCCCAGAAGGCCAGCAGGGTTTGCTGTGACATGGTCTAGTGGGAACAGTCCCATGAAAGGAAGTACCACTGAGGCCATTTTCCAGCCACATTACCTCACCAGGTCTCCCATGGACGCTGGGTCATGGCCCCCCCTAGTGGCCAGAAGGTCACTCTGATGACAGCGGGTGTCCACTAATGCACCTGAAGATCTAAAATACAGTGAGTGGTCTTCTCACCTAACTGAATTCTCAGACTCCAGAGCATCCCCTTGGAGTAGAGCTAAATGCCTCAAGTGACTGAACTTGCCCCAACTTGAGCCTGACAACACAAACCTCCACCCTACCTCTGTTCCCACAAGAAGAGTCCCTTCCCTCCACCCCTAACACATTTGAAAAGGTGTTGCCCTCAGAGGAGTCAATCAGAGCCCTCCTTCACAATGGCCAGAATGATTCCACACTGATCTCTGCAAGAGGGGGCTTGAGGCTGTGGGGCCAGGAAATAGTGAATAATGCTACTTCCCACTCAGGTTAGGGTTTTGGTCTGGAATCCAGGAGCTGGAGTCCCAAGGGGCTCCCATCAGAACTGCTACCCCCCCACACACACACACAACATGCACCACCCGCCTCCCTCAGGAACCTGACACATGCACAGCACCTCGGCTTTGAAGGCAGGGCTCCTGGCAGGCTGCTGTTCCCATGGCAACTCCATCCCAGGCTGCCCTACCCAGTACTTTCCTCCACCCCCTTCCTCCACACTGAATCCACATCACCTTCATTCACAGAATGACTGCAGCATCACATCGACAAAGTGGACACCCCTTCCCCCAGGCCTTTCTCCATCCTTTTTTCTCCCTCTTCTCATTCAGTTGGAAGCCACAAGCTGGGGAGAGAAGGGGTGGAGAGAATGAAGGTGGCAAGAGGCTGAGCTGAGGTGGGTGAAGGGAGAGGGTAGAAACTGGAGGGAGCCATGGCTCAGCTCCCCTTCACACCATTGTGGTCCCCAAGGTTTGAGCTTCTATTCTCATTCCCAGGGCTATTTCATCTTGGTGCATTGGTCTGTGCCTTTGCCGAGTGAAAGTCCAAAGCATAGACAAGCTCCCTGGTGAGCCTCAGGACTCACACTGAGCACATCAGGTCCCAGGTGCTGTCTCCAGCACCTACCAAACTGTAATCTCAGACCCTGGAACTCAGCTTCCAGCCCCAAGGCTGTTCCTTATTCGGAGCTGGTGCCCCTTGCTTGGGAAAGGCACTCCTTGCCAGAGTTGGGGGGGGGGGCACTGCAACCTCCAGTAGATCAGTGGGCAGAGCTGGAGGAGCCTCAACCCCCAGCGTTGGTTAGACACTATGACTCCTCTTACTGGGGAAACTTGGCTTTGGCAGGTGCTGTTGGAAAGTCCAGAGAAGCCTGCTCAGAGCCAGCATCAGTCCTCTATCTTCAGGAGGCCTGGGGTGATGGTCAAAACCCAGCTTTAGAGCCAGCGGCCTGGACTTGAATTGAAATGCCTTCATTTATCCTCCGCGGGAAGCTTGTCTCCTCTGCCTTGATTCCCGTGTCTGAACAACAGAGGCAGGAATGACACACAGGCCTTGAGCTGCACTATTTCATTTACTCCTTGCTGAAGCTCAGCAGGGTAGAATGATTGTTGTCTGATCTGCAGAGGGAAACTGAGGCTGGGATAGTCAATGGCACAGCGGGACTTTGATCAGGCAATAGAAGGTAATATCTGCACAGAGTCCATACACAGCTGCTAAGTCTGAAGGAGAGGGGTCTCGGGAGGTTAAGCTCAGGGTTGGAGCACCTGCTTGGCACTGGGTAAGTCAAGCTGCCATGTGGTCTTACTGAGGTTCTATAACCTAAGCTCAGGCCTCCTGTGTCCTTTGTTCTGTGTATGTACAGCTTCTGCTGGGGACCCAGACTGTGCATTCATCAGCCAAAATCAAGGTCAAGGAAAGGCTTGGTGAGACAGAATGATGTACTCCAGGAGGGGAGCTAGCTCTGGCCCAAGGAGTGCAGGAGTGCATGAGCTGACATGTTGTGAACATCTCTGTCTAGCCAAACACTTGACCATGGACATAGAAGAAGGTGAGGCCTCAGGATGAAGAGACTTGTTCAACTGGTATTTATTTGGTTGACCCTTCCTCCATACGATGCAGCCTCTGGGCTTAGAATCCTCTAGAAAGGAGCAGAAATCCCTAAGGAAGCAAGGCTTGAAACTAAAGGACAGCCCAGGGAACTCAGTTCCTCTCCTGCCAGCCCCACAGCTTCCCATCTACCTACAGCCACCCCCAGTTTTTTAAGGGATCCTTCACTCCCTAAGTAGGCTAGCCACTCTGGGAATTTCAGTGTGCTGGAACACACACACACACACACACACACACACACACACACACACACCAGCCCCAATCCCCTACCTTGAGTGAACAAGCCAAACAAACAGCATTGTTCTCCTACACAATGGACACAAAGAACTTGGGAATTCACAGAATGGTCCTGAATTTCAGCTTCCTTCCCCTCCAAGCCCTAGAGAGCTCCATTGTCTGCAAACTCCACTTAAAATACGCACCACTGCTCCAGCTGTGGAGGCACTTAAGACTTAAGGAAGCACCCCCCCTTCTTCCCTCCCAGTACCCTGCCGAGCTAGTGGGGAGGAGGGGAGCAGGGAAGCAACAGCCTACAGTCCCTGCACCGGTGGCAAGCTGGAAATGACTCTGCCCTTGGGGGCGCCCATTTTATAGCTGAAAAGCCCAACAGCCCATGATCTAAGGACAGAGTCCCTCCTCCGTTCATCCTTGAAGGAATACCACCCAGTTCCCCTAAGGCTCAAGAGACTGGTCCTTCACTGGCATGTGGCTTCTGGAATCAAAGTCTGTCATTATGCTCTCCTGAGGTACTCTTTCCCTCCAGAACAACTCACTTCTCCTGGATGCTACTAATCAGTAGATTTAAGTCCCTCCCCCATGCTATATCCTTTACCACAGCATTCCTGAGTAGTTGTTCAACAAGCACTAAGTATATTCCAGAAAGCCCAGTGGTGGTGATGCACACTTTTAATCCCAGCACTAAGGAGGCAGAAGCAGGTAGAACTCCCAGTTCAAGGCCAAACCTGGTCTACAGAGGTAGTTCCAGGATACCCAGGGCTACACAGAGAAACTCTGTCCAGAAAAAGCATGTGGGTGGGGGTATCTTCCAGAGATCAGGCCCTGTGCCTGGAGCTAGATATCAGACAAGACCCCAGATCTCCAGGTAAGCATGCCGATTAATGCATAATTACCAAGTAAGATAAAGGGTCTGATTATGTGAATTTGGGGGAAGCATCTAACAAAGGATTCTTGACTAGTGGAAGGGAACTGAGTAGCCACCAACTATCTGTGCAAAGGCCCTGTGGCAAGGGCATGTTGTTTTATCCAAAGAACTGAAGATGCCATTGGGATTGGAGGCCAGTGGAATTTGGAGATGAGGCATTTGAGCAACTGTGAGGGGTCTGATTCTAGAGCAAGAAAAAGACATAAAAGTATGCAGGAACAGCTGGTTGACTTTTATGAATATTTGGTAAAATTGAGGGTTTTATATAGCCCAGATGTCCTGGAACTCACTATGTAGACGGGGCTGGCCTTGAACTACTGATCTTCCTGACTCTGTCTCCTGAGTGCTGGCATTACAAGCATACACCACCACATACATCAAGGTTGGTTGATTTCTGCCTCAGAAAGTCACAGATCCACGCAGCACTGGGGACGGAGCTCAGTGGGATGCTTGCCTAGCATGCACAACACCCTGAGTCTAATTTCCAGCACCACATAGGTCAGACAGGGCGGTGCAGTGCATAGCTGTAACCCAGCACTTGGGTGGTAGAGGAAAAAAGCTCAGAAATTCAAGGTCAATATCAGCAGATTCTAGGTCAGCTTGGGCTACATGAACCCTTTCTCAAGAAAGAAAAAGAGAAGGGGTGGGGGTGGGAAGAAAGGGATAAAGAAGGAAGGAAGGAAGGAAGGAAGGAAGGGAAGGAAGGAAGGAAGGAACAGAAGGAAGGAAGGAAAGACTGACCTCAGATCCTTGAAGTCGCTGCTCTCAACTCCATACCCTTGCACATACTCTTCTCTCTACCCAGGATGCTCTGCTTTCAGGACCTTCATTCAAGTCTTTGACCAAACTATTCTCCCCTCCCCCACCAAAAGAGCAGCTCTCCCTACATACACTGCCATGCTACTATTTAGAAAGTTTGGTCCTTTTCATAGCATTTACATGGCCTAAAAAATAAATTATGCATTTCTTTGCCTGCTTACTGTTGCTTTCTCCTTTCTACAACATAGTTTTGCCTAGTCATTAAATTTGCATGCTTCAGATCCTATTGGTTGGCATGAAATGAGTCAGGAGAATGGAGTGCAGCTGGCCAGAGGGCCAGCATGGTGCAGAGAGTGTCCTCAAGTGGCCACTATCGCCAGCCAGTGTAGATAGAAGACTAATTCACCTCAAGTGTTCATTCTACTTCCTACCCCATCATCTGAGTTTCCACAGAGTTCTGTTTTAAACTATGATGTCTTCAGAGAAGGACATTCTAGTCTTCTGTGATGCTGCATTATGGCATTCAGCGAGGGCTAGCACATAGTAGGACCTCAGTAAATAGTAGATTAAGTTGGACATTATAGTATACACCTGGAATCTTAGAATTTAGAAGATGGAGATAGTAGGATCAGAACCTTTAGGTTATCCTTAGCTACACAGCAAGTTGTAGGTCAGCCTGGGTTATAATGTGACTCTGTCTCACAAAAACTAAAATGCTGTCCCCAAAATGAACAGGCAAATGAATGATGCACTCCAAGACAAAAGAACCAGTGTTTACCCCAAAACATACAAACATAAATGTATATACTAATAAGAAATGTGTGTGTGCTCAGCCACAAAGGCCAGTTCGTTTCTCCTGTCCAGCTAAGCCATACCCACAATTTCTGGCTGGCCAAGGAGGACAAGGACAAGCAGACATTCTGTAGTCAGCTGGTTTATCAAAGATCAGGGTAGACTTTTAAGTACCACACCAGAGAAGCAGCAGAGAGACCATGTCATGTGGTTTCTCACAGGCTTCATTTATATCCTAGCTTTTTAAAAAAGATTTATTTATTTAGTATATATACAGAGTTATGCCTGCATGTATGTCTGCAGGCCAGAAGAGGGCACAAGATCTCATTACAGATGGTTGTGAGCCACCATATTGTTGCTGGGAATTGAACTCAGGACCTGGGAAGAGCAGCCAGTGCTCTTAATCTCTGAGCCATCTCTCCAGTCCCCTATATATCCTACTTTCTATACCCCTTCACCATCCACAGCCTACCAGACTCATGGCTTCCTGAGCCCGACTCTTCTGGGAATAGTTGATCCAGTCACCAAAGAGAGCTGCAAAAGAGAGCAGAAACTCAGTGGGATGTCTCCAGGACTTAACAATTTGACTACATGGGCAATATTTTATTACAGGGATTTTTGTTTATTTGCTTGTACCAGGGATTGAACCTAGTGTCTCAAGAATACTAGGCAATGGGACTAGAGAAATGGCTTACTGGTTAAGAGCACTGGCTGCTCTTTCAGAGGACCCGGGCTTGATTCCCAACACCCATATGGTGGCTCACAACCATCTATAACTCCAGCCCCATGGACTCCAATGCCCTCTTTTGACCTCCACTAGCACCAGGCAGATACATGGTACACAGACACGCATACAGGAAAAACATCTAAAAACATAAAATACAACCAAATTTTAAAAAAAGAATGCGAGGCAAGAGTTGGCCTGATGGTTCATCAAGTAAAGGTGTGTGTTGCCACGCCTAAAGACCTGAGTTAGATCCCCAGATCCTACGTAATGGAAGAAAAGAGACCCCTGAAAATTGTCTGCATAGCTCCATGTGCACTTGGGTGCACATGACCACTCACACTCACACACTAAATAAATAAATAAGTGGAATTTATTTGGGAGAGGGGAGAATTTGAGACAAGCCGTCTACCTCTAAGCTGCATCCAGGCCCTCACATTTTGTTATTTTATTTATTAATTTGTTGACTGGGTCTACAAAGTGCTACAAAGTGCTGGCAAAGGACGGGCAGGCTCACGTGCAGTAGCTGGTTTGGGTGCAGAATCAGGCAGATGTGGAACACATAATGAGCAAGAGTCTTTACATGGATTTCCTCACTCTGAGACTGTGTGAGCTGGTACGCATCTCTGTGGGATTGCTAATATTCTCCCATTTACAGATGAGCACATTAAGGTTCAGGAAGTGTTAAGCAATTTGCTCAAAATTTCTATGACTAACTATTTGGTGAAAGAATGGATTTTCAAATGCAGGAAGGTACAGAGGCCCTTCACTCTTCATCCTGAGAGTGGTTGTAACCACACCATGAGTCAAAAGTGGAACCCGGCTGGGCATGATGACGCATTCCTATAATCCCAGCACTCAGGAGGCAGAGGCAAGTGGATCTCTGAGTTTGAGACCAGCCTGGTCTACAATCCAAGACAGCCAAGTCTGATTGGGCAGATTGAAGAATCACATTCCAGAAAGAGGCCACAGTTTGAGCAGTTTTCACTTTTTGTTTTTTCAGTAGTGTGGCTCAAACCTAAGGTTTCATGAATAGCTGGCAAATACTACCTCTGGGCTATGCTCCTAGCCCTAATTTGCCTTATCAATTTTTGGGTAATTTGGGGTTCTAAACCTTCATCAACAAAGCAACAGTTACTGAGGATTTTTTTCGTCTCCGTGACCTTTAGGATATCAGGCCCTGGGATGGAGTCCCAGTCTTGGGTGTGTCTCTGGCCCTCAAACAGAGCCTGGTGAACCAGTGGATGGGACTGAGGGTGGAGGGGTGGGGGAAGGGGTAGGGAAGATGTGAGCAGAGTACTTGGGTAAATTTGTCTCCCTCCTCCAGCTGGGGATGGGGGTTGGGGGCACTTGGGGACACTCTCAGGGGCAAGTTTGTCCTTTGCCCATCTGCATCCCTGCCTCTTGACTCATTTCATTCCAACCAATAGATTTGAAATATGCAGATTTAATGAGTAGGCAAAGAAATGATTGGCTCGTTCCCCTGATGTAATAAATGCCACTATTCAAGTAACGCCTATGTGCTCCCCCTCCCCGTGCCCATTTGGGGCACTGGATTTTATTTCTGGCAGGAATCCCCCAGCTCCTCTGTTTCCCCTTGTTCTTTCCCCATTCCAAGCTAGCAAATCACATCAAAATGCCCAACTCATCTCCCAGGGGATGGGAGTGTAGCAGACCAGGAAACCCACACCCTCAGGTCCTGCCTCGGCTCTGGTCGCATTGGCCAATCCACGTGCCTTTTCGGGCTGTACAAAGCATCAAATCCAGATGACAGAGCCCAATGACTGAGACATTTTGTGAGAATCCATGTCCAAAGCTTTCTAAAACCAAACCCCAGCATATCGGCTGTTCTTTTCAGCCCCTAATTTAGTAATTCTATTGAGAAAAGAGATTGTGGGTTTTTTTATTTGGTGTGATTTATTCTTTATCATATAAATAATAATAATTTACACAAAGCTCTTCCCCAAACAGAAGAGAATCTGTACATAAAAATAAACAAAAATTAAACTGAGCTGGGCCTGGTGCCCAGAAAACCAGCCAATTCCAAACACAACCAGGAGAAAAAACCCTCCAGGTCCTGGGAGCTGTAGGGCCTTGGCTGGAAGTCTGGGCGGAGGCTCTGATCCGGGAAGCCGCTGCCCTCTCTTCAAGTTTCTATGCAGGCTGATGGCGCGGAAGGCAGCCGACATTCATAGGAAGCAGTCGAGCTTGGTGGACTGGGAGGCAGGTGGGTTTCAGACGAGCAGCAATTAGCAATTCCCAAACTCCTGGGCAGTGTTACTGGAGGCTGCCTGCTTCCAGGGGGTGGCAAGAGCTACTGTGGTAGGGAAGATGGAGTGGAGTGTTGGCCAACACCCAAAGTGGGTGGTTCTCTGTCCCCTGCAGCTCCTCACAGGCCTGGGCTGGGCAGAGCATCTTCTGGTCTTCCGTTCCCTTGGCGCTCTGACTCTCCCTCTCTAGAGGCCTGTTATTTTTACAGATATTGAAAGATGACAAGCAATCTCCTTGGCCATTGATTAATTCCCTCAACAGACACTCTTTGGCTGTTTTAAATTCTCTTCCCACCCCCACCCCTGCCCTTATTTTCTGAGGACTTTCCACAATCTTAGATTGTATGTAGTGTAAACTGAACCTCCTCCTTTGATTCTACAGAAGGAGGTGGGTGTGCACTGCTCTGTAAGTATGGCCAGTTAGAGATTTTACATTGCAGTTAGAGATTTTACAAAAGGTGAAGGTGATGATGGCAGTGGGCGGATGATGTTGAAGAAGAGGAGGAGGAGGAGGAAGAACATCCAGAGTGGTTCCGAGCCTGCTTTTGGGTCTCGGGTAATTATTTGTCCTGAACCAAAATGAAAAATGAGAAAATGATGAATTGTGAAGGTAGCGATGACAACAGTGAATTTGAGAGCATGAAAGTGAAGGACAAGAGACAGGAAATAAAGGGAGCACATGCAGGTGTGGGTACAGCTTCCAGGAGGGAGAAGGAACATCACACAGCAGATAAAAGCCAAGGCTCTAGGAACAGATGTTCTGGTTTCAAATTCCAGCTCCAGTGTGTGCCTAAGGTGCACAGCACTTGCCTAGATGTCTGGGTTCAATCCCCAGTACCATTAAAAAGACAAAAACAGCTGCACCAGTCATTGACTTAACATCTTTGAGCCCCAGCTTTCTTACCTCTACAACAGGATGTGCAATTGTGCCTCCCATGGTCACTGGGTATTCAAATAAAGCCTGGCTAGTCTAGCTGGGTGTGATGATGCACACCTGTGACTCTTAACACTCAGGAGACTGAAGCAGAGGGATGGCAAATTTCAGGCCTATCTGGTCTATACAGCAACATCCCCTCTCAAAAAGAAAAAGAGAGGGCCTGGGAGATGCTCAGATTAAAGCCCTTCCTGGACTCACATGCTGGAATGAAAAAATAGGCTGTCCTCTGGCCTACTCATGCATGCTGCGGCATGTGCACACACAACCCCGCCTACCCCAAGAAAAATCTAAAAAGGAAAGAAAGGGAGGAAGAAAAGAAGAGGAGAGCAAAGTTAGTGATAAACCCTACGCAAGGGTATGCACCTTAGGTCCAGATCAGGGTTACAACTATTTGCAGGTCAAGGGTCACGGAACACAGCAACAAGCTTGAGAAAGTCCAGGAGACCTCAGGCCCTGACCCTTAGTTTGAGTGACTTCTGACCACCCCCTCACCGAGCTGTCCTGAGTGAAATGATGGAGAGGATGATGTCTGAAGCTCATCAGTCCCCTTGGGCAGTCACTCTGTGGGAGTGACTGCATGGCCCGTGGGAACGTCCTATCTCCAGACAGGCCCATACAGGTGTGTAGGCTCAGGTACAGACTGAACAGCATGCCTGTGCCAGGGGTCAAGCGGAGGGAGATGCTGAGCAGGTTGGACCAGCCTCCTTCCTGGAGTTGTGGAAAGGTCTCCTTAAGGGGGGAGGCTCCTGTGTCCCACCCCCTCTAAAACAACTGCCAAGCTGTAAGTGGCCTCTCGTCTTGCGCCCGGCTGCAGAACCTGGTGAAGCTATGTATAACTGGGGCCATGTCTGCCATCTGCTCTCAAGCTTAGCTAAATGTGGGCTTCACTGACAAAATTGGTTTTCACCGTTTCTGCCCCTTTTGCATTCCTCATAATGTTCTTCCTTCTCCCCAGAGTTGGAGGACAGGAACGGGCAGCAAGGGTCACCCATACACAGTGCTTTATTAAATCTTTATAGACTTTTCTTGTCTGGACCTTGTCTAAGGATGTCAGAGCCCTCGAAAGTCTCAAAAACAACAGGTGCTAGCTGAGGCTGCAGAGAAGGGCTAGATGATTTTTCCTTGACTCTCGCCAGAAGTAGACTAGTTCCAGCTCTGTGTCTTAAAAAGCCCAGAGTGAGGGCTCAGTCTCAGGGGACTTCATGGGTCCCTCTCCTGCTGAGGGCATGCCCTGGGGTCCAATTCCAAGACCACCCATTCACATGTTGTCTGGTCCCAGCCTGAAGTTCATCCAGGAACCCAAGCCTGCCTGGAGGTGTCTCCAGCAGCAGGACTGATATGGGCACTGTAGATGCATCTGGCTGGTGATTAGAAACCCTGTGGTTTACTTACTACATACTGAACTCCTAGATTCTCCTGCCTTCACCTTGTAAGTGCTGAAATTACAGGTATATCACTCCAAACCCAGGTTTCTTTCTTTTTTTTTAAGATTTTTTTTAAAAAATGAATTCTATGTCTATGTGTGTCTCCGTGTGAGTATGTGCACACAAGTATAGTGCCTGTGGAGGCCAGAAGCATCAGATCTCGACAGTACTGGAGAAATAGGCAATTATAAGACCCTGGTATGGGCACTGAGAACTGAACTCCGGTCCTTTTAGGCAGAATAGTATGGGTTCTTAACCACTGAGCCATCTCTCCAGCCCCTACCCCACTTTTTGTCAGACAGTGGTTTTAATATGTAGCTCTGGCTGGCCTAGTAATCACCAATTTAGCCCAATTTTAGCCTTGAACTCTAGCCATCCTCTTGCCTTATTCTCTCGAGGACCACCTCTCCCAGTTTGTGCTAGGCTAGCTCTTCTGCCTGCATCACTCCAAATCAATTCTCCTTTTCCGGAGATGAATCAGGCTCAGAGAAGCCAGGTCACACTTTCAAGGTCATTCTGATAGAAACATCAAAGTGGCTACTCAGAAAGCACCCAACACCAAAGGTTCGGCTCCTACCCACTAAGCTAAGCACCACCTGAAAAGTTTCTACACCCGGATAAGCCTCTCTTCCGATGCAGCAATCCAAATTAGACCAAATCAGAAAAGCTCACTTTTAATGGATACAATGCTCCTGGATGGCCTTCCAGTCCAACCAGAAAGGAGAGAAAAATCATGAGTCTATTTTCTGGGGGGGCAGTTTAAATACCCTGTGGGAGTGGTCTTGAGCATCTCTGGGTCTGAGATGATGCAGGATTTGGAGAGAGACAGGGCAGGGGCTCGGGTGGAACTTCCACCATAACACCACCCACGTGGATGAACCTGGGCTTCCATTCCTAACAGTAAAGCAGATGTGCTGAGACAGTACGGTGAGCCAAGAGAGCAATCCCCCAGCCTCAAACACACCTGGTCACCTATGTGTCCTTGCCCACCTGGGTCTGCCTAAGCAACTTCCTGAAAGGTAAAGCAGAGCGCAGGGCTACCCATGCAGCTCCTGGAGGTGACCACAACCCTGCTGAGTCAACAGACACGCCCCCAATCTACAGGCCACTATAGCTTTCCCTCTCCTGCAATCCGTGGCTCCTCCCTTGTGTCAGTCTATCAAAGTGGCCCTATACCCCCCTCCTCTGTGTCCCAATCCTCCTTTTAGGACCCTTAGGCTCCTTCCCTCCCTACATACATACATGGCCCACACATGTATGTAGGCTTAGGGGTCACCCAGTTGCTAATCTGCCTGATGAGCTTGTGTTGGGGGGGTGGGGAATCACAGCACCCATATAATGCATCTTATATCATCGTGTATGTGCTTTTATAAATCAAAGGAAGCCCAGAGTCTCCTGGCAGGCTGCTCCCCCCCCCCCCGCCCCCACCTCCACCCCAACTTCCCCCTTGCTCACCAGCTGCACAACGGAGTGAGGGGAAGGGGTGAACTGGCAGAAACCGGATTGTTTCTGAGGCTAGAAAACAGAACTGAAGGAAATTAACAGGCTGAGAAATGTCTGCTGTATTCCGTGTTTGTATTGCACCCTCAGCCTTTCTCTGTGCAGCTCGTTCCTCCTGCCCCTGCCACCTCCATGCTGGTTCCCCACCCCCATCACCCAGCGTGGGCGCCTGGGGCTTGGAGGTTGTGTGTCTGGGGTTTTGAGGAAGGCGCAGCTTGATGTGTGTGTGCAAGTGCGTGTGTGTTTCTGTGTGGTGTGTGCAGAGATGGCAGACCTACCCCCTCCTTGGGAGGCAGCTTAGCTAGAAACGCCAGCGGCAGAGACAATTGTGAGGGTGGGGATGCTGAGCGCAGAGCCGGCGGAGCCCGCGGGCAGGCAGAGAAGCACCACACAAGAAATTGATTCCATTAAAAAGTAATCTTAAATTTAATAAAAGTTATGATTTGATTATAGCCACAGAACCTACAGGCAAGAGGGAAGGGGGTGGCTTCTAGTGATGGATAAACAGAAGAGGGGGGGAAAGCAAGAAATGAGGAGGAAGGGAGAGGGGAGACACACACACACACAGAGAGAGAGAGAGAGAGAGAGAGAGAGAGAGAGAGAGAGAGAGAGAGAGAGAGAGAGAGAGAGAGAGAGAGAGATGCTTAGGTTTGGATGGATGAGAGGATGGAAGGACCTGGGTGTAGTGGATGAGACCATTTTCCTTCCCTCAGATGGAAGAAGAAAGCCTGTGGCTGCTTTCCAAAGTCGAAGGGAAGGAAGTGAGGAGTGTGAGGAGCTTGGAGGAGCTGGAGAGATGGAGCACTGGGGTGGGAGGGAGGGATTAGGGCATGGAGTGAAGGCTGGACCAGGTGGATGTCACGTCTGTGTGTGGAGGATAAGGAACTTTGGGAACGACCACAAAACACCCACTTGGCAGTCAGGCAGGCCATTCTAAGTTTCCATTCCAGGTCAGAGGCTCTCTAGCAGCATGAGAGAGAATCTCTCAGACCCCCAGTTTCTTCAGCTACTAAACGGAATTGGAGCTCGCACCTTCTGCACCAGGCTCTCCTAAAACAGAATGAAGCAGTTCAGTAACTCCTAAGACCCCTGGAAAAGTAGTTCTCTTCTGATACTCCCCCACTAGGGGTCACTGGTGAGCACTGCCCCTCCCTTGTTTTGCAGACACTAGCCTCGCCTCATCCCTTTCCCAAGGCAGATCGGGCTTCATCTCTAACCTCACTCTAGAGCAGCTTTTCTCAGTCTGTGGGTCTCCATCCCTTAGGAGGTCAAACGACCCTGTTACAGGGGTTGCCTAAGACCATTGGAAAACACAGACAATTATGTTATAATTCAAAACAGTAGCAAAATTACAGTCATGAAATAACGAAAAAATTTGGGGGATGGGGGGGAGGTCACCACAGCATGAGGAACTGTATTAAAGGGTCATAGCATTAGAAAGGTTGAGAACCACTGCTCCAGAGGCTGGCTCTCCTCTAATGGCTCACACTTTGACCGTTTGCCCATCTTTCAGAGTGTGGCAAGATAGAGGGCCAGAGCCCTAAAAGCCAAGGAGGGAGGAGGTGACCAGAGATGGTAGATAGAGAGCAGAAACTTAGGAGTTCCAGGGTGCGTTTAGGTTACAGGATCAAGGACCATCTAGGGAAAGCATACCCTGGGCAGTTTTCCATTCCCCACCCTGCCTTTTCTCTCTCCTGATCACCCCAGAATCAGGCTTAGGTACAGAGGTGACATGCTTCTGACCCCAGAGAGGTAGGTACCTCTGGGCTTGAGACCCCTGGGTCCAGCCTGCCAGCAACTGCAGTCAGAGAGGTGGCCAGAGCATTTGGCTTCTATGCAAATCTTGATGGGTTGCCTTCAGCAAGCCCTGGCCCTGTCTGGAGCTGGGTGGGAGGGTGCTGGAGCCTGCAAGTTCAGTTCCAGAACCTGTGAGTGGGGACTGGGCCCAGAGCCAGGACATCACTGTGAGAAGCTAATGGAAGTGAGAACCAGAAAATCTCAGCTACTCCTGTGCTCAGGAATCAGGACCCATGAGTATAGAGACTCAGGGAGGCACAGATAATTCTAGAGGGAAAAAATGACCACTTCTGCTTTGCCCTCTCCTCAAAGTCCATCTGCTTGAATACTCGAATCAATTTTTTGCTTAGGTTTTTTTTTTTTTTTTTTTTGAGAGAGAGAGAGAGAGAGGGAGGGAGTTCCACGTGACACTTGCTGGCCTCAGACTTAATATATAGCTGAAGATAGTCTTGAACTACTGATCCTCCTGACTGTTCCTTACAGGAATTCACCACCATGTCAGGCTATAATTCACTCTTTGTGTGAGTATGTTAGTAACATCTGCTCCCGGTTTGGAGTGTGACTCAGTAGTAGTCCACGGGCTCAGAATACACAAGGCCCTGAGTTCCATTTCCAGCACTAGCAAAAGGTATTAACAGAGACATTGAAAAAGGCATGACCAAAAACTTTCTTTTCTTTTCTTTTTAATTTTTTTAAGACACAGTCTTTTGTTGTTGTTGTTTTTGTTTTTTGTTTTTTGAGACAGGGTTTCTCTGTGGCTTTGGAGGCTCTCCTGGAACTAGCTCTTGTAGACCAGGCTGGTCTTGAACTCAAAGAGATCCACCTGCCTCTGCTTCCCAAGTTCTAAGACTCAGTCTTCTATAGACCAGGCTGACTTCAAATTCTGTGTGTAGCTGACTATAGTCTTAAACTTCTGAACCTCATGTCTCTGTCTCCCAAGTATTGGGATTATGGGAGAGCACCTGAAGGAACCGGCTTCCTTTTGGCAGCCATAACAGCCGAACACGTGCTTGCCATAAACCTGCCTTGGTCACGTAGAGGTCAGATGCCTGTCTTGTGACAAGGAACCTTAGTCACTTAGAGGTCAGATGCCTGTCTTGTGACAAGGAACCAATCAGAAGTTAGCTGGTGGCGCTATGCTTTACGACCCTGGGTGTGCTTTACGGACAAGCGCACGACAATGACGTAGAGAGCATAGCAACCACCCTGGGAGGGCCTATGGGCCATAACAACCAGTTGACCAATCAACACAGGGCAAGCCCTCCAAGCCTGGAGGCACACCAATCGTAAGCCTGTGCGTACCCCTAGACACTCCCCTTACGCTGCCGTATAAGATCTTTTGGGAGACCCAAGGAGCCGTCTTTTTCTAGCCGTCTGCCATGGCGGGTGGGTAAAAGACCCGAGCTAACATGGGGTTAGTTCGTTAAATTACAATAAAGCCTCGTGCAGTTTGCAGCAAGCTCTCGAATCCGCCTGGTGATTGGGGTGACCGCGAACCTGGCCTGAGACCCCGGATACTTGAGTTTTCGGGGGTCTAACACACCTAATGCTGACTCCTTTGGGTCTTAAAAAATTATTTATTTTGCCCATCGGTGGTGGTGCACACCTTTAATCCCAGCACTCAGGAGGCAGAAGCAGGCAGATTTCTGTGAGTTCAAGGCCAGCCTGGTCTACAGAGCAAGTGCCAGGATAGACTCCAACGCTACTCAGAGAAACCCTGTCTCGAAAAACCAACATATTGAGATTATAGTATAATTGCACCATCCCCATTCCATTCCCTCTCTCCAAACCTTCCAATATACCCTTCCTTGATGTGTGTGTGTGTGTGTGTGTGAGAGAGAGAGAGGGGGGGGGCAGAGGGGAGGGAGGAAGGGAAAGAGGCACTAGCTGTCCCAAAACTCCCTCTGTAGACCAGGCTGGCCTCAAACTCAGAAAGCTGCCTGCCTCTGCCTCCTGAATGCTGAGATTAAAGGCATGTACCACCAATGCCCAGCCATGGCCTCCTTTTTTTATTAATTGTTCACACACACACACACACACACACACACACACACACACACACACACACAACATATTCCTAAATACACAAATACAACCTGCTCAGTCTATACACTGTTGCCTGTATGGATGTTTTCAGGGCTGATCATCTGGTATTGGATAACCAACTGGTGTGCTTTTCTCTGGGGAAGTCTAAGCCTTCCCACCCCCAACCTCACTCCATTCCTTAGTTGCCTGTAGTTCTTTGTCTAGGGTTGAGGCCTCCTGGAATTTCCCTTATCCTCTTTGCATGTCTATTGTTGTTGTCCTCCTTATTCAGTTCCTGTGTAGGCAGTTGTGGGTGAGACTTTCTGGGTATACCTTCTTACATTCCTAAGAGACACCATCTCACAGAAACCCCTGTTCCTTTGGCTCTTACAATCTTTCTGCCCCCTTTTGCACAATGGGGTAAGGGTTGTTTTGTAGATGTATCCTTAGGACTGAACCCCACAATTCTGCATTTGATTGGTTGTGCTTTTCTGAAGTGGTCTCCATCTGTTGCAAAAAATTTTCTTTTAGGGCTGGGCGTTGGTGGCGCACACCTTTAAACCCACTCTAGAGGCAGAGGCAGGCAGATCTCTGTGAGTTCGAGTGTCAGGACAACCTCCAAAACAACACAGAGAAACCCTGTCTTGAAAACAAAAATTGTTTTTGTAACTGGGCTGTTCTCACCCAAGAGGAGACCAGGATGAGGAGCTGCATAGACTCAGCCTGGGACATGCACTCCTGTGACTACAAGTATACAGAGGTGATCCCGAGTCAGTAAAGCAGGGCATTTATAAAGACAAAAGGATACAAGTTGGGCACTTTCTGTTGATACAGGTATGGTGGCCATTGACAAGCATAACAGGCTATGAATTTTTTACAAAAATAAGGCATTTCTGTGTTACCATGATACAACCATTTGATTGGGGAGGGGAGCAGAAGGCCTTGCAATTACAGAAGCAGAACACTGGCAGGTGAGTTATGGTTCCTATAAAGTACTATGCCTACCCCAGGGTCCAGCTGAGCAGTTTAGTATGAGGTCAGGTCAGGATTTAGCAAATGTTTTTTGTCTTCATTCTCCCTTGTCTTAGGCATTCTAGCACGTCTAGCTAGTATTCAATGAGGGGTGAGGACTACACTTATCTGTGGGTGTAGGAACAAATATTTAGAGTATCATTAGGGATTATGCTAGTTAAGTAAAATGGCTATTTTAGGTTCTCCTCCAAGATCCATCACTTCACTAGCCCTGAGTAGTTGGCTAGGTTTCTGGTACCAGGCATCGTTTCTCTCTTTTGATTAGGTCTTAAGTCTAATTAGAGAAAGTTGTTGGTTACTGCTAAGGTATGCATACCATTACTGCACACTTAGTGTTATGGTGCCAGGCTGCTCATTGTTGTGGTGCATAGGTGTCAGATCTGGTGGCTTCCCTCCTGTGCAAGCTTGAATGATACTTTCCAGTACCATGAAAGCTAGTCCTCAGAAAGGAGGCTTTCACGTCATTTCCAGCCCTATGTTTGAAGTGCGTGGCATAGAGACACTTGCTTTCCATCTCTGGGGTTGCAACCAAGGCAATAGTAATAGTCTGTAATGTTCTGAGAATCTCTTGGACAACCCTGATTAACAACTCAGAACAGGGCTTTTCATGACTGGTGTTGAGGTTTTGGCTCTTGGGGAAAGCATTGTCAGTCCAGACGGAAATTTCCATTTAAACTATAATAGGTATGTTTACACATCAACTTACAAGTATTATAAGTGTTTGGGGGTAGATAGTTTATAGTAGTAGAATTCCTTGTGACTTTTTCAGACATCCTTACCATTATTTTACTCTCTTCCTCCTTCCACGATCACCTCCATAATTAGAGTCCCCAAGTTTCTTCATTTCTCCCATCAGATCACCTATACATTCTCCATTGCCCCCATCCCACCCCTGAAAGGTTCCTTTTAATTTTCCTGGTTTCTGCAGTTCTTTTATATTGTGTTTGTTTGTTTTTTGAGATAAAAATCTCATTTTGTATTCTTTGCTAACCTAGAATATACTATGTAGCTCAGGCTGGCTTTGTAAGCCACCTCACTCCTCTCAGTTCTACTTTTTGTTTTTAATTGAGATAGACTCTCACTCTGTTACTGGCCTTAATTCGAAATCCTCCTGCCATAGGCTCCTGAGTGCTGGTTGCAGGCATGAGCCACCACACTCAGCCTCTGGAGGCAGATGCAACAAAGGTTACTATCTTCATTTTACCAATGAAGAAACTGATATTTAAAAAGGTTTATTACCACCCCCCTCCATACCACAGAGCATGTACTGGATGGATCTGGGACTGAAAGCCACCTCTCCTGAATCAGGCTTTAGAGTGTATTTCCCAGGCCCACTACCAACTGCACGGATCACCACCCACCATGACTCCATCTTCTGGAGGCCTTGCAGGCATGGCTGTCACAATGCCGATCTGCTCCACCATTTTGGATCACCACTCTGATTCCCATGCCAGCAGCTTCTGTACTCTCTTCCAGGGAGTGCAGCCTGGTCTGGACGTCCCACAGCCCATTACATTGCCAGGGGCAGGAAACTATAGATCTGATTACCACAGGAAGCTCTGGAGATGGCAGAGCACGGTGATCTGCTGCTGGGAGTCCCCACTGGAACTGTAGGATGATCTGCTGCTGCTACCTCTCCAAGGGCTTCTTGACCCCTTCTCAGAGCCCCTTCCTCTGAACCTGGCTAGGGCCTCACAAATGCGGTGTTCTCTAACAAGGAAGTCCTGTGCTGCTAACCACAGATCTCTACTGTGCTTCTGCTGTGGTGTGCTCTATGTAGAGAGCATCTGGCCATTCCCTGTCATCAAATCCAGCCATCCTTTTGCTCTGGACCCTTCCCTCTTCTGTAGAGACCACAGAAGCAGTGGCTGGGTTGATTGGATCGTGGACAGAAACAATCCTCATGCAATCCTGACTTCTGCGTAACATTCACTAATAAGCATCTTCTGCAGCCTCTTCCCAGAGCTGGGCTGCCATGGTGAATGTAGACGGTCCAGACAGAGAATGAGAACATATGTTGGTCAAGTGCCTGGTGTGTGCCCGGGCCAGCTAGCCTGGCATAGATAATGGCGAACAACAAAGAAACCCCTCTTCAAACAAAGGTGAGTGTTGAGGACCAAGCTGAGGTTGTCCTCTGAACTCCACATACGTGCCATGAAATGTGCCTGCCATGCACACACCACACATGCATGAGAGAGAGAGAGACTGAGTAAATGATTTAGTCAAAATCACACAGGAAGGTGGCAGAGCCTGGATTTGAACCTGCCTGTGTCTAATGGAAAGCCTGTGCTCTTTCTGGCCTGGACACCTTTCATCTCTGGTTAAGCCCCAGAGAGGGAGGGCTCATTTCACAGGAAAAAGGTCTCCACTCTAACTTGGCACACTCTTTCAAAATGAAAAATTCATAGACATTTTGAGCCAGCAATCTCTTTTCTAGGAATGAATCCTCAAGAAACATTCACACATGCGCACATTATCTAGATGCTCTTGTTTGTAATATCAAAAGCTCAGGAGCAACCTGAATGCCCATCAGCAAGGGAAGGGATAAATACAACACTATGCAACTACGAGAAAAGATAGGCCAGACTGTAAGCTGAAGAAAATAGCAGTACCCTGGCTATTGGATACATTTGTATATATTTTATATGTGCACTTATATTACATATATGTATTATATTTATATAGCTGAGGTTTCATTACATGTTGTTGATGGTTCCCCAGTGAGAGGAAGCAAAGAAAGGAGGGGAAGGGTAAAGAGGCTCCCAGGCACCAGGAAGCAGCCCCTCCACCCTGTCTGTCTGTTCTCTGTCTCTCCCTTGAGGATTCCCAGTGCATAGACATAGCAGACACTGAAAAGTGCCTGGGACAAAGGAAGGGAGTGGCTTATCAGTGCTGGGCATTTCTTCCTCCCATCATCCCCATCCTGGCCTGGCACCTCTAGAAGGAGTCTCAGACTGTCCCCCTGTTTGGGGGCCCCAGGGTTCATTTCATTAGGTTCCTAATCAGTGGAAGTTGTGCGTGTCCTGCCATTACAGACTGAAGAGGAATGCTGGCGTCTCATCTCTGGGACATCTCATGATGGCAAGCTGGGCCACTCAGCTCTTCCTAGGTCTCCACTGTTTATCGTTGAGTTTTGTATACTGTACATCAAATGAAATCCGGATGTGTCTGATAAGGAACAGGGCATTCTGAGAGTGAGACATGCAGGGGTTTGTTGAATTTTTTCCTTCATCTTTGAAGACTGGTTCATAGGATATCCGTTGCTGATTGAGTGCTGATTGACCAGATACACTCCAGCTGACCTTTGTCTTCCTCTCATCCTATATTCTCCTTCTACCTGTACAGGGTTTGGGGCCTCGAATGAACCACTATCATTACATGAATAGACGGCCAAAGTAAGAGTTTTCACCCACCTTGAACAGGCCTCTCTGAAAATCCTCTTTGGCTTTGTGTTGTTTTCAATGAACTCTCATCTTTCTGCTTCATTGCTGAATGTCAGCCCAGTAATCTAAATAGGTCCCCACCACCAGAAATGTACCCTCTTGCTTTCTGTTCAGACCTGCTCCTCTTCTTGCTGTTGTTTCTCTCTTTGGGTTCTCTCAACCTGTCTCTAGACTGACCTGCAACCTCTTGCACGTAAACGACAGGAAGGTAGGAATCCAACTCAAGAAGCTGAGGATGAGGCTTAGTTGGTGCAGTGCTTGCCTGCCACATACAAGGACCTATGTTTGATCCCCAGCACCACATAAAACCATGTGTGATGGTACATGTCTATAATCCCTGCTTGGGAGGTGGATGCTGGAGGATCAGGAGTTCAAGGTCATCCTCAGCTACATAGAGTTGAAGAGCAGCTTGGGCTACATGTGACTTGGCTGCAGGGTGGGGGTGGGGTCCAAATCAGGGCAGTCTAAGCTTTTTCCTCACATAACTGAAAAACCCAGAGATACAAATTTCAGGCCTATCTGGATCAGGGCACTTAGACGATGTCACTAAGCATCTGTCTCTTTGACTCAGGTCTGCCCTCATTTGTGTTAACTTTTCTCTCTGGGTAGCTACACCCCAAAAGCTCTAAAGCAACTCCGTACTTAAATTTCCCAGAATAACAAACTGTGCAAAAACAAAGCACCCTTTTCCCAAGAGGTCAGCAAAAGGCCCCCGGCTGATGGTACTGGATCTGTTTCTATTGAGTGACTTGTGGTTCATGGATGGATGGCACAGACTGGCCAGTCCTGTGCCTATCCAGGGATAAGACTGGAGAGCCCTTTCTAACCAGACATGGGGAGAAGTGCTCTGTGGGCAGGATCTGGGGGTGCTCACCAGCAGGAAGATGAGAGTCTGATGGTGAATGACAGTGACTCTCCAACCTTGATACTGACTCTGGGGCAGCTTCCCCTTCTTATGAAAAACTGGTGGGGTGTTGAGATGCTCTGGGGTTACCCTCACAGCCTAGTTTCTTTGCCTAGCCTTGGCCCTACAATCTAGATTAAAGAAGCTCCTGGGCCTAACTCTGTTGGGATGATTCTCACCATACACCCAGTGGACACTCTGGTATGGATGGAGACAGGGACAGAGAGAAGAGAAGGAGATGGACTACACAGGAATGGAAGAAGGCAGAGGCTCATGAGCCCCTAGACCTACCTCCCAGCCCCACTGGCATCCTCCAGCCAGGGGTGGTGCAAGCTACTTTAGTGGTCCCTGCTTTTCCCTGCCCATCTTTGTGCTCCTCCTGATGGCTGCCTTCTCCCAGGGTCTTCTCACTGCCACACTGCCAGGGCCTTTGCATACAGTTGCCATCTGTGTCCATCCCTACTCTCCCCTGTCTTCTTGCCTCCCAACTGTATTTTCTACTTAGTCTCAAGAAAGCCAAGGCGTTTGCTCCAAGGAGACTCCTAGTCTTCCCACCAAGGTGGGAAGGTAAAAAGTGTGAAATAAAAGAGACAGGGGCTGGGGAGGCTCAGTGAGTTAGCACTCGGTGGAAACATTGGACCCATGTCCAGGCTGACTCACCACATCCTTCCCCACAGCTGGGGATTGTCTACTCTCTGACAGTTATCACATACTCAGTACCCAGATCCACCACATTTCTCAATTCCCTTCCTTGTCTGTGTTAGTTTGGAAATTCCAGCTGGGTATGGTGTGAAAAGTCTGTAATCCTATCTCCTGGGAAGTGGAGAATCATGAGTTCAATACCAGCCTCAGCTACACGAGCCCCTCTTGAAAAAGAGAGTAGAGGTTGGGGTGGGATTAAAACCTTAGATTGATGGCTCTTCCGTTGTTCTACCTCGGAGAGGTTGCAACTAAAGCAAGTATATGAAATTCTAGTGTATGTACCCTTATTTCCAATCCAGTGACCATTACCAATCAACACTAGCGCGCTCTTCTCAGGATGCATCCAGGGAGCTGTCCCTCATTCCACACAAGCTTCTGACTGCTTCTTTGCCACTCCTGGACTTGCTGATCTCTGAAGGCTCTTCCCATGCTGACAGCTAAGGACTGTTTTGACCTGAATGAATGATTATCACTCCCTCCATTTCTCCTTTCTCCCCCCATTCCTTATAAGTTACTTGTACTGAGTGATTCTGTGACATTGGCTCAGAGAGGCAGGCATGGATAGGGACATAAGAGGCAGTCACAGGAAGGCAGGAGGGACACGTCTACAGAAATGTCGCCAGATAACAGAATGAGCAAAGCAGGGACTAGAGTTAAATTTATGTATCAAGGTTGTCTGAGAGGGAATGAGGAAGGGGAATCTGAATGAAATTTGCCCTGGAACCTCCAAGGTCACAGTAGGAGAGAGGATCAGGTAGGCTCTAAAACCACAAAGCACAAAGGTAGCATATAAATTAGGATCTCAAATGACAAACATGAAAAGGACAGAGAATTTTTGGGGGTAGCAGGGGGCTATGAAGAATTGCCATAATGAGATGGACTTCACAGGGCTTTATAGGTGTGACAGCATCCACAAGTTACTGAGCAGGAGAGTTTGGACCATGAGGGTAGGTGTTGGCCAGCAGCCAATTAGAGGCACATCATAAAGCCTTACCTAGGTTGGCGGATATGGCTCACTCATAAGAAAGAACTGCCTGGAGCAGTTTTAGACATCCAGAAAGTAATACCAATTTTATCTCAGGGGTATGTATGCTTGTGGGGCATGCCCAAAGGTCAATGGGTCCAGACAGGCATGACCTTAGGAAAATGCCCTG
The DNA here is from genome assembly GCF_003668045.3 of Cricetulus griseus. Lineage (NCBI taxonomy): Eukaryota > Metazoa > Chordata > Mammalia > Rodentia > Cricetidae > Cricetulus > Cricetulus griseus. The sequence goes on along the minus strand of NC_048595.1, from coordinate 199,484,938 downwards.
TCTGTAATCTGGGGGTTCAAATCCCAGATCATCTACTTTTTAACCATAAGACTCTGGCTTCAGTATCCCCTACCCCTAAGAGTTGTTTTTTTGAGTGTTAAATAAGAATGTGAATGGGGCCTGGAGAGATGGCTCAGAGGTTAAGAGCACTGACTGCTCTTCCAGAGGTCCTTTTCAATTCCCAGCAACCACATGGTGGCTCACAACCATCCGTTATGAGATCTGGTGCCCTCTTCTGGTGTGCAGATATACATGGAAGCAGAATGTTGTATACATAATAAAGAAATAAAATATTTTTAAAAATGTGAATGGGAAGGGGGCTGGGTGATAGCTGGTAATAAAGTACTTGCCAGAGTTTGATCCTCAGAAGCCAGGTAAAAATGTTGGGTGTGGTGGTGTGTGTTGTAATCCCAGCTGTGAGGAGGCAGAGACAGGTGCATTCCCGGAACTCAATGGCCAGTCAATCTAGCCTAACTGGTTATCTTCAAGCCAAAGGTAGACTCTGTCTCAAGGAGGGGATAGTGTTTCTGACAATGACACCTGAATTTGCCCTCTGACCTCTATGACAGGAACGTACAACGCACTGCATGATGTGCACACTCACGCATGAGCACACCGAGAAAAAACAAGAAAGCATACTGGAGTCAGGCACAGTGAGATAAACCTGGAAACTAGCTATTTGGAAGAATGAGGCAGAAGGATCCCACGTTGCTGGACTACATAGCTAGTTCCAAGTCAGCCAGTCTCAAAGTAAAAATATAAATGAGCTGATGCTATTATCTCAGTAGTAGATTGCTAACCTTGCATTATGTAAGGCTCTGAGTTCAAACTCCAAAACTACCAAAAAAATGTCTCTGAGTTAACAGCTCCTAGCACTTGGAAAGTAAAGGCAGGAAGATCAGGAGTTCAAGGTCACTCTCAAACTCATGAAATTCGGAATTTGGAGGCCATCTTAAGCTATGTGAGAAACCCTGTCTCAAAAACAACAACAAGGAATATGTATAGGAGTTGGAGATAACAACTCAGTGGTAGAGTGTTTGCCTAGCATGCCCAAGCCTAATGGCATATACAGATACATGTATGTGTGTGTATGTTTGCCAATGTTTATCCACTTTAAGGGTAGAGTCCTCTCAAGCACACCATCTAATTCCCATGTATTGTGTAATTTTGTGTAAACAAAGGCTACAATCCCAAACTGCCCAATCATGGTATAGGAAGAGCTGGACAGCACCCACAGAGCCACAGCAAAGGGGACAGTTGTTTTCTAGCTCGCAGAGGCCATATACAGCAGAATAGCACAGGTACTGGCTGAACTGAGGGCTGAGAATGGCTCACAGACCTCGATAAGATAGATGGTCAAGTCTTTAGACTAATTTCTCCTTTGCCATCGGGTAATGGGTTGCTCAGCCTGTCTAAGCCGCCTAGCCCAATCTCCACCCAATGAAGGAAACAAAAAGGCAAGCTCCTAAGAGGCCACCACCCACCGGAGGTGGCCTGGCTGAGCCAGGCCTGCAAAACAGCAGTCTGGACAGCAGTCCCTGAAAACAAGGAAGAGGCTGGTGGAGCACTTTCGTAACTCCCTGTAACCTGTGTTCTAGCAGCTGTTCAGAAGCTCTGACTAAAGGTGATAAGGAAGAAAAGGTCTTTCGGTCAGTCCCTTGACCCTGTCTTATGCCCAGGGGATCTGCCACTTGGTACAGTGTGGGACCCAGGCCAGTACCAAAGGAGACCCCAGCTTCCCAACTAGCTATTGTCACTCTTTGTATGGATATCTGACCCTAGGACAGAAGGTACCACTTGGGGAATACCCTTGCTTTCCAGATTCTAGCTCAGAGATATGCCACACCCTCAGGCTGAGGCATGAAGGGCTATGGAGTCAGAGAGATCTGAGTTCAAATCCCACTGGGCCATTTACTATTAGGACCCTTGGGCCAGTTCTGGAAGCAATATGTATGTATTTCTTCATCTGTAGGTTGGGAATGATAAAAATAAGTTCACAACAGGATTATCCACATATAATAAGCATGTAACATTTTAGCCCAGGTGTGGAGCATAGGAAGTACTTGAAAGATATTAGTTGTTTTTTACCTCTAGTTAACTATAACTTATGAGGTCCCCAAATGTTCTGTGATCAAGAAATTACATAAATTCCAGCCAAGAATGCTGAAGAGCCCAGTAAGTGAATCCCACTCAAGTAAAGTGTGATATGGTATGATCCTTCTGCCACCTGATTATATGGCCTGGACTGCCATAGAAGAGGATCTCTTCAGGCTGCTGTGGAGCCCTATCCCATGACCACCTGATGGCACTGCTGGGAACAAAGGCACATGTCAGAAAGTCCAACTCCGAGACTCCCTCTGACCTTTGTCCTGGCTGGGGCCCAGGAAGAGGCAGCAGTGGGCCAGGAATAGATGGTTCTGAACAACCATACCCAAAGTGACCATGCTCCCCTCCCTGGGAATCAAAGCAACTGGAAGTCCCGAGGGAATGGGCTCAAACCTGTCTGTGGGAAAGGGGATTTCTCTGGGTTTTAGTTGAGATTCTATATAGTTAGGCTCACCCTTGGGGATGGAGTTAATATTTGTTAAGAAAGTAGGACACACTCATGACAACAGACCAGAAGCCTTGACCAGAAGACCCCAGACACTCTTAATTAGAGACCTTCCTCACCCACCCCACCCCCAATGTTCTCTTCCTTCCTGGCTCCTTCCAGCCTCTACCGTTGGCTTCTTTCTCCCCAGGAACAGCCTGGGTTCCTGTGTTTACCTGGGGCTGCCCAGTCTGGGTATTTCTCTGTATGTGGGTCCTTCCTTGTCCCCCACCCGGCGGATGCCTGGGCTGGATTGTGTATTTCCGGAGTTGCCTACTTAAATCACAGGCTTTATTTTTAGAAGATTATGAAGGCGGGGGCTGGGAGGAGAGGACTAGGGACCCAGAATGGAGGAGGGTCTGAGTCTGGAGACTTTGGTACAGGAGTGGAGTGAGGCACCATAGGGCTGGGGATAAACTGGAATGGGGGAATAGATGGGACAGTAGGAGAAAAGGGGAGGTGAGGAAGTGGGGGAGTCCCATTCTCCAGTACCCTGAGGCCCTAAGTGGAAGGAATCAGGGTCTATCCGGCTGGGGAGGTTGTATGGAAGGCGCCAGGTCAAGGGTCAGTCTCTGGCATGTAGCTGGATCCCTGGAGAGGCTGAGGAGCCTGGGAAACAGGCTAAAAACAGTGACTCCCTTCCCCCTCCCCAGAGGCCTTTGGTACTGGAGAGTAGCTTCCTGTACGGACAACTTTTAGGTCCCTTTGGCTGAGGATGTCTTAACCCTTCTGGTGCTGGTGTCAGAGAAAGCAACACATGTGCTCACCCATATGCTCACTTGTGGAGTGAGAGGACATCAGCCTAAACCAAAGCTTGTGGGGCAGGGAGTCCCCACCCTGCAAGAAATGAGGCACCCAGGCTGAGAGCAAATGAGCCTCAACGACAGAAACCTGGTTTGTATTTCTGTCTCCTTCTGGGTGATGTGGCCTTGCTGAGATGCTCAGCTCTGCCCTTCAGACACAGCCATGGGAATGAGGAGGGAATCAAAGCAGAGATGTTGGTTCTGAGAAGAGCAGAGAAAGGACATCTGCTGGCCCTCCGGTGCCCTGGAGTCGCCTAAGGCAGCCTAGAGTCCACAGACACTGAACTTCAGTGCTCCCCTCTCCTGCTGCTGCAACAAAAGGCAAGAGGCTGCCTGCTTCTTCTATGCCGGACTATGTATGCTCAGCACGTGCAACACCTCCTCGCACACGCTGGGTTGCCAATAAGCCTGAGATAAAGAAGTAAACCAAAATGGATGGGTGGCCTACCTTAACTTCAGGGGAGACTGTCTTTTCCCCTTCATGCTGTCTCCAGAAGAGTACTAGATTAGAAGCCAGAACTGGCCTGAATTCAAGTTCGGATGGATACCAGTTGTGAGGCTTTCATCAAATGCCATTGTTCACCGGGGCCTCCATTTGATTTAACTGCAAGATGGAGATCAGAAATAAAACTACCTTATGGTAAAGCACCTGCCTATGACAGAGCCGGACCACCTTTGTCAACCTGCAGGGGTGTGCAAAGCAACGGTATTATTGCCATACACCTGGTCCAGAGGTTGTATGCAGCATAGCCATTTTGAGACTGAGACAGCTTGAAAGTGTGACCTTGGGCAAGGTCCTTGGGTCTCCATTTTCTCATCTGCAAAATGAGGGCTCTGCTAATACCTATTGCAATGGACTGTTGGGAGAGTAAATGAGATAGTACACATGAATGGTTCTACAGTGCCTAGTGCTTGGTGAACTCCATAAATAGTGGCTATTGTTACATTCACCTCCCCCCTCAGTCTCCAGCAGCTCCCTACCCTCCTCTCCCTCCTGCTTCCTTCCCTGAAGGATAAGTCATGCCCAGGTCCCTACTCTGGCCTCATTGGGATGAAAATATATTTTCTTGAAGCTGGGATTTCACAGCATCTGAAAGAAGAAGGGAGAGAGGGTTGCTAAGAGAGAAGGCCATAAGCTGAGGGCGCTGGGAATTCACTGGGAGAGGGCAGAAGAGGGTCAGAGGCCAACCCTCCCCCCTCTCTCCTGCTGCTGGGGTTGGGTCTCCATCCAGCTAAGCAGGGCACCTGGTCGCTGAGAGCTGCTTATCAGGTTAGCTTGGAGCCGATGTCTCTGGCTGTCTCCGCCTATTACCCGACCCATCCGTCCACTCTCCTGCACGCCCTGCCTGCCCCCATCCCTGCCTGTGCTAACTAGTTAATTGGATCTTGGCTAACCTGGTTATGGCCGAGTCAGCGGGCTCCTCTGCCTCAAGAAGCAGGAGTGGAGGAGGGGCAGAGCTGTTCGTGTGAGTGTGTGAGCATGTGTATCTGTGTATTAGATCAGAGCCTCTGAGCTCTGATCTAAGCCTCTAGGGATTCCGGAACCCAGAGGCCCTGAATCTGCATGCTTCAGAGGAGACTTGAGCACCCAGCTTCACTGGGAGAGTGGAGGGCACGGGTCACACGGCCTTTTCTTGATGCTAACAGCCCATCTGTCCTGAAGGCAAGTAGATGGAGCGTGTAGATGATTCTTAGCTTCCTCCTCTGTAAAATGGGATTATAAAACCAATCACCTCAGGGGAGTCATTTGTGAAGATCAAAAGAAACAGCATGCACATCTGTGCTGGGTGCTTAGTAGGCGCTCTGCGCATGGCAGCTGATCACCACCTTCATTAATCAAACTGGGTTCCAGCCATGTTCTTGGGATCCTGGGGGCTGGGCCGTGGGATCTGGGTGGGGATGGAAAGGCTTTCATTCACAGATGATTGCAGGTGTTTCCTCTGAGGCAGGACTCCAATCTCCTCAATTGTTTTTTATGCAAATGCTATGCTAATGAGCTCATCAGTGTATCCCAGTGCCCCGCAAGAAGGTGAGGGTGGGCTCTGTCCCCGGGTTTCACTGTGACCACACTGTCCCCTCCCTTTGCCAAAGAGGAGCCAGTGCTGATGCTGCTAAGAAACCGTCCTCGGAGCACTGAGCTAGAGGGAAAACAAAGAAAGGCCTGGGCCTCGGTAGGAGAAGGACAGCCTCATCGCTGCCATACTCATCAACATCAAAATGGCCTTTGGAAACGTCAGATTCTTCCCCGCCCTGTGCAGACTACTCTACAATTACCGAGGCCCAGCCCCTGGCCCTGGGGAGGGGGCGGGAAGAGAGGGAGGATCTTGGAGAGGGGAGAGAGAACTGACAGGCTGTTTTCTAACAAGCCAGAGGCCCTTCTTTGAGTTCTTGAGCCAAAGGCCAAGCTCAGGTCAGGAAGGCTCACAATATAAAGTGGGCACACTACGGCGAAGGAAATGACCGAGAAGTGCTTGTTCCAACTCGCTTTCACTTTCTCCCCAGCAAGGTGACTTCGCCTCTGTCTGATAATTCCTGCCTTTCCAGGTTTCAGTGAGACTTAAGGCCTCAATGACAGTCCTATGTGCTGACTGGACTGATGGCAAAGGAAAGGCGGGTGCCCCTGCTGGCTTCTCCATGGCCCCCATGAGCTGAGCTATGTGGCTGTTTCCCCCCATTGCACCTGCAGCTTGATGAGTCAGTTCCCTGAGTCAAGGTAAATGAGGCAATCAAATGGAATGTGATGGGCTGCGAATGGGTGGGCTTGAGTTGGGTCTCCATTAGCCTTTCCTCTGCCCTCTGGACTCCTCCCCTGCCTTCTAACTTGATCCTCTAACTTTGTCCTCCAGTTATATAAAACTGGAGGTGCAGGGTGACACTGTAGACACAAGTTCAGCAACAGGCAAGACGAGGACTGCTGATCAGGTCAATGTGGACACACACAGCCTCATTCCTGGGGATCCTGTGCCTATACTGTCAGGCTCTTTTGCTAAAATGCCCAGGTCACTTGCTTTTGGCTCCTCCAGCCCTCTATAGGAATTCCAATACTAGTACCTACTTCAGGGTAGACCAAGTCTTTGACACATAGTAGGTGCTCAATTAAAAAAAAATTACAAACTGGAGGAACCAGAGAGACATCCCTGAAGACTGTCTAATAAATGCCAAATTGTGCAAGCAGCTGGCTGCTGTAATTAGACCAAGGAGGGCAGTCGCTTATTAATATTGGACTCATGGCAGGGTTAACAGCCATTGAGGGTAGGGATAATGAAGAGAGAATCAGTTCCTGTGTCCTCAGGGACTTCCTTCTGAGATGGCCTTCTGAAGAGGGCAGATCAGCACCCATGTGCCCTCACTGGCTTAAGGCCCTGCAGTCTTTCTGGTGCCTCTGGTGGTCTCTGGTTGGGTGTACCAGTTAGGATTCTGGCCTCTCCTATTCCTGCCTTTTTCCTGGAGTCCCATAGCCATTATCTCCCCTACATTATGATGCCTCTCAGTAAGGAACCCAATGAGAGTTCTGTATACCCCAGTCTTATCTTTCACTATACACAAGGCTTTCCAAGCCTGGGGCAGATTTGTCTTCTGCTCATTCTGTATCCCCAGCAGTGTGAGCAGGGCACTCGTTCTAAAAAGGAGACTTCAGGTGTTGGTGTTGGGATAGAGAATTCCAGTAGGGAGAGGGTGTGAGAGAGAGAATGAGAAGATAGAAGAGAGTAACATAGGAGGGTAGCTCCAAAGGGAGAAGGGACGGAAAGAGGAAGGAAGAAAGGCGATCGATCGGTCATGTCTGTTCTCAGAATCACAGAGCATATGCATGCCCTGCCTGGGAGTTTACAATCTATCTGGAAAGAGGAGGTGGCCAAATACAGAGCCCTGAACTTCTGTCCCTTGACTTTGAAGCCTCGACTTGTACCTGCTCTCTGGCCTGCCAGCCCGAGCCCCCTCTTTCCTCACTGGCTGGCTCCCCTTGGCAACCAGGCCTGGAGGATGTACTCCTGGGTACCATCCAGGGGTGGGGGCTGCTCAGGAGCCATGCCAAGCTGGGAAGCATGGCCAGGAAAGAGTCGGCAAAGCAGATGCCGCCCTTCTCCTGCTGCCTTGATTAGAGAAATTGAGATGTTAATAATATTCTGAGATGCAAGGTGCTAATTAAAGTTAATTACTGTTTCCTTGTGAAGTAACCTCTCCTCGTGTTTACCAGGAACAAGGCTGCCAGCCGCTCCCCTGGCTCGTGCCAATCACGATGCCCGCTGCTCAGTGTACCCCACACCCCCACAGGTGCCCTCAGCTGCCCCAGCACAGCCCAGGCAGGCACCAGGAGCTGGGGTTCCCAGGTCCTGCCTCTCAACCAGCCCTGCCAAATAACACAAAAGCACCTGAGTATGAATGACCTATGTGACCTAGAAACAGGGCAAGTGACCTCAGGGTTGCTACCATGTTCGTTCTCTTCTTTTCCTTGCGGGGTCTTACCTTTCTCTTTCCAGCTCATTGAGCTGGAGCACAGTATTTGATCTCTTAGGATCTGTTTTCCCAAATGTTAGTGGGGCTCATAATTCCTACCTTGTATTGTTCTGAGAGTCAAATGGGACACTGCCCATAAAATGTTTAGCATAACCACATACATAGTTGGATTTAATAAGCTCTCAATTAAGGTTAACTGTGATTGCTTTTGTCTCTGTTAATAATCATCTCTCTTCTATCCCCCTCCACTGTGTGGTATGGCTGCAGGACCTAGGTGAGTGAGCTGAGTACATATACAGTTGTCCCCCAACACTGGGCCACCACCCCAGGCACAATGCCCATGAATCCCATCCCCACCTCCCTACTCCTCCATCCTCTACAGCCCTTACCTGGCCCCTCTTGCTTGAACAAGTGGCCAACCCTTGGCTAGAAGTTCTGCCAAACCCAACCTGTGGGGTATGTGTGTGTGTGTGCCCTGTTCCATAATTCACAGGGCTTTGGGGGAGAGGCCACCCCTCTTGGGAGCCAAGTCAAGTTGCCATGATGACTACTCCAGGTGTTCACCTCCAATATCCTCTGCTCCCTCCCCAGTATCCCCATCCTAACACAGTCATACTGGCCAATTCTGGTGTGGTGGGGGTCGGGGAAACACCTTTATGATAAGAATCTCCCAACACCTTTTCTGGACTACCTTTTCTGTCTTCCTGCCTTCTCAGAAAACCTTTCTGCTAGGAAGAAGGCCAAAGGACCAGACTAAGCCCTGTACACAATTATTCCTTCCAACTTAGTTTCCTCCAGGCTCAGTGCTAATGACTTAATATCACTGTCATCTTTGATTTGGGTGGATGGAGGCTTTGCAAAGCTTCCCCTTCCCCAGTGCTGTAGCATAGGGAATCAAAGAGTCAGGAACCCCTGCTGGCTTCTGGTCACTTCCACAACTACAGGAGAACACCTGGCCTTTTTTGCTTAGGGAAGTACTGTCCAGTCAAGCCTAGGTCACTTCTTTTTATGGCTTAGAAGGGTAAGAGAAAGACACTTGGCTGGACCTCCAGGTCCAATTTGGGAGTGAAGATAATTTGGAGATCATTGATGGAGCCACCAGGCTCTAGGAAATCCCTAAGGCTTGGTTGCTCCTAATGAACCCCTCAGGCTTAGTTTTGGTGAGGGCAGATCCTATTTGACTTCCTCCTCTGACTGTTAGCCCTCTGGAAACCCGGACCCCATTCCAAAGCCCACAGCTTCTAGTTCAAGATCCAACTGCTTTTAACCCAAGTCCTCTTTCATCTCCACTCCTCCCCTAGAGTCTCTCTCAGCCCCTCCCCAGCCTTCTTCTCTCCCCCACACAACCCCCTTTAAAGACCTCCCACCCTTCCCCATCCCAGTTTTTGCATGGCGGTACAATACCAAAGTAGATTCCCTTCCCTTTCCTCCCCTTTCCTCCCCTTCTCTTCTCTTCCCTTCCCTTCCCTTCCCTTCCCTTTCCTTCCCTTGTTCCTTCATTCCTTTGTTCTTTCGTTCCTGCCTGCCTGCCTTTCTTCCTTCCTCAAACATTTTTGGTGGTGGTAGTGGGAAATCACAAGACAAAAGGGGGCTTGTGACCCAAATTAAAAGGGGCACCTTAGGTAGGCAGTGGTGGTGAAGAACTTTAATTCCAGCACTCAGGAGGAAGAGGCAGGGAGATCTCTGTGAGTTTGAGGCCAGCCTGGTCTTACAGAGTGAATTCCAGGACAGTTAGGGCTACACAGAGAAACCCTGTCTCAAGAAAAAGGGGAGGGAGGAACATTAGACCTCAACACTTGGATATGGGAAGTTAGGGGAAGGGTGATAGAGCAGTCCACTAGGGCTATTGGAAAGGAAGTGGACATTTGCACAGGCTGTCTCCACACATCACGGGTATGGAGGCACTTAGCCTATCGCTATCCTCTGCTACCAGCTACTCAGTCAACCACAGTAATTTTTGCAGCTACTTGTATCTCCTAATGCTCAGGGGATGAGGAATGAAGGGCCTACTCCCGGGGAACTTATTTATTTGGTTTTGTCTTTTTGAGACGGGTTTTCACTGTGTAACAGTCTTGGTCGTCCTGGAACTCACTTTGTAGAACAGGTTGGCCTCAAACTCATAGAGATCCGCCTGTGTCTGCCTCCTGAGTGATGGGATTAAAGGTGTGCACTACTATGTCAGGCCTTTTGGGAGCAATTTAAATAAAGAAATTTGGGACTTGGGGCTGTTGTTCAATGATTGAAATTTTACCCAGCATGCATAGATGCATGGAGACTCTGAGTTTAATTTCCAATACTACACAGAAAATAAACAAACAAACAAACAAAAAACCAAAAGGAGATGCTGAGTACGTGGGCAAGAAAAGTCATGGCCAAGCCAAAACAAAACAAAACAAAAAACAAAAACCATGTTTTTTTTTTTTAATTGATTTTTACTTACGTGTATGTCTGTACACATGGGTACAGTTCTCTCAGAGGCCAGAAGAGTGTGTTAGATTTCCCCCCAAGGGCTGGGAACTGAACTAAAGTCCTCCTCTGAAAGAGCAAGTGCTGTGAACTGCTGAGCCATCTCTCCCTGCCATCCGGTAAAGTATTTTAATATAGCTTCCATGCTACACAAACTCCTACTGCTGCAAGAATAAAATATGAACGCTCTGGGAGGGTTTAAGAAGACCCCGGCCAGGAGAGGGCTCATGGGGCAACTTTCTGTGGGTGCAGGTTTTCTGAGGGCGGGGAGTGCAGAGGTCACTGGGTAGGTGGAATAGGTCCAAACCACGTGGTAGAAACATGTGCGCGTTGGCAAACGCTGCCCAGGGACTTTGCCCTTCCCCGGTGCTGCAGCACCATGAAATATTTAGGCTTCTAGATGCTGCTCATCCCTTATTGTCCCCCTCAGCAAGGATACTTCTTTCTTTACATCATTTATGGCTGTCTTCTTTCCTCTTCTTAGAGATAGGCAGAGCAGGGAAAAGCAGACTTGAAGCTATAACAGTCTTTCTGATCCTGTGGACAAGGAGGCAGTCTAAGCCCCACCCCTCTGAAAGAGGATACACACTGAGTGGCCTCAGGAGCAAGGGAAGGGGTGGATCTGGGCCTAGGAAAGGGTCATTTTGCTTCCCATGAAAGAGGAAGCTTCAAGAGGACAATGCCCTGAATTGCTCTGGTCTGACCATTTATTCACATATGTTCATTTTATTTATTTTTGAGACAGGGCATTACTATGTGGCTCTGGTTGTTCTGGAACTTACTATGTAAACGAGGCTGGCCTCAAAATCAGAGATTTGTCTGCCTCTGCCTCCCGAGTGCTGGGATTAAAGATGTGCACCACTATACCTGGCTATCTACTTAATTTTTTGAGACACTGTCTCACCCTCTCGCCCAGACCAATCTTGAACTCACTATGTAACCCAGAAGTTGTCCTGAACTTTTTGTCAATCCTCCTGCCTCAGCCTCCCAAGTGCTGAGATTATGAGAATGTTTCACCATGCCTGGCTTAAAGCTGCCATTTGCTAAGCTCTTACTGAGCCTTTGCTTAGAGTTTGTGTACATTATCACTTTACATCCATAAGACAAATTTTGGCTTTATTATCCTCATTCCAGCTAGGGAAACTGATGCTCACAGAGGAGAAGTAACTTGCCCAAGGCAATCAGACACTCCAGCAGCAGGCTTAGCTCACACAGCACAGGTCTCTTCTCTTTGATAACCTCCCAAGAGGTGAGGCTTAGTAAGGAGAAAGTCATTGAGTGCATCTTGGTCCTCTTATCTGTTGTCCCCACCAGTCTGGAGAGTTCTGTCAGGCCAGTTTCTGCTCTGTGCCCTCAAGATCAATCTCTATGTCCCAAATACTTTACCTGTTCATTAAATAAAACTAGTTGGTGGCTAGAGGCTGGCAGACCTTGAAGAAGGGGAAAAGGGAGAGTGATAGGTTCAGGGATCCACGAGAGACCAGGAGAGAACGAGGAGAAGTAAGGAGACACAGAGAGACAGAGATGGGAGGGTGGAGTAAAGCAGGTGGGTGCACAATGACAGCTGGTGAGACAGATGTGGGGTGACTCCCAGCCTGGACTCTTACAGACTCCCCATCCAATGAGTGGGGAACTGAAAACCAGAAGTCCTATCCCCACTCCTTCTGCCACCCCCCCCACATCTCCTCTAGAACAATTCTAATTAGTCTAAGTGACTAAGAGATGGTTTCAGCCTGAACAGCCAATTAGGTCAGGAATATGCGAAAGTAGCTCCCCAAGTCTCTCCCCCAATGTACCCCCCCATATCTGCCTTTTACCCAGAAGGATTAGCCTCATCCCAAGACTCCGTACAGTCATTCTGGTTCTCCTGTTTCTGCTCCTTTCTTAGTGCCCAGGAGCACTGTTACCTGTGACCATCTGGCTCTTAGTCCACTCTCAATCCTCAACCCCTGAGTCCACTGAGTCTTCCTGGCAAGCGGATACAAAGCAAGGGTAGGGGTCTCCCTGGGAGGCCATTCTTTAAAATCTTTTTCTTCGTGACGTTTCTCTTCCCATTCTATTCCCCCACCTTCTCTCTTCTTCCTCTGGCACTTATTTCTAACATCCATGGACCAGGCCTCCCAGTTGCCATGGAGACGCAGTGTGCAGCTGGATGGTGAGTGTGTGAGAGGAGCTGTATGCACTTTGCAGTAGGGGCGGGTGGCTCTGTGGGAAATGCATCGGTGTGTAGGAAGCATTTTGCAAAGGGGAATTGGACCGGGATCCAGGTCACCTCCTCAAAGTGAGACTGTGCTAAGCGGGGCACTTGGAGGGCCTAAACCTTTAAATGTTGGATATTTTCCTTTGGGAACACTCTTCCCCCAGGTCAGATACTAAATTCTATCTAGTCCAGGCAGCAGACCATCAGATTCTTGAGGGGCCAAACCTGCCCCTACAGTATAAGGAGAGGAAGCCTGGGGAAAGATGAGGAGTGGACAGAACTAGAAGTTGACTAGAGTCAACTTCCCCTTAAAACTGGGAGAAGCAGCTGTAGAGCAGCTGGGCAGATGGGCTGACTAATAAAAAGACCCGATAGCTCCCCAAAACCATTTCAATGAATGGCAGGGGAAGGTTCGAAAAACTGGGCACTGTCCTCTTCTACTCAGTCCCCCTGGATTTTGCTTGAAAGTTAGATGTCAGAAAGTTCAAGATACCTGCCCCCAGGAAGCTTGACATCTTAGTGGGATTCAAGAAGAAGGCTATTGCCCGTACCTGACCCTCAGCTGTTACAACTCCCAGCACCCGACCCTCAACTGTTACAACTCCCAGCACCCGAATGTCCTCCCTCCGTGCCAAAGCTTAGAATCCTTCAACAACAACTAAAAAGATTCCTGGTTATACTGAATGAAGCGGCCCCTTCCCCTACTCCACCTCCATTTATCTTCCTTCCTGTCCCACTGTTTCTTTCCCAGCACTTAAACACAATCTATAATTATCTCATTTGTTTGTTTGTTTGCTTGTTGTCTGTCTTTTCCACTGAAATGTAGGTTCCAGGAGAGAGAGTAAGGACCCTGCCTAACTCAGTGCCCTAATGTCAGCACCTGGCACAGGGCCTTCCATATGCTATAAAATAAAAACAGATGATTGACTTCACTGAAATCTTATAATCACCCTATTATCATCCCTGTTTCATAGATAAAGAAACTGAGGCTGTCACCCACCCCAAGCCAGATCACTAGGAGTTGCACAGCCAGGTTTCTACTATTACTAAGTCTATGAGTGATGGAAGGACATGGGACTATGGTAACCAACCTGAACTAAACCTGATTTCTCTTCCTGTCTTCCTGCCTGTGTGTGTTTCTAGAGCCCAGACATCCCCAGAGAAATGGACAGGGAAGGAAGGAAGACAGAATCTATAAAAAATGTAAATCTGACCTTTTCTCTTTGAGGCGTGGACTCTTCAACGGCCCTCTCCTCCCCCAAGTTCTTAGACTGACTAGCAGGTCCTTCTAGCTCTGGCTTGTATTTCTGCTCATCCTCTCTTGCTTTTCCAGGACACCCTACTTCTACTACGCCTCCAGGCCTTCACATATAGACTTCATGTGCCTATGGGGAAAGACCATCCATCCTCCCCTCCCCTGTGAGTTTTCAGTCATGTGCCCTGTGAAACTCATCCTTTACCTAACCCCTTCAGGAAACCCTTCTGGCCTCTGGAGGAAGCAACCCTCGTGGTTCTTGAGCCAGAATTTCAGGTTCAAGTCAGGGCTGAACACAAGATGTGGCCATTGTTTGCCAGTCTTCATTTCCCATAGAGATCATGTGTCATTCTTGTGGTGTCCCAGTATCTCGTGCTGGACTGGTAAGAGGGAGGGAGAGGCTGGGGAAATGTTTGTAGAATTAGTAAGTGAACCAGGGTCAGGATTGTGGTACCTGGCTGCCACTCCTTTCTCCTTTAACTCCCTTGACCTTTGACTTTCTTTTTTCCTGGACTTGGTCTTTAACTGGAGGGGCTCCTCATCCTCAGCTGTCTAATCAAATCAGGGTGGGAAGGATATTGGCCTTCCACGCTGATTAACCCTCCTCCTCAATTCAGTGAGATCTATAGACTGGGGGCATCACCATGGCCACTGATAGAGGGAGGGTTTGTGAGTACTCAGCTGGGGTTCAGAGCGACTGACTGGGTTGCAGACTCAGCCAGAGAGCTGACCTAACCCTGTGAACTCAAGGCTGCCAAGAACCTTGCCTCTCTGTTCCCACTCCACCACCAATGTGCCACACTTGTGGGTGTCTGATGGAACTGTGCCTTCACCACGCCCTCTAACACTTCTCATCCATCCTCGCCCCTCAACAAACACACAGCTAGCTACAGGTCATTTCAAAAGTAGCAGAGAACTGGAGTGAGACTCTATCATGTCACGCATCTGGGAATGGATGAAAGGGCGCCAGCGACCGTCCCCCCTCCCCCCCCCCCCGCCCGTGCTCCAGTCAATCCGGGTTTACACCGTGGCTCATCCGGGATTAGTCCCTGTGCTCGGCTAATCCCAGTGGCTGGATGGACCCAGAGTCCTAGACCCTGAAAGCACAGGCCCTGGAAGGAGCGCGCTGGCGGAGCGGAAACACGCCTGGCGAGGAGAGGAGGCGCGTCCGTGAAGGCGGGGCCGGGAACTGGCCGATCTGGGATCTGTTCTTCGACCTCTCTCGAGCCGGTGTTTACCAGGGAGGTGGGCAGAGGAGGTTAGGCCGCTCCAGTTCAGAAAGGGGAGGAGAGCGCAGCCGGAGCCCAAGACAGAAACCTTGTCGGTCCCCTTCCCCAAATCAACTTCCAACCCTCGTTCCTGAGCGTGGGAGGAAGTGCCAGACACACAGATGCCTCCCGCCCCCCCCCCCATCCAGTTCCGCAATGCCTACTCATTGCCAAAGGAGCGGGAAGTGATACACCAGGGAGCACCGGGGCCCCAAGTCCCTGGAGGGCTCCCCACTGAATAAAGTAACACAACACTGTCCTCCCAGAGAGCCCCTCCGTCCCTGACCTGCACCTGAGCTCGGGGCGAATGGAGTGCCGGGAGTCTATAGCGTCAATTTGAGGTGTACTAACCGGGTGTCTATCCTTCTGAGTTTTTACCCCCCCACCCCGCCCTCAACCCCCGAAGGCAACATTGATCCCAGTATAGGTCTCTCTCTCTCGTCCTCCTGGCCCAAGGCCCCCACCCAAGAACAGCTCTCTTCTCCCAGGGCTGTAGACCCAAGGGGCTGGAAGAAGCGAAGTAGGGTCCGGTTTTCACACTTTTATTGTAAAGCTCGGGAATAATTACACGGGTCTTTCATTGACAGCTCAGCAAACAAACCGGAAACGAACCGAACCGGAGGGGGTAGGGGCGGTGCCTGCGCATGCTCGCGGCGAGGGGAGGGAGGTCAGAGAAAGAGAAAGACAGAAAAGACAGAAATCATTACAAATCAACGGGATTGTGCTCGCAGCGCCGGGGGTGGGGATGGAGTGGGGGCGGGGGCCCTTCCCGGGAGGAGCGAGGCGGTGGGAAGTGGCACGAACCAAGAGAAACACGACCCCGAAGTGGGCACCCGACGCGCCCCCCCCCCCCCACCCCCACCCCCACCAACACACGAGAGAGACACGGCCCCCCTCCCCACTCAGATAACCCGAGGAGACACAGTCTCCCTTCCCCATGGGCAGACATACCCGCCCTGGAACCCCCATGGGCGAGAAGGCCCTCCCTCCCAGAGAAGCCTCACAAGGAGATAACCCCCCCAAGAGACTTTCACATGGTCAACACAAGCCCTCCCAACACCAGAGACAGCCCCCACCCAGGAAAGAAATGGCTCCAGGGGGTCTCCCTCAGGAGAGAGTGGTATCCTAGAGCCCCTAGGAGAAAAGACAATTCAGAGATGCTCAGTCTCCCTCATTCCAAGTGCTGCAGGGCAGACACCCCCATAGGAGAGATGGGGGAGGGCCAGAGACATCTCTTCCGGGGAGCTTCGGGGATAGCTTTTCCCTGGAAAGAGAGCTGGCCCAAGACTGACTTGTCTTAGGTACTCCCAGGAACCCTGGGAGGCAAACAGGCTCCCCAGAGAGCCTGGATAGGGAAGGGAGACATGTTCCCATGGACCCTGGTGGGAATTCATGTCCCCAGAGACTCCCAAGGGGAGACATAAGGACTAGGGAGCTCCCAGGTTAGGAATGCCTAGAGACAGCTCCCCTCCTGATGTGAGAGATGCTTCAGGGACGCTAGGAAATATATCCCCACATACCCTTCCCCTACTAAGAGACATGCTCTCAAGTAGGGAGATGGGGACCAAGTTGGTCCCCTCTAGGAAGACACTGACTGAGTCAGGCTGGGTTTGAGGGGGGGTCTCCTCTGGCCAAATGTCGCCTTTTGGTACATAAAACTGTACACGACACAAGGCATTGGGGAGGGGTTTCACAGACCTAGGACCAACAAGGCTAGTCCCTAGTGCTGTCATCCATCCCCTGCCCACCTTTGGTTTCACCTCTTGAGTGCCCAGGTGGTGACAGACTCAGTGCCCTTACCCCAACCAGGGGGCCAGGGCTCTGCATTTGCCTGTGGAAGGACTTCTGCTGTGTGCTTCTGAGCCCTCCCAGCCATCTAGGCTACCCCCTTCCTTCTGGCTTCTCCATTGTGCAAAATGTTCCTCTGCCCTCCCACTCAGTGCTCAGGAGTCTCCAAGACCAGGCCAGGGTACCCAGGCCACCAGGACTTCCACTGGGAGTCTACTGACCCCAGGGATGCCTTTTGGCTGGATTCCCCTCTCCATTGAGCAGATGGGCCTCATACAATCTTTTTGTCCAGATCCAAACCTTCAGGACCCAGGACAGCCCTCCAGGCCACTGCACGTCCACCGCTATTGCACCTGCCCCATTTGTGCAGGGGAAAGGGGCTGTGTCTTTAACAAGCCCCAGGCCCGCTTCCTGGGCCTCCCCCAGGGAAAGGAGCCTTTGGCCAACCCCTAGACCTGGCTGTTGTCACCTTAGCCACCCTAACCACTGCCCTCCGTAGAAGGGCTGTGGATGCTGGGGCCACCACCCTAACAATGCACTCCTTCCCAGCACTGTTACCCCAAACAAAAGTAGGGGTAAGGAGGCAGAGAATAGGGTGATTCTACAGCCCCCTGGCTTTTCTGGGTGGGAGTGGGGTCTCTGGGGTTACAGGAGTCAAGACTCCAGCAGCACAACTCCCAAAGGCACCAGAGGACCCAGCAGCCTGTCCACCCCTCCCACACATGGGCCACCCCCACAAGCTTAGACTAAGTCAAGTGGGGGCCATACCCTGAGTCTCCAGCCCCCCCAGCCTGAGCCCTTGGGGAGCTGGAGAGGTAGGGGCCAAGGCAGTAGGGGTTTCTGGAAGGAAGAGAGGCTGAGGCTTTGAGATGGCCACAGTGGGAGATGGGGGCTCTGCAGGATACCCCTCACACCTTGGCCCCCTGAGGTGAAGAAAACCCCCACCTCATCATGGCTGACTGGGCTTCTCTGCCCCCTAACCTCCCCACCCCCTCCCCCATGGGACCCCTGACCCTGGTGAAGGGAAGCCCAACTGGAAGAAAGGGCCTGGAGCCCAGGGTGCCCTGAGGCAGCCCTCCCACCCCCTGAGATCAAGGCAATGGTGGTTTTACAGGCTGATGGGTCAGTCATGGCGGGGGCTGGGGGTTGGAGGGCAGGGAGGAGGCAAGGTGCGGGTCCTCCCATTATAGGAGGCAGCAACCAGCCACCCCCAGAGCAAGCTTTCCTGCTCCCAACTCACCCAACCAGGCCAGAGGCACAGTCATCCCATCCCTGTCCAGCTGCCCCCCACAGCCTCAGGGCCCCTCTGTAATGCTCATCTGGGTGTGGGAGGCCAGTCTGAGCGGGGATTCCCCACCCCCCAGGGCACAGCGCAACAGTTCCAAAAAAATAGAGATTTGTATTTTTTTTAAAAAAAAAATTAAATAAAAGCCCAGCTCTGCTGATAGGCAAATGTTACCCCTGACCCCACCCCCAACCCACCCTTTGTTTCCCTGGCCTGCACCCCCATCCCACCACGGCCCCAGGGGTATTTACAACATGGAACAATAGAGGCCTGGGGGGGGCACTGCGGCAGGGAGGAGGGGCACAGGGCAGGTCCCCCCCAGAGGGGCCCCCCAAGACAACACAACATCAACGAGAAAAGTTGCAAATCAGGCAGAAATGGGGACATCATTCCAAGGTCCTTATATACAGACACCGCAAGACCAGCAGGGAAGGGGGTGCCCAGATGGGATCAGGCTTGAGCCTGTGAGCAGGTGGGCCAGCCCAGGAGCAGTACTGGAAGAGGCCTTCGCAGCACTCTCACCCCAATCCCCACCCCACCTTTGGTAACAACAGCCCTTCAGAGAGCCCCTGGTGGTGGAGTTTCCTCTGAGCATTCCCAGGGAGTGAGTCCCCCAGTTTACCCAGCTGCACGGCTACACTGCCCTGGTCAGCCATGAAGGAAACAATGAGTTAAAGTGTGCTACCCACTCTTGACTCCACCATCTGCCCAAAGCAAGGGGGTGCTCCCTGGAAGAAGATGGAAGGGAGCCCAGTCATTGCAGAGGAGCCCTCGTGGGCGTCCGCTGGGTGGAGCCCCATAGAGGGGGAAGAGGGGCTCCTTGGAGCTAAGGGGTAGGGATGGGGGAAAGGACCTGGACCCTGCATCGGGGCAAGGGGCCAACGTGGTCTTGAAGCCAGTATTCCCAAGGATCGGACCCTGGCCACAGAGTCCACGCTGGAGGGATTGATTGGGGCTCTGGGATAAACCCAGTTGGGAGCTGGCCGGCGACTGGGGGAAGGGTGGCCGCCGGCCAGAAGGGGGCTCACAGGTAGATCTCACGCTTGGCGGCGGTCTGGGCAGATGCCGGTGTGGCTGTGGGTGGAAAGTCCGAGGTCTGGGTCAGGGGAATTTCCTCCAAGGTGGCCGAGTCCTTGCAGGAGTCATGGCTACTGTGGGAGAAGGCACTGTAGGAGGGCAGGAGGCGCACGGGGGCCGTTTTGGTGTTCCGGTCTTCCGGGGGGCTGGGGCTGCCGGCGCCCGCAGGCTCCTGCCCTCCTCGGTCCTGGTAAGGCACGAAGGTGGAGAGTTTGAGGGCGCTGCTCTTGGTCCGGCGGCTGGGAGACGACTGGCCAGGCATCCAGCATGTGTCAGAGTGACCAAACTCGCTGCACTCCCGGGTACATGTGCCCGTCATGGCGACATCGGGCAAAGGGCGAAGGTCTGTAGGAAAGCAAGGACAGCCATTAGAGACGGCAGCCTCGAAAAGCTCTGCTCCATGGCCTCCCATTATCATATATGTTCTGCTTCTGAAATGAACTGAGGTGCGGTTTCTCCTGTCCACAGAGCAACACACACTCCTCAGGCAAGCACAGCCTCCTTTATCCACCTTGGCCCGCTGTACTGCTGCTCTCTAGGTCAGTTTCTAACACACACACACACACACACACACACACACACACACACACACACACACACACCTTAAATAGGTGCTGTTTTTTCAGCATCATCTACCCTCCAGCACTCTCTCACACACCCACCAAATCTGCCCTCAGACAGGTGCACAAACAGCTCATCTACAAACCGTCACTTGTCTCCAGACAGGTTCAATCATGGAATTCCACCCTCAGATAAGGTTGAGGAAATCCCATCCTAATTTAGAGCCCCCGATCCTGAGTCCTGGTTATGCATATCTACTCCATTGGACACCCCTGTCCCCAGACAAAGACGGCACATACCTTCCTTCCAAGTCCCCTCAAGCCTTACATGCGCCCAGCTTTCTGAGAACCCCGCCCCACACTAGCACAGCAATGCCTTACTTTAAAGCCAAGGGGAGGGGACAAACTTCTATGTGGGATGTTCACACACAAGCACACACACACAAGCACACACATGCAACCCCTGCCCACCTCACACCAGCCCCTCACCAGCCACCACCCTGGCCTTGCCCCCAGCTCCCTGCCCAGAACACCCACGGGAAAAGGAGTTGGCCGCCTGACATCAGCAGTAGCCAGTGTGGTTGCTGGGCAGCAAGAGTCTCCATGGGAACGGCTGGGCCATGAGCACTTCCTGTCACAGCTGCCCCTGGGCCGCCCTCACTCAGGGACAGCACCAGGCAGTGACCCCCCTCAGGGACATGACTGAGAAGCTCTGCCTGGGGTAGGGGCTCCCCCAGCACCACCCACCCTAGCTTGGCCTCCTGCCAGTGTAAGGTGAGGAGGGCATAGTTTTGTTATTAACCCTCAATGCGCCAAAGCTCTTTAGTTCACAGTTGGGGAACCCAGTATGGCACAGAGCACTGGGTGGGCGGGGCTGGGTGCTGGGGCGAGTCCCATAGACCCCAGACCCCAGAGCAGCTCCCACCTACCTGGCACTCTGCCTCAGGGCCTGCTCCGGCCAGCCGGCTCTGCGTGGGCGGGCACAAAAAGGACGAGACTGGCATGAGAGATCAGGCATGGAGTGGCAGGGGAGGGTCAGAGGGTGCTCTGGGCCCAGGGCCCGGGAGGTTAGACAGGGCCGGATGACTCAGGGTGAAGACTGGCACTTTTCATCTTTGGGGAGTAGGGAGACTTCGGACTAAGGGAGGTGTGAGAGCCGAGGACAGCTCTAAGTCAGAGTCTTTCTATCCCAAGGGCTGGATTATTCAGATTCTCTTCCACAGGCTGCCATGGATGCCTTCTCACACACACTCCTGTGGACACACACGTGTGCAGCACGGGCATACTCTCACAATACACCTCACCATCCATTTCCACACTCACCTTTGCTCCAGCTGCCCCCCCCCCAAGAACTCCTCCTAGAGAGGACCACCCCTTCCAGACTTCCTCCCAGCTCTTCCTTAGCCAAACCTTGTCCCTCTCTTCTGCTGGGGGAAACGGGGGAGATGCCACACTTCTCTGAGTTCTTTCATAGCATCTGGGAGTATCATGCTCTCATCTCAAATCCTCTTATTTGGGGACCACCATCCTCCTTCCAGTTTCCTCACCATTACCTGAACCTCTTGGCCACCATTCTCAGGGGTCCCTGTCCCCAGGATGTCTATGTAAGGCAATGCTGAACCCAAAGACATAGATATGAATCCCTTCCAGGTCTGTCACTTTCCAGATGTGTAATTTTGGGCAAGTCACAGGACCTGTCTGAGTCTCAGTTTTCCCCACTGTAAAGTGGGTATTTCTCAGGTCAGAGAGTGTGAGGAATCAATGAGTAGATATATCTGGAAGCACAGTGCTTACTACAGAACACACAAACAGACCTTAAGACACAGAGGACCATTTTAAAGCATCACCACTCTTCCTGAACTCATTCCTAGGAAGCCTCAGACAGGCTGACGTTCCTCACCGTTCTCAGGGTGCTCCATTTCACCTATGCTGCCATCAGGGGTGGTGCGCTCATAGTGGTCCTCAGGTAGGGCCAGGGGACCAAGTCGGGGACCTGAGGATGACTTGCTAGATGGTGTTTCAGACTCTTCCAGGCCACTATCATAATAACTGTGCTGTGATGGGTCCTGCAGCTCCTGGGCCTGACTGGTGGCCGAGAAGGTGACACGGCGGTGAGGTAACTGTAGGGAGAGAGAGTGTTACTCTTGGCTGGCTAGCCTCCTCCATAGAGCCAAGCACCACACCAGCCCCCAAACACAATAAGATCCTTCCAGGCCTCAGCAACAGCCAAGAAGAGGCCCAGCCCCTTAGTACAGCATAGGCCCCAGAAAGCATAGACTCTAGTAGAGATGCCTCTTAATTTGAGGCTAGCTTCCAGTATAGCTAAGTCCACATACTGAAAGTCCCAACACAGTGTAGGCCCCACTCTTGTTACAGCCCCAGACTTCCATGACAACCCTAGCCAGCACAGCACTATGTCAGCACAGCTTCCTGACATAGGCATGGCATCCCTGGCCTTTCAGAACAGAATGAGCTATAGTATAGAGTAGAGCCCAGGAGCAGAACAGCACAGTGTCAGCCAACTTCAGATGCCAGCCTGGCCTCTAAACACCAGCAGCACAGCCCCAAGCTTCTGAAATAGCTTCCTGAAAGCTCTTCCACACAAAGCCATCCCCTATTAGTCTAACTGTACCTTCTAGGCTTGAGATCCTCTCCTGTCTCACTGCTCTGCAACTTCCCATTGCCTCCATCCAAAGGGCACCAACCTCTTGCATCTTGCTCCTCAGACCAAGTTTGCAGTTCTGAGGCCTCCAAGAGTTCCTCCTACTCAGGCCCCAGCCCTCTACAAATCCCTTCATAGAGCCTGAGTGTGGGATCGGACGGAGGGAGGAGAGGGAACTTGATAAGAAATCATACATGTGGTGTCAGAGAGAACATAAATGGAAACCCCAGTGTTCCATGTCAGGGAAGGAGCTGTAGAGAGCAAGGCCCATTGTGATAGAGCACGTGAAACCCGCCAAATATCAGGAAGGCTCTTCTCTATGGAGTCCCCTGTAGGACACAGAAAGGAGCTCTAGGAGGGACCTCCTGCTTGGTGGAGCCAGACTTGAGTTTAGACTGGGTACTGGCATTGGGTAATGGAACAGTGACAGGCTGTTCCCTGCCAGCAATCCCATCTGCCTGCCACGGGTTAATGATCAGACCAGGAACCTGGCAACCTCAGCCTGGCACTTGGCACAACCATCAAGCCACCCACCTGGGACCTCCACTGGTTTTCCTGCCAACCAGAAATTAGGAGTTGTGGAGGGCAAAGATTCTGGGTCCCCAGAGGCCAGAGGAGCAGCAAGGTCCAGGTCCTGTTGTTGAATCAACAGACAGAAGCACCTTGTCTCAGCTCTGTGGCCCTTTCATAAAAGGTCGAGGAAACAGCCAAGAGAGGTGGTCTTAGGTTTGTAAGCCCACACCCCACCTTTCTGCAACCTCCTATTAGTGTCTGAGGACAAAGATAGTGGTATCAGGATAAGGAGCTTTGGTACTGGTTAGAGGACAGCCCACTGCTGCCTTCCCATGGTGTCAGGAGCCCATTCAATCCCAAACAATGATGTTTGGGTGATGAAACAAGGTCCCCAGAACTGACCTGCACCTTTGGGACTAAGAGGTTATAAAGGAGCAAGGTCCACCTGGCAGTGGAACAAACAGGCTCCAGGACGGTCCTCAAAGGCACAGAGCAGCCTGGTTATTGGAGCTTCTTGTTTTCTGTCAAGACTGGTCATCAGCCCTTCTTCCCTGAAGAACCTGGTAATCAGGGGCTTCAGTTCCGCATGAAGGCAAGTCCCTTGGGCTTTCCCCCATCAGTGAAATACTTGGTGGTTATATTTAACCTTAACTGCTTCTGCAGTTCTATCAAATCTTAAAAGACCAGGTTTCAAATCACTCAGTCTCCCATCCTGAGTACTTGCTGAGTAGGACTACCCATACTGACCCTCCAGATCCAACATGTCTGAAATCAAATTATTTCTCATTGATCGTCTTTCACATAGGCAGTGAGCTCATCACTAACCCATCACCCACACTCAGAAAGCTGATATCCACCTGAGAATCCTGGGAGTTTCTCCCTCATCCCCACCCCTATACCCTATCAATTAAGATCTTGAATATCCTTGGCTCTTTCTCCCTAAATTCAGCCAAATCAATCTACCTATCATCCTCACTGCCATCCTTAGTCCAAACCTTAGTGCCTCTCTCCCTCCCTCCCACCACCGCCCAGCACAAACTGGGATTGAGCTAGGACTTTACACAGGCTAGGCAAAGCAAGTTCAGTTCAACTGGAAAACTGAGATATAAGGGACATTTCTTCTTGGGGGATATTTAGCAAGGCATCCTGTCCTCTACAATGTATATACAGTTCTTCCAAGCTCACTTTTACTCTCCTCTATACCCCCACTCCAACCAGAATGCTCCCTGTCTGCCATCTTCCGGCTTCCAACTTGGTCATGCTTACCACTGCTTCAAAAGTTGCTCACAGTGACCCTAGGCAAGGAGGCCCTTCTGCCCAAATCTCACCCATCACCGACAAGCTGGCTCTGGGTTCCTAGTCTCTTCCCAGAAGCCCATTCCTGTTTCCCCCATATTATGTCCTAAAAGTAGGAGGAGGCACTACAGTCAAACAAATGTGGAAAACTCAGTTATACAAGTTTAACAAGTTCACCCTTTGTTACAGGGCTTTGCAGAACTTTTTATAGGATGTGATAACTAGTCTCTCACTAACTTAATCATGGAATCCTCTCTTAATTGTATAGTAGATAATGGCAGACTCTGGAAATCAGATTCCCTGTTGCTTTGTGCTTAAATTCTGACTCCATCAACTGCTAGTTTTCACTTATGTGAAATGACTATAATGAAGTGGCCTGTGTCACAAAGTTATGAGCATTGAGTGAATTCACCTATGGTACCTTGAACCTAGCAAGGCCTCCCCAAATGGTAAAGAACAGCAGTAATAAAAGTTTCATGGACTCGGATGTGGTGGTACATGAGTTAATTCCAGCACTAGGAAGGCAGAGGCAGTGGATCTCTTTGAGTTCAAGGCCAGCCAGATCTACCTAGCAAGCTCCAGGCCATTCAAAGCTACATAGTGAGACCCTGTCTCAAAAAGAAAGTTAAAATAGTTTTACAGTACACATAAAGAAAAGCTTCCTATAGCCCCTCACTTGACACTTGGGATTCATTTCACTTATCACCATTTTTTAAAAAATCAAAGTCGAGTACCACACTGAGCATGCAGTAGGAACTTGGCCTATGTGCTCTGATGATGACAATGGGTAGTGGAAGGTTTGGTTATACTCAAATGTTGGGAGGAGGTATTCAGTGTGGTTCCATGGATGGGTTGGCTGGGTTGGAGCCCAGTGAGGAACAATCCCTCAGAAACTGAGGGGGAAAAAGGAATCAATGGACTAAAGGAATGGAAGAAGCAATGGTTGCAAGGCAGAAATGGAAGAGAAAGAGTATGAGGCCAGGAGTTTCACCTGACAGCTGACTTCTCAGGAGAAAGAAGTTGTAACTAGATATGACCCCCCCCCATACAAAACTCCTACAAAACTCAGATGTTTTTCACTTTGGGGGTACCATAGGGCTTTGTTGAGTTTATAGATGGAATCAAGAAGAGAGCTGGCGCCTTGGACCTCCTGGGAGTGTCCCAAGTCTCTTTGGTCACCATGGAGATAGGTTGCCTCTGGCCTCAGAGACTCCCCCAGGATCAGAGGCTCCTCACCCACACCTTAACTTTCCTCAGGCACAACCAGAGATAGGGCAGACCCAGGAGAGCAAGAAGTGAGAGACGGAGGGAGAGAGAGGGGGAAAGCTAGCCGGTAGTCCTGGCTAGAGGAAGGAGCTGAAGGAAGGGGAGGGAGGTGGCCTTGGGCAGAGGGCAGAATTGGGACACCTCATCCTATGACAATGGCTACCTAAGCATGAGGGTGTAAAGTGGGTCTCTGAAGCATTGGAGAAGCCCCTCTCTCAGGGCCCTCCCTCTCTGGAGCCCAGGGTGGTGATCATAGGGAGATGCAGGCCAGGGCCAGCTAATTGCTGAGTGTGATGTAGACGCTGGGAAAGGGACTTGGGGGAAGAGCTTGCCCTGAGGGAAGGTGGATGGTGTAATCAAAAGGTTCTCTGGCTTCACCTGAGGCAGAAAGGCTGGCTGCCACCCCACACAGGTGCTCTGGTTTCAGGTCTCTCAAAAACTACTCCATTTAGGCAGATGGGGAAAAACTGTCTTGGACTAGGAGGCAGAGCCTCTACTCCTACCCTTTCTTGGTGAAGCATCTCATGCGAGGAGAAGGCCTCACAGACATGGGGTGAGGGAGCATGCTACCATACTCCTTCATTTGAAGACTGGAACTTTCTCCAGACATGGAAATAGGTGTGGGGGTGGGCAGGAGATGATATACTAAGATAGGACTGGAGTAAAGTAGGCAGGCTTAGGGAGTAGGGAGGAATAAAGGGTAGGCATGGAGAAATTGAGGCAGGGTTTGAGAACAAAGCTGCTTCCAGTCTCTCTCACTGCTTCTCTCAGTTCAGGTAAATAAGAAACCAAAACTCCAAAAATAGAGAACTTTATTGTCAGGGCCACACGGATAAGGCTGGGGTAGGGGATGCGGGGCCAGCCCCAGGGCCTGGGAATGAGGAAGAAGTTAATACACAGTACATAAAGAAGGCACGAGTGGGGAGGTCCCCCCTCCCCAGCAGAATTCCCACCCAGATTCTAGGTCTTCTGTGTCCCCTCCAAAGGAGCACCTGTATAGCTGATCTCTGAGAGACCCAGGTTTGGAATTGTCTCCTCCCTGCTCCCTTCTGTCTCCAAACCTTTCACCAGCCCATCAGTTCCACCTGAAAGACCTAGCAGCTAGTTCAGCATCCTGGGATCTGACAAGTCACAGACTTCTACCTTGTGGGGAGGAGCAGGGAAGACACTACAGAGCCGCTATCAGTTTCCACTCAGCTTAACCCTTCGTATCTGGCTAAGGCAGCAGGGTTCTTAGTGAGGCCTCAGTACCCCCCGATCAGTGTCCCCCACCTCCCACAGCTAGCTCAGGATGCTCCCACATGATCTAGTTGATCATGGCAGGCAAGACACACTTGCTCTATCACTCCCACACCTCGGTCCAGATGGCCCCATGGTAGGGGTGGGGTGGAGGCTGGGGTGTGCTAAGCCGAAAGGGCTGGCCTACCTGCTTGCTGGGGTATTTGGGGGGGTTGGTGCGATAGCTGTAGTCGGAGTACTGCTCAGAGCCCGTGGACGTGGTGTCCCCGGTGCCCACAAATGTGTTTGCAGGCGGCAGGTCCTGCACCACCTGGTGCTTCTTGGAGGCCGAGGGTGACTGGGGTTGCAGCTGGATGGAAGGCAGTGGGGAGTTGGATCGGTAATGGCGGCCTAAGTCGGGGCTGCCTGGTGGATAGTTGAGGGGCAGGTGGATCCGGGGACTGTCCCCAGGGGCATCGCTCATTAGGTTGAACTTGAGGGACTTCTGCAGCCCTGCCTCATCCTCGTCCTCCACTGGCTTCACAGGCTTCGGGGACTTGCTCTTCTTCCCCTTGCTCTTGTTTCCCTTAGCAGCTTTGCCGCTGGGCTTGGGGGCATACAGGTCCTTCGTCTCCTTCTTGCCAGCCTGATAGCCACTCTTGGCCTCCCGCTGTCGGCAGTAGCGCACGAGCACTGCCAAGGCGATGAGTAAGGCCACGGCCACCACACCGGCTACGACACCAAAGAGGATGTTGCCACGCTGCTTGGAACGCTCATATTCTGGATCCCCAGCAATGTCAATATCCAATGGTGTGTCCAAGCTATGGACAAGGAGGGTCTCTAGCAGGGTGCGGTTGGCTAAGGTCTCATTGACATAAAGGTGGACCAAGGCTGTGCCATAGCGTGGGGGCTTGCCTCGGTCACTGACCTTCACCACTAGGCGGTGTAACCCATGGTGGCGCCGTTCAATCTCCTTCTCCAGGGTGATGGCACCTGAATGTGATCCAATCTGGAAGAGTCCATAAGGGTTGCCACCAGCAATGCTATAGGTCAGCTCAGCATTGACACCAGAGTCAATGTCCTCCGCTGTCACCTGACTGACTGTCTCACCAAGACGTGTCTGCGGGGTCAACAGTCGGTGAGACGTGTTGGAAGGGGCAGTGATAAAGGGTGCATTGTCATTCTCATCCAACACATTGATGGTGACACCGACATACGCTGAGCGAGGTGGAACACCACCATCTACAGCCTTCAGTTGGAAGGTATAGGTGCTCTGTTGCTCCCTGTCAAAGCTCAAGCTGGATAAGATGGTGCCTGTACCATTCTGGATAACAAAGTCACCATTGTCCTGCTCTACTGAGAGCTGTACCTGGGCATTCTCCCCCTTGTCTCCATCAATGACAGTCACCATGCCCACTGGACTCAGCGCTGGCATGTTCTCCATCACTGAGAAGTTGTAGCCACTCAACATAAATTTGGGGTCATTGTCATTGCAGTCAAGCACATTGACGAGGACCGTGGCTGTACCCTGAAGGCTGGGACTGCCCCGGTCAGCGGCCACCACCTTTAGCTCATAGCTGTCTCTCTGCTCCCGATCCAGTGATGTCTTCACCCGGATCTCTCCATTCTCAGGTGAGATAGTGAAGAGGCCTTGGGCAGCTGGCTCAGGTTCCAGAGAATACACCAGCTCTGCATTAGAGCCAGAATCAGCATCACTGGCAGTGACCTCGGCCACCACTTCCCCAGGCTTGTTGTTTTCCGGGAAGGCGACTTCAGTGACGCTCTGGGTGAAGACAGGGGCATTGTCATTGACATCTACCACCTGGACCTTGAGGGAGTTGGTGCTAGAGAGTGGGGGGTTGCCGGAGTCCACAGCCACGATCTCAATAGTATAGTCTTTGACTTTCTCATAGTCAAGAGGAGTGGTGGTCTGCAGAAAGTACTTTTTCTTGCTGTCACTGCCTGTCTCACTGGCCTGGCGCAGCTGGAAAGGCACATCACCTGCCACTACACAGGTGACTGCTGCATTCTCTCCCTCATCTCGATCAGATACCTGCACCAAGGCCACGGCGGTCTCCTCTGCCACGTCCTCCGATATGTTAGCCATCCCATCTTGATGGGTCACCAGCCCTATGCCTCGGATCTCAATGGTGGGAGCATTGTCATTCATGTCTTTCACAGTCACAACTACCTGGGCACGGGCGCTCTTCGGGTTAACGCCTCGGTCCTTGGCGAGCACTAAGAAACGCAGAGTGCTTAGATCCTCACGGTCCACAGGACCCTGAACGGTAATAAGTCCAGTGTTTCTGTCTAGTCGCAAAAGACGCCTGACAACTTCAGGTGCCTGGTGGAAGGTATAGTCAATCTCTGCATTGGCACCTTGGTCGGAGTCATTGGCTTTCACCTGTAGGGAACAGGGACAGGTTAGTAAGCTAAGGTGCATGCGTTGCTAATGTCCTTTCCCACAAGCACACCAGACTCAATGAAGCTAACTCAGCACCCTTCCCCAAATCAGCACTCTAGGCCTGACACCTTGGTAAGCATCACAAACCTATTTTCCTAAAGAGCCCAGATGCAGCATGCAAATCCTTCTTAGTGGCACTGACTGCATCACTAGGACCAGGCAGAATTATAATCCACTCTTCATTTGTACCAGTCCACCTAAACACAGAGATGAGCCAACTGAGTAAACCCTTTCAGCCAAATGAACTGCTCTCCCACCCCATCCCATCCCCCACCCCTGCCTTCTGAAGATATGAGAAAGTGTTTGAGCAGTCGAGATGGTAGTCATGCATGTACTTACGTACATACCTTGTATGCAGGCATATGACATACACACAAGTATGTGACTATAAGCCGTGATATTTGAGTGAGAGAAGCTGTGTTTGTTCATGTGTGTGCATGCATCAGTGGAGACCCCCACGCTCAACTAGAGGCCCCAGGTGAGAGGATTTCTATTGAAAGCAGCCAGATAGAGATACGGGTCAGAAAGCACCCAGCAGGCCCAACCCAGCCACTGCTGTCAAACTGGGGAAACCTGTTGCTGCAGCTCCTTGACTGTTGTCTGTTGCTGGCAAGGCACCAGTGTGAGGAATCCGGCCTGAGCCTGGGGCCAGAAGGGAGGGGTTGGTGCAGGCCACAGAGCCTGCTGGCAGCAGGCTGGGCTTCCAGCACCAAACAATGAACTGCCTGTCCCTTTGCAGTGGGCACGCCCTCCCACGCCAATGCCGCCCTGCACTGGAACCAAGTCTATACAAACATGGGTGGTAATGGGGCAACAGAAGCCAGGTGGGGATGGCTATGAGGTACCACTTGTGAGGGGTTGAAGTATTTACGGCAAACAGAATGTAATAAAGTGTGTGTGTGTGTGTGTGTGTGTCTGAGGGGGAGTGGGTGGAAAGAAGAGCAGAATACCTTGGCAGTCTCTAGGGAGCAAAATCAGTCTTGGGTTCAAATCCCAGCTCTACTGCTTTCAAATTAATTGTGTGGCCTTGGGCCAATTATTTAATCTTCCCAAGCCTCACTCAACATATGTATAAAATGGGGATCAATAATAGAACTTACTTCATAAGATTGTGGTGAAGGTTAAATGAGATAATATAAAGAAATACCTAATGCTGCTTAGAACTTGACAAGTGATTCTTAAATAATCCCCCTTTCCTTTTGATCTGCCTGTCAGTCATTTGTTCATTCATTTACCCATCCATCTGTTTCTAAGAAATCCAATTATGCAGTGCTGAGCACTATACCTGGAGGCCCTCCCGGCACTGCTGGACTTCTGTCCTCCTTAGGAAGGGAACTCCATCCTTACCTGTCAAGGTTTTTCTACAGAGGAGACTCCTGGACAAGGGCTCCCAGGTACCCTGGTGTCCCTTCACACCCTTGAAGGCAAACCTGTAGCCATTTTCCCTACTCAACCCCAGTCAGTTCGTCACCAGCTCTACGGCTACGCTCCTATGCCCTCCCTGTCTCTAGATTTGCCATCTTCCTTCTTAGCGATCTCCTTCTCCCCACCTCCCATCTTTGTTTCTGTCTATGACTCCTAGCTTTCTACCCTTGCTCAGCTCTAACTGAGCCACTTTGCAGTACTGCCAACCTCTAAGGACTCTGTATGCCCTGTGCCATCTCACTGAGGGGATGGAAAGCAAGACTGTGGGACTTGAGCTAAGGTGGGCTCTGGGCTCAGGCAAATTAGGAAATCTATGGGCTCAGCTTCCCTTCTGTAAAATGGGGATAATGCTTACTTACCTTGTACTGTAAGGATTAAATTATGTAATACAAATAGTACATTTAGAGCAGTGCCCGGCACCTGGGCTATTATTATTCACCACCCCGAACGGCTGTCTCTCTATTCTTTCTCAGCCTCATTTCCATATTCTAGTCCACCAGCCTCTAGAAAAGATAAAAGCTGCCACCCACCACTTTAGCTCCAGGACCCAGAACGAAGGGTCTCTCAGGTTAGGTAACGGTGTCCAGGCCAGCTGAACTCTCTTTGGCTTGCTCACATCATGGACAGAGATAGCTTCAGCCCATGGGGAAGGAGAAAGAAGATGGGACTGGCAGGAGGCCAGGACTGAGATGACAGCGGGAGATACACCCACCTGTCTGCAGGGACGCTTCTCTGCTCCCTCCCAGGCCCCAGCCCCACCAAGATGCTGCCCAGCCCCTGGAGCAGTTCCCACGAAGAAGGGTGCTGAGAACTTTCATAGTTACTGACCCCCCCTCCACAACTGTCTTAAACACCACAAACCCATGGTAGCCAATGGCTTGGGAAGGAGGCAACGTGTATATAAACAGTCCAGTGCGATTTGTCAAAACCAAGAACCTTCCTGGCTGAAGGGGCACAATGAGGTTGTGTCTCCAGCCGAAGCAAAATGTCACATGGCTAAAG
The DNA here is from genome assembly GCF_003668045.3 of Cricetulus griseus. Lineage (NCBI taxonomy): Eukaryota > Metazoa > Chordata > Mammalia > Rodentia > Cricetidae > Cricetulus > Cricetulus griseus. The sequence goes on along the minus strand of NC_048595.1, from coordinate 199,453,345 downwards.
GAATCTGACCCTGGGTGGGAAGATACTCCCATGGCAGGAGAGGATCTACTGGGTAAAAGGTGAGCTCCATGATCCAGCCTGGGCTAAGGAGAAGGCATTCCCTGAGCTTGGAGCAATTTCAGTTCCCAGAAGTTTCCCTAAGTTGAATCTGATGGAGAGGTATGATATTATTTAGATGCTATGTCACTATCACTTGTTCAGATGGAGGAGAGGAAGTTGATGTGAAATTCTCCTTTGGCTAAGGCTGGGGAGAAGGGAGCTTCCTACAACATTCTGGGGTTTTTTTGTTTGTTTTTCTAAGTGAAGGAACCTCCCACCTGGTTTTGGTGGGTCCCATTTCTAAAGCTGGGTCACCCTGACAAGATAGATGGAGGAAGCCTCTCACCTGGATGACCGAGTGGCCAATGGGGCTATTCTCAGACAGCTCAGCTTCGTAGGACGGCCGCTCAAACTTGGGAGCGTTGTCGTTTGTATCAAGCACAGTGACTCGCAGCAGGGCACTGCTGGCACGTGGAGGATTGCCGCCATCTTGTACCTTGATGCTGAGGTCGTAGGAGTCCCAACGCTCACGGTCCAGGTTGCCCATGACAATGAGCTGTGGCTGCTTCTCTTCTTGGTCCTCGGCCACCTGCAGTCCAAACAGCTCCTGGGCCTCAGGCCCAGCCTGCAGCTCATAGGATGCTACACCATTGGGACCAGCGTCACGGTCTGTGGCCAGTGGGATGGGAAATAGTGAGCCGATGTTGGTGTTCTCAGGGATGGCCAGGGTGATGACTGGTGAGGCAAAGTTGGGTGTGTTGTCGTTGATGTCTTGCACCTCTATCTGGCCCTCTACCAACCGGGGTTTGACATTCTGCACCAGGTCCGTGATAGACACCTCAAACTCCAGGATACAGGGTTTCTTAGGGTGGTTCTGGCATTCACGGAGCCCCTCTCGGTCAATGGAAGTCTCTGTGGTGAAAATGTCACCAGTCTTGCCATCCACTCGAAGATATGGAGCACCTACCTCTAGTTTATACAGATGACCCACGTCTGGAAAACCGTAGTCAGCGGCAAGGCTCCCAATGAGGGTGTTGGGCGGCTGTTCCTCTGGCACCTTGTATACTACCTGGGTGGTATGGCCTGCAGCTGGAGCCAATAGGAGCATTAGTGCCAGCAGTAAGGGGGGCAGCAGCAACTGCTGCCCCCCAGGCCCTGGGCTGGGCCTCAGAGGCCCCATCCTGGCAGGTTCCAGAATCAGGAGAACTACAAGAAGACACAAAGTAAAGGCCATCAGCTCTGAAGAGGAAGTTGACCCCAAAGGCTGACAGAGAGAATCCCCCTGCTCTCCCTCTCCCACTGATTCGTCATTCTCCCACAGAGAGAGAACCCCAGCCTCACCCACAGTGGGGTGTAGCAGCTTCGTCTGACCCAGCTGGAGAAGTCGGTAAGACGACAGGCTGGTCTACAGCAGCTCCTGCCCATGGCACGCCCTTACCCAGCTGACGTTCCCTGGGTACCGCCCCCCACCCTGCTTTCAGCTCTATGCTTTGCACAACACCTCCTTCTCACCAGCATCCTGCCTTAGTCACCCATGGTAATTACCCTGATACTGAGATAGGGAGCAAAAGCAACTGGAAGGAAGGGTTAGGCCTGGGACACCTCCAGTTGGAGCACTCCTCCCCACATCTGTAGTACAAAAGCAACATGTACCCATCCCTCAGGTGCCACAGACCCTGAGAGTCGTCGTTGTCCATACTTTCCATTCATTCATGTTAGCTAGAGGAAGGGGGTGTGTGTGTTTCATTTCCCTTTCTTCTGAGATGCCAAATAAGCTTATGTGTATGAGTTGATACATCCCAACTCCTCCTTTTTTGACAAACAGCATCCACAGTGCCCAATGTTCCCCACTCCCACAATTGAATGCCAATATATTGTGAAAATGACTAGCAGCAAGGCCAGTGAGATGGCTCAGTGGGTAAAGATGCCTGCTGCCAAACCCGATGACCTGTATTTAAACCCTGAGATCTACATCAGAAGGAGAGAACTGACCTTTGTAAGTTATCCTCTGACCTCCATACACATTCTATGACATGAATTTCTCCCCCCACACACAAATAAATAAATATAATAAAAACTTTTTTAAAAGAAAATGCTAAAACTGAGTAGATGTTAGCCTTCCCTGGCTTCCCCACAAATGTGTCTCAAAGCAGGGTGTGCATGTGCGCACGCGCACCACATACACACACACACACACACACACACACACACACACACACACACACACACACACACAGTTCTCAGCACTCCTTGCTGCCTGTTGCCATGGGCATGTGTGTAGAAGAAAAGAGTAGAGGTCAAGGTTGGGGTTAGGACTGACTGACCCTCAAATTGGCACTGGGAGTTCCCTGACCTGTCCTTAGCAACAGAGAGCTCAGCAGGTCTAACTGGGACAGAGCTGTGATGACACCATCAGCCTTCACTGATCCACTGTCTCTGATCTCCAGATGATCAACTACTTCCTGGTGTGTGTATGTATGTATGTATGTCCCCCCTACCCAGTTCTGAGAATTGAGCACAGGACATTGTACATGCTAGATAAATTGTCTGTCACTGAGCTATATTCCCAGACCTTGTTCTTTTTAAAGACAACATCTCATCTCAGTAGGTATCCCAGACCAGCCTTGAACTCCTCCTGACTCAGCTTCCAGAATGCTGGGATTACAGATGTGCACTACCACACCTGGCTTTGGCTCCTGTTTGACCCTTATCCCTGAACCTGCTGCACGCTCATCCCTTCCTCCATCTCTAACTGGTCCAGTGTATCTTATACCCTTCTCTCTCTGCCACCCCCAGATCCTTCCAGGAAGGGCTGTGTTTGTGCACACCCTAGACTAGAAGTTGCACCACGATCATCACAATACCCTGTTCTTTCATCATCCCACTCTGAGGCTGTCCACCTGCCCATATTATCAGACCTGCCAGACTGTCCCAGTCACTGGTCTCTCATCTCCAAAAAACAACCATGGCAAACCCTTCCTCTATTCATATCCCAAGTTTCTGGTCCAGCATTTCCTGTGGGGAGGGAAGAGTGTTTCAGTTTCCATTCATTTTCCTTACTTCTAGAGTCTCTATCCCAAGCCCAGCACTGCCCATCCCACTGAAGACAGGTTTTGCCACCACCTGTAACCCTGCAATGCCTTCCTAGGCCTCTCCAGCCCACAGTGACCTCTCCTTCCTCCAACTCACAGCCACTTATTGTCTACGCCAATCCTAAGGCAGTGAATCACTGGCTGCCCCGGACACCGCCCAGCCCTGTTGTTCAGCTATAGTATTGGGCACCTATTCTTGTGTTCTCTGTCTCCCCAGGAAGACGCCAGACATTCCAAAGAGGCAAGAGTTCATACGCTCACCCCCCACACCCCTACCCACCCTGACTGATGTAGCTTGGTAAAAACTGGGTATATGGCAAGTGCTTCTCAACAAAAGCTTATTAGTCACTTACAATGTAAATGTCCTGGGCACTACAACACAACAGAAGTAAAGACTGGGCCCATCTGCTCTAACAGTAGTTTAGCTCATGACTGTCAGTTTGCTGGGTTATCTCTGTGTACCCCTTTGGCACCTGTACGGCAGCAGGGTGGAGATGAGCTTTGGTTGTGACCTCAAATAATGTGAGGCAAGCCCTGGCTGCCTATTTCCTGGAGTAAACAATTGAAAGCCTCAGTTTTTTCATCTGTCAAATGGAGACGATACTACCTATTTCTTACTGGGTCTGAGTTAATGTAGGTTGAATGTTTATAACAATGTAGGCACTCAACAAATGGTCTTTCTTTCAAAGCACTTAGCAAAGTGTAGTTTCAGCCTGTTTGGAAAATTGACCAGTGGTTATCTTTGCTACAGGACAGTAAGTGGAGAGCATTTCTTGAGGCAGGGTCCTATACACTGTAACCCAGGCTGACCTGGAATTCAAGATGTAGTCCAGGCTGGTCTTAGACTCAGCCTCTTGATAGTTGAGACTATAGTTATATCTCTCTAATTGTCATCTAGCATTGGACCCAGACACACAGTAAACCTGAAGTAAACAGTTCTTAGGTCTTGTGTGATTCCCAAGGTTTAATTCCTGGTGGCCCTGGTATGGGCCCTGGTGGCCCATACCTGGTTGTATGGTAAATGGTTCACTCATTTGCCTATTTGCCAATTCCCTAGGAATTTACTAGGATAAAATGCAAATCTCCACTTTGAGTTTACTCAGCGGTAGTGCTCAGCAAATGTTCACCAAATGTACTGATTCCTTACACAACTCAAGCACTTCACCTCCCTTGAGGAGCCGCCCCCAAACATAGGCACCTCCACAACCTGTGAGACCTTTACCAGATAAGCACAAATGGTTATTTTCAGCCCCAGGCTTGCTCTCTTTCAAGAGAGGATTTTATGATGCCCCATTTGAATCCACCCTCCATCATACTTCAAGCTCCAACTCAAAAAGTATCTCCAGAGGACCACACAAAGCTTCCTCACTTTGCTCCCCGCCCCAGGATGAGAAGAGTTCATGTTTGGTGATCACATTTCCTTTGAGAATGTACAACATTATCCAGCAGGATTTTTCGAGGAAAATGTCTGCTCATAACATTTCACAACTATTCGAAGGGTCTGTGGTCTGACAAAGTCAGGGTGATTTTATCCATGGCCAGTTTGAAAGCTAAATACTAAGCCTCTCACTTGGGACTCTCTTCCTATCTGGGGATCACAACTAGAGACACAAACCCCTCAGGCCTCCCAGCCCCACCTCCCTTTAAGAGCTTGCTTTGCCTCTAGCCAGAAACGGTCAAGAAAGGCACAACCCAAGGAAGTTATGGGGATGGGTCTGGAGGGAGGGTGACCCAAAATGGGGACAAGTGTTAAAGAGGGTTTAGGTACTCGAAATACTTGGGGAGTTCTACCAAAATAAGGATTAGCTGGCCCTACCCTTAGGAATTCTGATTTGAAGGTGGGACCTGGAGAGAGCCCCTAGGCAACTGTGATACAAAGGTCTTGGAAAACAACCTTAAGAGAATTGAAAAGGAGTTTAAACCCTGAAAACTGTATCATCACCACCTTTGCAACCACCATCACCCAACACCACCACCATCCCAATGAACTCTATGGATATTACTTATTATTATGGCACCCTCCCTAAATCTTTTTGGGGGTTTGAGGTAGGGATTTTTCTGTGTATCCCTGGCTGTCCTCAGAGATCCACTTGCCTCTGCCTCCCTCCCGAGTGCTGGGATTAAAGGTACCAAGCCCCCACCTCCCCCCCATTGATATTCTAAGACTCAAAAATATGTAAAACAGTCTAGTCATAGAAATAGTTATATGAACAGGCAGGATCTATTAAAGAGTGACTCTTCTCTTCTTAAAGACAGAATTTGGGGAAAGAATCAACAGAAACCTGAGGCTGAAATATGGTATTTACTGCATCTATTACCTCTCATTCAACCCTAGATTATCAACCTGGCCTGGCCAGGAGGGAACCCAAGCCTCCCAGCCATTTACAGCTGTGGAGAGTCATGTGGCCTGCCAGGAAGGGGCTGGGAACAGCAGTAAAGTGGCCTTTCTACATCCCTACCCCCAACATTGCTGAACTTTGTCCCAGGCAGTTGGTGTTGGGAGTCATAAGTCTGTGGCGGCAGTCTTTGAAGCTGCTTATCTGCACAGGCTACCTTCCTAGGCAAGGGCGCCTCTCCACCCAGTGACATGGGTGCCCAGGATCCTAGCAAGACAGACCCTAAGAAGAGAAAGGCACAGTGACCCATTTCCCTGAGGATTGATGAGCCACCCCCCCACACACACACACAAAACAACAACAAAAGCCCATCAAGGCTTTAGGAGTGAGGGACAAGGGGACACAACATCTGAGAAGAATGAGAGCAGGTGAGGGTTCACTAGGAACCTTCATTTGCACACCACTTTGGAACCAAGGCTCACTTCTTGCTGGATGCTGTGAGAAGAGATTTCACTGTTGCAGTGGCCAGGTCAGCTCTGAAGCCTCTGACCCCCCACACCTGCCCCAGCCACCATTACACAACAGCCACCGGTGCTGCAAGAACAAAACACCAAAGGACAAAGGGACCATCTGAGAGCCTGGGCGGAGGGGAAGCAAGTAGAGCTGCATGGGGTGGAGCTGTTCAGAGGCTTCCCACAGCGAGCAGTACTCCTTCCTTTCCTATCTTCCAGAACCCTCTATTAGCCTCTGCAGGCTTCCAGGCACCTGCATTCTTAAACCAGATTGCTGAGTTCAAACCCTCACCCCAACACTTCCTAGTTGTGTGACCTTAGCCAGATGATTCACTTTTCTGAACCCATTTCTGTATTATTAAATGGGGAGAGGGGTCCTGCCTCTCGGGCAAGCAAGATGGCTCAGTGGATAAAGAAGCTTGCAGTTTGATTCCTGAGACCTACACAGTGGAAGGAGAAAACAGACTACTGAAAGTCATTCTCTGACCTCCAAATGTGTGTGTATGCACAGAAATGAACTAAATAAATAAAGGTAACACATTTTTTTAAAAAAAAATCCCGCCTCTTTAAGTTTTTTAGGAGAACTAAATGCAATCCAGTGCACCTAAGAACTATTGCATTGCAAGAAGGATTAGATATGTAAGTCTTCCAATCCTGTAAGAGAGCATTTTATCCCACCACCAAGCACATAGTAGGTGCTCTCCAGCTCAAAGAAAGAACACACGAATCTGCTAGCCTATGAAAGAAAAAATACTGTGTTCTACTACTGCAGCCACAGTAGGCACTGGCAAACAGTATCTGCTCAACACATTGTTCAACAAAACCTACTCTCCAACACCAACTAGCTTTGTTCCTGGCAGGGACACCTCTCACCCACATCAGAACTGGACTCCCTCTTAGCTCCTCCTCACTCGTGCAGGCCTCATTCCAGGCAGCGTCACCATCTCTTGCCCAGCTTTCTGCTGAACTAACCAGAGCTGCAAGATACCCCTTATAGCTAATATGGAAGGTCCCCGCTAATATGGAAGGAACTAGGCATGGGTGAAGGAAGAGAGACAACTAGATGGGGCTGCACCAGACCCCAGGCCTATTCCCCTACCCTGTTTCTCGCCCTTTTCCGAGGTTTCTTAGGTTCTCTCATGGAACCCATCCTCTGCCCTTGCCTAGTTGTTATAATAGGTCTCAACCCCATCGCGGACCCCCGCCCCCAGTCAAGAAAGTAATATCAAGGTGCTGTCACACACATCTAGACCTCTAACAGTGACATAAACACCTTCTGGATTGTCCCTGTCCAGGCATCTGACCAAAGAGCAGGTGCTGGAAAGAGCCCTGTACCTTCCGGTACTAAGTCCTGGGATTAACCAGCATGAGCAGCCCTAGTCCTCACCATCTTGGTCAGTGAGCGAGCGCTCTCAGCACACACCCAGAACGCCCGAGCGCCTCCTCCCAGAGGAGACCAAGTGTGTGTGTGTGTGTGTGTGTGTGTGTGTGTGTGTGTGTGTGTGTGTGTGTGTGTGTGGTGTGTGTGTGTGTGTGTGTGTGTGTGTGTTGCGGGTGGGGGGAGGGGGACGGCGACCGCTCCTAAGGTTCTAGTCACTCCACCCCCGCCCCCCACCAGGGTGACGCCTGGCCTTCTGGAGCCCAAGGTGAGGCTAGGTGAGGTGCAGCACAGTGAGAACTCTCCTAGGCCAGGCGGCCACTTGCGTCCCTTGCCTCCAGGACCGCCGCGGGGAATCCCTCCTTTCCCGCATCTCCGGCCTCCGCCTAGGTCCCCCACAAGCCGGCGCCGGCGGGAGCAGCACAGCGGACGCTGTGAGGGGGGCAGGGAGGAAGCCGGCGCCGGAATCACAAAGCCGCGAGCCTGGCCGGGCGGGGACATTCTCATAAAACCGATCCTCTCGCGGAGGCAGAAACGGGGTACTTGACCTGCACTCAGTCCTCAATGGCCTCAGCGTCACTCGTTTTTCCTGCTGAGAAAACAGTCGCCTTCTACTGCTGGGGAAACTGAGGCCAGAAGCCTGAACTACCGGAGAGTGGCCGAAGGAAGGGACGAGAGTCCTATCCGCCTACCAGTTTTTCTTCTGCGCATGCTGCGGTCTCCGTTCCGGCCCCCAGGCCTTCTCAGCACACAGGACTGGCCTGCAACCCGGCCCTTGTAGAGGGGCACCCAGGTGTGCGGGACCCAGGTGTACTAGGGACCCAGGTGGCTCGGTGTACTCAGCTAAATGGCCCGGAAAAGGTCTCAAACACCTCCTTCAGTGCTGTACCTTTTGCATTAGGGCCTAGGGTCACACAGCCCCAGGGTGGCGGCATGGCGCGGCCTGCCCTGTCCAGCTTGTTCTCGGAATACCCAGCAGGTCAGGCCCGGGAGTGGAAGTGGGGGGAGGTGCCGCCGGGAAGCCGGTCTGGCCGGCCCCGGGGCTCCAGTAGTGCCGATATTTACAATAACAAAGTCCCGATTGAGGTGACAGGGCTTTTGGAGCTCTCTAGGAGAACCTGGAGGCTTCTCCCGAGGGGATCTGGCCAGGGAGAGTGGAGTGTGTAGGGTGTGTGTGTGTGTGTGTGTGTGTGTGTGTGTGTGTGTGCGCGCGCGCGCGCTGCGGAGTGTAATGTGACACTGTTGGTGTAAGGTGTGTGTGACAACCAGTATTGTGAGCAGTGGATTCTGTTTATGAGTCTCTGCTGTAGGTACCGCTGTGCTAGGGTGTGTGCTATCAAAGCGTGTTATGAGACACTGGGTTGTGTGTGGGTGCAGTAGAGGGGGACAAGCAAGACCTGAGCTGTATACCTATGTCCTGGCCAAGGAGTGGGCAATCATTTTTGTTAGGGTGTGTTCCTTTAACGGTATGAGCAGGGAGCTAGGTTTTGAGCGTTCACTTGGCGAACCGAGGCAGTCATATTCGTACATGAAGACACGAGGTTGTGTTTGTGTGTCTGGCACTGCCCAGTATCACACCCGATTGTGCTGTAATTATCTATGGCCACGGGTTGTGTGTCCCCGGTGCTGATTGTACAGGCACCGAAGCAGATTCTAAGCTGGTGACTGTGCCCAGTGGGCGCTGGTGTGCGGGAGGTATGTCTGTGTTCACATATGTAAGGATGAATGTATGTGTGAATGTGTCTGTGATGTGGCTCTTCCAGGTGTCCGCGACGGGCTGAAAGCGCCTGAGTGAGCTGAGCAAATCGCCCAACAAGTGTGTGTGTGGTGGATAATGTTCCTAGCTTGCCTGCTCCTTCGGCAGCCCCCGGCTGAACTGAGGGCCTTACGCTTCCCCCGAACCTTCTCCATTCCGCGCGCTCCTGGAGTCTCTCATCCCCGCGGTTTGGAGCGCGCTCGGGTGCGGACGCCGGGGCTGGGGTCCAACTCAGCACCCCCTCCCTTCTCTCCGCTTCTTGCAGTGGACCTTGGAGGCCAGGGAGCCCCAGCCGCAACCTCCCCACTCAGTGTCCCATCGGCCTCCACCTCAGCCCAGGCGCGCTGGACACCGGCTGGGCCCCGATCGCCTCGCTCCACCGAGCGCCCCTCCCTCAGCTCCCGCCGGCCATGGCCGCTCTGGGCCCCGAGCCGCCGCCGCTAGATCCTTACCCGCCTCGGGGCAGCACCCGCCGCCCGCCCCGCTGTCGGTGAGCCGCCGCCGGCCCTGGCGCGGGCTGCGGCTCGACACGGCTGGGGCTGGCGCTGCGGTTCAGGCTCCGGCTCCGGCAGGCTGTGGGCGCAGCAGCCAGGCGGCTTCGCGTCCGCGCCCGCGCTCCCGCTCCGCTAGTGTGTGAGGCGGCAGCGGCGGCGGCGACGGCGGCGGAGCCAGCAGCGAGCGGAGCGCACAGCCGGCCCGCCCCCTCCCTCCCGGCCTGCCCCCCTCCTCCAGCCCCCCCCTTAGACCGGGAGGTGGAGCCGGGACTGCTCTGGTCCCCGCTGGGAGGGGACCCTGAGCACCGCGCCCCCAAACAAGCGCCCCCTCCTCTTACGCTGCCCCCCCCACCGCCTAAGGCCGGGTGCACAGGTTTCCTTTTCGGCTCTTCACCTTACACTCATCCCACCCAAGCTTCTATCTAGGACCCCTTCGGAATTGCTCTCTCCAACCTCAAACACCTGTCCCCCACGCTGCCTCCTGGGAAGTCAAGGCAGGGGAAGTGTCTCCTCTAGTTCTTTCTTCCCCAGCATCTTCCCTGGGCAGATGCCCAACCAGGTCCACCCTTTTTCCAGTCAGATCTCCCCACCACCACCAGTCACCCCGAGTGGCCCTCCCTTCTCTTTGCGCTCGGGGGAAGTCCGCCCCTCCCCCTCCAAACGGAGCTGCAGTGGGGGTGAGACTATAAAGGGGACCGTGGAAAGGTTAGGGGATGGGATCTTGGAGCTCTAGAGTGAGGACGAGGAAGATATTCAAGTGTGAGAATGAAATGACTATCCTGATTTCAGGCTGTTCGAGAGTCCCCTGCTCACCTGCCCTCTGGGCGCTGTAGAGCTGCCGCCACGCACTTGAGGCGGTGACTTAACACACCTCATAGAGTCAAATAGATCTCTACCCCGTGAAGCTGCTCAGTGTCACGACTAGTGTCACACGCCCTCACAGTGCCACAAGCTCCCTGTCACACACTCAGGGAGTCACACACCGTGTCACACGCAGTGTCTCACACTCCAATACTTGGTTTCTAGCGCTCAGCTCTGGCTCTCTGGCGCCATCTTGAGGTTCTTGAGCAGCTTGGACACTCCCTCTTGCTCAGGTTTTGGTACCCCGGCTGCCAAGTGCCCCAGTTCAGTAGGACCTCCTGCCTAGTGCAGCTTTATAAGCCAAGGCCCCATGTTCCAGGTCAGACGAATGGGGAAGATTATCTGTAGCAAGGCCTGGTGCTATGTTTGGAAAAGGCTCTTACATGAGATGACTGCTCTCCAGTTCTCTGCCATGGTCTCTGGACACCCCCACCCACCCAAATCTCTGTCCCTCCCTCATTTCCCCTGCCTATCTCTACCTTTCTTCTGTCTCATTTTTCTTCTGCTTTCTAGCCTCTGGGTCTCTATGTGGGACATTCTTCAAGGTAGGGGTGAGATCTGTAGCTAGCTGAAGAAGCAATGGAGAATTGCCAGAGATCTACCGGGGCACCCCTAACCTCCACTCATCTCTCTTTCTGATCTGAACCCTCTGCTCACCCTTCGCCCTATCCTTCAGCCCCAGGAGCCCAACTGGGGCTGCTCAACAGGAGATGCAGAAAGCTGGTGGGAGGAGGGCCTGTCCTTTAAGTCGATTTTCTCTGTCCCCTGCAAAACTGGCCCCATCATTGAGCACAGCGCCGAGAAGCAAATCAGTGGGCTGGAGAAGAAATCTTCAGCAAAGGAACTGCCCCAGCCTCCCTGCCCCCAGCATGTGCCTGCTGCCCACTGCAGCAAACCCTCCCCAGGCTGCTTGCTGGGAGCCATTCAAAGACTCCTCTGTTCTCCTCCTTTGCTCAGGGCTGAGCAGGATCAGCAGCCTCAGAGCTGGGCAGGAAATGCTAATCTCCCAGATGCTCCCCTCCGTCCTCCCTGCTCCTCCACCATCAACCCCAAATCCTGCACCAAGTGGTTGGAATAGAGCTGGGCCAAGGCAGCAATAGTAGGGTGTGCTTATTATTCTCCCCTGCTTTCTTCCCCTTCCTACTCCAGCTGCCAGACTGTGTCTGTGGGGACCTGAGTTGGGACATTGTAGGTATGAGTACTGGGGCTTGTTTTCCCCTGGGAAGGCAGGCAGAGATGAGACTTCGAGGAGAATGGTTGGGGAGCAGAGGGGGTAGCGTCTGAAGAAGAGAAGCCAGGCTCTTGGCCCTGTACCAAACTGGGAGGAGGACCAGTTGGCAAGTGAAGCGCTGGGGGAGGCTCCTCAAACTGACAGTGACTGAGAGTCCATCTGGGACTGTGTCCAGAGAATGGAGCCTGGGTGATGCTAGGTAGGAAAATGGCTGGGATGCTTGCTGATATGTGTTTACCTGGGATGGGCTATAGCAAAGAAGGCTGGGATACATGAGAATCTGAAACTAACAGAAAAGGCTGTTGCCTCTATTTGTTGTGGTGCTGGTGTGCCTAGGCTGTAGCCAGATAATCAGATGACCCAAGAAGTCATTGTGAAGTAATGTGTGTTTATGTGTGTGTGCTTGTTGGAGGCGGGCTATAACTGAAAAGCCATTGGTCTGGAAGCAGTAGGTGTAATGCTGGTATACCCGAGACTGGGTATAGCTAAGCTGTTCTGTGTTGATTTGGTGTAGTTAGGGCTGTAGCTGCATCTACTGTGTAGGTCTTAGGAGATAAAAAGCTGTTGCTAGGAGCCTGTACCTGAGAAGCAGGCTGTTACCTGGCATAAGAGCTGAGCTACTGTTGTATATAGGACTGTAGCTGACATGCTATTGGTCCTGAAGCTATAGCTGTGATGACAGCATTTTGAGGATTGGCTATAGCTAAGATGCTATTGCCCAGGATTGTGACTGGGCTGTTCTTGTGTGCAAGGCTCTCACTGGGATGCTGTTACGCCTGCAGCTAAAGCTCTGAAGCTTGGGTGTAGCTAGGACGCCATTTCTTGGTAATATAGCTGGACCACTGTGTGTGGGGGCTGTAGCTAAGACTCCGTTGTCTAGGAGATGAGGAGCTGTTCCCCAAGATGCTGTTCTGGGAGGTATCATGCTACTGGAGATGGGAGCTGATAGGCTTAGGATGGTCCTCCAATGGCCATTGCTGGGTCAGTGATGGGCTAGGTGGGGGAGGGCAGGTGAGTCCTATCTAGAGGTCTGGGAGATGCCAGCACCCTAAGGTCAGGCTGGAGCTGCTGCTCTGGGGAGGCCTCGGCAGCTGCTCTGCTATGGAGCTCGGAAGCCTGTTTTCATTACTGTTTTAACTCTTTTTTTAACCTTGTTTTTCTCTCGGCTGCACTTTCGTTCACTCATTAATTTTGGTATTTTTCTCACGGTGCCTCAGCCCCTGTCACGGCTGCCATGGCAACAAGAGGCAGTGTGCATAGTGCCAAAATATCTGATCAAAAAATAACCAAAATAAGCAAACACCAGGATGGCTATACTGGGGGCTATGGCCAAAGAAACATTGATGGGTAAGATCCTGGGAATCCTGGGTTCTCAGGAGATTCCTTCTACTCCCTCTCTTCGTTAGGGAAGCTTCCTGAGCCTTCTGATAACCTGGGAGCTTGCTTCCCAAGGGACCTTGTAGCATACTTGCTGGTCAAGTGACAGCTTTTCCTGAGGTTAGTGTATGAGCAGCAAGTACGATCTAAGAGTCTCTATACCTTCCCTAGTGGAATACTTCCACACCCACCCACTCCTCCTTCTTCACCCACTATCTCTCCTCCTTTACTCCTAGCCCATGCTTGGTCATCTCCACTTCCCTCTATTTATAGCCCAAAACCTGATGGGGTGGACTGAGGTGAGAAAATTGCCATCCTCCATACCACCCCACCCACCCCCAACTCCTCAGTGAAGGTGCCTGAGTGGAAAAGGATGTCATAAAAGAACCTGACAGTCCTAGGTCTCTGGCCACCTCTAGTATTGCCTTCCTAGGGGAGGCTCCTGAGCACCCCAAATACTCTAACCCTACTCTTATTTCTTCTCTTATTTCTTATTTCCCCGAGATGTCGTCTCGAATGGTTATGTTCTAAAAGGAAGAGTCTGATGCAAGGAAGGAAGGACCAGAACACTTGGTGTCACCTGCCTCTCTTCCTTTAGCCCCCACTAATGTTCCCTGTGAGGGAGTTTGTCTAAATGTCGGGAACACTGGGAATTGGGGGAATGAGAGGGAACCCTTCAATCATTCTGTTACTGTTCCTATACCCTACTCCTCCTGGAGGAAACCTCACTCCCAACATTCCTCTGGGAATAGCTAGAACTTGTCTCCTGATCTTCATTTTCAGTTTCTTTTCTCCCCTCCCTTCAAGAGCAGTAGTGGCCTTGGCCTCCTGGCAGAGCCTTCCTAGCCTGTTTCCATAGAAACCTGGTAGGTTGTACAGTGCAGGAGTGGGAGGGGAGACAGAAGGAAAGAGGGACCAGGCCTCAAGGGCAGCCCCAGATGAAGGAACATAGGTACTAAGAGAACATGAGGATCTGCTCCGTCCAGAGTGGGACCTGATTTGGGGAGGGGAGGTAAGAGGTAGAAAATGCCTGCTGGGTTCTTCTTGCATGCAGTTAGTCTTGCTGCCTCCTGAGAAGGGGCCACAGAGCTGCCTTCTCCTGGCACAGAGAAAGGGGATCACTCCCCCCCCCATCTTCACCCTTTTAAGATCCTTGTTTACCAGAAACTGCCTGATTGGGAATGACTTTGTTCCCTGGACCCATTAGTCTTTAAGACAGGGACCATAGGACACCTCTCCCCCACCAGCTCCTCATCCTCCCTAGCCCAGCAACTTTGGAATCAGAAGGCTGGGCAGCCCCGGGGGACCCGATGGCCTCTGCTGACCCCATGGCGTGCAGCTCTCAATGGCCTCATTCATGTCTGGGGGCTGAAGGCACCATTGTCGTCCCCCCCGGGGGGGGGGGATGTAGCATTGGGACTGAGGGGAGTCTCGACTCAGAAGAAAGGAATGCGTCTGGAGAAGTTGCCCGCCCCCCCCGGGGGGTCTTCAATCTCAAGGTCTCCACCAGATCTCAGTAGGGACCCTTTCATGACCCCAAGTTGGGTCCCCAGTAGTTCCCAGCAGCCTTCGCGCTTCCCTTGAGGGTGGGGACTGCTGCGGTGTCAGAGAAGGGGCGGGCGGAGTCTGGCCCCACCTCTCTGCATTTGGGAAAACCAGTGCAGGGTCGGGAGCTGTCCAGCACTTCAGATTTGATAGACTGCTAATTCTCCTTGGTGCCATTAGAGGAGGGCGCCCAGAGCCAGTCCTGGTAGCTCAGGAAGTCTTCCTCGCCTACGCTAAGATCGCACGCTACATCTGTCCTAGGTGGGCTTGAATACTCTGAGTGTGGGGATCCCTCGGTGCTCAGAACTGATCTGAGGAGTAACACGCTCCTTTATCTGAGCAGAATTGAAAAATTGAGTGTCAGGAGATTGCTCCTCCGAACCCTGTCTCAGACCTGAGAAGGAAAAAAACAAACAAACAAACAACAAAACCACCCTCGGAGCTCAGGCCTTGCCTCCCCTCCCCCATCTCTCTCTGCCTGTGCCCGCTTTCCTCCTCTCTCCTCCCTCCCCTCCTCTTTCCATCCCTGCTGGGTTGGGGGCTGCTGAATTATCATTTCTCAGTTCTACTAATGCGCTCCCTGCTGCGGGGAGGGATCATAATTCTGGGAGATGATTAAGTTTCAAATTGTTTTTCTTTCTGTTGTTGAAGACGAGGCTTTAATATGGTCCCTCCTCAGTGGGGGGAAACACCCATCTCTCCTTTTAATCCTTTTTTCAGGACCATACCCTTTGGAGTCCTCTCTAGGCTTTTGGGTGTTTAAGGTAGTAAGGGAAGTGAGGGGCATAGACTGACCCTTGACTCAGAGGGGAGTTCATGCAGTGTACTAAAAAGAGTCAGACAAGCAAAAATTCAACACTTGTCTGTGTCCCTTAGTGCCCATGCGATTGAGTTACTTCAACTATCCGAACCCCAGTTTCTTCATCAATTCAGTGCAATCTCGGAGTGTTGGCAAAGATTTAAAATGTTCAGCAGAATGTTTGGCTTATGGTAAAACTCCATAAATGTTGGTAGGATACCCCAGGCTGTTACCCTGTTTCCGGCACCGCCTTGAGTTTGTTCTTTGGTTCAGTAAATGTTTATAAAATGCCTTCTATTTTCCAGGCAGTATGCAACAGACATTAAGTGACCTGTATGCCCCTCAAACACTCTTTCATCCACCTCCTTCCCTCACTTCAGCTTAGCTTCACTCCCATTGTAGCCTGTCTACTTCCGGCTCCACCATCATGACCCCCATTCTGATCTTCCTGCTTTGTTTCTCTGATTGTCACCTGGATTTCTTTTTTCTTCCTTCCTTCTTTCCTTCCTTCCTTCCTTCCTTCCTTCCTTCCTTCATTTAGACAGGACTTCTCTATGCAGTCCTAGTTGTCCTGGAACTCACTATGTAGACCAGTTTGGTCTAGAACTCTGGAGACCCACCTGCTCCTGAGTGCTGGGTTTAAAGGCGAGCGCCACCACATTCAGCTGTCACCTGGATTCCTATCCTTCTAACATACATGCCTCTTTTGTCTTCTCCATCATTGTTCATGTTCCTGAGGCCAGCAGAGTGAAAAGATGAGGAGGGAAGGAGTTTTCAAAGGAAGAGAGAGAATCTTAAGTCATGATTTGTGTGTGTGTGTGTGTGAGAGAGAGAGAGAGAGAGAGAGAGAGAGAGAGAGAGAGAGTCTATAATGTACTATGTGTACCACAGTGAATGTTGAACGTATAACAGACTTCCAAATGTTAACGACTGAACTAGAAACTTATTGGTCTGCTTATCTCCTATAGGAGCTTAGATAGGATTTCTACTGATGTGAAGAGACACCAAAACCACAACTCTTTTCTTCTTTTTTTATTTAATTTTTTTTTCATTTTACATACTAGCCCTGAAAGGTTCAGGCATTATGCTGGCCTACCCCTGTTACCTGGCAGAACAGGCAGTACCCTACCCTGGTCAGCCTAGGGTTCCATGGGAACTAAGTCTGCACACAGGTACAGAGGACCCCTTTAAAAGACAGATCCCTGCCCATTTATGCTCTCTCTACACTCTATACTTCTCTCTCTACACTCTCTACTCTTCTCCTCTGTCTGCTTCTGCTTCTCTTCTCTCTCTCTATGGCGACCGGCCATGGCGGTCAGCCATTAACCATTATCCTCTTCTCTCTTAGTCTCCCTACCCTGCCGGGCCTATAATAATATGTCTAATATGTCGAATCCTGTGTCTCATCTTGCGCACCTTCTTCTTTATTTTTAATTTAAACAAAAGAATAACAAGCCCCAGTTCCATCTCTTTCCCTTTCTCTCCCCATCACCCACCAACCACAGCAACTCTTATAAAACATTTTATTGAAGTGACTTACAGTTTCAGAGGTTTAGTCCATTGTCATCGTAGTGGGACATGGTGTCATGCTACTGGAGAAGGAGCTGAGAGCTCTACATCTTGCAGGCAACAGGAGGTGAACTGAGACACTGGGTGTGGCTTGAGCATATATGAGACCTCAAAGTCTGCCTTCACAGTGAAACACTTCCTCCAATGAGGTCACACCCACTCCAACAAGCCACACCTCCTGATAGTGCCACTCCCTTTGGGGACCATTTTCTTTCAAACCACCACAGGAGCCATAAACCTCTGAAATATGTCTATTTCTTTGGATATCTGTCTCTCTGTCTCTGCCTCTGTCTTCTAAAAATATATTGTTGTTTATTAATCATCTTTTAAAAAATAATTTATTTAACTTTATTTTTGGTATATTGGTGTAAAGGTCTCAAATCACCTGGAACTTGGAGTTAAAGACAGTTGTGAGCTTCCATGTGGGGGCTAGGAATTGAACCTGGTCCTCTTGAAGAGCAGCCAGTGCTCTCAACTGCTGAGCCACCTCTCCAGCCCCTATATGATGTCATCTTTATTAAGATATAACTGAGATTAAAATGCTGATAGTTAGTCAGTCAGTCAGTCAGTTAGTTAGTTGGTTCTTTCAAGACAGGGTTCCTCTGTGTAGCCCTAGCTGTCCTGGTACTCTGTAGACCAGGCTGGCCTTGAACTTAGAGATCTGACTGCTTCTGCCTTCTGAATGGTGGTATTAAAGGCATGTGATTCATGCCCAGCTTAGAATTACTCTGTTCCTCTCTCTCTCTCTTTCTCTCCCCCCTTCTGTATGTGTTCGTGTGTGTGTGTGTGTGTGTGTGTGTGTGTGTGTGTGTGTGTGTGTGTTCGTGTGTGTGTGTGTGTGTGTGTGTGTGTGTGTGTGTGTGTGTGTGTACATGCACCACAGTACACATGTGGAAGTCAGAGGACCACTTGGGGGAGTCAGTTCTTCTCTGCTACCATGTGGGTTCTGGAAATTGAACTCAGATAATCAGATTTGGCGGCAGGCACCTTTACCCACTGAACTATTTTGCTGGCCCAAATTGCACACATTTAGTACATATAATTTGAGGAGTTCAGATGTCCTTGTATCCTCTGAGTGAAAAAGCTTATATTTTACTAATAAGAGAAGCTGATTTATGGCAACTGTTTTTGGTTTTGCAGGCCACAGCTTGTTTGTGTTAAGGACAGTTTCACTGAGCTACATGGCCAGCCCTAGTAACAATGTATATTTAAATTATCTAAATTTAATTTTTATTAACAGGTTTCCCTGTTTCTTTGGGTCTTCATCTCCTTATGAAGGCTCAGGTATCAGACAAAACACTAAATAACTGTATCTAGTTTTCTTCTGTCACTCTGTCTTTTGTTATAGCAATCTGAGCCTTTGACTCAAGCAATGGATTAAAAAATGTCTTATCTTGCCAGGCAGTGGTGGCGCATGCCTTTAGTCCCAGCACTCTGGAGGCAGAGGCAGGCAGATTTCTGAGTTTGAGACCAGCCTGGTCTACAAGAGCTACTTCCAGGACAGCCTCTAAAGCCACAGAGAAACCCTGTCTGGAAAAACAAAACAAAACAAAAAAGTCTTTTCTTCAACACTGGCTTTTATTTGTTTTGTTTCAGTTTGTTTCACTTTATAACTATATGAAGGTTCAGTTCAGCATAGAAAACAGAAACCATTCTAGGTATTTTAAACTGGAGGGAGTTAATTTGGGGAATTAGTGATTCCAAAATAATTGAAAGGACTTGTGGAGTGGACTCCCAGAAGCTGCACCAGAAGAGCTAGATCTGCAAGCTGAAATGGCTCTTACAAGAGGATTTCACGTCTCTAAGTTCTACTTATCATCGAAGACCTGGGGAAATGGCTCAGTGAAAAAAAAGTGTTTGGATGGTCTGAGTTTGATTTCCAGAGCTCACATGATGAAAGGAGAGAAGGACTCCTGCAAGTTGTCCTCTGACCTGCACATGTGCACACACAAATAAGTGACATGTTGTGAAAACAGAAAGCCAGAGATAACAGAAAGGCTTCTTCCTTCTTCCTGCCATCTGATGACTTAAGTGCCCCAATGTTAAGGGATCAGAGACACAGACCAGATCTCTAGACTTCTTGCTAGAAGAAAGCAGGAGCAGAGCACAGTAGCTCTGTGATCCAGCTACTGAGGAGGCTTAAGCAGGAGGACTGTGAGGTTCAAGCTTGCCTAAGTGAGTTCAAGGCCAGTCTCAAATAAAAAGTAGAAAGAATTCAATGTTATAGTACTTGCTCTAGGCTCTAGGCTTAATCTCCAGCTGTGCTCGCATACACGCATGAACACATGCACATATACAGAGAAGGAAGAGGGAACTGGGCCACCTGCCACCTGCCATTGGACTGTCCATCACTAAGTGGGTAATTCGAGGTTGGGACAGGGTGAAAGGATGAGACAGACCAAGTTTCAGCAGCACAAGTTTGGAACCACAATCATCTCAAACCAGTCCCGGCTCTAATTTGGAGCTAAGGAAACCAGGCTCTGAGAATTGCCGGAAGAGCAAAGCTAAAGTACACTGGGGAGAGAAAGGAGCCAACAAGATTATGGCCTCAAAGTTAAGGCTATAATGTTCTTGCTTCCCAGGAGTTATCTAAACGTAATAATCCAGGGCCTTGAGCACAGCGCGTCCCCCCCCCCCCGCCCCGGTAACAATGGCAGCTTCTCTTAACACTATCTGGTTTGCATCTGTGTGTGTGTGGCTCCATGCAGTCCACCTGCCATCTACCTTATGACCATCATTCGGGAACAAGGCCTAGAATTCCCCTGAGACATGTAAAAGAAAAACATTTGGAGTGTTTTCAAAGACTCATCTCAAGCAGGATGGCGAGGAGTCTAGGAAAGTTTTGCTGGAAAACATCAAGGAATTGATGCTTCCCCACTGTTGGTATCTGCTTCCTTCTGAAATAACAGATGTTTGGGCATCTCTCCTCTCCTGAGTCCAGGAGTCAGGAGACAGGTCCTGAGGGTTGTAAGGAAACAGTGGTATCTGCCGGTGTTCCAAATATATCACAAGTCCATTAAACATTATCCTTGTGTGTCTGTTGAGTGAATATAAAAATGTAAGGACATGGGGTGGCCTGGCTCCCTGGTCTCCTAAAGAGCTTTGGGATGGACAGCATATCCTGGGTTTAAAAGACTGGTCTCACAGCTCTGCTATAACTACTCTGTCATTTCTTAGTTGTGTGACCTTAGAACAATTCTACCTTCCTTCTGGGCTTATTCTTCCAGCTATAAAATGGGAGTAATTGTGTACTTATCTCACAAGGTGGTTAAAAAAAAAAAAGGTTGCCTGGGGTGATGATATGTGATAGATGCAAAATAGTGCCTGGTATATACTGAACTCTTGATAGATAGTATCTGTTAGTATTTTTGCAACAATTAACAGTACATGTGTTCTCAGGAATAGATGTCCTTTGTATTAATAACCAGGAAACAACAGGAAAGGGACAGTCTTCATTTGTACATGCTCAGGCACTTTCCGGGGTAATGGGGATCCAGGCCAGGTGAAGATACTCCTTGGAACCTGTTTCCTCCCTCTTAATAGTCTTCCTTTTTATGCCTAGCTCAGTCCCCTGTGGTTCCAATGGGCTTTTAACATGCCACATGGAGGAAGATGACATCCTGGTACTGAGGGAAGGAGGATGTGATATTAAGAGTCGGAAGATCAGCAGAATTTAGAACCATAATCTCTGACCTTTATGTGCCCTATCTCTTTCTCTGTTCTCCTTTCCCCAAACCCTCCAACTTCATCTACGTTTACTGAAGATCTACTCTTTAGCAAGCATTATGCCAGCACTGAGGGTACAGCATAAAAAGCAAGACAGCCCCTAACCTATATAGGCACATGAATAACACCTATAGCAAATTAAACCACACAAGCATTTATTTAATTACAAACATAATAGCTTCATCCAAGGAAAATGATAGGGAGTAATGAGGGTTGATGATGGGAAAACTTGTCCTCCCCTGAAAGTGAGGTACAAACAGGACCAGACTTGAAGAATGATTAAGAATCAGCCAGACAAGGAGAAGGAAGTTCCCTTGGCAGAAGGGAATTCCTGCCAGAATGGTAGATGATAACTTCATGGTGTGTTGCCTTGACCAGAGGTATTTGGTTCTCAACTGGGAACTCCCGAAAGAATAAATATTTAATGATGCCATCTGTGAAGGCATGTGACCTGCTGATAAACTCAGGAGACTTTCTCATTGGATTTCCAGCCAAACCATGTGGCTAAGGAGGTCTATCTCTGGGAATGGGGTGTGTGTGTGCGAGTGAGCAGACATGTGGGTGTTTCTTTGTGACAGTAAACATCAGTGCAGGTATGCATGGCTATATGCAGAGCTATAGTTAATAATTTTGGCATCTGGACCATGCAGCAGAAACATACATTGAAATTCAGGAGCACATCAGCTCCTGAATGGATGAGAGCAGAGAAAGGAGGCAACTCTTCCCACTACATAGAAGCCTCCAACAGTTGGGTTCCATGTCCTCAACACCACACATCCCAGGTCATCCATCCTGACCAAGTGTAGAACACAAACTAGCCAGAACTTCTACAGAAGAAGCATTGGTGTTGAAGGTGAAGGAGGAAAGAAGGCTTTAAAATTTATAATCTTTTGGAAAGTCATTCTTTTAAAATGTTGACCCTCTATATATTTTTTGTCCCTGGGCCCCTGGCGAGTGCAGTTTAACACTGAATGTACACATGCATATATGTGTATTGGTGGTATATGCACCTGCATATACACATGCACATATGTGTGCTGGCAGTATATGTTTGTGCAGAGTGGCAAGAATCCCTGTGAGCACTAGCATTCCCCTACTCTGTCCCACCCAGGGGCTCAGCCCTCCCACCATGGCCATCTCCACTGATCTTATGGTGCATAGAGGCTGGAATGATCTGCAAATCAGGCCTGAGTCCCTTCATATAAGTGACAGACTGAAAATGTACTGACGCAACAAGATAGACAGAAATAATATGCTCACATCCACCTCCATCCCATAAAGCGCGTGGAACCTGGACCCATTGCAGTGAATGAGCTTCAATAATTCATCCCAGCTGCTGATGTGGTATTGACATAAAGCTAATTTAACACTGGAGGAGCTGGGGAAAGTAAGGAGCAATTACGCCTTCACCTGCGGCATGGTCTTTCAGATAGCTCTGGTGCTGTGCAGGAAGCCAACTCCCAAAATAGGAAAAGTGCTAGAGAGGTCACTGACCCCCTTCTCTCCTTGAATACAGTTGACTTCCTGAAGATGTGTTCAGTTTTACCTTGTTCATAATCTGTGTGTGTGCAAGTAGAGGCTAGAGGTCGACCTCAGATGTCATTCCTCAGGAGCTGTCCACTTTGGGTTTCTTGAGACAGCAGCACCTCTCCTTGGCAAGGAGCTTGGTGAAAAGGCTAAACTGGCCACTGAACCTCAGGGAACCTACTGTCTGTCTCTTCCCAGATCTAGGATTATAACTACATGTCACCATGCCCGGATTGTTTAATGTGCATTTTGGAATCAAACTCAGGTCTGGCTCTCTTCCGGTCTCTTTGGCCTCGGCAGCTGAAGCAAGATGACGAAAGGAACGTCATCCTTTGGAAAATGTCGCAATAAGACGCACACGTTGTGCCGCCGCCGTGGCTCTAAGGCCTACCACCTTCAGAAGTCGACCTGTGGCAAATGTGGCTACCCTGCTAAGAGCAAGAGAAAGTATAACTGGAGTGCCAAGGCTAAGAGCGAAGCACTATCGGGACTGGGCCGATGAAGCACCTAAAAATTGTCTGTCGAAGATTCAGACATGTATTCCGTAAAGGGACAACACCTAAACCCAAGAGGGCAGCTGTTGCAGCATCCAGTTCATCTTGAGGATTTCAGTCAGTCATAAAAATAAAATGTTTTGGTTTCAAAAAAAAAAAAAAACCCACAAACTCAGGTCTCATGCTTGCAAGGCAAACACTTTACTGACACGTTATCTCCCATCATCCCCTGATGTTTTTTGAGACAGAATCTCATACAGCTCATACATTTTTTGTTTGTTTGTTTGTTTTTGTTTTTCAAGACTGTAGCTTTAGAGGCTGTCCTGGAACTAGCTCTTGTAGACCAGGCTGGTCTCGAACTCATAGAGATCCACCTGCCTCTGCCTCCCAAGTGCTGGGATTAAAGGTGTGAGCCACCAACACCCGGCTTGCTCATACATTTTTATGTGTTTGAATGTTGAGTCTTAGTGTGTGTGTGTGAACATGTATGTAAGCATATCTGTGTGCAGGTACACATATGTATGCATCTATGTAGAGGCCCAACGTTGGTAGCAGGTACCTTCCTTGATCACTGTCTATTTATTAAGGCAGAGTCTCTCAATGAACCCAGAGCTCATGAATTGGTCCCTGTCTCTGCCTCCCAAGTGCTGGTATTACAGGCAGACTGCCATGCCTGCCCAGTGTTACATGAGTTCTGGGGATTCAAATTCCTGCCCTTATGCTTGCATAGCAAGTATTTTACTCATTGAGCCATCTCCCCAGCCTTATCATTGAACTTTTAGACCTCCTGCCTCTACCTCCTAGGTTCTGGTATTGAAGGCATGCACCATCACACCTGGCATGTTGACAGAGACTTGAGCAGAGACTGACCACCTGTCTCTGGATCTGGACTTCTCAAGAGTCAAAAGAGATGTTTCTTTAAAACTTCTTTCTCTCTCACTTTCTTTCTTTCTTTCTTCCTTCCTTCCTTCCTTCCTTCCTTCCTTCCTTCCTTCCTTTCTTTCTTTCCCTCTCTCTCTCTCTCTCTCTCCTCTCTCTCTCTCTCTCTCTCTCTCTCTCTCTCTCTCTGTCTCCTCTCTCTCTCTCCAGGGTTTCTCTGTGTAGTCCTAGCTGTCCTGGAAATTGATCTGTAGACCAGGCTGGCCTCGAACTCAGAGATCCACCTACTTCTGCCTCTCAAGTGCTGGAATTAAAGGTGTGTGCCACTGTGTGCAGCTTAAAATTCCTAAAGAAATATATTCTATTTTTCTAGTCTGTCTCTGTCTCTCTCTGTGTCTCTGTCTCTGTCTCTGTCTCTCTCTCTCTCTCTCTGTGTCTGTGTGTGTGTGTGTCTCTCTCTCTCTCTCTCTCTCTGTGTCTGTGTGTGTGTGTGTGTAGCATGACTGTGGAGGTCAGAGGACAGTGTTCATGCAGGAATGAGTCAGTTCTCTTCTTCTACCATGTGGGTCCTAGGGATTAAACTCACTCAGGTCTCCAGACTTGGTGACAAGTGCCTTAACCCACTGAGCCATCTCAAAGACCTCAAGAGATGGTTCTTATGTTAGATAGATCAATGTATTTTCTGTATCTCTTTCCATGGAATAAAATCCCCTAGCATTTTCTATGGGATATGACAAGTGGACCAGTGAGGCTAGAGACAAAGAAAGCTATGACTGACATCCTAAATGATGTCCAACAATCCATTTCTTTTCCCTCAAAATAAACATCAGGTCTGTGGCAGTACAGTTGCAGAGCAGTTGCCTAGAATGCATAAAGGTCCCAGGTTCAGTTCTTAGCATCACAAAACATTAAATAAAAACCATTCATTTGACATCATAGAGATGCTGGAATTCTTATTTTCAGTTATTTAAAAAAATATGGAAAGGGCTAGGGATGTAGCTAAGTTGTACAGTGCTTGCCTGTCATGCACGAGGTCCTGAGCCCAGGACACAGCACCACGAAAACTCCCCCAGAAAACTCAGCATCTATTGGTATCAGATTCAGTGAACAGACTGGATCCTTGTCATTGGAGGGTTGGAAGCTCAGTGGGAGAGGAAGGCATCAAACGGGTAAACATGTGAAAGAGTAGATAATTGCAAATTATTGCCACCAGTCCTTTTTATTTCTATTTATTCATTCATCCATTCAGCTATCATTCCATCCAAGAGACAAAATAACAGTAAGTAACAGTTTGGAATGGCAATACCTCTCAGTGCCCTGAAAGGTGGTTTAGGAAGGCCAGAGGTAGAATAGACTCGGGCCGGGAAAGCTGTGTATCTAATGCTTTGCTTCTTCCTATAAGTAAGTGATTAAACTTGCCTGGAACTGGTGGGAGAAAAGGAATTAGGAGTGAGTGTGTCTGTGTTGGGGTGGGGGAAGGGGGCTCAGTTCAAATCCTGCCTCTGCCATTTTTAAATTGGTTGGGTGACCTTGGACAATTTATTTCTTTCAACTCTCAGTTGCCCCATCTGGAAAACGGAAATGATAACATCTCTTGCTTTATAGACTTGTTGTGAAAAATTAAGTGAAATAACATTCTAAAGTGCTTACCAATGCTCGGCATATGGTAAGTGTCAATAAATTACTATTATTGCTATTATGATTATCCTCAAGTGTCTTTATTGCCTCCAGGCTTTGACACAGTTTGTTCCATCTGCCTGGCCCCACCCTCTTTGCTGTATTCATTCACACTTGTCTTTTCAAGTAACACCTGAGACGTATTTCTCTGGGAAAGTTTCTAGCCTCTAGATCAGTATCTCTGTAGCGCATGGGAAGAGCATCACGTGAGACCCTTTGAGGATGCTCGGGGGACAAATCTTTGGCCACACAAGCCTAACAACCTGAAATCAATCCCTGGGACCCACAAAAGGTGAAAAGAGAGAATTGAAGCCACAAAGTTGTTCTCTAACCCACAGTGAACACCCTCTGATTGCCACCCTCAGTGTGGTACATGCATACTAATATTCTCAAACACACTCGACGGTTTGAGTGAGAATAGCCCCCATATGCTCATATATTAGAATGCTTGGTTCCCAGTTGGTGAACTGTTTAGGAAGAATTGGGATGAGTAGCCTTGCTGAAGGAGGTGTGTCACTGGAGGGTGGGCTTTGAGGTTTTAAAAGACCATACCATTCCCAGTTAACTCTCAGTTAATTCTGTGTCTGTCTCTGTGTCTCTCTCTGTCACTCTCTTTCTGCCTCATGCTTGTGGATCAGATGGAAGCTCTCAGCTACTTCTCCAACACCATGCCTGCCTGCTGTCATGCTTCCTACCATGATGGTCATGGACTCTGACCCTCTGGAACTGTGAGTCCCAAATTAAATGCTTTCTTCT
Source organism: Cricetulus griseus (assembly GCF_003668045.3). Classification (NCBI taxonomy): domain Eukaryota; kingdom Metazoa; phylum Chordata; class Mammalia; order Rodentia; family Cricetidae; genus Cricetulus; species Cricetulus griseus. The sequence goes on along the minus strand of NC_048595.1, from coordinate 199,427,297 downwards.
ATAAGTTACCTTGGTTATGATGCTTTGTCTTGGGAGTAGAAAGGTAACTAAGACATACATGCTCTCACACACATAATAAAAAAATTGAAAATCACTGTGTGAGACAGAAGATATAGCTCTTTAGATAGAGCTCTTGCCTAGTATATGAGAGGTACCTGGGTTCATACCCCCCACACACAAATAAATAAAATTTAAAAGGAAGAATCTCTCTCTTATTCTGTGTGTGTGTGTGTGTGAGAGAGAGAGAGAGAGAGAGAGAGAGAGAGAGAGAGAGAGAGAGAAAGAGTACACCCTCATGTGATAATAAAGCAGCTGCTCAGACTTTTGATAAAGTGCCATGGTCAGATGATGACATTTGAAGAAATGGAAACTGAATGAGACACACAGGGGCTTTCCTTACTATCTACAACTTCTTTGTAAGTCTAAAGCTATTCCCCCCAAAAGTTATTTTAAAATGGAGATTCTGTGCCAAACCACAGTGACATGTCATTTCATAGCACCAAAAGAAAGAGGAAAGAGAGAGGGAAAAAAACAATCTCAGAAAATAACAAGTATTAGTGAGGAGATGAAGAAATTGGAAACTATGCTTAGTTGACAGGAATGTTAAATGGTATGGTTTCTATGAAAACATAGTATGGTAGTCCTTCAAAAAATCAAAAATAGGACTGGAAAGTTGGATCTGGTGGTAAAGGCACTTGCCACACAAGCCTGGGGCTCTGCATTTGGTCCCTGGGACCCTCTTAAAGGTGAATAGAGAGAATCAACTCATGGAATTGTCCTCTACCTCCAAACATGCACTATCACACACACACACACACACACACACACACACACACACACACACACACACACACAGTAAATGAATAAATTTTTAAAGTTAAAACAGTCAACTTTAAATTATGTGTATGTTACCCATAACTTATGTGCTTATTTTTTTTAACAGCTCCTGGGCTCTGTCTCAGATCTTTTGATTCAGTGCAGGAATGAAAAAGTTGATCCCAAAGTCCATGTGAAACTGCAGAGGCCCTGGAAAGCCAAAACACCTTTGAAAAAAAGCAAAAAAACAAAATTGGAGGATTCACATGATGGGGAATGTCCTTCTGTACATATCTTCCTCTTATTGGTTGATAAATAAAACACTGTCTGGCCAATGAGGCAGGAAGATAGACAGGACTAGGACTAAGAGAATTCTGGGAAAGGTAGGGAGAGAGAGACCATGAGACAGTTGCCTTTAAGGACCAGGAAGAAAGGACACACCAGGTGTTCTCCAGTAAGATAAGACCACGTGGAAATACATAGATTAGTAGAAATGGTTTAATAATTAAAGCAGAGCTAGCCAATAAAGAAGCCCTAGTCATTGGCCAACAATTTTATAACTAATATAGTATCCATGTGTTTATTTTGGGGCTTAATGGCTGCAGGATCAGGCTGGGACAGAAAACTCACACTTCCTGATTTCAAAGCTACAATTACCAAAACAGTCTGATACTGGATTAAGGGTAAATATGTCTATCAAGATGATTGAATTGAAGCCGTGCATGTTGGCTCATGTCTTTAATCTGAGCACTTGGGAGGCAGGGACAAGTGACTTTATGTGAGTTTGAGGCCAGCCTGGTCTACATAGCAAGTTAAAAAAAAAAAGGTAATAGAATTGAAGGCTCAGGATAAATAGAATATAACTGTGGTTAACAGATTTGTAGTGAAAGTTTCAAGACCAAGATGAAACTCTTATGGTGCTGGGACAACTGGTTATCTATACACACAAAAAGTAAATAAATTGGAGGTTGGGCATGATAGCAAAGACATACTCTTGGCAATTGGTGATCTGAGGTAGGAAGGTCTCAGTTCAAGGCTAGCCTAGGCTATATGTCAGGACCTTATTTCAAAACAAACACATACCAAAAATCCCAGAAATTGGTGCCCTTATTTTGAGGGTTAATTTTTTATTTAAATTCTTTAATTACTACTCATTCACATATCCATTCCCCCCATTCCCTCACCCTCCCATCCTCCCATGTTCCCCCCCCAACCCCAAACCCCTCCCCCTCCCCAAGGATATTGAAGCCCTCCACCAGGGACCTTCAAAGTCTGTCATATCATTTGGGGGATATGCTGTATCTGGGCTGCAATAGTATCCTTCCATAGGGAATGGGCTCCCAAAGTCCATTTGTGCTCTAGGGTTAAAGACTGACTCCACTGTTAGAGGTCCCATAGACTGTCTTGGCCTCCTAGCTGGCACCCACATTCAGAGGGCTTGGTTCGGTCCAATGCTGTTTCCTTAGCTTTATGACTAGGGTCTCCATGCTCTCAGTTTCTGTGGGTTTCTGCAGCACCATCTTGGCTCCTTTGCTCATCCCTCCTGCCTCTCCACAACTGGATTCCAGGAGTATGGCTCAGTGTTTAGCTGTGGGTTCCTGTTTCTGCTTTGAACAGCTACTGGATGAAGGCTCTAGGAATGATAACCAAGGTAGACAGGTATGGAGAGAGGTCTGGCGCAGGGGAAATGTTAGGGGATCCACAGGAATGACCCCAACTAAGAATCCAAGCAGTGTTGGAGAAGATGCCAGTGATGGTTAATTTTGATTGTCAGTTTGATTGAATGTCGGAGCAGGTAAGAGACACACTTCTGGACTTGTCTATGAGGGTGTTTTCAGAGAGGCTTCATGGAAAAGGAAAAACCCACCCTGGATGTAGTCAACACCATTCCATAGGCTGTAGTCTCAGATGTCATGAAAAGGGGGAAGCTGAGCAGCAGCATTCATCTCTGTGTGTGATTCCTAACTACAGTCAATGTATGACCCCTAGTCCTGCTGCAATGCCCTCCCTGCTATAGCACTGTGAGCCCAGGAAAGCCCATCTTTAAGCAGCTTTTGTCGGGTATTTTGCCACAGCATTGTCTCAGGAAGTAACTAATATCCATCACCTGATACCATGTACAAAAATTCACTAAAGAGCTTCTAGGTGGTTGGACATTCCTGGAGAGGGCATGGATGTCCACCTCCATACCCACATGCCTTGATGTACCTATCTCTTCCACACAGCTGTTCATATGTACCCTTTAAAATATTGAGTCATAGACAGGTAAACATTATATGTCCACAGGGTATTCCTGTCAAGCATTTGACTTCTGCCAGAGCCCAGAAAGCCCAGAAACAAACTTGGAAGCTGGTTTCTCAAAGTAAGGACACACTCATGTAAGAAGGCATATCTAAGTGGGAGGTAGTGGTGCACGTCATTAATCCCAGCACGCAGGGAACAGAGGCAGGTAGATCTTTATGAGTTCGAGGACAGCCTGGTCTATAGAACATGATGTGTAGTTCCAGGATGGCCAGGGATACACACAGAAACCTTGTCTTGAAAGAACAAAACAACAAGAAGAAGAAGAGTAAGGACAAGAAAAAGGCGTATCTTCAATTAAAAGAAGGGCTATATCCCCTATCAGGGATTCCCAGATAGTCCATGAATGTCCCTCTCTGCAACAGACAATTGGAGCACTGTTGAATTGGTGAGTCATAAAACCCAGCAAGAAAGCAGCTTATAGTATACCTACATCAGCTTCAAAACCTTTCCTGTTCCATACCTGTGCTAGTTTCCTACTGGTATATAAAAGTTTGCCACAACTTAGTGGTGATAACAAAAACTCTCTATGGACCTAAATATAAGAGCAGGAACTGTAAAAAGCTCTTCTACTAAAACAGGAGGGCAACCTTTCATGACCATGAATTCAGCTATGGTTTCTTTTCCTTTTTTCTTCTTTTGAGAAAGATTCTCACTAACCCAGGTTAGCCTCCTAAATATGTCAAGACTACAAGCAACAAGGCCAATGATACGGTGCAGAGGGTAAAATGTTGTCTGCCAAATGTTCCAAGCTGCATTTGATCTCCATGACCCACAGGTTGTCCTCTGACCTCCACATTTGGGCTGTGGCACATACATGCCCACCAACAGGCAGGAATGGTGCTGGAAGAGTAGCTGAGAGCTTATATCTTTTCTATAGTTATTAGGCAGAAGCGAGCAAGACTGGGCCTGGTGTGGGCTTTTGAAACCTCAAAGCTCACTCCTAGTGACACACCCCTTCAATAAGGACACATCTCCTAATCTTTCCTAAATAACTGAGAAGCAAATATTCAAATGTATGAATCTATGTGGGCCATTCTTATTCAAACCAGTACAGTATCTCTCCAAATAATACATGCAAATGGTCATTAGAGACATGAAAAGATGCTCTAAGACATATAAATGGCCAGTAGATACATGAAAAGATGCTCATTATCACTGGTCATTACCGAGGTGCAGATCAAAGATACCTGAGCCACTGCCTCACATCCATGATGACAGTTACAGTTAATGGGAACCACAAGTGTTGCCAAGAATATATGGATGATGGTTATTTGTGTATTGCTACAGAAACCAAAGTGGAACAGCCAAAGAATCAACACCAAAGTGGTTTGGTGACTCTTCAAAATGTTAATATAGAGCTGAGTGTGGTAATGCAGACCTGCAATCCTGACTTGGATAATGTAGGCAGAAGGACAGGGGAGTTCAAGAGTTCAAGACCAGCCTGGGTTACATGAGACCCTGTCTACAAACAAACTAACAAAATGCCCCAAAAATTTAACAGAGAATTACTATATTTCTGGGTGTGGACACAACAGAATTGAAAGCATCTAACCAAAAAAATGTGTTATAGAAGTAATCTGCAAATAATCTACCCAAGAATGTTCATAGCAATGATGTGTTCACAATAGCCAAAGGGTGGGACCTACCCAAATGTCCATCAGTGGATGAGGGGCTGGCTGAAACAAAGGAATGAAATATTGACTTACCGTATGGATATGCCTCAAAAACATATGAAGTGAAAGAAGCCAGATACAAAAACTCATATACTATTCCATTTTATTTACATAAAATATCCAGGATCCACAAGTCCACAGAAATAGACTACAGGTTACTAGCTGCCAGGAGAGAGAGCTGGAGTGGAGTGCCTGGTTCCTAAGGGTAGAATGTCTTTGATGGCTGACTAAAGTGTTTTAGAACTAGATAGAGGCATGATTGCACACCATTAGAAAAACACTAAAGGGCGCTGGAGTATGTGTGCACTGATTTTTTTCCTTAGCTACATTTTATCTATTTTTTAAAAGCAGATTACTTGTGCCCCACTTTCAATTTTATTTTACTTTATTCATTAATATTGTGTGTGGGAGAGTGCAGGCTCCTGCATGCCATGGCACTTGTGAGGATGGATGTTTTCCTTTCTCCCTGGGTTCCAGGAATCCAACTCAGCTTGACATGCTTGCTTAGGAAATGCTGTCACCTGCTTAGCCATGTCACTGGTTGAGCCCTATTTTCAGAGATACATATTTTCACTTGATATGGATGGCATGAGGTCCAGGGGCTGAATTTTTTGACAAGGAGCCCAAACTTTTGGTCCAGAGAGAAGCATCACTAAACTACCTTGAGCCTCCTATCTGTTGGGCGTGAGAGTACACACTGTAACTCATGCATTCAGGAGGCAGGACCAGAATATTGAACCCAGTCTGGGCTACATAGCAAAACCTTGCCATAAGCAAACAAACCAACAAACAACCTCCTACCCCCATTAATAGATACTTGAGCGTCTCTTTGCTAACATAAGTCATAATTATAAACGTTCTGTACCTCTTTCCCCTGTACTGGCTAGTTTTATGCCATCTTGACACAGACTAGAGTCATTTGGGAAAAGGGAGCCTCACTGGAGAAAATGCCTTTATCAGATAGGCCTATAGGCAAGCCTATGGAGCTTAACTAGTGATCAAGGTGGGAGGGCCCAGCTCATTGTTGGCAGTGCCACCCATGGACCCATGGTCCTCAACAGTATAAAGAAGCAGGCTGAAGCCAAGCACAATGGCACACACCTTTAATCCCAGGACTTGGGAGTCAGAGGCAGGCAGATTTCTCTGTGAGTTTGGGACCAGCCTACATAGACATATAGTGAATTTTAGGACAGCCAGATCTACATAGTGAGATCCTGTCTCAAAAAACACAACAAAACAAAACAAAGAAAAAAGAAAGGTAGGAAGGGAGAGGGAGGGAGGAGGGAGGAGGAGAGGAGGGAGAGAGGAGAGAGAGAGAGAGAGAGAGAGAGAGAGAGAGAGAGAGAGAGAGAGAGAGAGAGAGAGAGAGAAAGGAAGAAAGAAAGCCATTATGAGCAAGCCAGTAAACAGCACTCCTCCATGGCTTCTGCATCAATTCCTGCCTCCTAGTTCCTGCCCTGACTTCTCTGAATGACAGACTACAAGCTGTGATGAAATAAACCCTTTCCTTCTCAAGTTGCTTTTTGTCATGGTGTTTTATCACAGCAATAGAAACCCTAATAAAACATGACCTCCAAAAAATCCCAGAAAAAATGCCCCTAAATTGTAAACTTCATGAAGATATTATTTATGCCTTCCTTGTTTATCATAATAACCTCAGTATCTATAATACCTAAAAAAAGACACCGGGATATTATACAGTGTCTGTAGACACAGGGTGAAATGTTGTGGGGTATCCACCAGAGAAGATTGCTTGTTCATGGGTTTAAGACAATAGAAAATCTATTAGCTTGCCAGCAACTACACTGAGTTCTCAGGATCCCAAATCCTCAATAGCCTTTCTCAGGGCAAACTTTTAAATAAATACATACATACTCACTCACACATGCACACACGCACACGTGTACACACCATATTCTGAGTTGACATACTTCAGTTAACAAGAACAGTTAGCCAGAAGCATAGCTATAGAAGCCAAAAAGGACAGTTAGTACATTTAGAGACTTTCCCAGAACTATGGCTTTGATGGATTAGGTCTTTGTTTTCACTTTGGCAGGTGGTACTGTCTACATGCTGAGATTTATGGCCTGCGTGGTACTTCCAACATGGCATCAGTTGTGCTAAGGTCTGGGGACCCCTACAGTATTGAATGACTGAACTAAGTAAACTAGAACAAATAAGAGTAAAGTGAAAGAAATCCTAAAAGGTCAAGAGCCCAAGCATCCAGTGTTGGTTATGGGTTCAGGCATTCAACATCTTGTGTCTGGTACTTTTCGCTGACCAGGGGAGTGTCAACACACAATGTGGAAACAGGTGGTGCTGTAGTTTCAAATATCAGTCCCAAAACTCAATTTGAAATTTGTCGTTGTAACTATCTTAAGTGGAAGACCTTCAAGAAATGATTAAGGGCTGGAGAGATGGCTCAGTGGTTAAGAGCACTGACTGTTCTTCCAGAGGTCCTGAGTTCAATACCCAGCAACCACATGATGGCTCACAACCACCTTAAATGAGATCTGCATGCAGGCAGAAGACTGTATACATAATAAATAAATAAAATATTTTAAAAAAAGAAATGATTAAGTCATGAGGGCTCTGACAGCAGGTTTATCACTCTCTCTTTCTTGTCTTGTCTTTCTGTTTGGCTTGCAATGCCCTTCTGCCATGTTAGAGTGCAGCAGGAAGGCCCTTGTCAAACACGGCTTCTTGATCTTGAATTCTCTAGCCTCTAGTACCAAGAGCAGAACACACTTCTATTGTTTGTGCCCCCATCTGTGGCATTGTGTTATAACAACACAAAGTAGACAGACACTTGGGAAAAGGAGCTGTTCCCAGTACCCCAAACTAAGTTCTGTCTGGGGTGGTCTATCTTGGAGCTAATGGCTAGCTTGACCAGAGAAGTCTTGGCTCTGAGACCCTCAAAAGGCTTGTATCCAGAGGTGCACTGTTCTGCTGGCATCTCCTGGCTAGAAGACTCTGGCCAGATTTCCCTGGCCTCTCTGGCTGATTCCAGTGCCTTTTGGCTGGGTGAGCACTCTTACTCTTGGCCACTGCCACGGTACCTTTAGAGCACAGTCAGCAGAATGGCTTCCCTCACCATCAATGAGCTGGGCCTGGGCCAACCCACTGTCGCCTGGGCTGGCTTCTGAAGTCTCATCAACACTGCAGGAAGCATGATACAGCCAAGAGGGTTTAGGTGAGACATCCAGGGGTCTACTGGAACGGCAGACCTGTTCCCTTTCTATGGCCAACAAGAATGAGGTTTTCTCCTTTCGGCTCTTATCCATCTCCTCTAGATCCTCTGGAGTCAACCAATTTTCCTGTCCCCTCCCTTCAAGGCTTCTCTGGGGGCTTTAGAGTAATGTTTTCCAACTGTGTGCTGAGTTTGTAACTGTCCGTTTCGCTAAATCAGTAAACGCCGCCTACTTCCACATATACATACACACAAAAAGAGGCAGTCAATGCTTCAGAGTAAAGGACTTTCTTAATTTTATCAGTGACTAATTATGTGGCCTTCTCCAAGGCTTCAAACCATCCCCTCAACATGAAAAACTCACTTCCACTGAGTGCCTACTACTCACCAGGCAGGACTGATTAGAGCTTTAAATGCATTATCTCCTTCAGCTCTCACACAACCTACCAGTTATGTCTAAACAACTTTATTGTGAAGGGTAACAAATGCAGAAGATAAAGTGTTCATATGAGCAGTTAACTAATTATCCCCCACATTATCATATGGTTATCTATTACATATGTCTGTGATGGGCATTTTCTGTCTTTGTGTGTGTGTGTGTGTGATTTGGGGATCAAACTAGGGTTCCATCCATGCAAGGCAAGCATTCTACCATGGAGCTATAGATCCAGAATCCTTGTTTTTTCTATTTTTGAATTTGTATATGAGATGTATGCTCTATTTCAGCAACCTCAAGGACAAATTATGGATTGGATGAGTAGGCTTTAGTTTACCAATGAAGTTATAGTTTCAGCCTCGGTGGCTTTTGGGCAAAGTGAAGAAGAACATTCTTTTATATGATCTAATTTTTTTCACTGAACACATTTTGAGTGTCCACTTCCTACACAGCTCTAAGCACATGCACCAGTATTGTGTGGTTAACCATTCAAAGAGCTTCCAAAAAACTGCATGTGTGGGCAAACGTTATAGATGTGTGCAAAGATTCAATAAGCATAGAGTCAAATCAGTCTCATATGCAGCTGCATGTGCCCAGAACATATAAAGAAGATTGAGCTGGGTGAGCTACGCATAGGGAAGGAGTATCAACCTCCAAGAATATTGTACTATAGTCTAGTGCTATACTTCAAGTGACCTCAGGTGTTGCAGAATTCTGTCCTCCTGGCATGACATGGCTGTTGTCCAATTGTACTTTTGGCAGCTATGAGAATATGAGGTTCACACAAGATTGGGCCCATTAACAGCAATAACAGAGGGAAGAGAGCTTCACAAGGCTCTGCCCCTCCCCAAAGATAAGTACATAGGCAGGTGATGGTTGCTGGGAGAGAAACTTTTCTTTAGTGGTGTAGTTGCCCACAAATTGATAGTGTTCCTGTAGATAAACCATCACCCATGTTCCTGATTAAACTCACTGGTCTACCAAGCTAGACTTAGCTAAAATTGTTTCTTTAGTCTGTGATTGGTATCCTATCTGGGATGAATAGACATTTGTTCATCGAAGGAAATGTTCACACAACATGGGAAGTTCCATTCTGCTCAGAACTGACTTAACAGCTGAAGATAAGGACAATAATAGGTCTTAATAGGCGTGGTCTTTGGACACTGTGGCTCTTAACAAATACTCCTATCCCATAATCAATAGGGCTCTTTGGTGGGTGGGGTGAGACAGGGTCTCACTATGTAGCCTGACTGTCCTGGAAGGCTCTATGAAGACCAGGCTGGCCTCAAACTCAGAGATCTGCCTGCCTCTATCTCTTGAGTGTTGGGATTAAAGGTGTTTACCACCAACCACATCTGGCCTTATAGGGCTCTTAATGTCTCAAAGTATCTTCCAATAGAATAGGTGCCTATAAAGGTGACGTCTCCCTGTCTGTCGGAGAGGCCAGTATGGATTAGGTAAGGGACTCAATAGGATGACTTCTAAATTTCCCCCCAAGTTTGAGCCTATTTTCCAAGTTCAATGAATATTGTTCTCAATTAGCCATCATTTTGAATCACTAACTTCTAGTCTTTTCTTTTGCCTCATGAAAAAAGAAGCTCTGATCTTTGCCAGACTAATGGTTTCAGTTGAATTTTTGGGAGGAGCTGGAATGGCCAGGTCTGTAGAGATGTGGGTTTGGGTGGAGATGAACAATGCCCTAATTTGTTTCTGCATCGGTTTCCTTATCTGTAAAACATACTTGTATCAAAGATGTAGCAATTATTCTCTTTTTATATGTAGGAAACTCAAAACACTAAAATGTTAATTTGTTCAGGAATTCCCTCTGGAAAGATTCAGTCTGATTCCAGAGTTGGAGTTTGTAATTACTGATGAATCACTATTGAGGTGGAAGGGTAGCAGATGGGGGGGGGGATGCACCATCATATTAATATTGATGTCCACTATTAGATGCTTCCCGGTACCCAATGTGTCAAAAGGAAACTGTATGTTAGTAAGAAAGGAACAGAATGTAGTATTGAGAGTTAGCAGGAAGCACAAGGAAAAGTCAGCCAGTGTGCACTCACTCCTCTTCCTCCCTCTCCCTCTATCCCTGCCCTTGGAAGGCTCGAAGAGGCAGAATCGCCTCTGCTAGCACAGGTCTGCAGCGCCGACCCCCATCGAGGATGCCCAGCGCTCCCTCTACAGGACGCCACCGCATCTCCCTGCCCCCAGCAGTCAAGGCTTGGAAGAGGGAGCAGGACTGCAGCGGTTGCCACGGTTTATGCTTCTCCAGAGCTTCGAAGCGAGATTTCCCCAAAAAGTCATATTAAATAAATAAAGGGAAATTCAGCAGATGGGAACATGAATCAATGAAAACTCCCATATGAGTGTGAAGATTTATGTCAAAAAACAAAACATCAACATCTGGGAGCTGCCGCGTCTCCTCTTGGTTGTTCGTTTGGAATGGATTCTTGGTGCTGTTTTCTCCCTCTTTCTGGCTGTGAGAGAAAGCAGAAAGAAAAAAACAGCCAGAAAGAATGGAAACCCATTTTTAAAATAGTCGTTTTAAATCAGAAACGAAAGCCCGTTTTCCACCCAACCCCTACCCTCTAGGCGGGAGGGGATGTAATGCTGGAGACCGGGCTGTGGGCTGGCTCCCGAGCCTGGGACCGAGAGACCCCTGCTGGACGCCGCGGGACGCCCCTGCCACCCTACCAAGGCAGCTCGAGGCTGCGGCCCGCACAGCTGCGGCGACAGCGAGCGTGCACACGCACTAGCGCCCTCCGCACTGCGGTCGCGTCCCACGCGGGCGGAAGCCCAGGTCCGCGATTCTGTGACAGCTTCTCCGGGCGGTCAACCCCGCAGCCAGGGAGCTCATGCCCGACCCACGGGAGCCAGGGCTGCTAAGGAGTAGCGTGCAGTCGAGAAGTTCGCCCTCGTTTAGCTCTTTGGCGGCACTACACAGGGGTTAGGAGGGAAGGTGCTGGGTCCTGATGTCTGTATTCAAATCCCAGCTTCTACAGCCCGCTGATCGCCTTTGAGCAGATTTACCTTTCCGAGGCAGCGTGGGAATAACAGTAACAGGCTCCTAGAGGATTGTGGGTGGTAAATGACAAAAGCACACAAAGTGCTTAGCACAGAGTACATATACACAAAATTGAATAAATGAGGGCTATTATCATTAGGACAGAGGCTTACATCTCTCATTGTGGCTCTGCGGGATGCATTCTCCCAGCTCTGCAAAGGTCTTGACCCACCCCATCACTCGGCTACAGCTGCGCTAACCTTGTCTTTTGCCCGATAGCCCATTCCCTTTTGCCTGATGCTTTCTGTGGAAGGTTTTTTCATTTTCTGCTTCAACATAACCTACACTTCACATCATCCAGGAAAGTCTTACTGCCTCCTCCCTCCCCAAAATGTGCTCTGTACTAGCCTGGGCTTCTCCTTCCTTGCAAGGTTCTTGGATGAAATGCATCCTTAGCTTAGTTATATGCTTAATGTCCATAATCTGACGGTTTGCTCCATAATGTCAGTAGCCTAATCTATTGCGGTCCTTGCAGTATTCTTGGCCCCCAGGCCAAGCCAGTGACAATAGTTTCTTCAAGTGCAGTAAACCACCAGATTGGCTCCTCTCCCTCCCACCCTCTTTTATCTCCCTCCCTCCTCCATTTCTCTCCTTCTCCTCTCCTCTCCCTTCACTTCCTCTTCTTGAGACAGGGTCTTCACTATGCAAACCAGTCTGGCAAAACTTATGGAGGGCTGCCTGTCTCTGCCTCCAGAGTGCTGTGATTAAATAGCCACACCACCACACCTGGCTTATTTTTCTTCATTTATGTATACTAGCATTTTGCCTGGTATATGTGCACCATGTGGTAGCCTGGTGCCCCTGTAGGCCAGAAGAATGTGTCAGATACCCTGGAGTTGTGAATCACAAATGGGAGCTTGGAACCAAACCCAGGTCCTCTGCAAAGGCAGCCAATACTCCTAATTGATGAGGCACCTGGCTTGTCTCTGTATTCTGGGTCTCCTATACTGCCTCACTTCCTTCCAACAGTAACTTCATATTCCTATTGCCAAATAGCCAGGCCCTGTGCTGGGCACCAAGAATACAGACGTATATAATTTTATCTTTGACCTAGTGGTTCTCTGGCCCAAAGGTGGAGATGGATATGTGACCAGAGGGCAACAAAGACAGAGAAACAGGGTGAGAGGGTTCTACAAGAACAGGGCTGGGACTGGAAAGATGGCTCAGCCGCTGGGAGCACAGCTGAGAGCACTGGCTGCTCCTACAGAGGACCCGGCATGCACATGGCAGCTCACAACTGTCTGTAACTCCAGTTTCAAGGGATCTGACACCCGTACACCAATGTACATAAAATAAATAATTTTTTTTAAAAAAATAAAGAATTGGGCCCTTGACTCCAGGAGGTAAAAGTGGACCAAGTTGAGTACTTTCTCTACATTGCCATAGTAAAACCCAGAGCCAGTATGAAGGCCTATCATTATCCCTGCTACACAGATGAAGCATAAAGGAGTTAACTCGCCTAGGGCCACAAAGATAGTAATGGCAGCAGAGGGATTGAAATGGGCGGGTTCTGACTCAGAGCCAGAGCTCTGAACTACTTAGCCATGCTGCCTGGAAGCAAACAGCTGTGAGGCTGCTCCACCCCCAGTTCTGTGCTGGTGGGAGTGAGAGCTGCAGTCCAGAGGCAGGAGAGCCACCTCCCAGGAACAGGCAGGGAGAACAGGGTTGTTGGACCAGAGGAAGCCAAACACTAGGTTCCAGCATAGAACCTAGTGAGAAATGCTCAGGAGGGTGCCAAGGGGACCTCAGCAGAGCCGGGAGCACCTCTGGCTTCTGTGCCAGCCGTGGGGAAGGCCCCAGTTTGAGCCTGGCACAATGCCCTGAGGGTGCTGCATTCACCTCTCACCTCCTGCAAGTGCGGCAGATCTTGCTACATCTTTCACCACGCCCAGCTTTTTAAAGGCTGGATTCACATCCTCTCTGATGCTCTTCAATGGCAGCTGCACCTAGATCCTCAGAGCTGGTTTAGCTGCACAGGCTTTGGGAGTGGGGAAGAGAATCCTGCTCAGGGTCTTCTGAGGCCTGGCTGAAGCCAGTCAGGGGTTTCTTCAAGGAGCTGATGAGACCACCTATCTTTTTCAAGTTTTCCTGTCCCCCAGCAGTCAGAAGCCTGCATCCTCCCCAATATCTGAGATTTCTTTACTTTCTTAAATTACATTTATTGTGTGAGTATGCATGCCATAGCACGTGCATCAAGGTCAAGGGCAGAGGGCAGCTTGTAGGAGTAGCTTCTTTCTACCACGTGGGTCCCAGGGATAGAACTCTGGTTGTCAGATTTGGTAGCCAGTGCTTTTACCTACTAAGACATCTCACCAACCTTTATTTCTTTAAAAACATTTTTTAAGGGCTGGAGAGATGGCTCAGTGGTTGAGAGCACTGGCTGCTCTTCTAGAGGATCTGGGTTCAATTCCCAGCACCCATATAGCAGCTCACAGTTGTCTGTAGCTCCAGTTCCAGGGGGTCCAACACCTCACACAGACACACATGCAGGTAAAACACCAATGTACATAAAATAAGTCATTAAAATTTTTAAATTAGATTTATTTATTTTTGTATGAGTATTTTGCCTCTATGTATGTCTATGCACTACAGTATTATAGATGGTTGTGAGTCACCATGTGGGTGCTGGGAACTGAACCTGAGTCCTCTGCAGGAATGAGTGCTCTTAACTGCTAAGCTATCTTTCCAGTCCTCCTCCCCCTTTAAAACTAAGGTAGAGTCTCATGTAGCCAGGCTAGTCTCCACTTTGCTATGTAGTTGAGGACAAGCTAGAATGTATGACCCTCCTGCCTCCACCTCCCAAGTGCTTGCATCACAGGTGTGTGATACCTCATTCAGTTTTATTCAGTGCTGAGGAATGAACTCAGGGCTTTGTGGAAGCTATCAATTACTCTACCAGCTCAGCCCCATGCCCAGCCTCAAGTATCTGGAGAACTCTGATAGGTGGTTCTGAAGTCACTGTAGAACAGCTAACAGAAGTAGCTAGAAGGTGAGAAAGGACTGACAGTCAGTAAAGAGAACAAGAGTGATCATTGTCACTATTCACTGAGGCCTTTCTGTGTGTCAAGCAGTGTACTAAGGACCCCATTTCACAAAAACAATTGATAGAGGTAACCTAACAAGGTGGGGTCATCTCAGTGGAAGCTGGACAGGAGACACATTCAAGCAAGTGCCTGATGCAAGACAGTGATTTTTGCAGGACCTGGGGATCAGTTGGTGTGAGAGTGTCTGACACCTTTGGTGTCTCTGTACAGATCACAAGAAATCTATCAGGCAGTCTGCAGAGGGGCACACTCAGTTGGCTCCTGAATCCACATTTCTGATCTTTCTTGGGCTCCAGCTGTATTCTGCTCTTGGTATTCCTTAGATCTCATTCTCCTCCAGAGTCTGATGCAACTTTTACAGATGCTAGCTTCAGTGAGTCTTCAACATTTACAGTGGCAGTCCAAACTAACATAGGGAAGACAGAAAGGGAGTTGAGCCAACCCAGAGTTCAAGGTTGCTTTCCTGGATCACTTGGAGAAATGCAGACAGAAATGGGGAAGTAGGATGGTGAGTCTTTGTAGGTAAGATTGAAGGAGTAATGTGGCCAACCCAGTCAAATACTCTGGGTCCAAATGGATCCTGGTGGCTAATTGGTGGGGGGAGGCTCTGGTGGCCCTAGTGCCCAGTGCAGCAGAAAGACAAAGATTGAAGCAGAAAGACAGAGACTGACATGGATGACTAGGCTGAAAAGCCAGGGAGTCATACAGAAACAAGAGGCAATATTCATGTTGAGAAATTTGGCAGTGGCGACAAAACAAAAACAACAACAACAAAAAAAAACCAACCAAACAAACAAAAACAGACTTATAACTAAAGAAGGAGTATCAACTAAAAGACTTGGTCAAGATAGGAAAGGCCTGTGCATATTTCATAGGCAGAAAGCAAAGACTTAATGAAGAGATGAATGCGTTGATATGAGGATGAAGATAATTATAGTGGCAAGGCTATAGGAGAGATGGGGAAGGCATGGGACTGACACCGTTTGGCTCAAAACAAAGAAGCTCAAACTTCTCCAACTGAGTTTGGGTTCGTGTCATGTCCTCCAAGTCACAACTGTGCCCTGTATTTATTTGTATGGTGTGTGACTAATGTCCAAGTATGTTCACAGTGGCTCTCAAGTTCTCTTCTCCTCCTCCTCCTCCTCCTCCTACTTCTTCTTCATCATCATCATCCTGTTTAGTCACCACTCATTGATCATAATCATCACCACCATCACATGTAGTCACCACTCACTGTGTTTTCTCATGAGAAAACACATGAGTGTACTACTTTCATTAGTCCTGTGATACAGATAAGAGAACTGAGGAAGGGGCTGGAGAGATGGCTCAGAGGTTAAGAGCACCGCAGCTCTTCCAGAGGTCCTGAGTTCTATTCCCAGCAACCACATGGTGGCTCACAACCATCTGCTATGAGATCTGGTGCCCTCTTCTGGTGTGCAGATATACATGGAAGCAGAATGTTGTATACATAAAAAATAAATAAATTCTTTAAAAAAAGAGAGAGAGAGAGAGAGAGAACTGAGGGAAAAGATAATAACTAATCTGACCAAGATAACCAGGCTGTCAGTGGGAGCACTGTTTCGGAAGTCACACAAGCCCCCCCACCCCCACTTTTCTGCGATGCTTCCTGACATTTCAAAGAGTTGAAAATGGCCGCCTCCAGGGAGCCAGACTGAAGGATAGAGAACATGTAGCAGAGGTCTGCGGCTTTTTGATATAACCCTTTAGTACTATTTGACTTTTCACTAGAGTGGAAACTCTTTTAACGACCTTCCCTGCCCTCTTCTATATTACCTTTTCATTGGTAATGAAAAGATAATTTCAATTTCATATATCTTTTTATCTGAGAGGTCAATGGCATGCTCCTTGCTCCTTGCCAGCAGGTTCTTCCTCAGCACACTTCACACCCAAGTATAAATTGTTTGACCACCTGACCAACCTCATGTCCAGGTTCCTACCAGGCAGCAGGTTTCTTCCAAAAATAAATGAAACAAAACAAAACATTTGTAAGAAGGAGTTTGCATTAAAAAAAAAAAAACAAAAAAAAAAACAAATCCCCCTAGTAAAAAGCAAAAAGAACTGATAGCAATGCTGAGGTAATGACTCAGCCTTCTCAGTGACAAATGTGAGGCTGCTGGCCCAGAAAGGACAGTGACAATGAGGACTTGATCACTTTCCTGGACCCAATCTATCCCACACAGCAGCTACAGATACACATACACACAATCCCTAGTCTTTATCTTTTATTTATTTATTTATTTTGAGATAGGGTCTTACACATCCTAAACTGACCTCCAATCTGCTATGTATCTGAAATTGACCTTGAATTTCTGATCCTCTGGACTCCACTTCCCTAGTGCTGAGATTACAGGCATGAAGTCCTGGGGAATAGAGCACAGGGCAAGCATTTTTCCAACTGAGCTACATTCCTTCACCCCAGCTATTATCTCTAGCCCACCCAAGGAGACTGGAGACATGGTTTGGTAGGTAAGAGAGTTTGCTGAGGACCTGAGTTCAAATCTCCAGCAGTCATATAAATAGCTGCGCATGGTTGTGCATTCATGTAACAATTCCAATGTGGGGAGTGGTGACAGACAAATCCTACTAGCTTGTTGGCCAGCCAGTCTACCCAAATGGAAGCTTTTGGGTTAGTGAAAGTCCCTGTCTTAAAGGAATAAGGTAGAGAATGATAAAGGAAGACATTCAACATCCTTTATGGCCTCTGGATGCATGTGCCTGGGAACACACACCCACCTGCATGCATATACACAGGAAGAAGAAAAGAAGAAGAAAGAGTAGGGAAAGGAGAAGAAAAAGAAAGGAGGAAAAGGAAGAGGAGTTGTTATTGTTGTCATTGTCATCCTATTTGGGACTCCTGCACAGTCCCTACTGTAGAGCCTGCTAGTCCAAGGAGCCACACTTTCTCACATTCATGGTCTGGGATCTTCCTCTTCTGATGTGGGATGTTCTGCTGTATTTAGATTTCTCTTATTGGTTGATGAATAAAACACTAATTGGCCAGTATTGAGGCAGAAAGTATAGGTGGGGCTTCAAGAATTCTGGGGAGAGGAGGCAGAGAGAAGCCGCCAGAAAGATGCCACGCTGTGAAAAGAGTAACATGCTGGATTATGGGTAAACCACAGCCCCGTGACAATACATAGTTTAATAGAAATGAGTTAATAATTAAGAAAGAGCTGGCCAATGAAAAGCCTGAGCCATTGGCCAGAAAGTTTAAATTAATATGTCTCTGTGTGTTTACTTGGGACTAATTGGCTGAGAGAACAGGCTGAAAAGAAACTCTGACTACACCCTTCCTCAATAATTTGGGGCTGGCCTTCTAACTTGCTTTAACAAACAGAGCACAGAACGGAAACAGCCCAGGTTCCAGGCCTACTTTTTGAGACACCTGGAAGTTCTACTTTTGTACACTCTGAGCCACTATGTATATAAGAAGTTCAGCTGCCCAGACAGAGAGACCATGTGGAGTCAAGAGGTCCTGAGACTACACGAAGATGCCCAGCCTTTCGGTTGCCCCAGCTGTCTTCATGACTTCTGTTCCAGCTGCCATCTAACTACAACCTCATGAGAGACACCAAGACCAGCAGTATTGCTCAGCTGAGCCCCAACAATTTACAGAACTAAAGAAAATAATGACAGTTCTAAGCAACAAAGATTTGGAGTGTTTGTTATGCTGTAATAAATAACTAAGTGCCATTCTGTATTTTAATTGCCTACTGTCTTTGTTTGCACTACTACATTGCTTCCTCGGTGAGGACGGGGTTCTGTTTTTATAATTTTTCTTTATTCTTGGGAATTTCATACATATATACAGTGAAATATGGTTGTATACACTTATACACTCCTCACTTCCCTCTCCAAGCTCCTTTGTATCTCTCCAACACATCTCCTTCTCAATTTCAAATCTTCTTTTTCCTTTGATAGTCCATAAAGTTAAATCAGCACTGCCCATATGTACACGGATGTGAGGCCATCCCCTAGAGCACAGGAAACCCACCAGCAACCACATCCTCAAAAAACAATATTCTCTCTCCCAGTTGTCAACTGCCAACTGCTCCTCATATAAGGGGTGGGGCCTGGAGGGCACCTCTCTCAACTATATCAGAATTTTAGCTGGCTTGATTTTGTGCCCGTAACCACAGCTGCCATGAGTTCATGAGTGCGATAGCCACGTCATGTCCTGATGACAGCTATCACAGCACCGCCCACCCCCCCATCCTCTAGCTCTTGCATTCTTTCTGCCTCCTCTTCGGAAATCTTCCCTAAGCCCTGGGGGTTGGAAGATGAGCTGGGGGTTTAGAACTGAGCACTCAGTCACTTCTCAGCACTGGATCAGTTATTTACCTCTGCACTGACTGCTACCCACTGAAAAAACAACTCACTGTGTAGACTAGGCTGCCCTCAAACTCATGACAATTCTACTCCACTTCCTGGGATTATAGGCCTGTGCCACTACACTAGGCTACATTCACTTTTTTTTTTTTTAAAGATTTTATTTATTTATTATGTATACAACATTCTGCTTCCATGTATATCTGCACACCAGAAGAGGGCACCAGATCTCATTACAGATGGTTGTGAGCCACCATGTGGTTGCTGAGAATTGAACTCAGGACCTCAAGAAGAGCAGTCGGTGCTCTTAACCTCTGAGGCATCTCTCCAGCCCTACATTCACTTTTTAAAGTTGTTAAATATTCTAGGCATTCTCTAGCACTGAATAAACTCTCATAAACTTGATTAACATAAATTTAAAATGTCTACAAAAATAAAGACAACAACAAATGTCTACAATCCTCCCTGTTGTAAGAACAGAATGGCTTGTATACACATCGCAAGAAGTGATTTGCTAGGTACCTAGACAATAGGTTCTTAATGAAAACAGCTGGCCTTTGTAAAAAGATTGAATCAACTCGACTTTGGGCCATAATCCAAAAACAGACTGTGAGAGCAACAGAAGAAAATGGCTGATGGCTTCAGACCTTGGCATTTCTAGAAAAGGCAAAAGCCAGTGTCATTCCAACAGTGTTAATTGAATGGATGTGAGGGTTCCAGCTACTTCCACACTACTCCTCTCTTAAGTCATCTCTTGATATCCCCAAGATTCTGGAGGAAAAAAAAAAATGTTTCTTCTTTTCTCGTCCTCCTTCTAGACAGTGTCTAACTAGTCATCTGACTGGCCCTGAACTCATGCTCTATCTGCTTCAATCAACCAAGTGCTGGGATTACTGGTGCGTGCCACCACCCCTGGCTTTTGTGTATGGGGGCAGATACCTTATTCGCTCTTTCAAACCCCTTCATCTAACTTCAAACAGGACAGGGCCTCAGTGAATGTACGTGGAACAAACACATTTTTTTCTCAATAAGTTATCCCATGATAAGGGCCCGGTGCTTCTGGCTGTGTGCAGTTAAGAGACATTGTGTAAACATATATTGTGGGCTGACAGTGTGTGTTAAGTCCCATGTGGGACACAAAATGGGAAGATGCCACCCCTGCCCTGAGGGAAAGAACTGGAAGAGTACACTTACACAGATGAGATAATTAAATAACAGGACAACATATAATTACTGCTAAACTGTGTAGTAAAAATTAAGCACTAGAGGGATTGGGGAAAGGAGAGAAGTGGTGAGGGCTCCACCAGTTGGGAAGTCTTCAAACCAAACCTGAGATCTGGCTGAGCCTTGAGGAAGAAAGCCAACTACAGTCAGGCTGAGAGGAAGGACAGCCCAGAACTCCCAGGAGGAACAGAGCCAAGCCAGCACACTTGTGGTTTTATTTCAGGCAGGGCATGGACTATGAAAGGTGGCTGTCCCAACTCCCCAAGCAAGAACATTTCTGAATAGTTCCCCATATTCAGGCTCCTGGACCTTCATGTGGTTTCCTCTGCTTGCAATGCCCTTTCCCCTTCTCCACCACTTGTGTTTAAAGGCCCAAGTCAAATGCAAACCTCATGGATGAATCCTTCCATGTTACAGCCCCTACCCACTGTTCACACTTCTAATAAAATACAAGTTGCAGCTCCCTGCTTACTTCCTTCACTACTATAATCAATACTAATTTATATTTCTTGGGCTCTATGTGCCAGGGCCTATGCTAAACATTTACGTTGCTTCAAATCTTACAATTACATGAGGTATTGCTTTTCCCTATTTAACAGGTAACAGGCTAAGTGTGCTTAAGAACCTTTAAAAGGAGTAGTGGCAGTGCAGGCCTTTAATAACAGAGGCAGGCAGATCTCTGAGTTTGAGGCCAGCCTGGTCTACAGAGCAAGTTCTAGGACAGCCAGGGCTACACAGAGAGACAGGGCTATACCCTGTCTTGAAAAGCCAAAACCAAACCAAACCAAAACACCCTGCAAAAATAACAAAGCTAGGAAATCAGAAAGCTGGTATTCACAGCAGTATTTGTGGGACTACAGCCCATTTGCTTTTTGTCGGTGCTAGAGACTGAACCTGGCCTCATGTAGGATGGGCCTGCCCTCTGACACTGAGCCATAAGTTCAGCCCTACAGACTCTGTTCTTTCTCTTTTGAGGCAAGGTCTCACTATATAGCTCAGAATGGCCCAGAACTCATTATATCTTGAATCTGTGATTCTCCTATCTCAGCCTCCTATGTCTCAGGCCTATCTCAGAGTTCACACCTATTTATTTATTTATTTATTTATTTATTTATTTATTTATTTATTTATTTGAGACTGGGTCTCATGTAGCCCAAACTGGCTTAGACCTCTGTAGCTGAGGATGCCCCTGAACTACTGAGCCTCCTGCCTCTACTCCTGAAGCCTATGTCACCAGACCCTACTTCAGTCTACTCTTAACATACTGCAGCCATGTATTTTTGGAGGCCACAAATGCTCTTTATCAATCTGTCTTCTCAGATCCTAGAATGGTGGCTGACATATGGCTTGAGATTGTTTAACACATAAACACAACTTTCATGCCACATGCCTGGGTCTAATCGTAGGTACACCCAGTACTATTATCCCAGAGACTTCCACCCACCTAAAAGTCACATATTTGGGGGAAGGAGGAAGTCTGAACACCTTCCCTCCCCCCTCCATAGGACTCCAGAGTGGTGAAAGTGAAAGTGTACAAAAACTAACATTGGTGGAAACCGAACCAAAGGGCTCTGACTGAACAGGGCCTGTGAATCCTTGAGTATTTTGAAAGGAGCAGCCACTCAAAAACCTCAGCCTGTCACATCAGAAAAGAGTAGTCACTATTGCTGCAGCTGACCCTATCCTTACACAGGGCCCCAGGCAAGAGAATGTCAGCAGTGAGGAGACAGGAAAACAGCACTACACTGTCACCTTCAGCAGCCTGAGTTGTCCTACTACTTTAGGGACCTTGACTCAGGCAAACCAGGATTCCTGGCTTAGAGGATGAAGGGAATTTCAGGCCTAGCCACAAGGTCGAGGTAGAGCTGGAGACTGTATTAAAGATAACTTTAACACGGGCATAAGCGTGAGGCTTAGAAGGCGCAACCGGAAACAAAGTAAGGCAATACTAGTAAGTATGGACTCCTCAATGGGGTGTCAAAATTGTCTTCGTATTAGCCACATATATCTTTGGTGGTTAAGTTACATTTCAAAAGGTTGCTAAGAACCACCTCACTTCCCTCTCTTTTGTTAAGTGAATTTATAGGCTGGTTCCTTGGGTGGAATTATAATCTGATAAAGTAAAATCAGATGCCACTAAGGTGGCACAACGGGTTTATTACAAGTCCTCTACCTGTAAACTGGGTTTCTGGTGAGATTACTAGAGAGACAACTGCTTATGACTGAGAAGGGAGAAAAGCGCCCTTAACAACTCTTAACTGGGCTGCATTGGGATTCTTGCCCGGCCGCTGGAGAGGATTTCCTTTGCCTTTCAATCCTGCCTCAGCAGGTGACCGGCCTCGATGTAAAGAGATAAAACTGGGCTAGAACCTGGGGGCAAACCTTGCCCTGGGTACTTCGGTCCACAACCGCCGCCATACGGACCCGCGCACCTCCGCGGCTCCTGCGATGGCGACAGAGGGCACCTCGGCCCTGGCACCGCTTTACGTCCTCGC
This sequence comes from Cricetulus griseus, assembly GCF_003668045.3. Classification (NCBI taxonomy): domain Eukaryota; kingdom Metazoa; phylum Chordata; class Mammalia; order Rodentia; family Cricetidae; genus Cricetulus; species Cricetulus griseus. The sequence goes on along the minus strand of NC_048595.1, from coordinate 199,404,698 downwards.
TGCTATCACCTCGCCAGCGCCAAGCCCGCCCCATTCACCACTTCCTCCAGAGAGCACTATCCTTCCGGCAGGGCTCCTTGCTGATTGGCTGGCTGAAGAGTCGGCCGCTGGGGACTGCGCAGCGGCCGCGCTGGTCCTTGTCCGGTCCCTCGGCCTTGATCTCTGGGCTGCGAACTCTCTATGGTGCTGGCCACAACATGTGGCGCCTGACAGGGCTCCTGGGGAGAGGTAAGAGTCATCTGCAAGGCGATTCCCAACAGGCCATGGCCTCAGAACTGCACTGAGCTCCGCTCAGCCAGAGCGGCAGTAGGTGGGGTTAGATGCAGGGAAGGCGGAGCATGGGGGGCGAGGCTCTATTCGAAGAGTCTGGAGCCCTTGGAATTTGAGACGCGGTAGGGCAAAGTGGGGAGAAGGTGGAGCTTACATCCAAGGAGATGGGTGGAGCTCTAGAAGAGGCGGAGTCTATAAAAGAAAGCCAATGGAAAGAGGAGGAATTTAGAGACACGTGCTCAGTTCAGTATAGTGAGAATTTGTGTTTATAGATTTATGGTTGAAGTTGCCACTCAGGGGAGTGGGGGAACTCTGCGAGAATTTTTTCAAAGTAAACATGATCCATTCTGAGGGGTCTTGCCTTATTAGTTCTGGAGTGGTGGTCCCTACTAGGCTAAAGATTTCTGCCTGTACCCTGGTTTAAGAACCTCTGCAAAGGGTTAGGGGCTTAGGCTCAGTGGTAGAGGGCTTGCCTAGAATGCTGGAGGTCCTGAGTTCCATCCCCAGCATCGGGGTAAGGCTCCCTCACAGGCTAGAAGGAAGATTGTTAAGGCCATCTTTATTTCAACCCATCGCTGTTAGTGAGACTGATCCTTGTTGCTCCCACAGCTCTTCCCCGCCTGCTGGCACCTGGCTTTCGAAAGGCAACACCCAGGCCCACCAGTTCACATGGGCCTCAGACAACCTTCACTACCCCGCTGCTTTCTAGACCTAGCCTTGACAGGTGAGAGACTGACATTCTGTTACATGTGGCCTCCTGCTCCCATTTTGTACAGAACTTAATAGCTTCTGATTGTACCATTTAGGTCAGGCTCTTATGATCCAAGGAGGAACAGAGATCCAAAGTGCCATGGGTGGAAAGATGCCTTCCACTGGATGTCTGCTCATGTCTCCCCAAACACTCTTCGGGATGCCATCTCATGGGTAAGGCTTCCCCTGCCCTGACCTGTACCTTCAGCATAGATGAAAATGATCTTGCATGGGAGAACATCCTAGTCTAGAAACAAGGGCAAGATCATATCCACATGGCGAGGCCTGCGACCCTGAGCATGTTCGTGGAAACATTGCCATCCCTCCAGCCCCTGCCATGCACTTATTCTCTATTTGGTAGACATTTATTTAACACTTTTGAGCTAAGCACTAGGGGCAGAGTAGAGAACAAGGAAGACATAATTCTTGCCTTCATGGAGCTTAGCATAAATGATAATAAATAGCTGATAGCATAAGTTACCAACATGAACTGTTGCACACATTATCTTGTTTAATATTTACAAAAGTCTTGCAAGGGAAATTTATCCTTCATTTCATACACAAGGAAGCTCAGGCTTTAGACTATCAGTAATATACCTGAAGTCACATGGCCCTTAAGTAGAAGAACCAGATTTTGCTGGCCTGACATTCAAGCTGTACCATATGATTGCTTCACCTAGTATATCATGTAGAATTGCCTAATTCAGAATCTAATGCATAATTCTTCCCCAGTAAATATTTGTTGAACCAATCTCTAAGGTCTGGGGTACATCACAAGCATTAGGTCTCATAGGGCAGCATATTGACCCACTGCCATGTAGAGGATCTAGCTCTACACTGTTCTGAATGAATTGGAAGCATATATCACCTTCAGACCTGCCACATCCCAACCTGGTCCTTCATGTTTTATGCTGTAGGCAAGCTGCCGAGCCCCATCGCCACATGGTTGCCCAAAATAACACACAGTACAAATGCTGCTGGCCAATGACTAAGATTTCTTATTTACTAGTTCTGTCTAAGTCTCAACCATAACTATTAATCTATATATTTTTATAAACTTATCTTATTGAGGATGCCAGCGGCAAGCATCCTGTCTTCCCAGGTTCACATGGAGATTCTCCCTCTACTACAACTTGATCCTTCTGAGCCTTGCTTTTTTTGTTGGTGGTGGTTTGTTTGTTTGTTTTTCGAGATAGTGTTCCTCTGTGTAGCCCTGGCTGTCCTGGAACTCGCTCTGTAGACCAGGCTGGTCTTGAACTACAGAGATCAGTCTGTCTCTACCTCCTGAGTGCTGGGATTAAAGGTGTGAGCCATTACTGACCAGCCTTTTTTTTTTTTTTTTTTTTTTTTTTTTTTCTTAAACCTGTAATTTGTTGTCATCAGCAGAGCTGAACATGGGTTGCTTCCATGACAGTGATATGGCTGTCTAGGTTCCTTTGAACTGGAGGCAGATTATACCATAGAGAAGGGAACATTCTTCCATTTTGTCAAAGATCTGAGCCTTAGGTCAGTATCACATTGCTTCCTTTAGGGAACTGGACCTAGACTCCAGAGGTCCTGTTGTCATCTCTAGGTTCTGTCACACTACCCATATGGAAGGATCTGCACAAAAACTCTCCAACCCTATTCACCTTATTTTTTCTAATGATGGTGCCTTGTCTTTCTTCCTTCAGGATGAATCCCATTCATCATTCTAGTACTCTTTCCTCTCAGGCTCTTTGTAGCCCTCTGATTTGTTTTCTTCCTGGTATTTCGCATAAATGCTGGATTATTGTATTTGTTGCTCTGTGTATTTGGGTTTTGTCTCTTTCAACAAAAGATACAAATGCCATGAGGGCTCAGATGCTGTGCTATCTTGCATAGTTCCTGTTGCAACAAAGAAGTATCGGAGTGTCTCCAGCACGGGAAGATAGGAGTGAACAAGCAGCTCCTGGAATAAGAGCTAGCTCAACTGTTCTGTGACACCTTTTTAAACTTCCACTTGTACATGTGTGCTCTTGTGACTTGGTTGGGGACTCTGACTTGTCCCTGTATTTTAGGCTAAGCTCCATCTTACCACAGCATCTTTTTGCCTGTCTAGATCCTTTTATTCGGTCACTTGCTGACACATGCATTCAGCATGCATTTTTTTTTAAGATTTATTTATTTATTTATTTATTATGCATACAGTGTTCTGTCTGTACATGTTCCTGCACATCAGAGGAGGGCACCAGATCTCATTAAAGACGGTTGTGAGCCACCATATGGTTTCTGGGAATTGAACTCAGGACCTTTGAAAGAGCAGCCAGTGCTCTTAACCGCTGAGCCATCTCTCCAGCCCTCTCAGCATGCATTTTTTAGGCACCCACTCTCACTTAACACTGCCCTGGGCTCTGGGGATGCCAGAATGTGCATGGTCCATGGACCCTGCCTCTGCCATGCTTACAAACTAAAAAGGAGTGACAGACCCTAAGTGAATGATTGAAAAGGACTGCAGAACACCAAAGGCCAGGCTCAAGTGCTGTGAAAGTACATGGTGTAGTGCTGCCCCAGTTAGTCAGGAAAGGCTCCTGGCAGATGATGATTGACAGGTGGGGGCTGTGTTCCTGACACGCTGCCTTCTTTCCCAGGGCACTCTGGCCGTGCTGGCCCTGCACCTGGCAAGGCAGATCCACTTCCATGCATCCCTGGGAGCAGGACCTCAGCCAGCTGAATGCTACTCTTGGCAGAGTCCCCTGTACCGCTTCCTCTCCTCTTCCTGGTGGCGGCACCCACACTCCTGTGAGTTCTCGATCCTCAAGGGGCAACTGGGTCAGGCTGGGAGTTTCTCTGGGTCAGGAAGTATCTCTGGCCACACCTCAGGAAAAGAGCCATCAGCCATCACCTCCTTGCCTTTCCTCTCTGAAGTCAGAGGAAGAGGAGTGTGGGGAAGTGCTGTCCACACTGGGTGTGGGCCATGCCTGCCCCTCAGTTCTCCTCAGTGTCCTTCTATCACCTCCAAAGAGGAAGCCCCCACACCTAAGCTACTTTAGACCCTGGGTGTGGCTTCCTGCCCAATCCTCAACCATTTAGGTTCGGTCCTGCAGTCATCAGTAACCGAAAGTACTGAGTGTATATTTGGGGTTGTATGCAAAAAGCATATAACCACATGACTGAAGCTCTGCAATCAGCTTTTTAAGAATTCTAACCCCCAACTACTGCTTACTAACTACTCTTGTGTCCCTGAAGAAATCAGTTTAGTCTACTCATGACTTAGTTTCTTTATCCATAAAATGGGGTAATAATAAATGGGGCTCCTTGGGAAGACCAAATGAGTTAATATGTGTCAAAGACTTAGCACAGTGCCTAGCACATAGTATGTACTTGGTCATTATCAGTTGGAGTATTAGTTCTTGTGTTAGCATTTAAGCACAAAGTTGGGTGGTAAGGTACAATAGTGAATGAGGTAGGCACTCCCTGCCACTGGGAGAATTCAAGTGATTTGTACTCAGGATGGGAGGTCAGCATGAGTATGGATCCCTGGAGAGCAGTGGCTCTCAGCCTTTCTAATGCTACAACTCCTTAATACATTTCCTCATGTTGTAGAGACCCCCAGCTGTAAAATTATTTTTGTTGCTACTTCATAACTGTAATTTTGCTACTGTTTTGAATCATAATGTAAATACTGGTCTTAAGCCACCCACAGGGGTCGAGACCCACAGGTTGAGAACCGCTGCTGCTGTAGAGGAAGGCCAGCAAAGGGAGTGGAAGAGGACTGTGAGAGGGAGGTGTCTCAGGAGTTTCACAGTTCTTCCTCTGGCCTCCCAAACCTCAGGAGGATTGACTGGCAAATGCTTCCAGCTCCCAAAAAGCTGATCCCTTTCTTACCTGCCTTCTTGCTGGCTTTCTTCAGCACTTCAGAGGCATGTTCTTCCCAGACCTGACTTCCCCACTCCCACATACACTGGCCTCAGGGAACCAAGGCTGGGCCAAGAAGAACCCTCAGATCAGCCACAGTGCTGCCCTTCAGACAACTCCCTGAGAGCTGGCCTGAACCTCCCTGAAGAAGGTACAGCCTTACCTAATACCTATAGAATGGAGAGGGGGTGGATGGACCTAACACCCACAGGAGAGGGAGGGGCTGGTGGATGGACCTTTGTTGCTCTGTGTACCCAGGTAACTAGCTGTCACCCCTGTGAGGCCTTTTGCTTTTTGGGGTGACTGAGAGTTACTGGACAGGGCAGACTGGGAGGGAAAGGAAGAGAAAAGTCACATCCTTCTCCTCTCCCTAACCTCCTGGATGCCGGCCTTTCCCTTTCAGAGCCCAGTAACTTTGACTTCCTGAATGCCAGTGGGGACTTCACATCCCAGGCAAAGACAACTGAGGCCTGCCCCCCTGGAGAAAAAAATGTATGGTCCAGGTTTGGTACCTAGAATGCCCACTCCACTCTTGGGTCTGGTAGAGATCCAAGTGAACAATAACTTGATTCTGCCTTCTATTTCTTCCCCAGGAACAAGACAAGTCCAAGGCTCTTCCCCTAGAGGAGGCTGTGACTTCCATCCAGCAACTCTTTCAGCTCAGTGTTGCCATCGCTTTTAACTTCCTGGGTACCTGCTCCCCCTCCTCAAGGCAGGAGGATGAGGAAATGGGAAGGGCATGGAGTGGGTGGAATACAGTCAGAGTAGAGAGTGGTTTAGCTGGACAGTGGTGGCACACACCTTTAGTCCTAGCACTTGGTAGGCAGAGGCAGGTGGATCTCAGTGAGTTCGAGGCCAGCCTGGTCTACAAATTGAGTTCCAGAACAAACAGGACTGTTATATAAAGAAACCTTGTCTCAGGGGGAGAGGGAGAGGGAGAGGAAGAGGTTTAAACAAGAGGTTTATCTTCTCTCAGGTAGATAGACCATATGTAGCATGGGGGTTCAGTGGGGTCAAGGACCCATCCTTACTCTTACATGTTCAGCCAATCTTAAAACTAGCTCTCTAGTTTTCTGCTAGGGGAGCTTGCCCATTCCCCAGTTCATATATTCATTTATTCAGCAAGTGCTGAGCTCTCATCTTGAGTTGAGTATTAGTCATTCCAGCTCCTGCCCTCCTGTGTATATTCTTAGCAGCTTGGAGGAGAGACACAGTAAGCTAGAGGACCACTCCTTTCCTTTAAGGGCATGACCTTGAAGTTGCCCTTTGTAGAGGTACTCGAGCCACAAAGTAGACTTATGGCCATCTGTTATAGAGGAGGCTGAGAAATGTAGTCTTCCGCTGAATGGCCATGTGCTTCCTTGAAAATTCTGTCCTGTGTAAACAGTAGAAAGCTTTAGAGGACACCCAGCATTCTCTGCCTTGCTTTAAAAAGAGCAGGCTCCTGCCATTTGCAGTGGGCCCCAAGTACATAATGGGAGCGAACCCGTATCAAATCTGGAGACCCCACAAGACTTGGCCATTTGTCCTGGTTCTACAGTGACTTGGCTCTTGTCTCAAGCCATCTAAGATGGAGCCCAGGATTCCCAGCAGCATCTGCTGGGCCTAGGAGTTGGCTGGGTGAGCAGCTGGGGTTCATTCAGAGCATATTTACTGCATATTCACCTTTGCTAGCCCCTACTCTATGTCATGGAGATGTGGTGGTTCTTTACTCTGTGCACATGTGAATTGAAGGACAGTAAACAGTAAACTGACCAGGTACAGTGGCCCATGCCTTTAATCCCAGCACTTGGGAGGCAGAGGCAGGCAGATCTCTATATTAGAGTTTGGAGCCAGCCTGATCTACAGAGCTGGTTCCAGGACAGCCAGGCTACACAGAGAAACCCTGTCTGGAAAAACAAAAAAGAATTTCAGATGGTAGATATTACAAAGAAATGGAACAAGGGGTTGTTTCACTAACTTGGGCAAGGAACAACTTTTCATGTAGAAATATGCTGGAAGGGAGACCCTTAAGCTAAATCTGGCTGACAAAGGCAAGCTGCATTTGTTCCCATCTGGAGACGGCTCTCCAGCAGAGGGAGAAGCAAGAGCAAAGGTGCTGTGACAGCACTGAGTTTTCTTTGTTAAAGGACAAAAGAGAGGTGCCTAGCTGGAACTTACCCATCACAGAAAGGATAGAAGGATGAAGTCAGAGAAGAGTAGCCAGGAGCCAGCTCAGGTAGGGTCTTCTGAAACCAGGAAAAGAGTAGGGATTTCCTACGTGACACAGGAAGCCACTGGAGCAGGAAAAAGGATGGTCATGAAGTCTGACTTACTCATCCAAAGATCTGTGTGGCTATTTCCAGATCACCATGGATTGAGGAGGCCAGAAGGGAAACGTGAGACCAGGCAGGAAGACTTGGCTGAGAACTCAGCAGGATGTGATGAGGGCTTAGCCATGGCTAGGGGCAGCAGTGACCAGAGGAGTAGAGGAATTCAGGTTACTGATGCTCAGGTAGGGTCTTCTGCCCCTCAAGTCTCCTTCCCAAGGACAGAGGACTCAGTGAACCCTGGACAGTGGATTTTCAGGAGGAAGGGAAGTGAGTTTTAACTCTGCTTGCTGAATGGAATGTGGCTTTTTCCTAGTTGGCTTTTTTGTGATTTTTTTTTTTTTTTTTGAGGGCAGGCTCTTCTCAGAATCCTCTGGCCCATTCCCCCATTCATATATTCATTTATTCAGCAAGTGCTGAGCCCTGTGGCAGAGCACAAAGGCAGCACAAGCTATAATCATATTTTGCATTTATGTAGAATTTTCATCCCATGCAAAATTACTTCTTCCTTCTTGTTCTGCCTGCCTCGAGGATTTTACAGTATAATTGAGGAGACGGGGCTTATTCTTTTGTACCAGCTGTGTCCATAGACAAAGGTTTGGTATATTAGGAAAGTGCTAAAAAGAGTTTAAACCCCAAGTGTGGTCTGAAGGTTCTAGAGTAGAAACAATGGGAGGCCTGGTGATAGAGGTAGAACATGGGGTCTCAGGCAGGAGCCATTTTGAGCAAAGATAAAACTGGCAAAGGTGAGTCCTGCATGTACATTTCCTGTCTCCTTAATGCCTGAGAAAAGCAAAGGGCCTGGCTTTGGAGTTTTATGTCAGCCAGGCATTGACTGTCTTCTGCTAAGGCTCTTCCTTGCCCCATAAGACTAGCTAAGCAAGACCACCTGTGCGATGCAGGTGTGTAGTGGGAATCCTCTCCAGCTGGCAAAAACCCAAGAGTCTCTGGGGTCACTTTAGCTGCTGAGCCTCAGGGGGAATGGCACTCAAGGAAACTCCAGAGATCCAGGGCCAGCACTGATATAGTGTCTCAAGGTTGCTGCTCTCGGAATACTTTTCTCAACCGATTAAGAGTCATACTCTGGCAAAGTCTCATTGGTGGGAAGAGCACAGGCATATGATAGACAGCCCAGGGAAGGGGTTGTTCCCAAAGGGCAGCCAGAACTATTGGCCAGGTAAGGAAGCACAGCCACCTCATCTCTGGCACCAAGCCTCCCCCACAGCCCCATGTCTTTGGCACCAGTGAGCCAGCTGGAGAAATGTTGCATATTTATCCATGTTCATATATCCAGAAGAAGAAGAAAAGAGGGACTCTGGGAGGAGATGAACAACTTGAGGGTCTGGTTGAGGAAGTGAAAGGACATTGGGAAATGTGTTTGTGCTCCATGCTTTCTACAGGGACAGAGAACATGAAGACAGGGAACGACACAGCAGCCTTCTCTTACTTCCAGAAAGCCGCAGACCGAAGCTACAGCAAAGCACAGTACAATGTGGGCTTGTGTCTTGAGTATGGCCGAGGCACCCCTAGGGACCTCAGGAAGGTACTGTCCCATCCCCAGACCCAGTGAGCTCAAAAAATAAGTAGTACACAGAAGGGGTTAATAGTTCTACTTCTCGGGGCTGGAGAGATGGCTCAGAGGTTAAGAGCACTGGCTGCTCTTCCAGAGGTCCTGAGTTAAATTCCCAGCAACCACATGGTGGCTCACAACCATCTGTTATGAGATCTGGTGCCCTCTTCCGGTGTGCAGATATACATGGAAGCAGAATGTTGTTTACATAATAAATAAATAATTAAATAAATAAATAAATAAAATCTTTAAAAAAAAATCTTAGTTAAAAAAAAAAAAGTTCTACTTCTCCCCCTGACTCCATTGGAGCCTAGCTGTGATTCCAAAGTAAGCCCTCCTAAATTATAGAAATGTACAGGGAGGGCAGGCATTTTACCTTTCTTTGCAACTGTACTCTCAGAGCCTAGATTGCACCTTGATAAATAGGTTAATTTTAAGATAGAAAGGTAGGTATGCAAGGTTGTCATACATAAAATATTTATTTTGTTGAACTGTATGTGAAAGATAAAGGGAAAAATCAACTTGCTGTTCTTCTATGTCTACGGGACCTTAACAATGATATATCAGATCTATGTCAGCAAAGGTATTCATGGTATACTGTTATGTCTCTTTCTCTGTATGAGTGTATATTCATACATAAATATAATGTATAGGGCTGGAGAGATGACTCAGTGGTTAAGTGGACTGCTCTTTCAAAAGACCTAGGTTCGATCCCCAGTACCCATATGGTGGCTCACAACCACCTATAACTCCAATTCCAGGACCTGACATCCTCTTTGGCCTCCACAGGCACCGCACACATGTGGTACACAGACATACATTCAGGCAAAACTCTCATGCATACAAAATAAAAATAAAATAATGTATAACGTATGCACATGTACATAAACATACATGTGCAAATGTATACATGGTGTGTGTAACAGATCCATGGGGGGAAACTTGGAAGCATATGCACTAAAATTTTAATAATGAATGATCTTAATTGAACATGGTAACATACACCTGTAATTCCATCACTCTAGAGGCTAAGGCAGAAGGATCCCTGTACATTTGAGACCAATCTGGGATATATAGGTAATAATAGGTTGCAGGAATTCTATATAAAGACTCCCTCTCAAAAAGACAATAGATCAAAGACAAACAAAAAGTCCTAATGCTCTTTAGGAGGCAGGATATCTTGGGGTTTTACATTTGTATTTTGGGTTTCTTTTTTTTTTTTTTTTTTCTTAGATTTTGACTTGACAGCATTTACCTGACTAACCTATAATGATTATGTATTTATTTGAATGATTTTTAAATTTTCACTTAAATAAAGAGACAAATTACCAGCAAACTGATTATTTCTCCTGTTGCCCCAGGCTATCCTCTTTTACCACTTGGCAGCCATCCAGGGCCACAGCCTAGCTCAGTACCGCTATGCTCGGTGCCTATTGCAAAGTTCAAGCTCTTTGTCAGACCCTGAGCGGCAGAGGGCAGTGTCTATGCTGAAGCAGGCCGCAGACTCTGGCTTGAGAGAGGTGAGTGCCACTGGTGGGGTCTATTCTAAGTGAGGTATGCAGAGTCTGAAAGTGACTAAGATGCCCTTTTCCTTTCTCCCTGATAGGCCCAAGCTTTCCTTGGGGTGCTTTTTACCAAGGAGCCACACCTGGATGAGCAGAGAGCAGTGAAATACCTTTGGCTGGCAGCCAAGAATGGGGTATGTATGAGATCTCTGGTCCATGTGTGTTGGAGATCAAGTCTGATAAGAGATTTGGGAACTGTTTCTGAGCTATGAGCTCTTGGTACATTTTCCAGGAACTAGCCAAGCCATGGATTCCACTGACCCACTGTGTGACCTTTGACAGGGCCACTGGGGTGCTGAGCCTAAGGGAGGTGATACTTGGACTTAGACATTGTGAAGTGTGCCACAGCAGGGCTCCTCTCTACCAGCCACCCAGCCTGTTGCTTGCTACACATTCAGCACATATTGGGCCATCACTCCTTTTTTTGTTGTTGTTTTGTTTTATTTTTTGAGACGGGGGTTTCCCTCTGACAACCTTGGCTGACCTGGAACTCACTCTGTAGACCAGGCTGGCCATGAACTCACAGAGATCCATCTGCCTCTGTCTCCCAAGTGCTGGGACTAAAGGCCTGCGCCATCACTACCCAGTTGGCCATTACTTCTTTATTTGGACCTGTTTGATCACCTTTAAAACAAGCATAATAATTCCCACTTTGACTGTCTGCTACTTCACAGGGTTATTGGGAGTATCAGACCAAGGTGACACATGTGTGAGGTCTCTCTAAGCTATACCCATGACTAGTCATTGTGGTGGCCTGGGGAAGTCAGACACATATGAGAGAGGGATACTTGATTGTCTGATCTGGGTGTTGGCATTCAAGTGGCATAGCCCAGTTTGTTCTACAGGGAATTGGTTCTGTGGGATGTTGATGAGGAATGCCACAGGAATGATTATTTGGATCTCAGGAGCACTAAGTGAAAATAGTTGTTTTGTGTGTAGACAACCTCACTGTGAAATGCCCAGGTGATCCGTGGTTCATTGATTACTGTTGTACCTGGCAGGGTCAGGAGTCCTGCAGGCAGTGTGCACAGTGTCATTTCCCTGCATAGGACACTATTGCTTCTCTTTGTTCTCTGACCAGCATACTGATAGCATTATTGCATCAGAATACTTAACCTCAGCTACCCTGCGCTGCCCATAGTACCTGTAGTCCCTGACAGAAGAGGACGGCTAGCAGCAGCTAGTAACTCTTCCTCCTCAGGAGGAGTGGGTCTGCTGTCCATATGCCGGGTACACACTGGGCCTTCTGGCCTGCTAGGGTTAGACCAGCATGCAAATGGGATACCTGTCACCTGCTGTGGAGCACTGTTTTGGGATGTAGCCCTTCCACTCTTCAACCTTTCAGAAACTGGATTGGTCACTGGGGGGCTTATACTGAGTAGTGTTGTGGGGGTAGAGCTTAGGTCTTACATATGCCTGTTGCTATAGTCTGCCCTGGCCTGCAGCTCCAAATCTATGATATTTATTATGGACTTTGGCCTTCGTGTCACTTAAGTGGGAACAGATTATGTGACAGAAACTTGTGGCCCATAAAGGAGCAATGGGACCATGGTTAGGACTCTATAGAATTCTTTTGATTAAGGGATTATATATGATAAGACCTCTCTGGTAAGGGAGGAGAGCACAGTGGTGTGAGAAGCCGGAGGGGAGTATGGTGCTAGTGGCACTGACCTGAGCACGTTCCATACAGAGAAGCCTAAGTGGGCAGTGCTTCTGTTACCCCTGTCCCATAGGTGAGGAAACTGGGGCACCTAGGTTGGAAGCCAGGAAGGTTAGCTCTGCAAGTCAGGCTCCCAGTGCCTACTTCTGTCTCACAGAGGAGTGCACATCAGTGAGGAGACAGGTACAGGCAAGGAGCAGAGCCTCTGAAGAAGACATGCTTGTGCTGTGTTTCTGTTTCGAGGTCCTCTCAGGTGGACCTGGCTTTGGGAAATCTATGCACACTGGACTTCTGCTCTGTCAGAGGCCAAAGCTTGCCTCTCAGTATCCTTCCCATCAAGGGCCAAACCCTTCTGAAGTCTTTTTTCAGCCAGTCCCAGCAAGAGAAGCCTTCACACTGGTGGGGTCAAATCTCCCTAGGCAAAGGGACCTAACTCCTCAGACAAGCACTGGGCCTCTAACATTTCATGGTTGAGGAGCTTGGAATGTGGCAGGCTGCATGGATGAAGGCTCAGCATACCTGCCTGACTCCACCTCACTCCTGGCTAAGCATTCCAGCTCTTCAATTTGTCTGTCTTCTCCTTTAGGACTCTCAAAGCAGATTCCACTTGGGAGTCTGCTACGAGAGGGGCCTTGGTGTTCAGAGGAATCTGGGCGAGGCTGTTAAGTGCTACCAACAGTCAGCAGCTGTGGGGAATGAACCGGCCCGGGAGAGGCTTCGGACCCTCTTTAACATGGAAGCAGCAGGTAATGCAAGCCAAGGTCTGGTTCCTTCCAAGCTTAGTGCCCTCTAACAACAAAGGGTGGTAGCCCCAGGTCTCCTGGTTAGTCCTGACCCCAGTAATAATTAGAAGTCCAGCTTTCAGAGTGAGATAATCTTGTGTTTTGACCTCTACTGTCCCAGAGCTGGGTCTCCTTTCCTTTCAGCCTTGGTTTCTTCTCTGACAATCAGAGAAATAGTAGAACTTAAGTCCTTAGCTTATTGTAAGCACTACACTTGAGGAAAATAACAGGCTTAGCACAGCCAGTCATGGTGGTACACGCCAGGAGTTGCAACATTTGGGATGCTGAGACATCCATTCCTGGGTTGGCTCGGGTAACATAGCAAGACACTGCCTTTAAAAAAAAAAAGCATAGCATAGTCTAGCACACAGTAAATATTCAGTAAACCAGCAGATGATTGTTGCTGTCATTTTTTTAGGAGAGCCAATGTCTTGAGGCTGACAGGTACCTCTCTAGGGCTAGGAGAGCCCCACTCCTGAGTCACTGGGGCTAGGCCCCATTAGCAATGCCAGGGGAGCCAGGTCCTGTATGAAACCCCTGCTCTGCCAGCTGTGGTGCTGCACACCTTTAATACCAGCACTGAAGGCAGAGGCAAGTGGGTCTCTGAGTTTGAATTGAGACCAGTATAGTCTGCATAGTGAGTCCTAGGACTATGTAGAGAGTCCCCATCTTAAACAAAGACCCTGCTAGGAGAACTGTATGAATAAGCATTGCTATCACCTCTTTTATTTAGCCCCAGGGCCCATCAACCTGACCATGACAGGACTGAAGTCTTTCTCCAGTCCCTCCCTCTGTAGCCTGAACACCCTGTTGGCAAGTGCCTCGGGCCTCCCTCATGCCTCAAGCACTGGGAACCTTGGCCTCCTCTGCAGAAGTGGCCATCTTGGAGCCAGCCAGGGAGCCCCCAGCAGGACTATCCCATCCTTGGAAATGAATCTCATGAGACTGGGTTTCGGCTAAGGTGAGATAAAACACAGCCCTGGCTGGGAAGAGAGTGGACTGGAGGTTGGATGGCAAAAATTGGGTGTTAGTACTCCTTCCTAAAGTAGCAATTCCAGTTGGTACTCAGATACCTACCTACTTGAAGTACATGGCTAATCAGCTTTGTCATTTTTTTCCATTTGGTAACCTCCCAAGTAACACACACATACACACACACCAAAAAAAAAAAAAAAAAAAAATCACTCAGTGACCCCAGAAATCCCGTTTGTTGCCTTTGCCTTTGTTTTTGAGCAATAACTAACTCTGTTCCTGTGCCTCAGTTTCCCCATACTTAGATCATATCATAGTCTCCAACAACCCTTGCTGTGCATGCCTCTGGCAGTTGACAAGAATTTATGTGGCATGTAAATCAAGATGCTTTCCTTTAGTAGTATATTTAATATAGAACGCCAAGTATAATGAACAAATTAGCCTGTAATTCTTTTTCACTTAAGCTAACCTTAAAAAAGAAAGAAAAGCAAAGAATCGACTTAAAACAAAGCATCCTGTTAAATGGAGTGCAGATCCAGAAGGTGACAAAAGTGTAGAAGTGTTCCCATGAGTGACTGAAGCTTGGGAAGTCCTGAGTGTCACCGACATTCTTGCCTTTTCATCTGCAGTGGACTCATTATTTTCACCTTTGGTGTGGAAGGGAGAGGTTGCCTGATGCTTACATGTGTCTGTTTGAATATTTTTCAGACCTCCACCTTAACAATGGAGCCTGAGAGAGAGTTCTCAGAGATATTACAACTTGATTCCCAAAGAGGAGGCCAGGTAGCTACTCACCTTCCTGGAAACCTTCAGCACCTCCCCAGCACCATAAAGAAGAATGCTGTAATGACCTCAGTTCTGGCTCTGCCACTGGCCTGGCTGTGTCACCTGGAAGCAGTGACCTAATTTTCTAACATTCTTTTCTCAATTGTAGACCAAGGATAGTAGCATGTGCCCTCCTGCCTTAAAGGACTGAGGTGCAGCCATTTCACTGTAGAAAGGACCTTAGTCCTTGATTAGGTTCCTGAAAGAGTGGTGCCCACACTTCTATGGCCTTCAAAGTCAGAAGGCCACCAGGTGTGGTGTGAGCGCCTTTAATCCTAGCACTTAGGAGGCAGTGGCAGGGAGATCTCTGTGAATTCAAAGCCAACCTGGTCCACAAAGAGAATTCCAGGACACCCAAGGCTACATAGAGAAATGCTGTCTCAAAAAACAAAACAAAACAAGAGACCTGGAAGAGGATCAAAGCTGACATCATGACTCCAGCCAAGACTTCTGGTCTGCCAGTTCACACTGTAGTGTCATTTGAAAACATTATCATCACCCTGCAGGTGTGGGGGTGTCAGTAGAGATTAGACACCTGGAGTCTTGGAGTCAGAGAGTAGAGACCGTGAGTCCTTTTGGGGAAAGGTCAGGTAGGAATGTACAAGTGTTTAATAAAACAGATGGTGGATTATCTCCTCACTCTTGCCCTTGAGTGTGTAGGGGAGAGCCAGGAAGATGGGCAGGGGGAGCTGAAAGCTGAGGCTCCATCCTCATCTCTAAACTCTCCATTAACCAATTTACAGGGTCTTAAAAGCTCTCCAAGAGCGAGACTTAGAAAAAAAAATGACTTCTGAGTCAACGCTAATGACTCCAATTACTGAATTTGTGAATAGCTGTTCCCTGGCTTCTGGAAATTAGCCCAAGTTCAATAGCAGAAATGTGGCTGTGGGTAGAGGGTGGGAGGAACGGAGAACCAGCCCTCCCCCACCCCATCCCATGACTATTTCCTTGCCCAGTCAGCATGGTCAGCTCAGAGATGGGAGGGCTTGGGAGGGGTAGGTGTACCGGGTTTCTTCTGCTGCCCACCCTAGCTCTTCTAACATCTGTGTGGTCTTAGTTATGCAGTTCGAGCACCTTCCTTCCCCTAAAGCTCCAGTGCCTCCCCTTCTCCCTGCTTCCTTCCCAGATTTGCCATATACACCATCCTCAGCCCTGTTGGACACCTTTTATGACGCCTTCCACAGACCATGCTCCTTATACATGTCCGGGCACTTATTGCAGTGTCCCAAGCAAGGTGAGGACTCCATGTTCAGAGTTTGAAGCCTTGCAGTACATACACTAGCCGCTATGGAAGAAATAAATAAAGGTTTCTGTGATTGAGTAAGTTTGGGAAGCACTGCCCTAGATGCCCCTTTTTATAGATTCACAGTTCAAGTTCAGTAAGGTGAGCTCCAGGAAGCCTTGCAGTGAGGTGGAGGCTCTTCATTGAGGCAACAGAGCCTTCCTGGTGCCCTGAGAAATGTCACCACCAGCCTTCTTGGGACTCTCACTAAGCAGATTTTAAGTCATTTGCCCCCTGCCCTAGCCCCCACTTGCTTCCCCAGCTATGTAGGTCAGACAATGGATCCAGGTGTCCTGCCGTGATCGAGCCATGAGGTTCTCCCTCCCACTCAGTCCCTGATGAGTTAAACAAGACTGTCTAGGTACCCAAGTTGGGGTGGGGTATTTCTATACTCTCCAGCCTCAGAAAGAGCCTCTGCCTGGGGAGAGGGAAGGGTAGAAGTCTTAAGAGATGTTATCAGGAGCCCCAAACCTGTGGCTGTGCAGGCATTGTAGTCTCAATACAGTCACCAGTCTCAGTACACCCCTAGGGGACAGGCTTTATGACAGACCCCAAACTGCTGTGCTTCTGCCATTAAGATTCTATTAATGGCTCATTAGTGGCCTGAGGACAAGGAGGACAGGGAGATGGCCCCACAGCAGGACCAGCTTGACTTGTGTGCTGGGGGACGCAGGATTCCAGGCCTAGCCGTGGAACCCGCTCCCCAGCCATGAGACCCTTGAGTAAAGCTCTGCCCGGGAAGCTGTGAAGGTGGGAACACAAGCATTCTGACCAGTAGATCATTGTTACTAATATAGTGCAGGGCACTCAGTAGATGCTCAGCAAATAAATGCTTATTCAGCACATCTACTCTGCCCAGCAACTAGCTTATATACGTAGTAGGTGCTTTAAATATTTGTTGTGTGGGTGGGTGAATGATTATGCCTTTCTCCTCTCTATGATCATTATGCTACTTCTGATACTTTAGAAAGTATTGAAGAAACACAAAATATAGCCACGTGTGGTGGCTTACGTCTGTAACCTTAGCACTCAAGAGGCTGAGGCAGGAGGATTGCCTTGAGTTCAAGGCCTACAGTGACAGACTCTGACTCAAACAAGTTTGTTGAGGATGTTTACATTGCCCTCATAGCATACACGATTCTTAGAGGAGCTAGAAAACGCTGACCTACTTGGCAGGTAAATATGATTTGCTAAGTTGATCCTATGTTAAGTCTCCCTCCTCCCCTACCTTGTCTTTTTTGGGAATTTGGTTCCCCCCAGAGTCCCAAGGGTACAGTTGCCATCTCATTCTTGTTTCAGCCGGAGGAGAGGTAGGGTCAGTGAGCTGCCATGCTGAAGTTGGGTGACAGACAGGAAGGCTGCCTGTCAATCTCTGAGCTGCCCCCAGGCTGAGTGAACATTGCATTTCACTCTTGGTGCTGGAGAATGGCTGACTATTGATTTAAAAAAAAAAATGTCCCTCTGTGCTTTCCAAATTAAGACGACATTTAACTGAGTGCTTGCTGGCTTGCCTGCTCTCTCTGTCTCCCAGGGGACAGAGCCCATCTTGGTGAAAATTGTTTCAAGTATGTCCAAAGCCTTAGCTTTGACATCTTGGCTGATGTCAAGAAATTTCTGTAACCTTCCTGTTCAGCACACCCAGTTCTGTCACCATATGTACTGCCTCACTCTGAGCCCATTGCAGAGAAAAGTGCTGGTGTCAGCGCGCTAGGAAGAGATGCAGGAAACGGCACCAGCCCTCACACTACTCCCCCACTTTGACAAAACAGCATTGCTCAGGAGTTGTCTGGGTTCTGCAGGGAGGGCTGAGGACAGAGTTAGAGGGCTGCAGTGGTCCTCAATCTTAGTGAAGTCAAAGTCCACTTCGAAAATCTGATAAAGCTCTATTCCAGCCTGAAGGAGAGTGCATCCCATCCCTGCTCAGCATGCAGTTTAGCCATTCATAGACCCTGAAGCCCAGACACCATAGGCTAAGAAACTGATGGAAGCCAGGTATAGTGGCTAACACACCCGATAACACTACTCAAGATGCTGAAGCAGGAGAATTGCCACTGCTAAAGAAAATAAAATTGTAAGTGGCTAGGCATGGTAGTTCATGCCCTTTAATCCCTGCAGTCGGGAGGCAGAGGCAAACAGATCTCAGTGAGATCAAGGACAGTCTGATCTACCAGACTACCAGGGCCACACAATGCGACCCTATTTAAAAACAAACAAACAAACAAACAAACAAACCCACTGTAATGTACAATATATTAAATCCCAAATTCCTGATCCCAGATCCTAGCTTTTCAGAAGACCTGCTGTTTCGCCTTGTGCAAGTCTCCAGTTGTTTCATCTTTCCATGTCCTTGGCTATAAAATGAAGAACTGAGAGCTGGGTGTGACAGTCATGCACTGATAATCCCAGTATTTAGGAGGTAGAGTCAGCAGGATCAAGGATTCAAGATCATCCTCAGCTCTAAGGAAGAGTTGAGGCAGTGAAAAGTTCAGACCCTGTATGTCTGCAAGTGGTTTAGTGTCTCGGAGCCATGCTACATAGACTTTTACAGGTCATGTTTCCTTAAGAATCTGATGAGAATTTTGTATCTTCTGCTCAGATATACTTACATACAAAGTTCTGTCTGGTATACAGGGTTCCAAGAACCAGAGCTTTACAACTACAGTGATGCAATGGTTTACTCTCCCTCCCTCCCTCCATCCCTGCCCCCCTCCTCTCTCGGTTTGGTTTTTTGTTTTTGTTTTTGTTTTTTTTTTTTTTGACACAAGATTTTTCTGCGTGGCCCTGGCTGTTCTGGAACTCACTCTGTACACCAGGCTGGCCTCAAACTCAGAGATTGGCCTTCCTCTGTCTCTCAAGTGCTGGGATTAAAGATGTGTGCCACCACTGTCTGTCTGGCTTGGCTTAGTGTTTCCAATGATGGAGTTTCAGCCATGGTTCTAGTGTTCCTAGGTCATCTCCCCACATCATCTCTCCTCCACCTGCAAATCCACTAACAACTTGTGAGGTCATCATGGTCTGGGTTTGTTCTATAGTCTTTAAACTTTGTTTTTACATAGTAGAACTATTTCCCCACAATGAAGTCCTACCTGGAGAGTCAACATAAATAAAAGGAAACTCTGAAGCATTTGTTTACCCATTTATTCAGTCATTTATCCACTCAACAAGTATCTCTAGTGTCATCTGTGCCAGTCATCTGGCTGGACAAGCTGGAGCTCCTGTCTGCTTGGTTTTCATAGCCTCTCTCAGTGACCTGGAACCCAGAAACTCTGTGAACCAGCTGGGAAATTCCAGGTCTCCTATGATCACCCTGATCTGGTGTAAGGCAACAAGAGACCCAGACCTCACCTTTGAAATGCTTAACTCTTCTGGTCTCATGCTGCTTATCTGTAAGATGGACTAACACTGCATTCCAAGTGTGTGCAACTGTCACCAGCCCTCAGTGGGAACACAGCTGGCCCTGAAGAGGACAAGTGAGGCAGACACTATCTTCTGCCTTCACTGTCCAGGAGAGCACCTCATGCTATCCTAAACTAGCTGTGGCTGCTTGGAAATTTCCAGGAACAAAAAGCCTTGGGAACATATTAGCTATTTCTTCACTCTTCCCACCCCTGGTAGATTGGCTGCTGTCAGTAGGGATTTCATAGTCCCAGTTCACATACCATCCTCTGGAGCCTCAATTCCCAGACCCAAACCTGCTAATAGAGAAAGACTTCCCCCACTGGGGTGCCACATAAGATGACTTCTGCATCTGAAGGGCCTCAAAAGGAAAAGGGGACTGGCATTGGGCAGATGCAAGCTCCTTTTAACCCATGCTTGTAAGCAGGCAGACATATGGGCCTGAATACTTTCTATCTGCAAGTCTTCATCTCAGGGACTTTACCTTTTCTATTCCTTAGTTGGCAATCTAGTGCCATGGTTGATGGCATGGGCTTTGGTGTTTGGCCAACCTGAGCACAAATCCTGGCTCTGCCTCTATTCCCTGCTCACTCCTGGGAAGGACGCCTTTTCCAAGCTTCATATCTGTGAAATGGGTATAATAATACCACCAGCCTAGCACTGTGGGAAAAATCAAATGAAAGCCTAGTGCCTGGCTCATATAAATACTCTATTTACAGTCTTGCTTTACTTGGTCCTGATTTTCCAGCTGAGAAGCATATTGTTGGATCACATAGTGGAGTGGGGTCAAGGACACACATGTCCATCATCTGTGTGCCTGTCACCGTGAACCGTGTGACCCACTCCTGCCATGACCCAACAGTGGTTTCATGCCAGGAATTAGATGACCAATAGACCTCACTCTGGTTCTCTGGCAAACAGGAGAACGAGCTGTAGTTTTTTTCTTTATTAGTAGGTCAGAGAGCATTGCCTGGCTGCTCTACCTCCAGTCTCCAGTGAGCACCCCTTGCTTATGATCCTACACTGTGGCATCTGCTCCTCCTGAGGCCAACTCTTTACACTCTGTGTTTTACCACAAACTCCTTGGTGAGAAACAAGCTGTCCCTGTCCTCCATAAAGCTCAGCCACAGGATCTGTTACAAGGTCTGCTCTAGCCAATTGCCTGTTAGTTCTCCTCTGTGGGATAGAGCATCAGTCACCCTAAAGTTAGAGGAATTCACTCTAGCCAGTGAATTCCACAATTTTAGAAACCAGCTCGCTCTCTGAGATCCTCAAGGCCTGAGTTACTCTAACATCCAGGGGACATTGGATCCAAGGCATCGGAACCAACCATGTTCATAGATTCCTGCCATGGCCAAGTCGGCCCTCTTCCGCCTTCTTTCTACCCAGCTGTGCTTCCGAGCTGGAGGCCCCACTGGTGGCCAGGTCTAGACTGAGGGTCCTGCCGCACACTGAGAGCCGCCGCAAAGCCGCGGATGCAGCCTCCACTGGCACCGTGTGCTGCTCCAACAGCATCTCCAGCAGCGAGCTCATCTCTGAGACGAACGTGCTGGCCAGGCGCGTGCCTGTTGGGCTTAGCTCCGGTCCTGGTCCGGCTGTTTTGCCGAATGTCTGGAAGGTTCTCGGTTCCTCTGAAGCTGCAGCGTCAGGGGAAGACAAGTTGTCTCGGTAATTTGAGGTGAGGGGCAATGACAGTCTCGCCATCCAGGCTGGATCAGGGGGACTCAGCTTGTCCAGGGCCAGACCTGCAGAGGAAGGAGGGACACCGTGAGTTCCAGATGCAGGGAAGGGCAGGGAAGCCAGGTGGGGTGGGGCTGTAAGCAGGACAACAGCAGCGGACAAAGAAGGAAAAGGAAATGGTGGGGGACACACTACGGTGAGAACCGGACAGGAAGGAAGAGGCCTTAGCCGGCAAGCTCCCTGGAAAGCTGCTGACCAACGCAGCCGGAAGAACCTGGTTTGGAGGAGGCAAGAGGATAGATAGGATTACCCTGGCATGGAGGAGCAAGCACATCAGGTATCCCAACACTTGGGAAATTGAGGCAAGAGAGTCACAGTAAATTTGAGGCCAGCCTCACCTATACTTTAAGTTCCAGACCACCCAGAGACCCTATCTCAAAAACAAACAAAACAAAACAAACAACCAAAGGCTGGAGAGATGGCTCAGAGGTTAAGAGCACTGATTGTTCTTCCAGGGGTCCTGAGTTCAATTCCCAGCAACCATCTATAAGATCTGGTGCCCTCTTCTGGCCTGTAGGGATACATGCAGACGGAACACTGTATATACATAATAAATAAATCTTCAAAAAAGAGAGAAAATAACCACTTACAAGAAATTGCATAATTATCTCATTTCACCTACTCAGGCATTTGAGGTCAAAAGTCTTATCTCCATTTTAAAGAGGAGGAAATTTACCCTCAAAGAAGTCTTGTTTTCCAGTCATCAAAGTCTGATGACTTTGAAGGCACTGGTACTCCCCAACCCCTCCCACTCTCTAGGAAGCATGGCCTTCTTGCCCCTGGGTGCTCCTCAGATCCGCCTCTGGAATTCCCAGGGCTGTCACTGCCTGGCCCCTATCTCATCTCCCCTCACATTGTTACTTATCCTGGCCTCGTGTCCAGCTGCCTGAGGATGCCCTGAGGAAGGAATGGGGCAGCGGTAGTGAGAGCCTGGTGTTGGTGGCTTAAAAAAAAAAAAAAAAAAAAAAAGTCCCCCAGATTCTCATGCCACCGTCACACTTCTTTTCTCATTTCTCCATCAGAAAATCCGGTCTCAAAATAATACTTTAGGAACTGGATGTGGTGGCACATGCCTGTGCTCCCAGCACTCAGGAGGCTGAAGCAAGAGGATTGCTGGGAGTTCCAGGATAGAATAGGTTACACAGAGCACTAGGCCAGCTAGAACTACATAAAACTCTTTCTCAAATAGCAACAAACATGGATTCCAGCCCCAAAAGCAAAGACAAAGCGGGGGGGGGGGAGGAAATCCAGTTTCTTGCGTCGTCGTCTTTTTTTTTTTTTTTTAGTTTTATTTATTTATTTATTATGTATACAATGTTCTGTCTGTATGTATCCCTACAAGCCAGAAGAGGGCACCAGTTCTCATTACAGATGCTTGTCAGCCATCATGTGGTTTCTGGGAATTGATCTCAGGACCTCTGGAAGAGCAGCTAGTTCTTAACCACTGAGCCACCTCTCTGGCCCCCTGGTTTCTTGCTTATGAAACACACACACACACACACACACACACACACACACACACACACACACACACACGAGAGAGAGAGAGAGAGAGAGAGAGAGAGAGAGAGAGAGAGAGAGAGAGAGAATGTTATTGTTAATAGGCATTCAATGCTTGTTTCAGGTTAGTCGTTTTAAATCTGTGCAAGAAGAAGATGCTGGAAGAAAATAGGTAAAATATTCACTGGAATTCTCTGGGCAATGATTTGTTGGTTTGCCTATATTTCCTACATTACCAGAATGCTACTTTTGCAACTTGAAAAGGTCATTCCAACATGCAGCTAATCATTTATTTGGATCTGTGAATGATCCCCTGGTTCTCAACTGTACAGGATGGGGTGTCTGGCCCCCTGCCTGGGATTTGGTGATTGTCCATTGTATGATTAATGAACATGACTGAGCCTTGACATTGGCAGACTGTAAACATTAGTTCCCTGAGACTCTGAGACATAAGACTTGGGATTCTTAGTAATACAGACTCCAGCCTTTCCTTATTCATGGTCCAGAGGAGAATGAGAAATTATGGAGCATGTAAGAACAGCTGCAAAGTGATGATGAGTTCACTGTGAAACCTTCATTACGAATTCAGAGAGCTCAGTGAATTCAGTGAGTTCATGTTCATAAAATACACCCTCCCCATGTGTGTAGGCAACCAGAAGTCAGTATCAGATGTCTCATTCCATTTCTCTTTTTCTTTTTTGAGATGAGTTCTCATGTTGTAGCCCTGGTTGGCTTGGAACTCCTTATGTAGACCAAATTAGTCTCAAATTCACAGATACCCACCTGCCTCTGCCTTCTGAGTACTGGGATCAAAGGGTGCTCCACTCACTATGCCTGACTTCCAACTTATTTTTTGAGACAGATTCTCTCACTGAACCAGGAGCTCACAATTCAGCGAGGCTATCTAGTCAACAAGTCCCCAGGGACCTCCCCACCCCCAGTCTCTGCCTCCCCAGCACTGAGATTACAGATGTGCACTGTCATGCCTGGCTTTTACATGGGTCTTTGGGGATCCAAATTTAGATCCTCAAACTTTTGTGGTAAACATTTCCCCCACTGAATCATCATTATCACTTCTTCAGTTTTTGTTTTGTTTTGTTTTGTTTTGTTTAATCTGGTCTCTAAATCCTAATCTCTCAGTAGCCCTGGGGCATCTAGTTCTTAGATAGCAAATCTTTCCCTCCCCTTTTTCAGTCTTCCCAACTCACATTGCCCAGTGCCTTCTGGGCTGTGAAGAAGCAGGGCAGGTCAAGAATTGAGCCCTCAGGTTCTAGCCACAGCTGGCCAATGAGAGAATGCAAAAATGTAGCCACCAACCATATGTGGGTACTGAGCCCTTAAAGTGTAGCTCATATGACTAAGGACTCAACATTTCATTTTATTTAACTTCATTTAAACTTAAATGGCCATATGTGGTGGCCGGTGGCTACCATATTGGACAGCACAGCTCTAAAATTTAGAACCATATTGCCTATATTAATAGCCATTAGTTGCATGGCTCTTGGAAAATTATTAAACACTCTTGACCCATAGCTTTATTTTTTTCCCCAGAGAAACTTACAATAGGTGACTTGCACTTAAAAAGCACTTTGTTGATGCTAGTTATGGTTTTTAGCCCCAGAAGTGGCAAAAGCTGCCATGCCTTGCAGCCAGATGGAACCTGTGAGGAATAAATTAACTCCAGAAACAGAGAATGGGATGGTCAGGGGTAGGGTGTGTCACCTAAAGGAGGTGGAGACCAGTTCCCAAAGAAGGTGTGTGGCTGGCAGAGTCTTGCATTAAAAATTGTATTATGTTTATAGTTAAAACTATTTGCTTTGCTTTCCTTTCCTTCTTCTTCTTCCTCCTCTTATTTGTTTATTTTTATGGTGTCTTATGTAGTTCAGAATAGTCCCAAATTCATCAAGGATGACCTTGAGTTTCTGACCCTCCAGCCTCCAGCTCGAATGCACTGGGATTACAGGATGAAACCAACAGGCCGGGTTAATGCAGTACTTGGGAATAAACCCAGGATCAGGCAAGCACTCTACCAACTGAGTTACATCCCAACCCAAAACTATTTTTTTTTTTTTTTTTTTTTTAGAAAAAACAAAGAATCGCCGGGCGGTGGTGACGCACACCTTTAATCCCAGCACTCGGGAGGCAGAGGCAGGCGGATCTCTGTGAGTTCGGGACCAGCCTGGTCTACAAGAGTTAGTTCCAGGGCAGCCTCCAAAGCCACAGAGAAACCCTGTCTCAAAAAATCTAAAAAAAAGAAAAAAAAAAAAAAAGAAAAGAAAAAGAAAAACAAAGAATCTCTTTATCTTCAATTAGCACATTAAGGAGTTGTCTCTTTTCTGGAGTGAAAGGTTATTTAAATATGCCAAAAGCAACGGTGCAGTTGAGTTTATACTGCTCAGGTTTGGGCTCCCAGCCAAGATTGAGGAGACTCTGGGCAGGCCAGCTTACTTCTGGAGCCTGTGTTCACCTGTACATTGCATTTGGTATTGTCTACCCCAGAGGACTGGCTATAGTCTTTCCTGGTGCTTGGCACACAGACCAAAAGTAACTGTTTACTCAGCACTGACCCTAAGTCAAGCCTTGTGCTGTGTTATTCTCTCTTTTTTAAAAAGATTTATTTATTTATTCTATTTAATGTATTTGAGTGTTTTGCCTCCCTGTATGTCTGTGTAGCATGTGTGTACCTAGTGCCTGTAAAGTTCAGAAAAGGATGTTGGATCCCCTGACACTGGAGTTACAGACAGTTGTGAGCTGCCATGTGGGTGCTGGGAACTGAACCCAGGTCCTCTAGAAGAGCTGCCAGTGCTCTTAACCACTGAGTCATCTTTCTAGCCTCGTTTGTTATTCTTAACAATGACTTCTAAAAAGTAGAACTTGGGGTCTACTTTTTATAGCAGCTTATCACTGTCTATAATTCCAGTTCCAGGGAATCCAACACCCTCCCACAGACAAAAGTGCAGACAAAACACCAATGCACATAAAATAAAAATAAATAAATAAAAATTTAAAAGGTAAAACCCAGTAATTAAACAAGAGAAAGCTGGGCATGGTGGCTCATGACTATAATCCAGCCTTTGCGAAGTTGAGACAGGAGGATTTCAAGGTCAGCCTGGGCTACATATTGATAGTGTCATAAGCAAGCAAACCACCACCACAGCCACATAACTAAATAAACAGATAACCACTTTCTGACACTGCAGGACAAATAAAATGCTGGTCACACTCCTCCCCAGACCACAACCCTTTCCACAGTAGATTGGACAACTCTGGAGCTGGGTGCATGGGCGGATGATGGCCGTCGAAACAGCACAGGGCATCCCTACCTGTATGAGGGTCCAGCAGGCTGGATAGCTCTTCTTCTAGAAGTCGCTTCACAGAAAGGTCCTCCTCAGGGCCTAAGGGACCTTCTTCCAGGTCAGGTTCTGTTTGGCCACCGAGCCTCATATCTGGGCCATCTGCGTCTGGGCTGGTAGCCCTGTGGAGAAGCCAAGGGGGTTTCAGATGAGGAATTCCCACATAACTGTTTGTTCATAGCATCTGTGTTATTTGTCATCTATACAGGGAACTAGTGCATAGCCTGGCTTACAGTCAGGGTGAACTGGGTCTTACATTCTCACCTTCCTGCTGGCTGTTCCCTCTCCTATAAAATGGGAGTAACAAATAGTAACTCTCATGGGGTTTGGTAAATGAGACTTCGGGGGTAAAATGTTTAGCATAGTGCCCTGCAACAATCTAAACAGTAAGGCACACAGAAGAGAAACAAAGCCATTGGTAGTCTTGCTCACTATTGTCCCCCTCACACCCTCAATGAATATGGCACAGGGTGACATTTAGTAAACGTCTTCAGTCAACTTGGTCATCTACACAGAACCAGCCAGGCAGCACTTTTCCTCCTTTCTTATTCCTTGTTCTCTTATCTAGTGCTCAGAACATGGCCTGGCACACACTGGGCACTTGACTGACCCATGGAATGAGTGACTCTGGCTTCCTTCCTACTAAAGCCACATCTCAGAGCAAAGGGATAGATCTGTGGGGGTTGTATCCAAATGGAGCATCCTTAAACTACTTATATCTACACCTGCACCCAGCTTCCGAGTTTAGCCGGGGACCCCTAGGTCTCACTGATCCTCAAGGCCTCCAATAGTCACTCCGGACCAAGCCCATCCTTATAGATGAAAAGCATCCCTGAGGGGCTTGAAGGCCCAAGATTCTTATTTGATTTTTGTTGTCCTCATTCCCCACTGTGACTATTTCTGCTGTTATTAAGAGGTCAGCCAGGAGGTGGCAAGCTGGGGGTAATGGTGACAACTACCCTAAATCAGGCCTCCTGCTGTGCAAGCCTCTCACTCATTGGAACCATTTGAGAAGAGTCATTCCCATTCCACCACACAGAAGATTTTTGCAGCTTGCCTAAGGCCCTCATGGACTAGGCAATTAAGCAAGAATTCAAATCCAGACCCATGACTCTGGAATGTGAACACTGTTAGGGTTCAGGAAAGCATGTCAAAATGTGAAGGCTTTTAAAGCTGGCCCTCTGACCTCCTATCCCAGAGCTCCCACCCCCAGGCAAATAGATAGCAATCTAGAATTCCTTTCCCAAAGTAGGTCGCAGAAGCTAGAACTTTTCCCAAAGCCAACCATAAAACCTAAAACACACTTGACTTTCCCCTTTACTTTCTGTGTAAGACTGGCAAAAAAGAAATTCTTGCTGGGCGGCGGTGGCGCACTCAGGAGGCAGAGGCAGGTGGATCTCTGTGAATTTGACGCCAGCCTGATCTACAAGAGCGAGTGCCAGGACAGCCTCCAAAGCCACAGAGAAACCCTGACTCAAAACAAACAAACAAACAAACAAAAAAACTAAAAAACAAACAAAAAAAAAATCTCTGACTTGCCTAGCTTGATTGCAGATTGTAAGTCCCTCATTCCAGAAAAGCTCCTAGCTCATACCTGGAAGCAGGGAATGCTCAGTAGAGCAGCAGAGAAGCCATACAGAAAAGCCTTGCTGGAACTCCCTCCTTGGTCTAAGTTTCAATTTGCCCATACCCTTTTAGCCAAATATATTTTCACAGATATCCCTGAAATACTGCACCCAATCTTAAAGATGGGTCTGTGGATCTTCAATCTAAAGGCTTCCTCTGTATCACATAAAACAATGGTTTAAGAAATTGTTATGGGGCCTGTGAGATAGATGCCTCAGATAGATGCTAAGGGCACTTGCCACCAAACCCACATGCCCAGAGTTCAATCCCTGAAACCAGTGTGATGGAAAAGAGAGGACATCCACATGCTGTCCTCTGTCACACACACACACACACACACACACACACACACACACCTCCCCCAACTCATATGCAAAACAAATAAATGTAAAATAATTACTATGGCTTTTCTCCTGTTTGCTGGTCTGTTGGCAATTTCTTCCCACAGACTCAAATGTTGAGCCTACAGAAAGAAAATCTGTTTCTCCATGCATATCGAAGAATAGGATTTGATATCTTAAATTCCAGGATTGCCTTCAGGGGCACGCCCTCATATCTACACCCTTATATAGTATGCTTGTAGGCCAATAGAAAGAAAGGTAAAAGTTACAGATTTCAAACCAGTCGAGTATTCAGGGGTTGTAGTCACAGCTAAGAGATGAAGCAATTTCCTTAGCGACACTTCGACCTGTAAATATCATAAATATAGAGGCCCCAGGATGGAGCCTCCAGAGAGGGGGATGGGTGCTGTCTGCTGCATGTACCCCTGGGCTGGGCTCACAGGGTGCTTCTCCTTCCACACTCACCAAGGCTGTAGTGACCTAGTAGCCTGGAGGAGACAGTGCTGTGGGTGCTACATGCTGCTTACCTGCTGCCGCCGGGCTTGGCCAAGTATTTATTTCCTCGGTGGTTTGGTTTGGGCTGGAATTGGCCCTGATGCAGCAAGGACAGCAGCTGGGAGATTTGCTACAAGACAGGAAAAATCTGTTGACTCCACACAATTCCGACCCAGCACGCTTCCTCGCCGGATGTTTCCCTCAATGCTGGTGCTTTCTTTTTATAGTTTTTCCTCTGGCTTTAGATGCTTCTGCGATCAGATGGGGGATGGGGGAATGGACCTGTGTGACTGAGACAGGGACCTGGGGGAGGGTGCTTCCTGGTTTTGTCATGTCACTGCAGGCCCTGGGCAGCTAAAGGAGACAGTATGGGGACCCTCGGACCCATCCGCACAAGCTCATTCCCTGGAGTGACTGGTGGACTTGAAGGGTTGGAGTGAAAAAGGCATTTTCAGACCATGAGGTTGTTACTTTAATAAGGATTAACTTCAAGAGTTATTTTCCCCTTTGAGCTATAGTCAAGCATTCTAGCTTGGGGGTTATGCAAGACTGCATGGTACAGGGCAGAAATGGTGTCATTTAACCAATTCACTTATTCACCTGTTAATCAACAGACATGATTTAAAAAGTATTTCTTTGTGCCAGGCATAGTGTTTTTGTGGGACTTATAAAAATGAGAAGGGGACCTCCATTGTATTCGGAAGTTCATGATTTACAAGGAAGGCAGGGAAGAGGGTGACAGAGACGAGTGTGGGAAGGGGTGAGGTCCGTAGGAGCAGCAGTCTCAAACCTATTTTGGAGCAGGCAGTAAGCAAGGAGGTCTGCTGAAGACAATTACCATTGACTTACTTGTCTTTTGAGATAGGATCTTACTATGCTGTGCAGGCTACCCTTGAACTCTTGTCTTAGTCTCCCGAGGGGCTGGAACTATAGGCATGTGTCACCAAACCTGGCTTTCAGGCAATTCAACAAATGTTTTTTTAATTCTGTCTGTGTGCCAGGAACTCCTGCTGAGACCCAAGGCTCTACAGGAATTCCGCCAGAAACGGGATGGTCTGGACATTAAGTGAGGACAGCTACTGTTAAGCGGTTCTCAAATACTAGAAACACACTGGTGTTTCAGAAAGATGGGAGAAGTGGGGATTGTCTAGATGTCATCTCTACACCCCCAGGTCCTGGAGGAAGAGGAAACAGACCTAGTCTTGGCAGACCCAGTTCTCCTTCATGGTTACTAGCTTGTGAACTTTCAGGCAGAATTTGAGACCTACGGAGACCTCAGCTTCATCTGAAGGGGTTCCCATTCTCCACTTCGAATTTTCTGTGCTAATTAGAAATGTTGACACTAAGACTCAGGGATCAGATGCTACCTCTAAAAATGTGCTTCTTGGTGGCCAGGCCAGGACAAGGATTGCATTGTGGCTTGAGAAAATCAGGGCCCCATAGCCTGCCTCAGGTAGATTCTGCCTCCCCACCAGGCCCAGAAGACCTTAAAAGAGAAGTGCCTTTTACCTTTTACCCAAATGACACTAGCTAAATACAACCTGAAGCCCAGTGCTGCATTCTGGCATTCAGAGTCTCTTTACAGTTGTAACCCAAACTCAGGAGTTGGATTCAGGTTCACATCCTAAACCTGTTCCCTCCCTACCTCCCTTCTTCACGGCCCTAGAAAATTGCTTATGGATTCTGAGCCTTAGTTTCCTCAACAATAGGGAAATAATAATGAGACTGAGATCACGTGGTTGATAGAGCTCCAGGTAGCACTTAGTAATTACCTGGTAACAACTAATCTCATTTGTGCTACACAGTAGCTGCAGGAAGGTGATACCATCCCATGCAGATATGGAACCCGAGGCTCACAGTCCTCAAAGCAACAAAGCCTGGAACTTGAACTCAGGTCTGACTATCAACTGTCAAAGAGACCTGGGTATTGGGCAACTTACTCTTGACCTCCAATTGATTCCAAATGGGTGCCTTTCTTCCCATCACTTCAGTACATCATGCAGAGTGTCTGCTCTCTACTGTCATGTCCAGTGGCATGGCGTAAGAGTTCATCCTAAAAGCAGCTGGTGGATGAGTGAGTGAATGAATGAAGGAGTTGGCTGTAGTTCCCCCTGGGTTTTCAGGGAGCCCCAGGGTGAGATTCCTAAGAGAATAGCTAAACCACCTCCAAGTGGCTTCCTGGGAAGGGGATTGGGAAGGAAGCTGTTCCCTGCTCTATGAGACGCCTGAGCTACCTGTCTGACCCAACAAAAATATGTATCTGATGCTCAGCTTTGCCCAGTGAAAGCTCTCTGGATGTCAGAGAAGCAGGGATGTGTTAAGGACCATCCCTGAAAAGTCCTCCCCTTTGTGTTCAGTAAATCCCCAGGCATGAAGCAGATGACCACCCGTCATCGCATCAGTCCTCCCTTCCAGGGCAGTAGAGACCATGTGGTTTTGACTTCGTAATTTTCATTTTGTAGGTGAAGAGAATGAGACTCCAAGGTTAAAGGTCATTCCCTACACTCTCCAGTTCTAAGTTGCTGCATTTGAACTGGGATTTGCCTCACTAGATAGTTGTTTCCACTGTTTCCCAACTGGGAAACTTTGGGGAGCGTCATCTAGGCCTGGCTTTTCCACAGGGAGGTTGCCTAGACAAGATGAGCAGGTCGAGCAGGGATGAAGTGGTGCCTTGTGGAGGTGATAGCAATCATTTGCTGAGCATACACTACAGGCCAGACAGACACTGCTGTCCAGCCACGGCTGCCATTGATCCATTCATTTTGTTTTGATGCCATCTTTCGGGGAGCATGCTGCTAAAGTGGGTACCTGCCACAGATAAGCTGAGGAACTTTTCTATGAGCTACAGGTGGGAAGAGGTAGAGCCAGGATTTGAACCCAGACAACCTTACTCCAAAGTTTGTATTCCTAATCACTACCTTTGCAGTGTGTCCACATGTGCCAGGCATGCATAAGTACTTTACAGGAGTTAACTGGTCTGATCCTCAGGACAACTCTGCAAGGCACACACTATTCCTAGTTCACTATCAGGGAAACTGAGGCTCAGACACATGTAGTTAGTCCGGGATCACACTGCTAAGATCTGTTGAACCCAGCTACAGTGCCCTTAACTTCTGCATCACAATGTGCTGGGTGAGTCTAAGGGTAAATATGAAAAATAAGGGTGTCTAATGCTCTTAGTAGTGTTTTGAGGGTGACCAGAAAAAGAGCTGCCCATGCCAGAGGTACCTGGACAGGAGGAGAATCTCCAGCAAGCTCCTCCACGGGGTTCCGTTCCGCAAAAGCAGCCACAGATAGCCGGACCAGGCTCCTCAGAATCTGGTGAGGACCGGACTCTCCCTTAGGAGACACTTTGCCATTGAGATTGCGCTGCCGTCTCAGGGTTGCAGAGGAGGTTGGTGGGCTCTGTGAGGTCGCCTCACTGCCCTGGTCTCCAGCCAGCCTTGCTATGGGGCTGCCAGGCACCTTCAGAGGCCTTAAATGTGGCTGGCCTAGGGCAGGAGGGGACTCAGGAAGGCTTAGGTTCTCTCGGGAGGCATTTCTCTGCCTGGGATGATTGAAAAGAAAGTTGAAGGTGCCCTGCAGTACCTCCTGGCTCTCTGCCAGTGCTCCCTGGTTGCCTTGGTTACGCAGGGTCCTGTATAGGGTTGGTGTGAGGTGGAAGGGGGCCTGCAGGCAGGAGTCCCAGCCTGCCTCCATCAATGCCTCCTTGCTGGTATCCTTGTGGGACGACCTAACTTCATCAGCCTCGCCCTCCTGGGCTCTGAGCATAGGCACCAGGTGTATATCTGCCTTCTGAATGTGTTTCTGGGGCCTCTTGGGCTGGTGGCGGTATGTGGACTCAGCTTCGCGACAGTTGTAGTTCCTGTTATCCTTTTTCTCGGTGCGGCAGATGGACACAAACAGAGCCAAGATCAATCCAAAGATGGCCAGCAGTACAGCCAGGCAGATCATTGCCAGCACTGGTGTGCTCAGGACCCCAGGCTCACGAGCAGAGTCCCTTAGGTGGTCCACACTGGTGACAAACACGACCCTCAACAGAACTTGAGTCTGCAAGGAGGGGCTGCCCTGATCTCCTACTACTATCCCCAGGTCCCACTGACTCCCAATGAGGCTGCTGGCATTGGTGACATTAATAAATAGCTGCCCCAGTGAGGGGCTGAGGACAAAGAGATGAGCATCATTCCCACTTTGAATGCTGTAGAGGAGCTCCCCATTGGCCCCTGAGTCTGCATCTCTGGCCACAATTGTCACCAAAAGGAAAGACCAGGGGCTGTGGATAGCCATTGGTGTTGTACCAGTAACTGCTGGATGCAAGCCACTGGGATTCTCGATGGGCAACAGAAGGTGGCCTGTGGAGGCATTTACAAGCACTGAAAGGGTGGCTTTGCCTTCACTAAGCACAGGCTGGATCACTTCTGGGGCATTATCATTGGCATCCAAGAGGCTAACCCACACAGACATGCTGGATGTAAGCTGGGGTTGCCCTCTGTCCTCTGCTATCACCTGGAACTCAAAGCCTGACATCTGTTCATAGTCCAGTGACTTCTGAGCTGTGACTTCTCCCGTTTCAGAATCAATAGCTACTAGGTGAGAAACAGCAGAGTCCTTGATATGGTATGACACTTTTCCATTAATGCCCAAGTCAGCATCATGAGCTTTGATAGTGATAAGATGAAGAGAGGGTGGGTTGTTTTCCCAAGTGGAGACCTCATACCGGCTCTTCTCAAACACAGGGGCATTATCATTGACATCACCAACCTGAATTCGTAGCTCCTTCTCTGCTGATAAGGGCTGGGGTCCTTGGTCTTGGGCGAACACAGTGAGAGTGTATACGGACCACTGCTCTCTGTCCAGTGTAGCATTGGTGAGCAGCATATATGTGTTGCCATTAGTCCTTTTTAGCCTGAAGTGGCCCAGCTCTTGGTTCAGCCAACAGTGGACCAGACCATTGTTTCCTGAGTCCAAGTCATTTGCACTGACTAGAGCAATGAAACTGTCCCTGGGAAGATCTTCTGACACCAGTGACGTCTGGGAGGCCCATGTCACGTGGATGCTTGGGGCATTGTCATTGACATCTAGAACTTTAATGAGAACTTTGCAATGGCCTGGGATAGAATTGGGACCCAGATCCCTTGCCTGGACATCCACCTCATAGGCAGGATTCTTTTCATAGTCTAGGGTTTGGCGCAGAATGATCTGGCCTGTCTTGGCATCTACACCAAAGGTGTTCATCACCTCTGGAGACACATGCTTACCAAAGAAGAACTCTACCTCCCCATTGGGTCCTTGGTCTGGGTCTGTAGCAGTTAGGTTTATGAGAAGAGTGCCAGGGGCAGTGTCTTCTGGGATTTCTAGTGCTAGGGAACTCTCAGCAAACACTGGACTATTATCATTGGAATCCAGGACATTGACCTTGACCACACTAGTGCCTGACTTAGGGGGATTCCCATTGTCATAGGCAGTCAGCACCAGATCAAAAAGCGAGTGGACTTCCCTGTCCAACTCCTTCACTACCACAAGTTCTGCATGTTTGGTCTCATCAGGCCCCTCAATAACATCCAGGGCAAAGTGTTCACTGGGAGACAGGGAGTAGGAATACAAGCTGTTAGGACCAGTGTCTTGGTCAAGAGCTCTGTCCAAGGGGATTCGTGTGTACAGAGAGGCACTCTCAGAGATTTCCAGCTCCTGCTCACCCTTGGGAAACTGAGGCTGGTGGTCATTGATGTCCAGTACCTGAATCTCCACATGAATCAGAGCCGAAGCCCCTGTGGCAAGCACATCAAAGGACACCAAGCAGGGATCTTGCTGCCGGCATAGCTGCTCCCGATCCAGCCGGCTGGAAGTGCGGAGCAGGCCATCCTCAGAGTTCATCTGAATAGGGAGTGCCTGAGGCAGCTGCAGGATCTGGAAGGCATCTCCTGCCTTCCCACGCCTCTCCTCCACTCCCTGTTCTTGGGACAGTTTCCCTATCACTGTGCCGGATGGCACTTCCTCTGTCACTTGGAATTTCACCATGAGAGTGGCCACCTCCTGACAATCCCCTGAAAGGAACAAGTAGCTTCCTGGCCCCAAGAGTCCTAGCAGGAATGGCAGAAGTAGCATCATGCTTACCGCAGGGAGAACTGGACTCAACCTGCTGGAGCTAGCTCTTCAAAGGCGGGACACGTCCCCCAGTGGATCCTGAATGACTCGATCAGCCTGGATCTCCTGCTTCAGACCTGCTGGTACAACTTTGTCCCATAATTAGAAGATGCTGGAAGCAGCAGGATTCGCAAGTAAGGCCATCTTTGTGAAAAGTGATTGGAGAGGTCCCCAAACCGATGAATTGCTAGAAGAGATTCCTGCTCCACAGCAGCACCAGCTGGTCCACTTAGCAGTGATGGGCAGGAACCGGTCTGAGAGAGACTTGACCTAGTAAAGCGGGATGTAAGGATCTGACTTGCAAACAGTAACTAGGCTGGGGAAACAGAGAAGCAGCTTTTTCCTATGGAAACCCCACCTACAGGAAAAGGGAGGGCTGTGAGTTTCAATGGCAATTAGAGAAAGAGCATTTCCTGTGAGGCTGAGAGGCCTGTCGCTGAAGAGGATGAGGCCAGGGCTCCTGGGACGGGCTGGATAGAAAGGTGCTGTCTACACAGCAAGGCAGCCAATGAGGGACAGGGAGCCACTGTGTAGCCAAGTGAGCAAAGAACTTGACCTATACTGAAGTCCCTCTAGGGCACATCAGGCTCCCCATCTCTCTCTCTCTCTCTCTCTCTCTCTCTCTCTCTCTCTCTCTCTCTCTCTCTCTGCCTTCTTCCTCTATTCTTCTACCTTCTGCCCCTGTCTTTTTCTTATACTTGTTGGACTCTCTGCCTCAACTTTGCCCCCATGTTTGTCTCTCTGAGAAGCAGCTATTATTAGTAGAAAAGTCACAGGAGCTAAAATGGCACAGGCTCAAATGCTGACTTTGCAGCTTATCAGCTGGGTCTTCTGGGATGAATGACTTAACCTGCCCGGGCCTCTATTCCTTCATCTTCAAAGTGGGGTGTGGAGGACAATTATTGTCCTCCATGCTGGAAATTGTGAGGACTGGATGAAATAAAGTGTAAAATCCCTAGGACCAGGGTCCCAAATCAAACAATAACGTTGTTGACAGAGCTCATTCCAGCTGTGGTTGGTGCTCTTACATTGGCCATGGGATAGTTTTGACTCACATTGACCCCTGAGGGTGTCAGTGGTTCTACCAGAAGCTGTAATGAAGGAAAGACCCGTCTGATCTGACTGCAAGGCTCCCCTCCCCCTCCCCTTCCTGAGATCCTTGGGATCCATTGTTCTCTGCATCTGGTCCAACTTGAGTCCCTGTCTGGGGAACCCCCGCCTCCCTTCCTCTGTCTCAAGCTTTTCATGTTTCCTTCTCCCACACCTTCCTCTCCCTTTCATCCGTCTTTCCCTCCCTTCCTCCAATTCTTCTCACCCCACTTTTGTTTGTGAGAGACCTGTGAAGGCAGCAGCTGCCTTGCCTCCACTCCCACCCCTGGACTGAAGGTGAGCCCTCCCTCCCACTCACCTCCTCACTTAGGTGAGATGCAGAGAGGCAGAGGAGTGGTCAGGCTGCTGGCCTCGTGGCTTCTGTTTTCCTCCTTCTGTTGCTTCCAATATTCTTCTAGCCTTATGCCCCAGCCTTATGTAGGTTTATTCTGGGGTCTGTAAAGCATTTGAAATGGTGGAAATTAAGGTCAACTTCCCAAAGATTGGTGTCTACTGCTGAGTCCTTGGGGCCAGAGATGCCCCATTTGGACACAGTGACACTACTCAGGACTTGTTGGCTTGGAAATCCATGCCAGTCAGGCTTGGGGTGGCTGAATGCTAGCCACGTGCACTCCTTCCCCTTCCCTCTGCCCTTTCTTTCCTTCCATCCTGCATTTCATTCATGGAGTTTGCCCAACCACCTCAGCGATGACAAGGGTCCTGAGTCCATAGGGCCATCTCCTATGGCCCAGCTTTGGGGACTGTCAGACCCTTTCAGATTTAGAGCACAAATGACTGAGTCTCTGAGCCTGAGCTTCTGTCTCTGAAAGTGTGATTCCCATCTATCTGTCTACAAGTTTATAGTGAGGACGAAAAGAGGGATTCACATGGAGGCCTGAGTGTGGGGCCTGGCAGGAACCTTTCAGTAGGTAGGGACTACCATTTTCTCTTCTTTGTCTGGACTCTCTTAGCTCTGGGTGGGCAAGATGCAGCCTATACTACAAGGGGAGCCATGTGGTCCCCCTCAGAGCACAGGAACACAGTGGATGCTCATTGTCCTCTGGTGCAGCCTACATGATAACCTCACTGTTTGGCCCTTATTCATCCTACTACTGCACCAGGCAGCAAAGAGACCTTGACCCCAAAGGGCTTACGGTCAATGCAAAAGTAGGGGAAATGAAAAAGTGAACCCAGTGCAGTCACTATGGACTGTAGCCTGAGAGTTAGTGGCAGTGCCTCAGGACACGTGCTGATGGACAGGAGTAGTTCACTAGGGCAACAGGAAGAGCAGAAAAAGGCAAAGCAGGCCACAGATGAAGGCTGGGCAGAGACTCCAATGTGGACAAGCTGGTTCCTTCTGCTGCACCTGGAGGGTCTGTGTGGTAGAGATGAAGGAAGGCAGGACAAGGGTCACTGGATGATGAAAGACCTGGGCCCCCACAGGAAGGACCTAAAACTTTTTCTGGAGGCCAAAGGAGCTAGCTCAAAGCAGGATGATGAGCTCAGAATGACTTGCTAGCTTCTGTCCTGAGTGGTTTACCCATGTCTTCTCATCCCCCTCCCCTGCCCCCACCGCACGACCAAATCATCAGGCTAAAGAAGCTAAACACAGGAAAGCTGTCCAAGATCCTACAGATTTGCCTTCCAGACAGCCTCTTCATCTGCACCCGGGAAGGTAGCAGAGAAGGGAGGCCAGTTGAGTCTGCGGGAGTGCTGGGAATGTTTCCAGAATGCCATCTGGTGGCCAAAGGCAGAGAGCAAAGCACAGAGGCACCAAGGGGACAGCCACCAAGGTGGGAGGGTTTATAGAGCTGTGCTGCACAGATGTCTGTAAACAGAAAAGACCACAAATAATAACACATCCCAATGCCGCGGTTCTTTACCTTCCTAATGCTGTGACCCTTTAGTACAGTTCCTCATGTTGTGGTGATACCCAACCTTAAAATTATTTCACTGCTACTTCACCGCTGTAATTTTGCTACTGTTATGAATCATAATGTAAATATCTGATATGCAACCCCAAAGGTCACATACCCACAGGTTGAGAGCTGTTGTCTTAATAGATGACCTAACCTGGGTGTGGTACTACATTCATGTAAAGTCAGTATTGATCAGAAGTTCAAGGTTATTCTTGGCTATAAAGCAAGTTGAAGGTCAGCCTGGGCTGCATGTGGTCCTATCTCAAAATAGCAACAACATCAAAAGATAATCAGGGCTCATAAAGAAAGAATGGAGTTCATGCTTTTACACATGTTATTTATATTCTTGAGAAGAAATTGCTGTGGAAACTTAGCAATGCTACATACAATTACATATAATAGAATACATGTCCTTATGCGTGCATATATGTGTTATGACCATGAATACAAAAAAATGAGCTCACATCACAAAACTTTGAATTTGCATTTCACACGTATTTTGTTGTTATTGCTTTGTTTTGGGTTTTGGGTTTTGGGATCTTTGAGACAAGGTTTCGTATAGCTTGAGATGATCTTGAACTCCTGGTGAAGCAAAGGATGATCTTAAATTCCCTATTCTCCTGCTTTCCCCTCCTGAGTATTGAGATTACAAGTGCATGCTACCACTCACAGCTTACTAGGTGCGATTTTTTTTTTTAATCATTGCTATGTGCTTGTTTAATTGGCACTGGTGACACGCTGTTGATCCACCCCTTGAAAGTCCCATAAGTTTATGAAGCAAGACGTCAGACTGTTCACAGGTGTTGCCTCTGGAAAGGAGGCCTCCATTTTGTCCTCTCTCCTTCCTTCTTCTGGGGAAAGCTGACCTTTAACAGCAGTCTGTCAAAGGGTGAGCAGAGCTGTCACTGGAGTTTGTTTAGAAAGATTTCATTGCCTTGAATTTTGAAAGAAGTTAGGAACGAGCAGGGGAAGTATTTGAAATAGGTTTGAATCAAATGAACATGGCCTCCCTCAGGTCTTAGAGATTTGAAGACAACAGTAGATTGGGGCTGCTGCTTGCCATCTTTGCTCACCCGAGCCTTGAGGTGACTCCTTGGGCACATCGAGGAACTGAGGGGTAATATGAGAAGGATGAGAACCAGCAAATTGTTCAAAACAATTGGAACCTCCAGGGCTCACACTAGTAAGATGCAGCACGGTCTCTAGGGGCATTGACAGGCCGGCTAGATAAAGGCTAAGCCCACCCACTCAGTATAGCTCTCCTGATTTGGCCTTCAGGATTGGCTCTCCTGAGAGTGCCCTCTAAGATAGCTCCAAGGAGGCCTAGAAGTGTTGTCCTCAGGATCATTCTACTCACAGAGGTGGTTGCACCACCAAGGTCACCCTCCTTTTAGAGCCAGCCATTGCGGAAGTGAGAGCCAGGAGTCTTAACTGGGGGACTCAACTAGTTATTTTGGGTCACTTGCTCTTGGCATGGCTCTTTAGGCTTTGCCAAGATTTGACAGGTGACAAATGTCAAATCTCACACCATGGAATCTCTTTCTAGAAAAAGTACAGAAAGACAAATGGACTTTGCAAGGAGAAACTTGCCAAGATATAGGACTTTTCAAGAAATGAAAAGTGTTCTGTCTTAGAAAAGAGTCCTCAAAGGGGCCACACATGGGAATGACTGGAAAGCTTGTGAAATGCTAGAGGCAGACTAAGAGAATTCGTATTTCTCCTTTCCCAGTCTGCCAAGGATGATTCTTCAATCTTTAATTATCACTCCTTCTAGAAGGCCTCTAGAATCAGATTGGTTGAATCCCTTTTCAGGCAAGACCACATTGATCTATGCAATAAGATGGAAAAAATAACCATGAAAATTGAAGAAGTTAAGAGTGTCACTGGAGAAAACAGGCTTTAAAGGGAGTGGAAGGTGAGGACATTTGAAGAAGTTGTGGCGAACTATGCACCTCCTTCATGATTTTCAGGAAAAATGCAAAAATAGATTGATTGTGTTTTCAATCTCTCACCAATCTCCAGAGGGGAAGGCACTAATTTACTTGTTCTTTTCTTTTTTCTTTTTGGATTTTTGAGACAAGGTCTCTCTGTGTAAACTGGCTGTCTTGGAACTCTGTAGACCAGGCTGGTCCCGAACTCAGAGATTCGCCTACTTCTGCCTCCTGAGTGCTGGGATTAAAAGCGTGGGACAACACTGACTGGCTTAATTTACTTGTTTGAATTCTGTTGTGTGTATGTATGTGTGTTGTTGTTATTGTTGTTTGAGGAAGGATCTCAGTAGCTCAGACTGGCCTTGAACTCCTGATCTTCCTGCCTTATCTGTCAAGTCTTAGGGTTACAGATATGTGTCTCCTGGCTTGTAGACTTTGATTCCAATCTCTGCAGGTGTTCCTAACATACACCCCATTGGGAACTCTGAGTAGTTTTTCAGAAGCACCAGCAGCCTTATAAAGCCAAATCCTACAACCGACTCTATAGCTTCATCAGAAAGTGAGGATGCTCCCTTACCCAGCATCCTCCAGGTCACCTTCTTTCCCAATACCTGTGTTTCTCTGCTTACCTGACCTCTAGAGTCACCTGGTTCTGCCTCCACATTCTGCACAGTTTTCTGTTTCTTAGACCCCACCTTTGGCTTTCCTTCCTTACAGCTCCCAGGTGTAGCATGTCCCCAGCTATCGACCTCAACCCTCTCCTGAGCATTATTGGCTCAGAAACAGATCTCCAGATTTGGCATATAAAAATACAGGATGCCCAGTTAGACCTGAATTTCAGATAAACAGTGAATACATTTTTGCTCTAAGTATTTTTACCCAACAGCCCTGCCCAGAAATAATATTCACTTCAGCACAAGTTTCTTCCCGTCCCCCAACACCCCACAATTTTGGTCTACACAGTGAATTTGAAAATGTATCAGTAAACACAAAAACCAAACACAGTGGCTGGGAGCATCATCTGTCCATGAATATTCAGAAGCTGACTCTGTTGATTGGCCTTGTTATGCACTCAGCATTTCTGGGTCAGTCTGGGATCGAACTGTTCTCACACTGCAAGAGCGAGCCCAGAGGAAGCCTGGATCACACTCAGTCATTAAATCATTCAGTTCCCCAATCATTCATTTATTTGGTGGCATTCAGCATGTTCTTCTCTGTTTACAAGGTCAATTTTTAGGGGGCAAGGGAAATAGCTCAAGTTGACCCACATTCTCCCTCCCTCTGAACCTTGGGTTTGGATTTTTTTTTTTCTCCGTAGAGAATTTAATCAGCCTAATCCTCTCCTTGCTCCAGAAAGGCTCTTGCAGGAAGGAAAATGAGCCTTCCCGTCGTTACATAAATTCTCACGGGGCTTCCCTTTACAAGTTTCTGACAGCTAGGAGTTGAGCCCGGAGCTCTGAGAGAAACTGCCACACACTGATTTATGATGGCAGCCGCTGCTAAACCTCGGCCTCTTTCCTCCTCACAGAACCATGTTACCTTGGGGTTACAAAACTCTTTTCACTCTTATTCGGGGGAATAATTTTAAAATGCCAGGTTGCCAGTATAAACACGATCATTCTGTGCCTATTATCGTAATCAAATTCTACCTTGCATCAGAAGTACAGGAAATACTCCATGCTATCAGACACCCAAAGTCTCTGCAGGGATCTGTCTTTATATCATCCTGGGATGACCCATGGAGTTGTTTGGACTGCACTGATCCAGGAAGCTGGTCACACCAGCTATCTAGTTTTCCTTATAGACACAATTGAGCACTTTATTTGTGAAAAGTGTTGAGGTGCTCTGAGCATGGCACTGGGGGAAATGATGCAGGCTCAGTGTTCCTACTGTTCAGGTTCATAGCTTGGCTCTCTGTCATTCACCCTGTCAGAGACAATGGCAAACCAATAACCTTCTTCACGATCAATTCCTCAGCTTTAAAACAGGGCTGGAAGGGCAGGAGTGGTGTCTCAGTGTTTAGGAGCACTACAGCTCTTGTAGAGGACCTGAGATTGTCTCCCAGCATCCATCTTGGGTGTCTTACAATTGCCTGAAGTTGCAGTTCTAGGGGGATCTGGTGCCTCTGGCCTTAGTGAATACCTGTGCTTATGTGTACATATGCACACACACACACACACACACACACACACACACGCACGCACGCACGCACGCACGCACGCACGCACGCACGCACATACACACGTACACATAATTAAAATTTAAAAATAGGGATGGTAACAACTAGGATGTCGATGATAATCACAACAATGGCTGTGTGTTGGATTGCTGTATGTTAAGCTCAGTCAGTACACACGACTTCCAGCAGAACCTAGTGCATGGTTAGGATTCTGTTAATTATTCATAACAGGGTTATTTGCATACCTCTACCTACCATTTGCTTGTTTTATTTTGTTTTTAAGACGAAACCTACATTAAAAAAATAACAATCAGGTTTTCAGATTCCCTTAAGATCTACCCGGTAAACACAATACACAGTGACAAGGGACCACCAAGAGTCAATGATAAGGGCTACGGGTGTCTTAGTTTACATCCTATTACTGTGGGAAAACACAACTCCTTCACTCTTGTGTCCTTTGTGCCTCTAAAGCCACTAGCACATAGATGACACTTGCCAAGGCCATCTGCCAGATTGGATGGATCTTACCCCCTTGAATCACATGGGCAGAGCTTATATTCAGCTGTGTTTTAGGAGCAGAAAAGAACTTAGGTTCTTTTGCAAGCTGGAAGCTTAGCTGTGTGGTCTCTCCCTGAGGTAACCATCCATTTATTCCAATGCAGAGCTGAGGCCTCTCCTAATCCCTTTACCTCTTTCAGCACAAGCCTTGGCTGTAATATTCAGTCTCCAGGTGTTCTCTTTCTCTTCAAACTGTACGTTTTATATTTCTCTCTGCCCTGTGTCCTCTTTTCTTATTGTAGACCTGTAGAACAGTCATTAATAATATCCACACCACAGATTCAATATTATACTTTCTTGAACTTGCCTCCACCAAAGAAATTAGCCCATTACTATTTAACATAGCCTCAGGCAAGTTCTTAGGACAAGGGCAGAAGACAGCCACATTCTTTGTTAAAACATCACAGGAATGGCCTCTAGCCCAGCTGCTAACATTCCCCTCTGAAATCGCTTGAGCTTATCCTCTACAGCCCTTATTGCTCTCAGTGCTCTCTTCCAAGATCCCAGAACAGTCCACTGCATTCTGCTTACAGAATTCAACCACTTTTCTAGTCTTCCACATTCCTCCAAAAGAATAAGACAAAACAAAACAACTGTGATCAGGTTCTTCACAGCAGCAGCCCACTATCTGGTACTGACATCTATCTTTAGTTACTTTCTATTGCTGTGATAAAACACCAAGACCAAGACTACTTACATAAGAAAGTTTGTTTGGGCTTACAATTTCAGAAGAGTGAAAGTCCATCATGTCTGGGAGCATGGCAGCAAGTGGCAGGCACGGTGGAAGGAGCAGGAAGCTGTGAGCTTACATCTCGTGCTTTGTGTATGAGCCAGAGAGAACAAACTGAAAACAGGCAAGGCTCTTGCATCTTAAAGCCTGCCCCCAGTGACACACTTCCTACAGCAGGCCTCACCTCCTAAACTTCGCCGAACAGCGTCACCAACTGGCCACCAAGTGTTTAAATGCCTGAAACTATGGGGGGATATTTCTTATTTAAACCACCACAGTAGGATAGCACAGCAATAGAATGCTGGCCTTATATATGTAAGTCCCTGAGTTCAATGCCCAGACCTGGAAAAATTCAAAATGTAAGTCAATGGTACTTCTGTGCTGGGCAGGACTCAGCAGCATCCAGTTCTTCTGGGGCTGGGCAGAACTTTTCTTTCCATGCTGTTGCTGTCTAAGTGTAAAGGGCCTGGTTCAGGGATGCCCCTGGAATGATGGCCCCTGGAAAGAAGGCTGTGTACAGATGTGAGTTTCTGGATGCCTACTGGAAGGCAATGAGTGTGAGGCCTGATGGAAAGCCTGCTGACTTGTGACTTGTGTAGCAACTGTCCCACTGTGTGACTCATTCCTGCTCTCTGTTCATGGTCTGGGTCTACTCATCTGGTATAGCTCACACACTCCATTCTCTGACAGCCTTGACCCCTCATCTGCAGCCAGAGGATGGAGTTTGTTTGTTCCATTTTCAGAATTTTTACTGTTACCTATCATTATAAATATATATATATATATATATATATATATATTGATATTGTGAGATAGGGTCATATTCTGTAGCCTAGACAAATTGGAATTCACCTCAGTGTTGTAGGCCAGGCTAGCCTCAAACTCATAGCAAGCCTCTTGACTAAGCTTCCTAACATTGAGGTTATAGGCATGTGCCACCATGCCTGGCTTCATTGTATCATCAAGTTTAAAACTAATTTCTATTTTACAGCTTTGGACAAGAACTGTTTCTTCCTCTGCATTATTTACTGCAGCACATTCTAATTCTTTCACAGGCTACTGGAGTCAAATCACAAGGAATCTGTCCCCATCCTGGCTGCATCACATATAACAGTCCTGGAAAGATCACTTCATCCTACTAACACTATTTCTTCCTTTACAAAATAGGGAGACAAAATTGCCTAAGTCACGGGGTCCTGGGCTTTTAAATGAGGTAATGCATATAAAATGCTTAATAGAGTAGAGAGTTGGACACAAGGGAAAAGTTCAATCTGAAAAACTAACCAGGCAGCCGAAAACCAAATCGAGAAAAGCCTGCTATTTTCATGGAGCCTAATGACAAAATTTATTTAAAAACTCTATCCAATCTTTTTCTCAAAACTATACTCTAAATCTTTAATTTGTTTTTAACTTCCACCGAATTGTTGAGTCTGCTTTGAAACACTCTCTTCCTTCCTCACAGTGCTTGTATGAGGTCATGGCATGATGTCACAATCCATCCCCTGCTCCAACTTTGAGACTCTCTAGAGCTGATTCTTGAACCCCTTTGCTCTTTGTATCTGAGAGATCTTGAGGTATTTGGTCTCATTGGAGGTTCTCCTTCATCCCTTTGCATCTTTAAAGGGGTATGTATCTCATCTGGCATCTCTCCAGGAGATTTCACTCGAATAAGACCTTCGGAATCCTGCATGCTTGAGCTAGAGTCCCAGATCTGTAATTTACTTTTTTTGGGGGGGTGGATACAGAATGAGAACATAGGAACTTATTAGATCATTAGAAGCACATTAGCTTG
Organism: Cricetulus griseus; assembly: GCF_003668045.3. Classification (NCBI taxonomy): domain Eukaryota; kingdom Metazoa; phylum Chordata; class Mammalia; order Rodentia; family Cricetidae; genus Cricetulus; species Cricetulus griseus. The sequence continues at coordinate 199,360,044 of NC_048595.1, read as the reverse complement.
ATGGTTCCCAGGAGTAGAACAACATTTCTGTGTTCTGCTTAAATTTCAGAAACAATGCTACGTAAGTCCCCTCCTGTTTAACTGAGATATAATTTTCCTGTACTAAAAAGTATATATATATATATATATGTATATATATATGTTTGGCAGTATCTAATACATCCACTAAGTTGTGCCATGGTCACTGCTAGTTCTCTCTCCATTGTTCTCATTCTCAAAACATACCTGTAAATAGTTACATCCCAGACCCTCCGGCTAACCACTGACCTACTTGCTACCATTGCTTTTTATGGACTTTTCATATAAGGGGGCAAATATAAAATGTGGCCTTTTATATCTGACTTCTTTCACTTGGCTTAATGTTCTCCAGGTTCATGTTAGAGCATGCATCAGTGTATTATTTTTAATTGCTGAATAATATTCCATTGTTGAATATTCCACATTCTGTTTATTTATTGATGGAGTTTTGGATTTTCACTTCTTGGTTCTTGTATATATTGTTTATATGAACATTTGTGACCAAGTGTTGATGCAAATATAGTTGGTATTTTTCTTAGTTCTCCTAAGTACCTAGGAGTAGAATTGCTGAGTATTATTGTAACCCCATATTTAACTTTTCTGAGAACCTGCCAAACTTTCCTACAGTGCTTTTATCATCTTTCATTTCAATTGTCAGTGTGTGAAAGTTCCTGTTTATTTATCTATGTCCCCATCAATTCTTTTTATTTTCTATGGTCCCACTATGTTTGACTGTTTCCTCATCTAGCCCAAGTTGGCCTAGGACACTCAGTCTTCTTGTGCTGGTCTCCCCAGTGCTGGGATTAGCGATGTGTACTACCATACTCAGGCTCACAAGAGTTATATATTTTAGGAGATACATCTTTATTAGATGCATAATTCGAAAATATTTTCTGTATCATGGGCTGTTTTTTCACTTCCTTACTAGCATTCATTAAAGCACGGATGTTTCTAGTTTTTGGTAAATGCAATTTATCTGTCACACACACACACACACACAAACTATTGCCTTCTTTGAGTTCCTGAAGATTCCCCCCCTATATTTTCTTCCTAGAGATTTATAGTTTTGCCTCTCACATTTAAATCCTCAGTTCATTTTAGTTAATGTTTGCATTATGCTGTGATGTAGGAGGCGTGTAATTTTAAGTCTCAATAATCATGTGGCATTCAGTAACTTACTGTATCTGAGTCTCAACTTCCTTTGTGAAATGAGATTAGTAAACAGAACCCAAACCATAAGGTTTGGTAAAGAGCGGGAAAATATGCATATATAGTTTGAAGCATGTAACTACTCAACAAACACGGTAGTAACTATTATCATTTGCACAGGGAGTTAATGCATTCTTAGATAGGAAGATGGATGCAGCCATTCCCCTCAAGGACAGGTCTGGGATTGATAAGGGAATCTCTGCCTCTGGGTAGACCGTTACTTCAGGTTCAAGTCTGACCCACGAATTGGGGGGGGGGGCAGAAGCTGCCTTTGCACCTTAAGGGTGTTTTAAGCTTGCTGGTAGGATCGGTGGAGGCGCCTGCAGCGCTGTCCACGGCCTGTGGAGGGCACTCAGGAGGCAGCGGCGCTCACGGCGGCTGCGCAGAGCCCTCCCCTCGTCCGCATCCGCCCCTCTCAGCTGACAGCTCTGGAGACGGAAGAGGCGGTGCTCAGGTGGAGCCGGGTGTCTCCTGGCCTGGCTGCGAGCGCGTAGCTGGGCCCCCGGCGAGGGCGTAGTGCGGAACTTTCGGGCCGGGCTCGGCGGGGCGGCCGGAAGGTACGGCGGGAACGCGCTGTGAGTGCGCGAGGCAGAGCCGGGTGGCCGGGCCGGGCCTGCTCTGTGGACACCGGGCTCCCTTGCCCGGGACGGGGCGGCCGGCTCCTTGGGCGCCAAGGGGACAGGGCGGGGCGGACGGGCCCTGCGCCTCCGGCACGCCCCGGGGCCGGCTCCTCTGCGCCGTTGCCAGCGCTGGGCCTGTGACCCTGCCTGATCCTGCCCCGGTTGCTGGGGAGTCACACAAACACGCATGGCGATTGGCAGGTGGCGGAGAGAGACCGGGGCTGACCCCTCGGCCGGAGCCTGCAGGGAGTGGCCTGGAAGATGAGTAGGATTTTCCCAAGCTAGGGAAACCTGGCGGAGGAGGGGCTCCACGCCCTGCTGGAGCGGCTTCCGGTTTGCAACAGTAGTATTACTAAACTTTTATCTGTTTGGTGCTGCCAGGCTTAGGCTTGTTTCCGGCTTACAAATGAAGAAATCAGGCGTTTGATGCCCAGAGATGGTTTAGAAAAGAGCCCAAGCTGTCACTTGTCTAATTTTGATTACTAAAGATAGTATAGGACTTGCTTCACGTGGTTGTGGAGTCTAGGGTCAGTTAGTGCAATTGAAAGGGCTTAGCACAATGCCTGACACTCGGTAAGAACTCACTAATTGTTAACTGTTCTTACCAGTGTTACTGTGACAACGGACCCAGCCTCCTGCTTCTGGTGGAATGTGACAAAGTGGTCACTGAATCCTATGCATCTGGTCCTCCATTCCAGCACATTGCAGTTTACTCCAGGTATTTTCTCAGTGCCCCGGGTACTGCTAGATGCTGACAACAGTAGGTAGATGGAAAAGACTTGGGCCTGCCCCTTGAAGAACTAATGCAGGCTGGTAGAGGAGTTAGTGCAAAGTCCAATTTTAAAGAAGTCAGTGTCTGTTGGGAAATTACTATGTAGTGTTGGAACTTTCGAGGTTGCCCTCAAAGGCTGAGTGGGTGGAATCAGGAGAGAGTGAAAGCTAGCAACCTGAATTAAGGGCCACCTGGGCCTAGCCTTCTGGCTGAGCTGGGGCGGGGTGGGATAGGCCATAAAGGACTGCCAGAGTTAGTTATTTGGAGTAAAGATTATCAGCCCAAGCTGTATATTGGAATCATCCGTACTTCTTGGAGAACTAGAAGTGTGCTCCCTTCGGGGGCACATAAACTGAAATTGAAATGATGCAGAGATTGGCATGGCCTCTATGACAGAATGACATAGAAATCCATGATGAGTTGTGTAATTTGTGTGTGTGTGAGAGAGAGAGCAATTGTGGGGGATGGGTTATGAAACTAGAAAGGAGACTAAGGGGAAGTAGAGGTTTTCAGGAAGGGAGGGGGATGATAGAATATGAGACATGAATGCTGAAAAGGAAGGGCACTGCTAAAGGCAGATGGGTGCAGAGGAGGGTGAGGAAAAGAGTGAGGATTTCAACAAAAGACCTACTTGGAGGTAAGTCAGTAAATACATCTCTCGTGTCTGAAAATTCTTTGTTTACTAAGAAGCAAAAGGCTTAACCCTACCCTCACCGTGTGCTCCTTCCTGGTCAGATTGTTGAAGATTCAGTAAGGTAATGTGATCAAACCTAGTACTGTACACAGTTGGTGCTCTGTAATCATAAGCTAATTATGATACTAATCTCACTTCTGAGAATATGGTTTTAAATTTAGTTTTTTTAATTTATTTATTATGTATACAGAGTTCTATCTGCATACATACTTGCATGCCAGAAGAAGGCATCAGATCTCATTATAGATGGCTGTGAGCCACCATATGGTTGTTGGGAATTGAACTCAGGACGTCTGGAAGAACAGGCAGTGCTCTTAACCTCCGAGCCATCTCTCCAGCCCTAAAGTTAGTTTTATGTACCATCTTTGCATATAATTTCAAGATGTTCCTCATGGTCCATAACCTGTCCATGGGCCTCACTCTCCCACTGAGCTATAGCCCCAGTCCTGGAAGTCTGGCTCTAAATGCTTAGAGTGAGTCTTACAAGCTCATGTGTATACTCCACCATTAGAGTTAGCTATGTCACCTGCAAGGCTGGTTTATGAGCAGCTGAGAATAAAAGCCAGAGAGATGGGAAATGAAGGAAAAGAAGACATAGAGGAGGAAAGGAGAAAGCAACAAACAAATTTAAGATGTTTCTTGGGTATGATGTCCCATCATCTCATATAACTACCTCAGTTACAGGGCTGAGGGAAGTCTGATAAGGTATCTGTCATTACTGGGGAACATACTGTTGCCCTTTAACCACATGACTCAGTCTTTCCTCAGAATAATACTGCCTGTGGATTAAGGTTTATGTGTTAAGAGTGTTTGACTTAGGTGATGATAGTACTGATGGGGAATTTGAATCTGGAGAGAGTCCTCACACATCTTTCCTGTTTCTTTTGCAGATGGCAGAATTTCCATAGTATCTCTGAGTCCCACATCTTGGTGTGGGGCTTCAGTCTCAGCTCCACTGGCTAGAAAAGTAAATGGGATTTGCACAAATTAAAAGCCGAACTGAAATCCTGACTGCAGTGTTAATATCCTTTTCTTCTGGTTGTTACTAACAGGTACTAAGTGACCTAAAATGGAACATGTCACTATTTCAGACAGGGCTAAGCTTAAGCAGAGTGTAACAACTGCTGAGGAAAAGCAGTATTTTTTGAAAATGAAATTGTTTCAGATAGGGGACGTTTAGAAAAAAATGGAAAGAAAATGAAGTTATTTACATAGGTGTTCAGATATTGTAGCATAATCTTTTAGAATGTACAAAACACTCTCAATTTTGTTTACACCAGCCCCATTTCAGTAGCTGTGATAATGGCAACTACTGCAAAGTAGTAGTTGTTTTTCTGGATTAGTCATTAGAAGCACCCAGACACCTAAGTGAAGAAGACTTAGCATGGAGTGCTGAGTGTTGAGCAGAAAAGAGAGGATTGATAGGTCCTTTGCAATCGTTTGTAAGGAACTTTTATACGCCATGAAACTTCCCCAGTTAACGTGCATCTCCTAACTGATTTGAATGATTGTCTTCAATCCTCAGGAAAGTCAATGTCGTCAGAAGACCTAGAAGCCCAGGAGGATGAATTATTGGCCCTGGCGAGTATTTATGATGCAGATGAGTTTAGAAAAGCGGAGTCCGTCCAAGGTGGAGAAACCAGGATCTATCTGGATTTGCCACAGAATTTCAAGATATTTGTGAGCGGTTAGTTAAGAATATCTTAACACAGATTTTTCTAAATAAAAATTATTCTTGATTTCTTACAGTATTTTAGTTGTCACTTGTGTATATGGCCATAAGGGATTATTGATAAACATTGGTGGCACAGATTTAATGCATGTTTGTTTTAAAAGAAAACATGGGGCGGGAAGTAAAACAGTTTTCGATTCGATCTTGCCTTTTGACCATTGAATTGAGGTATCCTGCATATTTCATGCAGCCTAGTCGTCTTAATCTGTAGTTGATCAGCACAGTCATTGATAATTAGAGGCAATCAAAGGAAACATAATAAATAACAAGCAGCTGTGAAGATTCTTGGAGCACCATAGAGTGTCACATGGTTGATTCTGTGTGGTTTCTAAGATCAGTGTAACTCCATGGACAGGTATGGGACATGCTGTTACTCTGCCACCTTTTGTTGGGGAAAAACAAAACTGTTTTTGATACATTTGCAGGGAACTTGATGCACATTTTCTCACAATGTTTCTCCTAGAACCTGTGATCACTTAGATGACCCTGTGACTGTGAGAGTGTTGTGTACTGTGTTATGTCCTCAAGCCTGATATTATTTTGTTGGCACATACTTTCCCAACCAATTCATGACTAGTTGGCATATGCTGGTCTTAGTAAGTCATTGTTGTTTCATAGAAATAAATGTCTTTTTTCTCTAGATTGTGTCTTTAATTGTCTACCATAAACCAACAATGAAACAAAACATTGTGCATTACTTTGTCATTAGTGTTAGGAATTGTACTAGGAAGTGTTTACAAGAATGAGTTGTGTGACTTTATGAATTACATGGCACCTAAGTACATTTTTTAAGGGCTTGTAAGGTATTTTGTTTTTGAAGGCAAGACTAGAGAATTAACATTAAGACATAGAAGGTGCTCTGGGGGAGGGTTTTTATCCCCTCTACTAAGCATTAGGGCTGAGCACTGCTCAGTAGTTTGGGACACTCCAGTGTTGATCAACTGATCCTTTCTGATTTTTGTTTTTGGTTCAGGCAATTCAAATGAGTGTCTCCAGAATAGTGGCTTTGAATACACCATTTGCTTTCTGCCACCACTTGTGCTGAACTTTGAACTGCCACCAGATTATCCATCCTCCTCCCCACCTTCATTCACACTTAGTGGCAAATGGCTGTCACCAACTCAGGTAGACCCAAAACTTAATTTCTCCTATCCATTTTTAGAAACTTTCAAAATCATCTTTAATCGAAGACTACCTTGGTGATCTTTAATTCAGTGCATTAAGAACAAACGGCTTTGATTTTGTAAAATTTCCCCCTAGTGTTCATGAATCCTAATGCTAATGAATTGAAAATGCTTAATGTTTTTAGAAAGAATGGCAGGGTTGGGATATAGCTCACTGGTAGAGTTCTTATCTCACATGTTCAAGACCTGGATTCTAGCCTCAGTACTGGAAAAAGAAAGAAAGAAATGGCAGTAAACAAACTTAATTAGTCCTTATGAATTGCAACAGCAATGATTTTTAATCAAGTGTATTGTTTCTTTTCCTAGAGACAAGGTTGTCCTCATTTTCCTTAGATGCTAATACTACTTTCTCAGTTCCTTATTCGTTCCTTAAATGAAAGATTTAATTGTAATTACAACTGAAAATTTAGCTAAATAGCTATAATAAGCAAATTTCCTGAATGTAATAAATGTTTCTCCATGAAAATCTGTGTATTAATAATGGTAATTGTCACTTAGTATCACTTAGCTGTAAATGCACACAAATAGAAATGTGTGTAGTTCTTGTGGATTCTTTCTAAGGCTTGAGACCGTTTATTGAAAGCCTTCCTTTTCTGTGTGCTGTTTATCCTTGTCTAATAACCTCAACACCTTTTTTTAACAGGTAATAATTGTATGTATTTATGATGGAGCACATTGTTGTATTTCAGCTTGATATTGAGTACAGCATGTATTGATCAGACCAGGGTAATTAGTATGTCTGTCTCTGTATCATTTATGCCTGGAGCCTTCAAGTGCCTCTCTTCAATGTCAGTGTTTGATTAAGACATAAATATGACTTGAAGCTAGTAAAGTGTTCCAAGATGTGATGGATCAATAGCTACTTTTCTAGAAGTTATGAAGATTGATAAGCTGATATTAAGACAAAAGCTGTTGTTGACCTCAAGGAAATAGCTCATTAGTTTTTCCCTTTAGTCATATAGTTTTGATATGTTTATTTTTGGAGATAGAGTTTTGATACATAGCTAAATCTCAGGAATCTTCTTCCATCAGCCTTCTGAGAGCTTGGGATTATATGTGCCTACTTGGTTTTATCATATAGTTTTTGTTCCCCCATCTAATCTTTTGAATAATGGTACCTTTACAAGAATTAAGATTACAGCTTAAAAAGGAAGTTCACTTTTAAAGGGGATAGTGCTTGTAGGATAGGAAAGATATGTGCCAGAAGCAGCAAATGTGCAGCAGCTCATTATCTGGTGAGGCTACCAAGAGTGATGTTTAGATTACTGATGGCTGGCAAGTTCTTTAGGTTCTAGAGCCTCGTTGAGTTACTGGTTTTCTGCATATCATCATATGCTTGCACATACGAGTGCACAAGAAGTGATAAGATTAATTGGATACGTGATGTACTTTCAGAGTCCAGTGTCTACTTAATACTAGCTTTCGGAGCACTATAGGGAGGGTTACATTACTTCTTGTCTTTAGATAAAATTATAGTAGAATTCTTTTTGGTTTTTTTGAGACAGGGTTTCTCTGTGGCTTTGGAGGCCGACCTGGAACTAGCTATTGTAGACCAGGCTGGTCTTTATAGTAGAATTCTTTATCAAATAAATTCTCACACAGAGAATTAATGTTTCAATTGGTTGTGTTTGTTACTATACCCTGACTCATAGCATTGTGAATTTCACCCGCTAGTCATGAAATTGACACATGGACCTGTCATTCATGAATCGGGGTGGATAGATAGAATCAGAAAGTGGCTCTAATTATGTAGTATTCTTCTGTACTCCCTCTCTTTCTTCCCCTCTGTTTCCCCACTTCACATTTATGTGCATGCCTTTCTGAAATGGGACTGGAGAAGAAAGGAAGAGAATGTGTCTTTATCAGACTCCACTTCCATGGCATGCAGAACTTCCCATTTAAATAGTTACCCACTTTGGGGCTGGAGAGGTGGCTCAGTGGTTAGGAACACTGTTGTTCTTGCAGAGGACCCCAGTTCAGTTCCCAGAATACACATGGCAACTCACAGCCATCTGCAACTCCAGCTTCAGGGAATCTGATGCCTTCTGACCCCAATGAGCATCAGGACATACATATGTGCAGGCAAAGCACTCATGCACGTAAAACAAATCAAAAACAAAACCTCCAAAAGTAAATATTTGTTGTATTTTATTTTAGCAGGTTTCTAAAAAAGCATGGTTAATATAAGTTCTAAGCAAATCTGAAAAAGCTTTAGTTGTCAGTATTTAGGTAAGTGCTGTACAGAACTGTCAGACACACCACACACACCACACAGAGCACGGAACAGAAAATGGTATTTTCTTTCATTGGGATTTAATTTACAAAATTTGCTTGCCATCTGGAAGGCTTGTTTTTTTCAGGTAGAAAAAAGAAGCAGCTTATAATTCCTGAGCTCCAGTTAGAAATATTTTACATTCTAATAGGAAATCGTCTTATACTTGACTTTCGAATGAAACAGATTACTTTTAAGTGGAAAGGTCAAAATAGTTTAACTTTGATGGCTTAGTTTAGAAGTGAGAGATTTCTTTGTGGTACCCAAACAAGTGGAGGGCCTGTATGAATGTTCAAGGCCCATGTCAGTCTGTTTCCCTCTATTATCTAGATTTGATGTAGATCCAGATTTCTTAGTAAGAATACTTATGAGCTTGTCTGTTGGGGGTCTGCTGATGCTGGAGTGTTTCTTGCCAAGCATGGAACCCTGGATCCAATCCCTGGACTAAAAGGAAAAAAGTTTATTGCAAATGTAGAAAAAAAAGAACTTGGGTTTAATTATACTAGTGGCTATTTTAGCTGACTTGGCTCTTTGATAGGACTGAAAGTTAGAATTAATTTTAAAACTTGGAATGGTATTTTCATCTTAACAACTTTAAAGAATTTTTGAGACAGGGTCTCCCATAGTTCAGGTTGGTCTTCAACTCATTGTATTGTTGAGGATGACCTTGAACTTCTGATCCTTCTGCTCTGCCTCCCAAGTGTTGGGCTTACAGTTGTGCACTAAGTAATTTATTTCAACTCAGTAGATAATATAAATTGTATATGTTTATGGAGTTGTATGATGTTGTGATACATATGTACATGTGTAATCTTTAAGATTGGACAACCAATGTTTTTACAATTATGATAAATGTGTTTATCTTCTCCAACATTTTATTATTTATTTATAGCAAAACACTCAAAATCCTTTCTTCAGCCTTTTCCCCCTTTCTAGCTTTTTGAAATATACAGTGACTTTGCTTGGTGTTTTTAGTCAGGGATTCATGTAGGTTGTCCTTAAACTCTGTGTGGCTGAGACTGGCCTTAAACTCACAATTGCCCTGTTTCTACCTCTCAAGTGTTAGGATTTCAAGCCTGTGCTACACATTATTCCCAACCTCTCTCTACTATGTGCACATTGAGCTTCTTGGTTCCATAATTGTGACTTAATCACTGGTCGATTCTCCTCCATCCCTATTATGTGCACATGAGACTTCTTGGTCCTATAACTGTGACTTAGTAGGTGCTGGTCACTTTTCCCCCTTCCTTCACTTCCATGTCCCTCCTCTACTCTCAAATTCTGTAAAATGAACTGTTTGGTGTTTACCTTTATTTATTTAAAATTTTTATTTTATAAGTGTTTTGCCTGCATGTATGTCTGCATACCACATGTATGCAATGTCCACAGAGGTCAGAAGAGAGCATTAGGGTCCCCTGGAACTGAGTTGACAGATGGTTGTGAGCCACCACGTGGGTTTTGGGAATGGAACCTGGGTCTTCTGAAAGGCAGCCATGCTCACCACTATCCCACCAACACAAACCTGGGTCTTCTGGAAGAGCAGCTCTTAACTGCTGAGCCATCTCTCCAGCTCCTTATCCCTTTAAAGAAAAAGAAAAATGACAGGATTTCATGTAGTTCAAACTGACCTCAGCCTCTGCTTAAAGGTAAGTCCTACCTTGCCTAGCTGAGGTTAACTTTTTTTCTTTTCCAAGACAGGATTTCTCTGTGTAGCCTCAGCTGTCCTTGAACTCACTCTGTAGACCAGATTGGCCTCAAATTCACAGAGATCCACCTGCTTCTGCCTCCACATGATTGATTAAAGGCATGTACCACAACTGCCCAACTAACTTTATATTCTAATCTGAATAAAACCACTCAGTGCTTGTGTTTTTGAGCCTGGCTTATTTCGCTTAACACAGTAATTCCCAATTCCATCCATGCTATTGCAAAAAAAAAAAAAAAAAAAAAAAAGGATTTTATTCTCTTTTATAGATGGACAGTATTTAATTGTTTTTCACCCAGCTGTTGGTGGATGTTTAAGTTGTTTCCTTCCTTGGCAATATGAGTAGATCTGTAGAATTGTATACAGAAGTGTATAAAATAAACATGTCATTTTCTGTAGATATATACCAGGTAGTGGGATTACTGGATCATATTGTAGTTCTGGTTTTGATTCTTTTAAGGAACCTTTGTACTATTTCCCACAGTGGCTGCACTAATTTATGTTCCCACCAACAGTATGCCAATAGTTCTAGTTCCCTTTTTCGACACCATTGCTAGCACTTTTCTTTGATGATACCATTTGTACCAGAGTGAGGTGATACCTTACTGTATCTGGGTTTTACATCACCCTGATTGGTGACATGGAACATTTTTGCATGAGCTTTGCCTGGCACTTGTATATCTTCTTTAAGAACTGTCTGCTAGGTCTTGCCCTTGTGTGTGTATTGAGAGTGGTACTGGGGATTAAACTCAGGGCCTTGTGCATGCTATGCATGCATTCTGCCAATGAGCAATACCCCAGGCCCTCATCTGCCTACTTAAATATCAGATTGTTTGAACCAGCAGTAGCCTTTACTCCTACCTCTTGAGGAAGCTGAGGTAGGAACATCAAAACTTCAAGGGCTGGACTTGTAAAATGGCTCAGTGGGCAGGGGCAGTTGACACCAAGCCTGATGACCTGTGTTTGATCCCTGGAATGCATGTGGTAGAAGGAGAGAACTTAATCCTACCAGTTGTCCTCAGACTTCCACATATAGGTCATGGCATGTCCATGACCATACCTACATATAACGACATATAAAATAAATACATATTTTTTGTTGTTGTTATCAAGACAGAGTTTCTCTGTGTAACCCTGGCAGTCCTAGACCTTGCTTTGTAGATCAGACTCACCTTGAACTCTCAGAGATCTGCCTGGCTCTGCCCCCCCTCCCCCAGTATTGGGATTAAAGGCATGCTCCACCACCGCCTGGCAAGTGCTGAGACTTTTGCAGGGCCTTGGATGGCTCTATACACTATCCTTTTTCTAATTACAATTCTAGATCATCTACAAGGAAGGGTAGAGCTCCCAAAGAGAAGCAATTCTTTTTTTCTTTTTTTTTTTTTTTTGTATGTATGTATGTATGTTTGTTTGTTTTTAGGGATGGAGTTTTGCTGTGTAACATCCCTGGCTGAACTGGAACTTGCTCTGTAGACCAGGCTGGCCTCCAACTTACTGAGATCCACCTGCCTCTGTCTCCTGAGTGCTGAAATTAAAGGTGTGCACCGCCACCACTGGAGAGAAACAGTTCCTGTTAGAACTGCATTCCTTTCTAATACATGAGATACAGAGTAATGCTAAAAGTCCTGTATCAATAGCTTGAGTATCAATCTGGGTCTGTATCCTACAGCATTTTGCATTTCTGTTGTCTTTGTGCTACTTTTAGATTCTGACTTTATGTTTTACTCTGGCCACTGTTGCTAAATAGCTGAAGAAAAGATTTAGTGAGAATGTTGATACTATTTTGGTGGTAAGAAAAAGTAGTGTCAGGAAGTTATACTAACTTTCAAAGAGCCTTAGGAAGATCAGGCATTGGTACATCATCAGTGTCTTTTCAAACTGATCATCCTTGTTTGCTTTCTCCTAGCTCTCTGCTCTCTGCAAGCACCTAGACAACCTATGGGAAGAACACCGAGGCAGTGTGGTGCTGTTTGCTTGGATGCAGTTTCTTAAGGAGGAGACCCTCACCTACCTGAATATTGTCTCTCCTTTTGAGCTCAAAATGGGGTCTCAGAAAAAAGTTCAGAGAAGGACAACGGCTCAGGCCTCTTCCAGCACAGAGCTAGGTTTTGAAGGAGCTGCTGGATCTGATGTAGACCAAGAAGAAATTGTGGATGAGAGAGCTGTGCAGGATGTAGAATCATTGTCAAGTCTGATCCAGGAAATCTTGGACTTCAATCAAGCTCAGCAGATGAAAAGCTTTAATAGTAAATTGTTCCTGTGCAGTATCTGTTTCTGTGAGAAGCTGGGTAGTGAGTGCATGTACTTCTTGGAGTGTAAACATGTGTACTGCAAAGCCTGTCTGAAGGACTACTTCGAAATCCAGATCAAAGATGGCCAAGTGAAATGCCTCAACTGTCCAGAACCAAAGTGCTCTTCAGTGGCTACTCCTGGTCAGGTAACATCGCTCTGCTGATGCCACAGTCCTTTTCTCAAAGGGAAATCTCTTGGAAACTTTTCTTTTGTTTCCTTTTGAGACAGCATCTTCCGTATAACCAGATTCAAACGCATAATTTTTCTGCCTCGACTTCCCAAATACTGGGATTGTAGGTGTAATACTGGGATTGTAGGTGTATGCCACTGCACTTGCCACAGGAATTCTAACCGGGCATTGGTGGTGCACGCCTTTTAATCCCAGCACTTGGAGGCAGAGGCAGGTGTATCTCTGTGGGTTTGAGATCAGCCTGGTCTACAGAGTGAGTGCCAGGATAGGCTCCAAAGCTACACAGAGAAACCCTGTCTTGAAAAACAAAAAAAAAAAAAACAAAAAAAAAAACAAAAAAAAGGAATTCTAATTAACTAATAATAATGTATTTATTTTTCAGCAGTGTTGAGGATCAATCCCAGGCCTCACACATGCTAGGCAAGCCCTCTTCCACTAAGCCACATCCCCACCCTCACAAATTTTCTGTTTTTGGGGGGGTGGAATTTTGAGACAGGGTTTCTGTCTTCTGAGTGCTGAGATTAAAGGCATGTGCTACCACCGCCCGGCAATTTTCTTGATATAGTACTCATGGTGTAGATTAAGTCCTTGGGTGCAGTCCACAAATTGTTTCATTGTATCTATTAAGAATGCTATAACACGGGTATAGTGCCCAGCCACCAGTAATCCCAGTACTCCAGAGGTAGAGTGAGGAGGATCAGTGTTCAATATCATCCTTGACTGTAGCAAGTTCAAGGCTTATTTGGGCTGCATGAGGTCTATCTCAAAAATCAAAACCGAGGTCAGTGAAATGGCTCATTCGGTTAAAAAAAAAAAACCTGCCACAAAACCTGATAAACTAAGTTCAGCCTCTAGGACACACATGAAAGAAGGAGAGAACCAACTTCTTGATGTCTTTTAACCTGCTTAAATGTATACATGGGCACATGCACGTATACACACACACAGGCAGATTTCAGTTCTCTCTTTTACTTTTTAAATTTTATTTCACATGCATTGGTGTTTGCCTGCATGTATGTCTATATGAGGGTGTCAGATCTCCTAAAATTGAAGTTACAGATAGCTGTGATCTGCCATGTGGGTGCTGGAATTTGAACCCAAGTCCTCAGGAAGTACAGCCATTGCTTTTAACTACTGAACTATCTCTCCAGCCAGCCCTTGTTTTTTTCAGACAGGATTTCTCTCTATAGCCTTGGCTATAGCCTGGAACTCTCTCTGTAGACCAGGTCAGTTTTGAACTCATAGATCTGCCTGCCTCTGTCTCCCAAGTTCTGGAACCGAAAGCAGGTGCCACCATGCCCAACCTTAGTTTTGACCAGTGTGTGGACCCATGCAACCACAACCTCAGTAGGGATGTAGACTGTTAGAGCAAGACATGGGAGGCTGAATCAGGTGGATTGCTGAAAATTCAAAGCCAGTGGACTACCTAGGAAAGCGTATCTCAACCATGCTTCACCCCTTGCTCAAAAAATGAAAAGGGCATAAATTATTGCCAAACCTCCTTTGATGCTGAAACAAGAACAGAGGTTCGAATTTTGTACCTACTACCTCTTCTATATCAGCAACCTAAGATTCTTTTCAGCATCAGAACTAGTTTGGAAATAGTCAAATTTGTGGTGCTCTTATTTTTCTCAGGTCAAAGAGCTGGTGGAAGCAGACTTATTTGCCCGTTATGATCGCCTCCTTCTCCAGTCTACCTTGGATCTAATGGCAGATGTGGTGTACTGCCCCCGCCCATGCTGCCAGCTCCCTGTGATGCAGGAGCCTGGCGGTACCATGGCTATCTGCTCCAGCTGCAATTTTGCCTTCTGTACCTTGTGCAGACTGACCTATCACGGGGTCTCCCCATGTAAGGTAACTGCAGGTATGTTGTGACTGTGGGCCCAACCCCCATCCAGTAGTCCTCCCTCACAGAGGCCTATGACTTCCATTCAGACACTTAGAGTCCTCACACCTATAGTATTTGTATTTGTCTCAGTCGGGGAGTTACTAGCAGTAGAGTTGCATGCCAATTGTGACCAACTTTTTGCTCCAGTGTACCCTGAATCTGATGGCAGATGTGGCATACTGACACATCTTCCTGAATGCTAGATGAGATACTCACTTAGCAGTTACTTTTGTCAGTTATCATCTTCACTCCAAGGGCATAGGAATGACAAAGAGACTTTTAAAATCCTTTCATGGAACTTCAGTCTAGTGGGGATAACAAAGTACAGAGAAAGTGCTTAAGGATGAAAAACAAAGTAAGAACAGGTTAGGAAGTGTTCTGAGGGAAGAATATTTAAGATTCTGTTTAGGAAACCAGGGCAGCTTTGCTGGAAGCAAGCAGAACCATGCAGACAGGGAAGGCTTTCTAGGAAAAGGACTAGCATGTGGAATCTGTCAGTGCATGTGGGATAACATAGGTCCTGGATGACAGATGCAGGCATCCAAACTGCCACTCTTGGCTCTTTGGCACAGATGTCTGATCGGTCCTCAGATGCTTTCTCCCTAAGCTACTTACTTGTGTTGGTGAAACATGCTTGCCAGTTCTGATGCAGGTAGTGTCTGGGAATCAGGCCCTTTTTGTCAATTTGATTGGTAGTTGGTGTCCCAGGTTTTCTCAGATTAATGAAGAAGATGAGAATACTGCAAAGGTGTTTGAAAATGGAGAGAACTAATGAAAATGCTATGCAAAAGTGTTATGTTGTTGTTTGAGTCTGGGACAAGGTCGATAACAGAAATTGAAAGTCAGAGTTAAAAACTTACAGCAATTTTAGAATGACTCAAATCTAAACAAATTTTAAGTCTGTAGTTGTTAATCTTTCTAGAAATTCCTTCTCTTGTATTTTGCAAAAGTATTGATTCCTGACAGGAGGACTGATCTTCCATCCTGGGTAATGTAACAAACAGTGGGCTAATTTGCATAAAATGCAGAGTGGTGACTGCTAATGCTGTTATAGTCACTGATTGGTAATGCCAGCAAACTGCCTTTATTTACAAGGATATGTCTTAGGAGAAAGTGAGCCAGCAGTTCCACTTGGTTCAGGGCAGAGTCTTGTAGCCTGAAGTTTAAGGGTGGTTTGTACTTCCGGTTATTCTGAAGTACAGTGTTAGTCTTCTGTAATCCTGTTGGTGTGAGAAGGGCAATTTCCTGAATTTGGAGAGATTCAAGTAAGCTTGGGGGTTCAACAGAATTACTAATGTCTGTGTGTGTGTGTGTGTGTGTGTGTGTACATATCCATGAAGTAGGAGTTATTTTGAGAATATTGAGCAGTAGATTTTGTCTTTAAGAACACAAAATTGCTTTGAATTATTAGAGAGAAGAGAAAGATGTCTGTTACATCCAAATAAGGTGGTAGTGCCACAGGACTGCACAATTCACTTAAGAATTTACTTGTTGAAAATAGAAAGAATATAGTTTTCCTAAGAAGGTGTCTTGCTTAAAAGGAACTGTGGTAATATATTGTTTATGATCTAATAAAGCCACTGGAGATCAGAATGCAAAGCTAGCCACAGCCATAGAATCTGGGCAGTGGTGGCACACATCCTCAAATCCCAGGACTCAGGAGACAGAGGTAGATGGATCTCTATGAGTCCAACACCACCCAGGGCTACATGAGAGTGAATCAGTCTAAAAGAGTAACAGGGCTCACACCTTTAATCCCAGCACTAGAGAGATACATAAGGAAGAAGCAAAGGGTCTCATATGAGATTCAGTTTCCAGTCACAGGGAAGATAGGGTCTCCATTTCAGTCTTGGTAGAGATAACAGCTACTTGCATGGGCTGCTTTGCTTTTGTGATCTTCAGCTTGAACCCCTGTCTCTGGGTTTTTATTCATGCTATAACAGACCTCTAAGTAAGATGAGGAAAGCGTACTAATAAAATAACAAGAGCAGAGCTAGGGAGGTGGCTCAGTGGGTAAGAGTGCTTGCTATACAAACATGAGAACCTGAGATTGAATCCCCAGCACTCATGTAAAATTCTGGGTATGGCCACACATGCCTAAAACCCCATCTTTGCGTGGCAAGGATAGGTGGAACCTGGGAGCTTACTGACCAGCCCCAGCCCAGCCTAAATGCCAAGCTTCTAGTTCAGTGTCTTAAAAGAGTAAGGTAGAAAGTGATAGAGGAAGATAGCGGATGTCCTCCTCTGGCCTTTACATTCATTACACACATCTGTACTCACACACTACGTACATATCCTCCAAATAAAAATTAATTAAATAATTAGAACTTTTGTGAGAGGTCTTCAGTTGAATTAAAAAAATTAAGGGAATACAATTGGGAACAAAAGCTTTGTCTGCAGCTAGAACCTTTGCACATGGATACCTAATCCATTTAAGTGGGAAAGCAGCAGTATAAGCCAGCTGAAAAATATTGGGGGAGAGGTGAAAAGAACTTTTTTAAAATTTATTTTTAGCTGGGCGGTGGTGGCGCACACCTTTAGTCCCAGCACTTAGGATGCAGAAGTAGGCAGATCTCTGTGAGTTCAAGACCAGCCTGGTCTACAAGAGCTGGTTGCAGGATAGCCTCCAAAGCCACAGAGAAATCCTGTCTTGAGAAAAAAAAAACAAAACAAACAAACAAACAAAAACCCAAAAAACAAAAACTTTATTTTTATTTGTACATTTGGGTATATACATGTAAGTGCAGTGCCTATGGAGACCACAAGAGGACATTAGATTGCCCAGAGTTGGTGTTATAGGTTGTTTGAGCCTCATGATGATGTTGGTGCTAGAAACAGAAACCTAAGTGCTCTAGAAGCAAAGTAAATGTTCTTATCTGCTGAGCCTTCTCTCTAGCCTCAAGGAAGAACTGCTTTAAAAATCACACTAATTATTTTTGGCAGTGGGTTGCATACTCTGTAGTTGTCAGAAGACAACTTGTGGAAGTTGGTTCTTCCACTGTGTGGACCTGACTGTTGACCTCTGGGCATCAGGCTTGTTGGCAGCCAGCTTCTTTACCCACTGAGCCATCTCAACTACCCCAGGAAGAGCTTTTTAGCACAAAGTGAATTTTGGTCACTGTTTTTGTATGTCAGATCATCAACTTGGGGGGGTTTTATGATGATTGATGTTTATATAGTGTAGAGTTAGTGTCTACAAATTACAGATTTTGGTATGGTATGGTATTGGGCATTAACCTCAGGGTCTTGGCAAACACTCTGTCCCTGAACTCCACAGGCTCTTTGTTCTTTTTGACAAGCCAGTTCTCATTGAATGTTGCCAGCTACATAAACTTGCAAATATTGAGAAATCAAAGTCAGGGGAAACCCTGTCCCCTTAGCAAGTCTGACTCTTCTAGTGGGTGGATCCCACCTGCCTCTGTTTGCATACATGTAAGTATACTGTTTTTGGATCCTATGAGTGTACCACGAATTCTAATTGTTCTTAATAATAAAAGCTCTGAGACGGATATTGGGGTTAAAGCTGATGATCAGAGAGGCAAACTGGTTTGCCACTCGAGAGTTCTCACCTCTACCAATGCTCAGACTGAAAGGGCAGTCCTGTCCTCAGACTGCACTGAGTTCCTCCTGTCTCCTCCTACCTTATATTCCTCTCTAGTGCTGAGATTAAAGGTGTGAGATCCCAAGGACTGAGATCACCTTTGTGTGCGCTCTGTTTCTCTTTTAGACAGATTCAATCTTGTGTAGCCCAGGGTGGCCTTGAATGAACAGAGATTCATCTGCCTGTCTCCCGAGTGTTGGGATTAAAGGTGTGTACCACCATTGCCTGGCCTCTGTGACTGACTAGTGTGGCTAGCTTTGCACTCTGATCTTCAGGCAAGCTTTTTGTTTTATTTTGTTTTTGTTTTTTTGGTTTTTCTCTGTGGCTTTGGAGGCTGTCCTGGAACTAGCTCTTGTAGACCAGGCTCTGTCTCCTGAGCGCTAGGATTAAAGGTGTGCACCACCACCGCCGGGCTCAGGCAAGCTTAATTTGTTAGATCATAAACAAAATATCACCACACTATGAGTATTTGGATTGAATACTAGCCACACCAGTTAAAAGTCTTTTTGTGTGTGTTGTTTTTTTCAGCATGTTTAAAGCTTTATATGATACACAGATCTAAACTACAGGAAATTGTTCACATTTTCACATACAATATATTTATGGTTTTTATTGACATGTTAATTATACACAATAATAGGTTTCATTATGAAATTTTTATGCATGCATATGTTTTGGTCATAGTCACTCCATTGTTCCTCTCCCATCACCTCCTAATTTTTTTATATTTAAATATTTTGGGAGGTTTTTTTTTGGTGGGGTTATTTTTGGTTTTGCTTTAGTTTTTTTTTTTCTCAAGACAGGGTCTCACCATATAGTTCTGATGGATCTGGAACTCTCTATGCAAGACCAGGTTTGCCTTTCAAGTTCCCTCAATGAGATCTACCTGTTTCTATATCCTAAGTGCTGGAGCTAAAGCTGTGCACCACTATGGGACATTATGACCATTTTGAGTGTTTTTAGTCAATATTGCAAATTAACAGTTAATTTTCTATTGTACTTTCTAGAGAAATTAATAGACTTACGAAATGAATACCTACAAGCAGATGAAGCTACTAAAAGGTTCTTGGAACAGAGGTATGGCAAGAGGGTGATTCAGAAGGCCTTGGAGGAGATGGAAAGTAAAGACTGGCTGGAAAAGAACTCCAAGAGCTGCCCCTGCTGTGGGACTCCCATACAGGTGACTGCCATAGGACAGACTTAGAGCACACAGTTAACCTCAGAAGCCTACTGGTTAAATGTAATTATTATGTTATGAAACAAACAAACAAAAAGCCATATTTGGGCACTACTCAGCCATCTTACTTGGAAAATAAAATTTCACTAGTAAATAATGTTACTGTCTTTACACATAGGCTTCTCTATTCAAGTGCTTGTATAGAAAGACAATTTATCTCACATTGTGTCCACCTCAAAATTGAGTAGATGTTGCTCCATTCCACTTTCTTTTGCTAATAACAATATCAAGGCTGGATAAGTTATAAAGCTTATTTTGGATTTTGTTCTGGTCTGTCCTGAGTGCAGAGCATCTCGTAGTGAGAAGTAGTGTGTCTCCGCTGGTAGTGCTCTCTCATAGAAAGCCACCAGTGTCCAGTGATGGGGCGCCAGCCTGATGACCTTATCTCACCCTCATCTTCTCCCAAGGGCCCTGCTTCTAAATACGATATTCAGGTTAAGTTAATTCCCACTTTTTTTCTTTCTTTTTGGTTTTTCAAGACAGGGTTTCTTATGTAGCCTTGGCTGTCCTAGAACTAACTGTAGACTAGGCTGGCCTCAAACTCACAGAGATCCACCTGCCTCTGCCTCCTGAGTGCCGGATTAAAGGTGTATGACACCACTGCCAGGCTAGATCCCATCTTTTTAATACCCCACAGTGGGGATTAAGTTCCCCACTTAATGAGTTTTGAAACGGACAATAGCAGGTTAGAACAAGACCACACTGGAGCTATAGTCAACTCTTAATTTGTGTGATTTTAAAGATTGATTTTTATTCTATGTGTATGACTGCTTGCCTGCATGTTTATCTGTGTACCAAGTGCATGCCTGGTGCCTGCAGAGACCAGAAGGCAGCTTTGGATCCCCTAGAACTGGAGTTACAGATAGTTGTGAGCCACTATATGGGTGATGAGAATTAAACCTGGGTCCTCTGGAAGAGCAGCCAGTGCTGTTAACCAAGAAGCCATCCCTTCAGCCCCAGTCTTTTTTTTTTTTTTTTTTTTAAGATTTTATTTATTTATTATGTATACAACATTTTGCTTCCACATATATCTGCACACCAGAAGAGGGCACCAGATCTCATAATGGATGGTTGTGAGCCACCATGTGGTTGCTGGGAATTGAACTTAGGACCTCTGGAAGAGCAGCCAGTGTTCTTAACCACTGAGCCATCTCTCCACCCCCCCACCCCCCAGTCTGTTTTTAAAGGCCTTATCAGGGACTAGGATGTACCTCCGTTAGTAGAGTGCTGGCCTAGAGTGCACAAAGTCCTGGGTTCAGTCCCAGAATAATAAAGTAGACATGGAAATACATACCAGTATTCAGTCCTTGCATTTAGGAGATGGGGCAGGAAATTCACAAGGTCAGGGTCACCCTTAGCTATGTAGCAAGTTCGTGGCCAACACAGATACATGAGACTCAGTCTCAGAAAAAAAAAAATCATAACTGACTTCGCAGAACTATTTTATCCTTCAGAATAGCAAATGTGTTTAATAAATATGTGCTCAGGAAATGGAGGCATTTGCCCTATTAATCTAGCCAAATAGACAAATTTATTTCTTCTCACCAAAATCTTTTTTTTTTATTAGTTCAAAATAGGAACAAGCTTGTTTCACATGTCCATCCCTTCTCCCTCTCCCTCCCCTCACCCTCACCCCTCCTACCCCACCCTGACCCTCACTCTATCCACCCTCCACTCCCCAGGCAGGGTAGGGCCCTCAACGGGGGCTCCGTAAAGTTCACCACATCATCCTGGGCTGGGCCTATGCCCTTCTCCATGTGTCCAGGGCAAGAACCCTTCACGTGGGATGGGTTCTCAAAGTTTCTTCTTACACCAGAGAAAAATACTAATCCACTACCAGTGGCCTCCTAGAGTGCAGAGGCTTCCTCATTGATATCCATGTTCAGGAGTCTGGATTAGTCCTGTACTGGCCTCCCAGACAGCATCTGGGGTCGATGTGTTCCCCCTTGTTCAGGCCAGCTGTTTGTGGGTTTCTCCAACCTGCTACCAACCCCTTCGATCTTCATTCCTCCCTCTCTGCAACTAAGTTCCAGAGTTCAGTTCAGTGTATAGCTGTGGATGTCTGCCTCTGCTTCCATCAGCCGCTGGATGAGGGCTCTAGGATGGCATAAAAAGTAGTCATCAATCTCATTTTAGACAAACATGGTATGTACTCACTCATTTATGAATTTTAGATATAGAGCAAAGGATTACCAGCCTATAATCCTCTTCACCAAAGAAATTAGGAAACATGAAGTACTCTAGGGGATAAATGCATGGACCCCAGGAATAGGAAGGGGCAGGAACTCCTGAGCTAATTGGGAGCATGAGGGTAGGGGAGGGGGAGCTGCCAGAAAGAGAGCAGGAGAAGAGGAGAGGAGAGGAGGAAATGGAGGAGCAGAAATATTGAGTTGGGGGAAGAATAGTGGAGAGCAGGATGAGTGATACCATATTACAGGGAGCCATTATAGGTCCAAGGAGAGATCTGGCACTAGTGAGACTGACTTCCAGAGATCTACAAGGATGACAAGAACTGACAATCCAGGCAATGGTGGAGACGATAACCTAAACGCCCTTCCCCTAAAATGAGATTGATGACTACTTCTCACCAAAATCTTAATGGGTTTTAAAATCAAAAATTGCCTTCCATTTGATTTTATTTTTTTCAGTCTTGTATGTTGTAACTGAAATTGATAATTCCTTAGTTACATCATTAAGGAAAGTAGCATCATATTTGACAACTTCTACCATTCCTGAGCCTTATGGTACAGATTAGATATGATTCCATTTATTAATTTTGATTTGTACAGAAATTTAAAATTTAATCCCAGCCTGGTTGGCTTAGCCTGTAATCCCAGCCATTTGAGAAGCCGAAGCAGAAGGATTGTCAGGGCCAAGGTGAACTTAAACCTTGTCTGAAAAGTAAGAAGTAGACAGGGATAGGGATATAGTGTATGGTAGAGTGGGTACCTAGCATGTTAAATAACCTAGATTCTATTTCTAGGACTGAGAATAAAGTAACATTTTAATATTTACCTAGTTACGTGTTCCTCTCATTTGTGTCTATATTTATTTTATTTTATTCTTTGGTTTTTTTGAGACAGGTTTATCTGTGTAACAGTCGTAGCTCTCCTGGAACTAGCTCTGTAGACCAGGGTGGCCTTGAATTCATAGAAATTCACCTGCCTCTGCCTCTCAAGTGCTGGGATTAAAGGCGTGCACCACCACCACCCAGCCTTGTGTCTATATTTATGAGAAGAGATTGTGCTAAGTATCTAGTTGTAGGACCACCTGCTCAGTATGTCTGCATTTTACTTTCAGTGCAAATGTGTAAGCATAAGTGATTGTCATTGTGTTTGTTGCTTGTATACCAGTCCTCCCTGAGAAAAGAACAATGGACTGGGGAATATGGTATGTTATTTTTGGCTTGTGCATCCTCTTCTGCCTTCATCACCTTGCTGTCATGTCTCCTCCCACCAGAAGTTAGATGGCTGTAACAAGATGACCTGTACCGGCTGTATGCAGTACTTCTGCTGGATCTGCATGGGTTCTCTCTCCAGAGCCAACCCTTACAAACACTTCACTGACCCTGACTCTCCATGCTTTAACAGGTTTGTATACATAGGGTTCCCTAGATTAGTGGTTAAAAAGTTGTATGGTGCAGGCAGGAGTGAGTGTGTGTGTGTGTGTGTGTGTGTGTGTGTGTGTGTGTGGTGTGTTGTGTGTGTGTTGTGTGTGTTGTGTGTGTGCATGTGAACTCGAGTTAACAGGACTGAGAGGGTATCAAATCTTTCAAAGTTGGAGCTAAAAGTACAGATATTTGCAGGATGCCTGATTTGTTACATGAGTGTTGGAATACAAATTCTGGTCCTCATGGTTGTATAGCAGGCATTCTCAACTGTCTTTCTAGCCTATCTGTAGTATGTTTTGATACCATTATGCAGGTTAGTTTATTTTCTAAAGTAGCTGGACTTGGAGAACTCTTCCTACATGTGATTTTTAAATCTTCTTGAAATGGGTTTATGATCAGAGTATACACCTCTTGAAAAACATTTATTTTTTACTTTTTTTCGTTTTTTGGGGTTTTTGTTTTGTTTTGTTTTTTTGGTGTTTTTGAGACGGGGTTTCACTATGTAGCTCTGGCTGTCCTGGAACTCTGAAGACCAGGCTGACCTCAAACTCAGAGATCCATCTGTCTCTGCCTCCTAAATGCTGGGATTAAAGGTGTGTGCCGCCACCACCTGGCTACTGTTTACTTTTTATTCTCACCTTAAAATTACCCTTAGCCAGGCAGTAGTGGTGAATGCCTTTAATCCCAGCAGTTATGAGCAGAGGCAGGCAGGTCTCTGAGTTTGAGGTCAGCCTGGTTTACAGAGTTCCAGGACAGTCAGAGCTACACACAGAAGCCCTGTCTCAGAGGGTTAAAAAAAAAAAAAAATTATACCTATGGGTGTTTTGCCTACATGTGTGTTAGAACACCACATGTTCACCTGATACCTTCAGAGCCTGGAATAACATATTGGATCCCCTGGAACTGGAGTTTACAGATGGTTGTGATGCCACCATGTAGGTACTCTTCCAGGTCCTCTGGAAGAGTAGCCATGCTTTTAATAGCTGAGCTGTCTCTCCAACCCCACTTACTCCACATTTTAAAAGAAAGGGCATATGTGATATAGGCTGGCCTATATTGATTTCTTTAAAAATTAAATGATTTGTGTGTGTAGTGCGTAGGTATATTTGTGTCATGGTGCATGTGTGAAGTCAGGACAACTTTTAGCAGTTGTTACCTCCTTTCCATCACATTCCATTCCACCATGGGTCCTGTGGCTATAACTCGGGGCAAGCATTTCAATCCTGTGGGCCATATTGGTAGCCCTGGCTTTGAATTCTCAATCCTGTTTTTTTGTTTTGTTTTGTTTGGGTGTTTGTTTGTTTGTTTGTTTGTTTGTTTGTTTGTTTTTCAAGACAAGGTTTCTCTCTGTAGCCCTGGCTGTCCTGGAACTCACTCTGTAGATCAGGCTGGCCTTGAACTCAGAGATCTACTTGCCTCTGCCTCCCCAGTGCTGGGATTAAGGCATGCACCACCACCCAACAGTAGTAACAGTTTTGACAATGATACTTCATGTGATATACTGCATGTGGTACTCCAGTGAGAGAACCATGGTCAGACTGTTCCTTTGTTAGTGTGCTATCATTTAATGTTTTCCCTTTTGTTATTAGAAAAGAATCTAAGGTGATTCTTTGAAACAGTGTGGATTATTGTTCAACAGTTCTCCAAAGTTATCAGTGTTCTTCTCTATTGGTTTCTGTAGAGAACCTACACTCATCAGTGTTATAAAACTCAGAGAAACTGAAGAACCTAGTCCTTCTGTGAAGTATTACAAGTTAGTGTTGGAAATGGCACTAGCTTTTGAGAGGGAAAGAAACCAAAGGACCTCTACACAGCATGCCACCAATGCAGGAGCAAGACTGTAACCAGAGAGCATGGAAAGATTAGCACTTGTCTGGCTTGTTTACTGAAAGAGTTCAGTTTCTTCCAAACTGCATGACTCCCCACTCTTGACTTATTTCACAGACCATATACATTCCCATTTGGTAATGCCCATTTCCTCATATTTTATAAAGTAAAAAGAGGGATGGGCTACAGTTTAGTGACAGATTCCTGGCATGCAGTACTGGATTTGTTTTGTTTTGCTTTAACTTTTTGTTTCTGTTTTTGTTTGTTTTGGTTTTATTTTGTTTTAAATGGAGATCTTTCTACACATCCGTGGCTGGCCTAGAAATCACTAAGTTGAACTCACAGAGATCTTCCTGCCTCTGCCTCCCAAATTCTGGGACTAAAGACAAACACCACAATGCCTAGCTGACCAATACTATTCTTTCAAACATCTTGCAGCTTGTTTATAAAGACTTAGATTTCAGCCCTCCTTAAAGAAATGGTTAAGGAAGAAAATTTATGCAAAGGTGTTATCAGAAGGGTAGAATGTTTTAGAAAGAAGGAAAGAGATTCAAATAAGTATGTACCTCTGTTTTATGCTTTCAGACTGTTCCATGCTGTGGATGTTAATGGAGACGTTTGGGAAGATGAAATTGAAGACTAGTTCATTTCTTCTGCTCGCCGTATAGAAATGGAATGGTTTGCCCTAATCTATCGTCAAGTACACAAAGAAACCTTGCAAGATGTTTAGGGTGCCATATATTCACTCTTCCTGTGTAGAAGGAAGAACAGGGTTTATATTTTTCTTTGGTACTACTGATTAAGGCACATAGATTTTTTTCCATGTAACATAATTCCGAACAATTATATACCAAAGGTTCAGAAATGAAAACTATAGATTAAATATTATAATATGCCCAAACTGTGGATAGTTATAAAGTAAATATTTATTTTCTTCCCCAAGCTTTAGGTTAGGGAGAGGGTCAAGAGTTAAACTTTCAGACTATGTCCAAGAAGCCTGACATTGTTGGAGCCCTCTCAGTACTATACCTTGCAGCTAGGGACAGTCACAGCCCTATTGACACTGCACTGAGAGCCTGACCCATTTGCTGTATACTGCAAACTCTTTCTTCAGTTCCCTTTGAAGGGAGCCTTCTACTCTGTAACTGACCAGATGTCCCAGTGTCATTCTGATTTACCACTTTCCAGAATAGAAATTTACAATAAATTTAAAGATACTGTTAGCACACAAGCCCTGTGGGTCACTTGGTATTTATGAATGGTGTATTGAATCCACTAGTTTAGAGCCAACTGTGGGCTTGAATGATTCTGGTTCAGAGCTCCTCCTTCTGCTCGCCTGGACAGAAGGCTCAGAGCTGTCTCTGCCACATTTTGTTCTCCACTCTCTCCTTTGCTCCCCTGCCTTCTGTTGGCAAGGGCAGTTTTAGTCTTGATTTCAGCAGTGTGTTGTTTCCTCTGCTGGAGTAGGAAAGAGCCACCATGGTTCTGGCCCCAACCTTGTGAACACATGGGTCCTCTAGTCACCAATAGGAATTTGGCTCCCCCCCTTAGATGCCAGTGTTTGGAGTGGTATTTATAGCTTGATAGTTGGATTTTATTTCTGGGTTTTACTGGCTTTTTGGAAAACTGTCTTCCTCATGATTTGATAAGTGGCTTGGTAGCCTCTTGGTGATATTTTGAAAATGACAGTAATTGACCTGCGTCTTGTGAACACATGTTTTCTACTTTAACACTGAAAATTAAGGAATTGCTTAATTGTCAGCACAGACTGATTCTGGATTGTCAGTGAGGATGCTTAATCTTAAATAAAAATAGTTTAAAATTCATCCTACAATTGAAATAGAGATGCCCTGTTGCTTCTGAACCAAAGCACTGATCAAATTTAAAACTAGCTCATGTTTCTGTCTTTTGGTTGGTGTGTGTATGTTTGGTGGCTGTTTGATTTTGTTCTAGAGATTGATCTAAGACCTCAAGCATGCTGAGCCTGAGCCTTGAGCCCTGCTACTGAGTGACCCCCCCCACACACACACAAACTTATCTTAAATCAAGAAGGAATAGTCCCAGAACAGCACCTCCTTTTTTTTCTTGGGCCTGTGCCTTTTTTTACTCCTATTTTATTTGAACATATTCTTTTCATGGGCTTCCATCCAGCACATTTTATGTAATCACGAGTTAAAAAATAAATTGAAGGCAAGAAATGATTTGCTCAAATATTGAGTAAGTCTCTGAGAGAAATATGTTGGTAGGAATTCAGTCTGGTATGTTTCAATGTAGCCACTGACATGCCCTGGCTCATGAGCATGATAGCAATCGTTCATTTAATATTAGCTATTGTGCATTTTGTTGTTTATAAGTGAGAATGGTGCACATCTTTAATCTTAGCTCTTAGGAGGCAGAGGTAGGTGGCTCTCTGTGAGTTCAAGGCCAACATGGTGTACAGAGTGAGTACCAGGATAGGCTCCAAAGCTACAGAGAAACCCTGTCTCGAAAAACCAAAAGAGAGAGAGAGAGAGAGAGAGAGAGAGAGAGAGAGAGAGAGAGAGAGAGAGAGGTGAGAATGAAGCCTTTACAGAATTGCCATGAAAGAAACAGGAGAACCCTCACTCATATATAGCCACTTACTCACTTAAAAGAGCCAACAGTGATTTTAGTCTTAGACTTGTTTACTCATCTCACTATAGCTTTGTTTTTTTTCCTTAGGTACAAAATCTTCACCCTCAATTTAACACAGACAACTGGGCTTCTAAATATTATTTTTAAGGCATCTAATTTTGAGATGGTATTAGTAGAATTCTATTTTCTTAATTTATTTTTATGTGTATGTGTGTTTTGCCTGCATGTATGTCTTCTGTACACCACATGTGTGCCTGGTGCTTGAGGAGGTCAGAAGAGAGTTCAACTGGAACTGTAATTACAGATTGTTACAAGCCTTTGTGATTTTGGACTGCTTTTGTCAACCGAGATACATCTTGGTTATGCTTTTCTTTTTCTTTTTAATTGCTTTTAATTATTTGGGAATCTCACATTGTGCTCACCTCCCAGTCTACCCATGTCTACCCCCCCCCCCAATAACCTCTCCTAACTCACCCAAAAGAAAAAAAAGCAAGTTCATTTTGTGTTGTCCATCTATTCACTGGAGCATGGTCAAATTCCTAGTGGCCAGTGCCAACCCCCCCATCCCCACCCCTCATCCCTACCCCCCCTCCCCCACCCCCCAGGGAAGATGAGTCTTTCCCCTGCCTGCATCCATGCCAGAAGCCATCCGCTGAAGAGAACAGTGCTGTGCCTGGAGCAGGATGAGACTAGTTCTCCCAGTTCCCTTCCACCAAGTGCACTACAGTGCTGTAGGCTGGAAGGGTTGGGGCCAGCTCTCCAGCACCCATGGACATTAATATAGCTTCAGGTGGCAGCCATAACCAAGGGCATTCGCATTGGCTTCAGTGGTAACACAGGCTGGAGACATCAACACAGCTGTTGACTATTATCAGGACCACTGTTATCAGGACCACTCATGGCCCTCAGCAGCTGCACAGACTATAAGCCTCAATATGGCCTCAGGTGGTTACACATGCCACTCACATCAGTATGGCACCCTGAGGCAACAATGGAGTTCACACCAGGGCATTGGGCAACATCATAGACTATGTAAATCCACATGGATCTCAGGTTTCATCACAGTCTGGGGCAGCAGCATGGACCACCCACACTAACATGACCTCTCACAGGTCCTTTCAAGAAATCTAATCCAAAAGTGAACCTTTCCTCATCCTAGGCCTCTATCTTTACCCAGAGACAGAGGGGAGTCCCTTGACTGGGCAGCACTTGGAAGGGAGGGAGGGAGGGAGGGGAGAGTGGGGGAAGGAGTCTGCATCTGCATAGGCTCCAGGCTGTTGAACACCATCCAGCTGACCCTACCAGGCATGACAGCATGTAGACCTCAGCCTTCTCACCTGTCATCACCACCGTGACTCCAGGTCTACCTCTCTTCCCTAATGCACACGTGGCTCCATTTCCCACCTCCCTGTTATATATTTGTTCACTGTAGTAGTGACAGGCGTTGCTATGGACCTCGGGAGCTCTCAGGTCTTGTTTAAGAAGAAACTTGATTTTAGATTCATGGATAAGCTGCAAAGAAACAAAGCATGTTGTGCATGCTTACAGTCTCAGCACTGGGGGTGAGGAGAATACTGGGAGATGGAGAGGTCGAGGTCAGCCTCAACTACGAGTTCCAGGCCAGTCTGGGCAACTTGAAACCCTGTCTCAAAACTGGTGGGAATTCACCCCAAACAGCAAAGGTGGTATTCAAGCCCCTTTATATCCCATGTTGTTTTCCCTTTGTTGATACCATGTGTTAGTAACGTGCCACCATCAGTGGCCGACACTTATTGGCCATGCCTTACACAGACTTTCTTATTTTTTTTTTCCTTGTGTATGGTTTTTTTTTCATTTATTTTATTTAATTTATTAGAAAATTATTTTACATGTCAATCCCAGGTCTCTCTCCCCTTCTCCCCTGCCCCCCCCAACTAACACCCTGCCTGTGTATGTTTTGTGTTCATTTAGTCACCCTGTTTCCTTAGCTGTCTCTTGGCTGTCATAGTTGTCCCATCCATTTTTATTAGTTGCATCGATAAATATTCCATTATTTGGAATACTTATGCATTTGTATTGATCAGAGGCTGAAAACTACTTATTGGTTCAGCAAGTCAATGAAATTATTTTTATTTGTAACTTTAATAAACTAGTTACCACTCAGGACATTTTACTGGTTTTGTGTATAGTCTTAGGTTGTTACCTGTTATGGCCATTTCCCTGGTCAGTTATCCGAAGAAAGAAAAAGCATTTAAACACTAGACACAGAATACCTGGGTGGGTAGGGAGGAGGGAGTGACAACCCATATGGGTCCCGAATTGTTGTGAAAGGGCAAGCCCACAATTTCAGATGGACGAGGATGTGCATGGTGTATCCTTTCCTGTCTTGAGATACTACAAGCAGAAAAGCCTCATCTGGCTAACTAGATCAACAGATCATGGTCAGTAGGTTGTTTTTCTCCTTCTCCTTCCTTTCTTCGGGTGTGTGTGTGTGTTTGTTTTTGAGACAGTCTCTACATAACCCTCCGCTGGCCTGGAACTTACTCTGTAGACCAGGCTGGCCTCAAACTTAAAGATCTATATGACTGCCTCTGCCTCCCAAGAGCTGGGATCAAATGAGTATGCCAGCATGCCCAGCTTAAGTAGGGTCATTTTTAGTAGTAGAAGGTTGTAGTTAACATTATAAATCTCTTAATAGATGTATGTTTCTGCCAAGAGTAACCAGTAAGAATTCATATTCATATGCTACTTGCTTTGAATATTAAAATTTTGACTGGAAGTTGCAGCTCCCCAGTACTGCTAGGAACATAGCCAGCAGGTGGCAAC
The DNA here is from genome assembly GCF_003668045.3 of Cricetulus griseus. Lineage (NCBI taxonomy): Eukaryota > Metazoa > Chordata > Mammalia > Rodentia > Cricetidae > Cricetulus > Cricetulus griseus. Next base: position 199,329,775 of record NC_048595.1, on the reverse strand, counting down.
AGTTACTGTATCATTAAAAATAGAGGTGCTGGCCCTGATCACACCTGGGTGGGTTGAGCCAAGGATGTAGTTCAGGATGTAGTTCAGTCTGGATGTAGTTCTACTCAGGATGTAGTTCAGTCTGGATGACATAGCAAGACTAATTCAAGAAACATAACACAAAACAGTAACTGGTTAGACCAGAGGTAGCATTTTTTGATGAAAGCAGTTTCAATTTCTAGGATTTTTTATAATGTATTTATTTTTATTGTATTGCATTGGTGTTTTGCCTGCATGTATGTCTGTGTGAGGGTTTCAGATCAGATCTTGGAGTTAAAGACAGTTATGAGCTGCCATATGGGTGCTGGGAATTGAATCTGGGTCTTCTGGGAGAGCAGTCAGTGTATTTAACCACTGAACCATCTCTCCAGCCCCAATTTCTAGGATTTTTATTTTCCTTGATAGATACAACATGATAACAGCAAGATAGAAATTACAGTATTGTCAAAAACTTTTAAGGGCACTCAAAAGTATCTTAGATACATTCTTGGTATCTTATACAATTGCTATGTAGCAAAGTGCCACACCTGACAGTCATAATTAGCTTCAGCCATTCCTGACATAAGCAGTTAACTTATATATGAAGCTCTCAAGTAGGATGAAGAAACACTATTGTACCCACTGATACCATTGCCTAAACTCAGCCTACTGATGGTTTGTGTTAAGAAAACTATGGTGTACCTTTTTGGTGTGGAATATTTTGTTTTGTTTTGAGTCAGGGTCTCACCATGTAGCTCTGTATATAACTTCGGACTGTTGGGTATTACAAATGCTAAGAGACCAAAGAAGATAAGCCAGCAAAGGAGACAGGGAGTGGCCAGTCATCTCAGAGCACCAGCTGTGTGATGGGGAAGCATGCCATATCTAAAGGGAGGTGTGATCAGCCTTGAGCATGCTGCACATAGGTCAATAACAGGAAGTCTAATGACTGACCCTAAGCAGTCCATGATTAAGGCACTGGGGAATGTTTGAGTAGGGTATGTGCATGCGTGTAGAATTTGGCGTGTGTTAGAAAAAGAATGGGGTGTCATAAAAGGAAAATAAGCTTAAAGTGAAAACCAAGAGCTCTTCCTAGGTCATTTGGAGAACTGAGGTCACAGGCTAACCTCCACCATAAAAAGGAAACAGAAAAATACACATCTGTCTTCCTTGTCTTCAGGGTGCCTTCACATCTCTGTGGCTTCCAGGCACCTCACAGCTCTCACTGAAACAGTGAGTGCAGGTGGCTGGGGTCAGAAAAGACCATAGGACCATGACTACCCTCCCCAACCCCCCCCCCCACACACACACAGAGCACAGACCCTGTTGTGCTTTGAGCAGAGGAAAGGAAGGGAGCCACTGAAACACACATTAGCTCCACACTTTGTTCTCAAACAGAAGCTCGACCTCAGGGACAATTATTTTGCTAGTTCCTTCTTTGGCCCATTACAGTAAGGGCAACTGGATGTCTCAAGGCCCCTCCAGCCTTCCTGTCTCACGAAGGCTGGGATAGGAGTAGGGTGAGGAAAGAGAACTGGGACATTTCCACCCCAGGGCCTTTCACCTACTGGGACAGATGGGGCTGGGGGGATGGCCACAAATGAAGTTTAATTAGAATGTTGCTCCTCTCTAGCAGGGGCCATCAGTGGGGCTCCTGAGAACCTGGATGGCCACTGAGAGCAGGAAGACTCAAACAATATAAGGATTTTTTAAAAGGAAACCCAGAGACAAGGGGGGGGGGCAAAACCTGGGAACTGGGAACTGGAGCCTCTAGCACAGCTCCAGCAAGCATTAGACGAAGGCTAATGCAAGTAACATGACTACATGAAGGACTTGCTGGCTTTAGCTCCTATGCCCAATCCAGCAGGTCCAGCAGGTCCAGTTTCCCATGTAAAATAATGCCAGAAGGGAAGTACACACAACACAAACATCAGATTCAGACTTGGATATGACAGACTTTGAAGTTGACTGAGAATTATAATTAACATACTAAAGTCTTCAATAACAAAACATATGAAAGAATAGAATTTCAGCAAGATATGAAACTAGAACTCAAAAGAAAGTTAAAAGTTTGGGTCTGGAGAGATGGCTCAGAGGTTAAGAGTGCTGGCTTCTCTTCTAGAGGTCCTGAGTTCAATTCCCAGCAACCACATGGTGACTCACAACCATCTATAATGAAATTTGGTGCCCTCTTCTGGCTTGTAGGCATACATGCCTGAACACTGTATACATAATAAATAAAAAAAGAAAAAAAGTTTTTAAAAAAGAAAGAAAAAAAGAAAGTTAAAAGTTAAACATTGTAAATGGCCACAAATGTTCTTGAGTGTGCTCATCAGTAGGCTGGACACAGCCAGGTAGGAATCTGAGAGCTTGAAGAAGTGTCAGTATAAACTGTCCTTGTGAGGCTTCTACTTGGTAGGAAATAAAACACCTGCCTGTAAGCAGTTCTAAGAAGAGAGTTGGGCAGAGTTTAGGGAATAGGGTTTGTAGTTCAGTGTATAAGAGGTGGGAAAGATGGCTCTGGTAAATGGCATTTGAGAAGGGGAACCAGTAGGCTGGGCTCTGTTTCCATCTCTCTTGAGCAGAGGTATTCTGTAGATGATGACATACACTTATGTCCACACTGCCATTTTTTTACTAAACAAAGTGAAACTTACACATTTTCTTCATTCCTGCTGAGACATCTGTGTCTTTCCCCTTTGTGAATATTAGGCTTGCTGTTGTATAGATTCAGCCTGTCCTTATCAACTATGTTATTGAGATAGGGTTTTGCTGTTTGGCCCAGGCTACCCTTGAATTCATGATCCTCTGACTTAGCAAAGCCTTTCTTATCAAACCTGGTATGGCCAGTAGGGGAAAAAGAAATCCCATTCAGCTGGCTGCTTTGTCCTCTGAACACTGCTGCACACACCTTGAGAGCATCTTCTAAGATTCTTACAGGCCCCAGCATGATCTCTGCCCCAAAAGAATGATATGTTCTTCTCGAAGGAGCTCAAGTTGGCACAGGGGTGCATATCCCACTTGACTACAGAGGCACTGGGGTATTTTGGAACAATCTTTTTGTACACTGTGAAGATGTGTCACCTTGATTGGTTTAATAAAAAGCTGAATGGCTAATAGCTAGGCAGGATTTCCAGGCACAGAGGATGCTGGGAAGAAGAAGTGGGGAGTCTCTAGGAGATGCAGAGAAAGCATGACATGTAGGAGATGAGGAACAAGCCACGAGCCATGTGGCACCATATAAATTAATAGAAATGGGCTAATTTAAGTTATAAGAGCCAGTTAGAAACAAGCCTAAGCTATCAGCTAAGCTTTCATAATAAGTCTGTCTTTTTTTTTGTTATTTTTCGTTTTGTTTTTTTGTGAGTTGGTGACCCAAAGAAGGGATCAGCAGACAATTGCTGTGCTTGTGAGACTAGGGTATGAAGTTGTATGCTTTTTTTAGTCTTCATTAGTTTATTTAGGGGTGTGTCTTAGTCACTGTTCTATTGCTGTGAAGGAGCACAACAACCAAGGCAACTCTTTTTAAGATTTATTTTTACAGTGTTCTGCTTGCATCTATGCGTGTAGGCCAGAAGAGGGCACTAGATCTCATTACAGATGGTTGTGAGCCACCATGGTTGCTGGGAATTGAACTCAGGACCTCTGGAAGAGCAGCCAGTGCTCTTCCCTCCTAGCCATCTCTCCAGCTCCCCCAAGACAACTCTTAGAAAAGCACCTAACTGGGGGTTGCTTAGTTTCAGAGGTTAGTCCATTGTCATTATGGTGGGGAGCATGGTGACATGCAGCCAGGCACAGGGCAGTAGCTGAGAGCTACATCCTGATCTGCAGGCAGAGATTCTGCGCATGGCCTGGGCTTTTGAAACCTCAAAGCCTATCCTTAGTGACTGGCATCCTCAAACAAGGCCACACCTCCCAATCCTTCATTCAAGTAGCACCACTCCCTGGTGACTAAGCATTCAGATATATGAGCCTATGGATACCATTCTTATTCAAACCACCATAGGGTCCATGTTCACTCCTTACTAGATGCTGTTCCTGCTCATTATTTATCAGTTCTGTGTCGACCTGTCGAGCCATAGTCTTGCTAGATTTGCTGACGGACCCTGACTTTCAGTTACTCTCCAGGGGGAAAATAGGGTTAGGAGGCAGCTCTTAAAATACTTCCCAAAGCACTGAACTCATCTTCCTTTTTCAGTTTTGTTTAACCTCAGTCTACAGTAAACACTCCCTCCACACAAACCCTTCCTGTACCATTTATTGCTTCCCATTGTCTTAGTACTCTTAAGATTACCGCGTGTGCCCAGAGATGAACTGTAATCCGTGATGGTAAGATTTCTTCATTCAAGAAAGCACCAGGGCAAAACGCAGGCCAGAGCGAGGTCATAGGAACCCAGCTAGTGCGGCCAGAGAGAAGGGGCTAGGGTCTCCACGTGCAGCCCTTAAGAACCTTCCCTTACGTCACCCCGGCTTTCCTTCACCATGCCCTTATGGGCGAGTCCCGGGCCCACCTGGCACCTGTCCCGGGACTATTGGGCAGGGCTAGGGTGTCTCCCTACATAGTACCATTTGGTATTCATACACATTTCTCCAAATGTAGGCACTGAGAGCAGAGCCGGGTCCTGTGTGCAGCATCTAGGCAGCATCCACCCTTAGCCCCCAGGGTCAAGAACAAGAGTCAGGCTGCAGACTATAGGCTGTGACCCACACTCTCCCCTTCTTCCAACACATGTCTACAGGGGTTGCCCAAATACATTTTCAGACGATAACGTTCTGCACTCTGGGGAAGTTTTGAGTAAGAATGGCCACCATAGGCTCATATATTCAAATGTCATGGTTCCCAGTTAGTGGACTATTTAGGAAGGATTAGGAGGTGTGCTCTTGTTGGAGATATGTCAATGGGGATGAGCTTTCAGGTTTCAAAAGCCTGCACCAGGCCTAGACTCTCTGTTTGCCTCCATCCTGCAGATAAGATATAAGTTCTCAGCTACTGCTCCAGCATCGTGCCTGCCTGCTGCCACACTCAGTCATGATGATGGTCAACTAACCCTCTGAAAGTGGAAGCAATTCCCAACTAAATGGTCTTTTTTTTTTTTTTTTTTTTTTAGTTATGTATACAACATTCTGCTTCCATGTATATTCGAACACCAAGAGGGCACCAGATCTCACAACAGATGGTTGTGAGCCACCATGTGTTTGCTGGGAATTGAACTCAGGACCTCTGGAAGAGCAGCCAGTGCTCTTAACCTCTGAGCCATCTTTCCAGCCCTAAATGGTCCTTTTTCTATAAGTTGCCATGGTCATGGTGTCTCTTCACAGCAATGGAACAGTGACTCAGGAGAAGGTCAAAATTCACAGATGACACATTTTATTTGAAAATATTAGATTTAATAGAAAATATCACATTGTAAACAAGTCTATTGATTCATTAGCTTAACAAAGAACAACAGCACAATCACATATAAAAACTAAACAAAGATGCTGGTACTAAGCACAGTACTTCCAGAAGAGCCTGGGCCAGGATCTGAAAAACCTCTCCTGAGAAAAGGCAACTGTCACTTCAGACAGACACAAAGAACAGAGGAGGAGGCAGCAACCACTCCACAGAAGCGGAGAAGATAAATATAGGCCTAGCAGGGGAGCCTGGGAAGGGGGCTTGAAGAACAAGTGGGCGAAGGTTGTACTTCTAACTCTCTGAGACCATCAGAGAACACCTTGAAAACCTGAGAGGTGGGAATGACAGGGTGATTTAAGCGAGGAGACAATACTAACATACTAACGTGTGTATAATCTTGTCACTCAACTCTGATGACGCAGGAGAATACATTGCGTGTATGGGGCGTGCCAGCTCTCCATCTTGGGTAAACGACACTGAATCATGGCGGTGTCTTCCACCTGAGTGGTCCTCCATACTAGGGAGTATGTAAGAATTCTTTGAGAATAACCACAGCTCTGGTGGGAAAAGGACTTCCACCTTTCTCCTGATGGAATCTTAAGAACAAGACATGGGTGGCCTTTGGAAACTCTGAGTTTATCTGTGGAAGCCACCTTAGCTCTCCCCCCATGCCAAAACCTACCCAGAAAACCTGTTTGTAGAAAGGCTAGCTATTGCTAGCCAGAAAAGAAGATCCAGGCTATGGGAGCAAGTGATAGGCTTCTCCCTAAGGTACTTGGTTCCTACAGGAAGGAGATTCCTTGTGCATAATTCGGGTTCTGGAAGTGTGTTCTTTAGAACAAATGTTCTCAATGGTCAGGCCTGCAAAGGAGGGGCTTTCAAGACTCCAAAAAGACTGTGTCCAAAGTGCACAAGACCTAACTAACCCCTGCCCACTAAAGAGGAGGCACACACACAAATGGAACTTCTCAGTGGGAGTGTGCTGGCCATGTGTGTCAGGGCAGGAGAACTGAGAGTCCTCACTTGGGTATGATGACAGTCAATGATGAAGATCTTCTCTATTGTTACAAAAAAATAATGATAAGGGGCAGAAGGTTGGGGACATAGCTCAGTAGAGCACCTGCCTGGCATGTGCAAGGCCCTAGGTTCAAACCCCAGTACTGAAAAAGAAAGGTCAAAGTTTTAAACACTGTTCTCCATAGCTAAACTCAATGTTCCCCACAGCCAGTATGTTCCTAGCCAAGGGTCTGCAGCAACCATAGTGTATTGAAGCAAAGTAATTCTACTCTCTTACAATTTCCAGAAAGACCCGCCTGTCTTCTTCTGAGGTACTCAAGTGACTTGGCACAGGCTAGTCACTGTATGGCTTCTTAGCAGCCTGGCTTTTCTGAATTTCCTTCTCCTTGATACTGTACAGTGGGTCCACCAACTTGTTATGAACAAGCATTAAACCTGTAACAAATTTAAAGCAAACAGTAGTCAATGCAGGCAAAGGCGAAAGTTCCACAATTGTCAAGAGGAACACAGGCTCTCAAGTGGCCCCAGCAGACCTTGATCTCTGTGATCTCCAAACACTCAACACAGTTGATTCTGGGGATTGATAAGAGTTTACAACTGTGTCAGTCCAACCACTGTGAATTAATCTTTTTAGCAAAGGGTAAATTCTAATTTAGCTGCTTAATGAATTAGGCCTCTCACATAAGTTTGCTTACAACTGGGGTTTTACCATTACCGGACAGGTACTCTAGAAAAGCTACACCCTAAACTGTCCTAGTAGGCATCCTCGAAACAAAGGTTCCTAGCTAGCTGGTTTAGTGCCCCAGCTACAGGAGCAATGCCTGTATGAGGATTGACAGGGAAAATGTGAGGCTCCATGTCTTGCAAGATTACCACAGCCCTATGGTTTGTACCTACATCTCCTTGTCTCCTCAGTCACCATTTTTAGAGATAGACCCTACCAGTCATGAACGGAAAAAGGAATGACCATATTGTGGAACTGTTAGGGCTTGATTATTGTTTAGTTTATTATGGTAGGTGGTGGGCCAGCAAGATGGCTCAGTGGGTAAACGTGCTTGCTGCTCACCACCTGAGTCCAATCCCCAGAACCCACATAAGGATGGATGGAAAGAACCAATTCCACAACTTCCCTCTGATCTTCATACACCCCCACCCCCACGGCACGCACGCACACCTCTCTCTCTCTCTCTCTCTCTCTCTCTCTCTCTCTCTCTCTCTCACACACACACAAAACATAGGTGCTGATTAAAATGGCTAGAGTAAGCAGAGTAAGCTGGGTGTGGCAGTAATGACTCTTAATTCCAGCACCCTGGAGTCTGAGGCAGGATTACTACTCTAAGTGGAGGCTATGAAGTGAGAGAGATCCTGTCTGAAAACTAAAACTAAAACAGGTGCTGTGTGTGGTAGTGCATTCCTTTAATTCCAGCACTCAGAAGGCAGAGGCAGGCAGATCTCTGTGAGTTCAAGGCCAGCCTGGTCTACAAAGTAAGTTCTTGGTCAGCCAGAGCTGCACAGTGAGACCCTGACTCAAATAAAGCAAAGCAAAAAAAACCTAGAATGAAAGCCAGATCCACACCTCCCTGCCTCCCACCCAAGCCTACCTGGGGCTTTCTCCACTGCCTGAGCCTTACCTTTGAAATATTTGACCGTCTTCACTTTCAGCTCCAAGGTGGCATCCTCATCACACACAAACACAGTACGGGGATGCTGTTGGAAGGCAGACACAGTCCACATATGATTCACGCCTTCCTCAATGGCCTTGTACAGAGCAAAAGCCTTGTGAGCGCCTGTGATGAGGATCATCACCTGGGGATCAGAAAACAGGCCAATGATGGAGACCCAGCAGCATAGGAAGCCATGGTGGGAGTCATCTGGGCACCCGAGGTGGACTCTCACAAAGGTTGTCCCTACATCTGCTCTTTCCAGTTCAGAGCATTGAAGACGCTACTGTGACTGGCATGGCATTTTCTGTTTATACAAGGCAAAGCCACATTCCAGAGCTAAGATACCAAGAGCACACTGCTGAAAGGTGACCCTGAGGAACTCAGCTCTACAGATGTCCATTCATCCCAATGTCCTCCACTACCACCTCTAAGCAGACAACAGGATCACTCTTCCTTCCCTTTTTTTGAAAAATTTAAGACAGGGTCTCACTACGTATAGCTCAGGCTGGCCTAGAACTCGATCTGTAGACCAGATGGGCCTTGAACTCCAGATCTGTCTCCCTTGCCTCCTCAGTGCTGGTATTAAAGGCATGCACTACTACTGCTCCTCTCAAAGAACTGAACACAGAGGCACAAGGAGGCGACTTTGGTTCCAAAAGCCTTAACATACATTCCACCCTTGGTCCATTTTCCAGGTCAGAAGCCCTCTCTGGTGTGCCTGGCCTCTAAATCCTTGTACTTCCAAGAGGCAAGCAGACCCTGAGGGACTGATTCAGGCCACCCAGTGGAAATCTAGGTACCATAATTCACTAAAGTTCACTGGTTTAGATGCTTACTCACAGACTTGAGCAAAGAAACTGGAAAGTAACTGTCTACAGCCATTTCCCACTGAGTATAATACCTGAGAAAGAAAAAGAAAATGCCTCTAAAATTCAAACACATGAGCTAGAGAATGGCTCAGCAAGCAATGGTGCTTGCAGCCAAGCCTGACAACTTGAGGGTCTATCCCAGTCCTACATGGTGGAGAACTGACTCACAGAAGTTGTCCTATGAGCTCCATGAGAGTGCTATGACATGCAATTGCATATGCATAGATACAGACACAATGAAAAATGACTTTGAGACAGTGTTGGCGCACACCTTTAATCCCAGCACTCAGGAGGCAGAGGCAGGCAGTTCTCTGTGAGTTCAAGACTAGCCTGGTCTACAAAGCGAGTTCTAGGACAGCCAAGGCTTCACAAAGAAACCCTGTCCAAAAAAAAAAAAAAAAAAAAAAAAAGGAAAATATGACTTTGAAAAATAAAGTATAATTCAAACACAGTAGAAAACTGAAACTACAAAAAAAATTAAATTACAATGATACCTGATTTTCTAAGAGAAAAACCTTACTACATTCTAATCACATTTATTGCCCTCAAGCCAGGGCTATAGACACTGTATCCTTGGGTTGTAGGAAGAGAGTCCTTTCAAACAGTAACCAAGCACAGAGACCAAGTATCTGCTAGGTAGGTACCCAGGCAGATACAATTCTTAGTCCTCCACCTGTGGTGCCTGAAGCCTCTGCCCACAAGCTATACGAAAGAGGTACACAAGCAGAGAGATCTAGGCCAGTCTCTGGTCCCTGAGGCACAGATAAAATGCCCAGATGATTGCCCTCCCCCCAGGAATGACCTTACCTCCAAAGGCAAAAGAGAAGCAGTGTCAAAACCAGCTTGGATTTTAGCTTTATTTATGAAGAATTCAGTTAATAAGAATGTATACTTGGTGCCTGTATAGCTGAAAATGAATAATAAAATAACCCCTCTCTCCAACCTTAGCCAAGGCTGGCAGGCAGAGCCTTGAATCCTTACCTCTCTAGCATCCATCACAGTGCCTACACCCACCGTCAGGGCCATAGTGGGCACCTTGGCAAGATCGCCATCAAAGAATCTAGCATTGGCCAGGATAGTGTCCATTGCCAGAGTCTTCACACGGGTCCTGGACACCAGACTGGAACCCGGCTCATTGAAAGCAACATGTCCGTCAGGGCCGATGCCTGTGGAGATGGGAGAGCAGTGCCATGAGTCCCAGGGACCAAAAAGTTAAAAACAACAGTCTCTCCTGCTCTAAAAAAAAACAAAACAAAACAAAACACTTTGAAAATTACATTTCTTCTCTCATTTATACCCTAAGTCAGCTCTACCTCAAACATGTGACCTCCCTCCCCATCTCTTCTACTTAAGGCACACACAGACTCTGGTAACATGTTTCCATCCACCATCAATTAGCTCAGAATTGTGTAAAATAACTTCCTTTCCACTCCAAGACTGTGGGGAGGTACAACTTCTCCCTCCCTCTTGCCCAGAGCTGGAATCCAGCAAACCAAACTGTAGGACCTGCAAAATCCTGCCCTCCCCTCTACTAGTTCTTTCTTCTCTTTCTTCTCCCTTCCCCTCCCCCCTCTCTCCAGAGTCTCTCTTATGTAGCCATGCTCACCTCCAACAAAGAGTTCGATCCCGCCCGCAGCCCGAATCTTCTCCTCAAAGGCATCACACTCGACCTGCAGGTCAGCCGCATTCCCATCCAGAATGTGGGTGTTTTCAGGGTGGATGTCAATGTGCTTGAAGAAATTATTCCACATGAAGGAGTGGTAGCTCTCTGGGTGCTCTCGAGGAAGACCTGTGGGACCAGGGGATACTCAATCAGGCCAAGGCTAAGCCAGAGTCCTTCTCCCAAGGACAATACTGGGAGGTCACACTGGCTGCAGTGTCCCTTAGGAAACTGTCCATCTGAACCCCGACCATGTAGGACAGACTGGGCTGGTGTGTAATCAACCATGGCCATTATCAATGACTACAGAGTGGGCTGAGCTGTAGCTACATATGGGGAGGGGGTGGCTGGGAACTGGGAAATCTCATTCTGATCCCCACTGTAACTCAGTGGTAGGGCACTTGCCTAGCATGTGTGAGACCATCAGTTTGATCTTTTGCATCAGCTTGGGGTTGGGGGTATACACATTCATCACCTTTTCATAAGGGAATGGTCACAAGCTGGAGTCTAGGAACACTGTGCAGTTAGAGGTGGCTTGCCCACCTGGGTGGCTAAGACTGAGTCCATGGGGAATGGAAGCAACCACATTCTTTACCCTGGGCCTTCTATCTCACCCCTCATTCCATCATTCCCCATTAAACCTAAACTCCTCCAACTTAAACATTAGTAGTTGGAGAGAATATCAGAGCTTCTCAAACTGAAAGATGTTTAAAAAGAATTTTAATGTAAAGAGTATTTAAAACCAGCACTTAGCCAGGAGTTGGTGGCACACGACTTTAATCCCAGCACTCAGGAGGCAGAGGCAGGTGATCTCCGTAAGTTTGAGGCCAACCTGGTCTACAAAGTGAGTTCCAGGATAGGCTCCAAAGCAATACAGAAAAACCCTGTCTCAAAACAAACAAACAAACAAACAAACAAACAAAAAACAAAAACAAAAAACCCAGCACTCAGGAGACAAAGGAAGGTGGACGATCCCTAGAAGTTCAAGGCCAGCCTGATTGACATAGTAAGTTCCAAGCCAGGCAAGGCTGTATAGTGAGTCTCTGTCTTAAAACACTTGAAACATTTTAAATCAGAGACCAAGAATGTTTGTCAGTGGTAGAGCACTTGCCAGGCATACCCCAGGTGTTAGGTTCAATCTTTAGCTATGCCAAAATCAAAGGAAAATTTGTCTCAAAACATATTTAAAAGCAGGGATGGCCAAGAGGTGGTAGCAAATGCCTTTAATCTCAGCATTGGGGAGGCAGAGGCAGGTGGATCTTTAAGACCAGCATGGGCTACAGAATTGGTTCTAAGACAACGAGGCTACTTAATAAGATTCTGTCTAAAAAGTACAGATGGCAAGATGGCTCAGCGTGAAAAGGTACTTGCCCCCAAACTTGATGGCCTGATCTCGAGGACCCAGATGATGGAAGGACATAACAGACTCCAGCAAGTAATCCTCTAATCTACACACACACACACACACACACACACACACACACACACACAATAAATTGATGTAATTTTCAATATACATTTAGTCTTTAAAATGAAAGAAATTACTGTGCACAGCAGTACACACTTGCAATCCTAGCACTCGAGAGGAAAAGTGGGAAGACCACAAGTTCCAAGCAAGACTAGGCTACACAGCAGCAAGATCCTATTTCAAAAAAAAACAAAAGGAAAAAAAAAAAAAAAAAAAAACCTCTGGTACATACCATAAACAGATGAATGGTTTGTGGAGAAGCCAGGCACAAACAGCAAAATGCATTCATTACCTGACTCACATCCTGCCTGGAGAAGTTAGGTTCAGGGGAACAGAGTGAAACAGTGGTTTCTAGCACCTTGAGAGAAGGAAAACTGGTGAGCAGTCTGACAGGGTAAGAGTTCTGAAGAGGAGCCACAGTGGTATCAATGCACTCGAGACTTCTGAACTGTACATTAAAAAGTGCTCAAGAAAAAGATGTCTGTGGCGGTTTGGGTGGGAGTATGAGTGCAGTGCCCATGGGGGCCGGAAGAAAGTGCTGGATCCTTTGCAGCTGGAGTTACAGGTGGTTTTAAGTCACCTGAGGTGGGTGCTGGGAACTGTACTTGGGTTCAGTATGTGTTCTTTTTTTCTGGTAGGGAAGGGGATTGAGACAGGGTCTCCCTGTGTTGTCCTGGCTATCCCAGAACTTGCTATGTAGACCAGGCTTGGCCTTAAACTCACTGAGATCCTACTACTTCCATCTTCCTAGTTCTGGGGTTAAAGCTAGTGTGTGTTCCTAACCACTGAGCCATCTCTCCAGCCTTGATTTTGTGCTTTTCATCCAGAAATGTCTGTGTTTCCCAAGCTGTCGTCAGTCCCCTGGGCTAAAGCAACACCTGTCTTATCCACCCTTTCCCTGACCCCAGTAGTTGGGCTACTTCAAAATATCCAGTTTTAAAGATGGTAAATGTTTATTTTACCAGGTTTCTGTTTGTTTTTTAACATTTAAAATGAAACCACTGGGGCTGGAGAGATGGCTCAGTGGTTAAGAGCTCTGGCTGTTCTTTCAGAGGTCCTGAGTTCAATTCCTAGCAACCACATGGTGGCTCACAACCATCTGTAAAGAGATCTAGTGTCCTGTCCTCTTCTGGCCTGCAAGCATACATGCAGACAGAATACTGTATACATGATAAATAAATAAATCTTTTTTTTTTTTTTAAAATGAAACCACTGGGTGACAGGAGATGATGGAAGACAAAAGGCACAAGTCTCAGCCTCCACCAAGGGTACTTGACAGAAAAAGGAGCTGAAGGATACACATAAGAAAACAGTCCAGACACTGAACCTGGGTCCCAGGATCTCATCTCCAAGTGTTCCAAAGAGAAATGGCATGGAGTTGAGGACCAAGCAGTGGGAGGAAAGCACCTTCATATTTAGTAAGTATTCAATAAAATGTCTGCTATGCACAATAAGCCTCTGCACCAATCATGGCCTCTCTTAACACAGCTACTTAGATAAGCCCCATTTTATAGCTGAGTAAAGCAAGGCTGCAAGAGACGAGCACTACTACCTAAGCCATTCCTCTCTAAGGCTGAGCCTGTGAGAAGGGGCATGAGTGCCCTATGATGGGGAAGAACAGGAGATACTCACCCACATACTCGTCCATGTTGAAGGTTTTCACATATTTAAAGGACAGGTCCCCATTCTTATAGTACTCAATCAGCTTCTGGTAGCAGCCAAGTGGGGTGCTCCCTGTGAGAACCACAAAGATGAATGTCACATCTGCAGTCCCACCTATGCGCCAGCCTCACTTACCACCCATTTCCTTCATGCTCGGTATCTAATGCCCATTAGACTGTTACGCTCCAGAGGACAGGACTGTTAGGGGCTCCAGGGGCCAGCCACACAGCTACAGAAGTCACTAATATCTGAGTGAGTACGAGACTTGATTACTGATGTGATGTTCTAGGAGAGACCACCGTGTAGAAATGGGGACACAATAGAGATGTGAGCTGTGACAGGGTCACCTGTACTTCAGAGTTCAGGGAAGACTTATCAAAACAATAGCAAAGTCCTGGGTTGAGTCTCATGAGCAGGTATGCAAACAAACTGCAGGACCACAGAGAGTAAAAGCAAGCTGATGGACCCCATCGCTAGCTACACTGCAGAAAAAAAGAACAAAAGACACAAGAACCCTGATTGGATATTGGGTTAATTTAAAACTAACCTTCCAAGATGGGGGTGTGGTCAAGGGGGAGGCTTGAAGACCCAGGATTAGTCCCTAGCCAGGCCTACTGACAAGGAGAAGGAAAGAAAACCTAATGTAGCCTATTGGGGAAAGGTTCTGAACATAGGCTGGGTATCAGACAACACTGCAGAATGCTATGCAGACTTGTCTCTAGGACTGCTGTCATGATGGGGAGTTATGAACAAATGTCCTCATTCTAGGGAGGTAAGGGCTGCAAGATTTAGGATAAAGTGTCATGATATCTGCAACTTACTTTTATGTGGCTCCAACAACACATTACAAGGGTAGATAGCAAATGTGCCAAGGCATTAATTGGTGATTCTAAGGAAACAGTACTATTCTATTCTGCTGATTTCAATTCTTTTGAATATTTGCAATAATTTCAAAATAAAAAGATGGGGAAGGAGCTGGGCGGTGGTGGTGCATGCCTTTAATCCCAGCACTCAGTAGGCAGAGGCAGATGGAGCTCTGTGAGTTCAAGGCTAGCCTGGTCTACAAAGTGAGTTCCAGGACAGTTTCCAAAACCACAGAGAAACTCTGTCTCAAAAAACAAAACAAAAAAGATGGGGGAAGGGAAAAACTCAACCTCATCTAGCCTAGATCACTCACCTTCCAAAACCCAACAATGTCTTCTTCCTGCCTCATAGGCTGTTCAAGCCTGTCCTGGGCTTCACCTCAGGGTCTTTGCACCACTGTCCTCTTTATAGGCGATGCTCTTCCTTCAAGTAACTTCATGACTAGCTCACTTCTTCAGGCTTTCCCTCAATACTGCTTTCCCAGAGACCTTCTCTGCCACCACATATGACACAACTCCCGGATAAGCACACTCCACAGCTTTTCTTCTGTGTTGTTTTTTCTCTTCTCTTGTTGCCTTCTAAAATACTCTATATTTTGTTAACTTGTTTACTCTCTCTTTTCTCCACTATAATTTAAACTTTAAGAAGTAGGAATTTATGCCCTTTTTTTTATTTTTTATTTTTTTACCTTAACTGCTTGGCTTACAGCAGGCACTCAAAAACTTATCTACTAACTGGGGCTGGAGAGGTGGCTCAGCGGCTAAAAAAAATGTACTTAATGGGCATGGTAGTGCATGCCATTAATCCCAGGACTGAGGAGAGAATCAGGCAGATCTGAGCTTGAGCCCAGCCTGGTCTACATAGCCAGCTCCATGACAGCCTAAGGCTTCTTAGTGAGACCCTATCTCAAAAGACAAAAAAGATTTCCTTTTAATTATGTGTATCTGTAGGAATGTGCATGTGAGTACAATGGTCTAGAGACTCCAGAAGAGGGCCTTGACTCTCTCGGAGCTGGAGTGAACACACTAATATGAGTGCTGAGAAATGAACTCAGGTCCTCTGCCAGAACAGTGGTGCTCTTAACTGCTGAGCCATCTCTCCAGCCCTAAGATTGGTTTTAAACTTTTGATATGGTCTTTAAAAATCAAAAGAATATTTCATGACATATGAAAATTATGTAAATTCCAACTTCAGTGTCTACTAATAAAGTTTTATTGACATGTAGTCATACATATTGTCTGTGGCTGTTTTCCTTTCTACAGTGGCAGAATGAGGAGCTATAATATTGAAGCCTGAAAAATTTACTGCTTAGGTAATTTACTGAAAAAGTTTGAAGGCCTCTTTCTAGTGGATGGATCAGATAAAACCACGAAGACCTCTCCCCACTTGTGAAAGAAATATTCAGGATACTTTTCTAAGGCACCAGACCAAAATATCTTCCTGTAAAAGTAATATTCTGACTTTTTTCAGAAGACATTGGGTTTTATAATCAATTAAGCTTCATGCAAAATTATTTGAATGACTAATTTCTCAATTCTCCCATGACCAGTACTTAGCTAGTACCTCCTACTAACAGGAATTAATCTCATAAAATGAACATCTCAGGGAACCAGGGTAGAGTTAAGATGTCACACCTGCTCAAGGACCAGCCTGCCTCCATCCCAGGCTTAAAAGTCATCTATAGTAAGGACAAACTAGGTTCATTCCTGTTTATGATTAAACCTGTTTCTCAAGGATTGGGCTATGACCCACCTGTAACCTTAACTACAAATGGTTCTATACTGCCAGTTCCAGGAATGGCAATCACATCTTTGTTTCAAAAAGCTATTTATAACCATCTCGAAATCTTACCTTTGTTTCAAAAGGTTACACGACCCCCCTATGACTACCTTGTTATGACTACCTGCTGTGATTACTTTGTTTTGTTCACCTGTAATATTCTGCTCCCATAACCCTGCCTACCCCCCACCCCTCCCCATTTGGAAGCCCCCTACCCCTGAGCTCTATAAAAGCCTAGTCTTCCTCACATCCAATACTGCCCTCCAAAATCCCAACTTTGGGAAAGACAGCCAGCTGGCCAGTTCCTGGTGTGCCTCTAAACTAAGCTTGCTTTAATTAGACATTTGTGGAATTGGTTTTTCTTAGGTCTAACACTACCTCACCAAGATTTCTTCTGTTCCAGGAAGCCACTGAACCAACCCATACAGGAAGCCAGGTGCCTTTCCTCTCTATATGGAGGACACCACATCAACAATACTTCAATCCATCTTTTAAAGTTTCTGTCCGCCCCTACCCATACCACCCTCTCTTTCCCACAGCATACCAGTGGGGAGCCCCAAGGTGAAGTATTTGTCAGGCCCTGGGTTAAACTGGATGATGCGGTTCCTAATGTACTTGGCCGCCCACTCACTGGCCTGTGAATAGTGTTCCAGGATAATCAGCTTCATCTCGTCCTGCAGCATGGAGATAACAAGCTGAATTAAGGGAAAGACAGGGGGCAGAGAAGGCTGGAGATGGGGGCAAAGTCCCTCTAACTTGGCCAAAGCCTTCTCCTCCCAGCTCATAGGTGAACAACAGGCTGGGCTGGGTGCCATGCCGACCACCAGGAGGCGGTACTTTGGGGTCAGTTCTTGGCTGGGAACGGCCTCCCAACGCCCCAGAATTTTCTGGGCCCGTTCCTTCCGGAATAAAACGGGATGGTCAGTGCCTCCTCGACCTCACGATAGGGCGCAGTATTATGAGAGGCCGCTCGAGAACCACACAGCATAGAGTCGGCGAGCCACGGTCACCTAGCAACAGGGCCGGTTCATGCCCACATCCTCATCCTCACCCAGGTCGGGTCCTCTGCCTCGGGCTCCCTTCGCTACCAGAGCTGCCGCGGGGTCACCTTGGGGTACTAGAGGAGGAGGGGGCGAGTCCTGGAGGGGGGTGCGGTGCTTCTAGGGTCCTTAGTTTCCCCCAAAGTACCAAGGGCTGCAGGTAACCCTGCGGCAGGAGGGCTAGTGGCTTGCCGTCCGTCCCCCACCCAGACTGCGCTCGCGTTACCCTTCGCCCCGTCAGTGACCCAGGTCCGGGGATCGCGGGCTCCCGCTGGGTCGCTCCCACTTACACGCGCGCTTCCCGCGGCTGCGGAGGCTACTGTACTGACGGCTGGGCCCGCGCGGGTCACGTGGCCGCGAGTCACGCGGTGCGCGCGCCGCCAGCTGACTCAGGCGGCCCTGCCCTGCCCCGACTGCGGCCTCCTGACCTGGGGGTGGAGGGAGGCAGTGTGTGTGTGTGTAAACCTAGATGTGATGTTAGTGCAGAGTGGAGCGCGGCGACCTGGTGGAGGGGGGCGGGAGAGAGAGAGTGGGAGAGAGAGAGGAGAGGGAGGGAGGGGGGGGTTAGTGCAAAGTGAACTCTGTCTGGCTGCGACACTGGCCCAGCTCAGCCTGAAGTGGGGTGCACACAGACACCACAGTGGCCCTGTATAAGGGTGCGTGCGGGCCTTAGGAGAGTCACATTCTAAATGACTAAGCACTGGCCATGCTTTTAAGGGGCTTTTGACACAGCTTAATCTGCAGCTAAACCTGGTTATAAGTATGTGGGTTTTTTTTTGTATGTTTGGTTTGGTTTTTTTCTCATCCACGGGATTCTGACCTGGAAAAGGACTTTTTTGTTTGTTTGCTTTGCTTTGTTTTTCAAGACAGGGTTTCTCTGTGGCTTTGGAGGTTGTCCTGGAAATAGCTCTTGTAAGACCAGGCTGGTCTCAAACTCAGAGCCTCCCTAGTGCTGGGACTAAAGGTGTATGCCACCACCGCCCGGCCGAAAAGGACAATTTTTTAAAGGTACGGTTCTGCAGACTCATGATGACTACAGAGTGGAACAGACATACAACAGCAGTCAAAGGGTCCCTCCGTGTGCTCAAGTCACCAGGAAGCTGGGCTAAGGGCACACTCACTGTCCTTTCAGTAATCTCATTTGTGATGCCTCTGGATACTGTTCCCTTGCAAGTAGTCAGATTGGTTACTTATGCCGAAATTCTTGGATGTTAGCCACCAAGAGATGGAAATCAGAACAAGAAGAGTAAGGAGGGCCCTTTCCATTTTATATCCACCCTATTTCCTGGCTGGCTGGCTGGCTGGCTGTGTTTAAATTTTGTAGTATCATGTGTGTGTATACATGAAAACGAAAAGTTTCTGCCCCAACTATACACAACAAAATAATGATTGCACTCAGTGTACATCCAAACTTTTTCTCTTCTCTTCTCTTTTCTTTTCTCTTTCTTTCTTTTTCTTTCTTTCTTTCTTTCGGCAGGGTCTCTCTACATAACTAACGCTAGCTGTCCTGAAACTCACTCTGTAGACCAGGCTGGCCTCAAACTCACAAAGACCAGTCTGCCTCTGCCTCCCCAGTGCTTGGATTAAAGGCATGAGTCACTATAGCACGATAAATAAAAGACCCAGAGACAGATATTGGGGTTCAAGCTGAAGATCAGAGAAGCGAAACAGCCAGCCACAAGCTCTTACCTCTCTACCTCACCTCAAACTGATCCCAACCTTACTGTTCTTCAAATTCACTCAGACTGCTATGCCCTCCTCAGTGTGGCTAGAAACTAACTCAGACTGAGTCCCAGCTCTGAGACCCTGCTCCTGTTTTATATATCCCCCTAATTGTGGGATTAAAGGCATGTGATCCCAGGTGTTGAGAACACCTTTATGTAAGATGTTTCTTTTAGAACTGGATCAATTTTGTGTAGTCAATGTGGCCTTGAACTAACAAAGATCTGTCTACCTCTTAATCCCGAGTCCTGGGATTAAAGGTGTTTTCTACCATCTCCTAGCTCTGTGGCTGCTGGGATTAAAGGTGTGTATCACCACTGCCTGATCTCTATAGCTTGAGGCTGGCTTTGCTTTCTGAATTCTCAGGCACGCTTCAATAAATCATAAATAATGTATCACCACAAGCCACCATATAGGAAACCAAAACAGGAGCCACATTGTTATACATTCTTATTAAGTCTCCATACCTTGCAAGAATAAGCGTCTGTTTCCTAAGCCTTTAGCCCTTGGTCCCTTACTCTTCTGTCCAGGTGCTAAAAGCCTATTATCTCCACAGCTGTTTTCTATCAGCCTTAACTCTTCCCCATAAAAGGGACCTCAAAAGCTAGTGAGCAGCTACTCTCTGAAATCTCAACTTTGTAGCACAAATAATAAAAACCCAGAAACAAATATTGGGGTTCAAGCTGAAGATCAGAGAAGCAAAGCAGCCAACCACTAGAGAGTTCATACTTCTACCAAGGATCAGACCAAAGTAGGACGATCCTGTCCTTGGAGTGACTGTAGTCTGCAATGCTCTTCACCAAACCTCAGGCTCCCTTATATTCCTCTCTAGTGCTGAGATTAAAGGTATGTTATCCCAAGTGCTGGGATCAAAGGTGTGAGCTCTGTTTATCTTTTAGACTGACTCACTCTCCTCTAGGGTGGGCTTAAACTCACAGAGATCCATCTGCCTCATCTCCTGAGTCCTGCGATTAAAGGTGTGTACCACCACTGCCTGTCTTCTATGGCTAACTAGTGGCTTAGTTCTGCATTCTGATCTTCAGGCAAGCTTTGTTAAATTACAAACAAAATGTCACTACACAATTTTGGGAGAGACAACCCATTGGCCACTTCTAAATACAGTTTGCTTTAATCAGACAGTTGTAGGTTGCTTCCCTGCCCCAGGTCTAATACACAGCTGGTCTCAAAATTGTTTTAATATACCTATATTGTTGTTTTACATATGTGATAATAAACTATAGTACATTGAAAGTCAGGTATTTGTCCTATAGTGTATCATTTAATGTTGACGACACCCAATAAGGAAAGTTTGCTATTACTCTTTTAAGCTTAGTGAGAAAAATTTACTTTGCCAAGGGCACAAATGACTTTCCTAAACTCCAAGTCATGAACATCTGTCTGAGTCCCAAAGCCATAGTTTTCACTAGCCTACACTGCATCTTACCTGCTGTGATTTTGGACACTTTATATATCAACAATCATCTATCTTACTCTTCTAGTAAGTGCATATATGTGTGTTCACATGTGTTGGAGAACAACCTCAGGTGTTGTTCTCTGGAGCTGCCCACCCCATCCCTACCCGCTTTTAAGATTTATTTTTTTAAATTTATGTGTAAAGGTTGTGTGCAGGTACCCATAGAGGCCAGAAGAGGGCTGTGGTGCCCACGCCACGACTAAGTCTGGGTATCAAAAAAGCTTGGAGATTTAATTAAATGCAGAGACATCCAGCCACTTGTGCTATGTGCGTCCCTCCAACTTTATTCATCGTCTTTATTCCAGGGGGAGAGCAGCCTTATATACACTTACAACACAGTGGGAAAACCCCAGGTGTAAGAGCGCATAGAAGAAGAGCTCCTGTTTTCCCAGGTGTAGTGGTGTGAGGCCGGGGCTGTAAGCCAGGACTAGAAAACAGGATGCACCTGTGGCTATTGGCTGACAAGCAACTCACAGAGACCCCATGGAGGCTGGGGCCCAACAGAATCCCCTGGTGCTGAGGCAGTAAAGTTCCCTGACATGAGTGCTGGGAACTAAACTCAGATCCTCTGCAAAAGCAACAAGCATTCTTAACTGCTGAGCCATCTCTCCAATGGTCTTCCTTGTTTTTTTTCTTACAGATATATTGTATTTTAAACTATGTGTCTTTGTGGGTGTTGCACACCTACAGAAGTCACAGACAACAGAACCCCTAGAGTAGCAGTTCCAGGCCATTGTGAGCTGCCTAATGTAAGTGCTGGGAACCCAACTCTGGTCCTTTGTAAAAGTATCTAGCACTCTTAACTGTTGAGCCATCTCTCTAGCACATGTCCACCCTTTTTTTTTTTTTTTTTTTTTTTTTTTTTTTTTTTGAGATAGGGTATATTAGTGGGAATTTGGGAGTTCACTGCCTCAGCTAGGCTGGCTGGTGAGCAAGCCACAGGCATCCTCATGTCTCCACCTCCCTACTGAGATTACAAACCTTGCCCATCTTTTTACTTAGGTGCTGAGGATCAAACTTGGGTCCTCATATTTGCTCAGGAAACCATTCACTGACTGAGCCATTTCCCCAGCCTCTTCGTCTTATTCTTTGATCAACATTGGAGTCTATTTAACTTCTGAGGGCATTTGGGAAATTCCCATACTTGAGTTAGGAGGAAGGACTTGTGTGGTCAGCAGAAACCCTTTCTACTATATAGGGCTTTGCCAAGAGCTTTGGTAACCATGTGTCTTAGTTAGGGTTACTAGTTCTGTGATGAAACACCCTGACTAAAAGCAACTTGGGGAGGAAGAACAAGAACTCAAACAGGAACTCATGCAGAGGCCATGGAGGATGCTGCTTCCTGGCTTGCTCTCCATGCTTGCTCAGCCTGCTTTCCTATAGAACCTAGGACAACTAACCCAGGTCTGGCTCCACTCACAATGTGCCAGGCTCTTATACTTCAATCACTAATTAAGAAAATGCCCTACATGCTTTCCTGCAGCCTGATTTTATGGAGGAATTTTCTCAGTTGAAGTTCCCTCTTCTCAGATGACTATAGTTTGTATTAAGTTGACATTAAACTAGCCAGCACAGTTGACCCCTTGTCAACTTGCCACATAACTGCAACCTTTCCTTTTTTGTTCATACCCAAGGTAACACGTTAATAAAGACATAACAATATAAAGTATTTTACAAAAAAAAAAAACATGGGCTCAAGTGACCCTTTCAAGACTCAGGTGTGACTGTTAACATTTTATAATGCACATATTTATATGTGGCCTCATGGTTTTTGGACAGTCAAGACTATCAGTTCTTAACCTGTGGGTATCAACACTTTGGGGTTGATTGACCCTTTCATGGGAGTCACGTATCAGATACCCTGCATATCAAATATTTACATTGTGATTCATAACAATAGTAACATTACAGTTATGAAGTAGCAACAAAAATAATTTTATAGTTGAGGGTCATCACAACATAAGGAACTGTATTAAATGGTCGTAACATTAGGAGAGTTGAAAACCACTGTCCTAGACCATGGTAAGCTCTCATATCAGGGAAGATCTTCTAAATCCATCTGGCTTTCCATTAACAAAAGTCTGAAGGAGTCTCAGTCTGTCTTTTGGTGACATGGACTTCCTCAAACCATGAGGTGACTGTTAGGTCGAAAGGAAACTCCAATTCCCCGAACTTCAAACGGGAGCCCAAATATCCAGAAATGAACTCACACGAACTATAGGAGGATTTCTGGTGGTTAGATAAAAGCCAGTATTCCTCTGGCAGAGGGGACATATGGCTACCTGGGAGCCTATCAGCATATCAGACCTCATGCTGACATCACAAATACCTGCTACAGGTTTCAAAGTCCATGGTAGCATCATAGCCCTTCTAACCTTCTTCCCTACCCTAATGCCTCCAGCTCACAGCCTCTCCCAACACACAGTTTCTCATTCCCCTTATAACCCTGCTGTTCTCACTATGTTTTCTCTATTCTCTATCCCCTGCTATTCTCCCCTCTCTTACGGATAGTCCTGGCCATGTCCAGTCTGCTGTCCGTGTCCAGGCTACTACTTTCTCTGCTCTTGATTCCTTCAGATGCCTCTGGCTGTTGTCTCATATCTACAATAAAAACCTTCCCCTTAACCATCCTAAGGAATTGTCATGTCATCATGTATACAGTGACTATATTTAGTTCTCTTGACCAGTTTTACTGCGGACAGACCTAGAGGCTCATTTTTCTCTTCCACAGACTATATTCATGATGATCTTGTCTGCTGAGAGCATAGGTGGTGGAATCCATGGAGTACATACCTTTACAATCTCAGGAACTTGGTTTTTGGCATCCCTAAAGTCAGTATTTTTTAACTGCTTTTAAATGTAATCAGAAATTGCATCTCAGTATGAGGACTGTAGATGTTCCGACACCAATCTCCAAAGGCATCCAGAAGCACCGGCCTGGCCTGCAGCATCTACATCCAGATCTTTCCCAAAAGAAGAGGGTGACTCTGCAGCTGACCCCATCTCCCTTGAGTTATCCCTTCTGGAGGGAACCAGTATCTGACCTTTGTTAAGCCTGGAAATCCTGGAGTCAGCTAGCTTGGAGAGAATCAGAAATGTCTCATGCTTTTGAGGCAGTAACTCAAGCAAATGGTCACTTATCATCTACAGTAGTGCTAAATATATTCACAATGCTGTACAGTCAATCTCTAGAACTTTTTTTATTTTTGAGACATGGTCTTGCTACATAGCCCAGGCTGGCCTTGAGCACAAACACACTCACTACCTTTTTTGAGGTCCTAGAGATTGAACCAAGGACTTCATGTTTGCTTGGCAAATGCTCTCCCACTAAGCTATACACCCCAGCTCAGGGTCTTGCACTCTTGGTCCTCCCATCTCAGCTCTCCAAGTGCTGGGATTACAGGCCTATATCTCCATGCTCCAACTGTAAACTTTTTCATTTGGCCAAACTGGAAGTGTATACCCACTAACAACAGCTTCCCATTTCCTCTTTGCCTCTGCCCTACCCACCCATCCCCAGTCCCTGACAGCTACTTTTCTACTTTCTGTTTTTGGTCTTTGGCTATTCTAGATTGCTCATGTAAGTAAACAAAGCATTATGTGTTCTTTTGTGCAGTGTTGTGCTGCTAGATGACTCTCCAGGGGAAATATAAAATTAATATCTGCCTCCAAACTGAGATGGCACCAACAGTCCAAAGAATGACTCATTCAAGCTTACCTGCTGGGTAAAATGAGTTTATTTGGGTTACTTACAGATTGGTGAGTTTAGCTGATCACACATGGCTACAAAGCCTCTGTTTTCTATGACTCAAGTGCAAGCTTAGCTTTGCGCACCACCCAGTGTCAAGGCAACACAGACAGGGCCAGACTCTGGCAAAAGTATCTGTTCACATGTCTTCTGACCTTTCTCTTATCAGGGAGTCTCTGGTCTCAGCAGACTGTTTGACTGTCTTGTTTTATTGCAGTCTGGCCAGTATATCAGATAAATTGTAGCTTGCAACAAAATGGAGTCACCCTGGCTGGGATTCAGAAGGCTAGTCTCAGTACATTGACTTGTTTCATGTAACAGTGTCTGCATGGTTCACTCGTGTTAGAGTGTGAATTTCCTCCTAAGACAATAATATTTCACTTTATAAACATACTTTTAGATACCATCCATCAATTTATCTGTTCAATTCTAGTACACGTGTAACAGTATCAGAACTGCTAACCCATACAACCCCTGGGAAACAGCTTTATGAAAGAGCACAGGGCTAGGTGCCAACTGCTCTAGGCTTTAAGATGGTGATGAGCTCCACTCATTTCCAAAAATTCTTAAAGTGCTTTCTCTGAACTCCCTTTAAGTATGATTGTTTCAAACATTTTACTACAGTGATATTATAAGCCTCTCAAACCACACAAGTGGCCAGGCCCCTCCCACAAGGACCTCTAACTGCCAGGTTCCACCCACAGAATACTCTGTCCTAACTGCTGGACCCTGCCCCAACCTACAGAGTAAAAAGCGCAATCTGTGGACATGAAATCCCACTAATCACCAACCTGGAAAGCTCCACCCTGAAAAGTTCCACTTGCTTCCCAGGAAACTCTACACAAGCCCTGTATTCTGTTCAGTTTGCTGCGGTTTCTTGTTCAAGCAGAGGCAGCCGCCCTCCTGGTTTTTTCCCTCCCAATAAATCTCTTGTGTGAGGTTTGTTGTGCAGTGTGACTTTGTGATATTCCTTGGCTTCTGGCTGCCAGAATACCTTTCCATCCAACCTGTAATGCTTACAAATATGGTAAGTTACAATGTTCATATGTATGCTAACTCTATGCCTTAGCTTTGTATTGCTGTAACAAATGTCTAGGATAATCAACTTCTTTAAAAAGACTGGGTGTTTGTGTGAGCGTGTGTGTGCGCGTGCGTGCGTGCGTGCGTGCGTGCGTGTGTGTGTACATGCATGAATTCAGGTGCCCTCAGAGTCCAGAAGAGGGCATCAGATCCTCTGGAGCTGGAGTTATATGCAGTTGGAAGCCACCTGACCTAGGTGCCAGGAGCTGAGCTTGTGTCTTCTGCAAAAGCAATATAAAAAGTCTTACAGCTGAGTCATTTCTACAGCCCCAAGATAATCAGCTTATATGAAGGGAAGGTTTTGATTAGATGTGATTCAATAGTGAAGTGCTTGCCTAGCATGTGTGAGGTCCTAAGTTCAACCCTCAGGAAATACAGAAGTGAGGAAGGGAGGGAGGAAAGGAGGGAGGGAGAAAAGAGAAGGAGAAGGAGGAGGAAGAGGAGAAATGATGTGGGTCCCACCGCAGCCTGGGTTCAAGTACTGAGATGGGGAAAGGGCGTCGAGGAGAAGAAATTGTCCGACCACCAGATGAGTTTCACACAAGTGGCCAGCCCCAAGCCATCTTTATTTACACATCAAAAACAAGCATATTTTTTCATGCTAACAAGTTTTTGCCATCCTCAAACATTAGCCTCCAGCAAAACCAAATATGTCAAATGTTTTTTCTCAACTTCTACATCAAAACATCTTTAATCCAAAACAACACTTATCATTTTGCTGGCTTGGTCAAATATCGAGCCAGGTACATTCTGTCTTTACAAAACTAAAAGGTGATTGACATAAGCGCACATTTTCAAGATCAACAATCCTGTTCAAAGCATATTTAGAGAAATAGGGGTAATCTGCCTCCGATCCTGTCAGCACTGAATCAGAACAGCTCCTAAGGTCTGGAGTGAAAGCTGGCAACCCCAGACAAGAGACCTGAAAAGCATCAGCTCCCAAGAATTTTAGGGGAAAATATTTGAGGAAAAGTGGTGTTTCCAAGAATGATCACATCTGTCCTATGCATGATTGACAAAATGACAGTAAAAACACCAAGACAATCATCAATATTACACAAGAGAAGAGACGAGAGCATGCAGGCCACACAGTCCCAGCAGTATTCTACGCTGTCCCAAAGTCCACTGGTCCTTGCCAAGTGAGACTACCCTTGTGGTCTTTTGCCTCATCTGAAGATCCACTGGACAAGCTCTCATGTACTGGTCCAAAACAAGGTCACACAGCTCCCAACAGAAAGGGGAAGAAAAGGTTTGCACCAAGCTGGTGGTATACTTGGGAAGCAGTGTCACTGTGACTTCAAGGCTAGCCAACATGTAGACAGTGAGTTCGAGGCCAGCCACCAGTGTTAGAGAATAATACTCTGCCTCAAAAAAAAAAAAAAAAAAGTCTATTAGGACCCAACAGTCTCTTCAAGAGCTTGCCCTCAATTGCTGGAAGATGTCTGTGCTGACTAACTTTATGTCAACTTGACACAGTCTAGAGTCACCTAAATTGAGAAATGCCTCCCTAAGATTGGACTGTAGGTATGCCTGTAGAGAATTTTTTCTTCTTGTTCTTCTTCTTCCTCTTATTTTTTGCATGTAGAGGGTATATATTAGAGACAAGGGTTTCTCTGTGTAGCCCAGGCTGGCTGGCCTTGAACTCAGAGATCCACCTGCCTCTGCCTCCTGAATGCTGAGATGAAAGATAGGTGCCACCAAGTGCAACAATCAGCTTTAAGGTGGTGGTGTGGTTGAGAAAGGGTTTCTCTATGTAGCTTTAGAGCATTTTTTTTTAAAATTAGTGAGCTGTATGGGTGGGCCCAGTCCACTGTGAGTCTATAAGAAAGCAGGTTCAACTAAACTGTGGTGAGCACACACCTTTAATCCCAGCACTCAGGAGGTAGAGGCAGGCAAGGCTCTGAGTTTGAGGCCAACCTGGGCTACAGAGCAAGTTCCAGGACAACCAGGACTACACAGAGAAACCTATCTCAAACAACAACAAAAAAGTTATGGGGTGGTGAACACAAACATAGTTACTGTAGACTCCACCACAAAGAAATGAAAATCAAAGAACTTGTTGATGGTGTGGCTCAAACATGATCCAGAAAGGCAGGTCAAATGCCAGAAGAGATACAGTATGGGGCAGGTTCATGAACTGTTAGTATTGAGAGTGACGGCTCTACAGAGAAGTAAATGCTTTGGCATACTTAAAACATTAAGGTATTTCTACTGTCATTCCTAAGATTTTGAGTTAGTTTGAACAATAAAAAATAAGTAAAAAAAAAACAAAAGAAGAAATAGTATTAGATTTTGTAGAGGAGGAGGGATGCATGCAGCCTGACGTGAAAAAAGGCACAGAGGTACTTGCACCGAGGAAGCAGGGTCTATACTTAATAAATAAAAACATGAGATACTGTGATACATTTGTATTATTTCTAATTTTTATGCATGTGTGCGCTAAGATAAAAGAAAAATATGCTATACCCAAACAAGTCAAAAATTATTCACACTGAAAAAATTATAAATGTCTTAGGCATATACCTTTGTTTCTTTGATGGTTTGGTTAATCTTAATTCTAGATGATTTTGCAGAATTTTCTTGAAAAAAATTCTTGCAGTCATAGTCTGTGTTCCACTAACAATTTACCATAGCTTCCCAGTGCCACATCAGATGTAGTGTGTGTGTGTGTGTGTGTGTGTGTGTGTGTGTGTGTGTGTGTGTGTAGGCTCCTGCAGGGGGGGCAGGCCAACCTTGGGTTAGGTTCAGGGTCTCTTTGATAGTCTGCTGAATAACAGGTCAGGCTAGCTGGCCCATGAGCTTCCAAGGATTCTCTTGTCTCTGCCTGTCATCTTCTCACAAGAGTAACTGGGATTATAGTTAAAAGTATCGTTTTGTTTTGCAGGCCTAGAGGATTCGAATTCAGGTCCTCATATTTTCACAGCAAGCATTTTTATCCACCAAGTTCCCTTCCCAGACTCAACTTAGTTCCTTTGGCCATTAAATATTCACTAATGAAAAACCGTGCTCAAGACTGTATCACCTGAACCAGAATATTGTACATGTCTTGGCTTAGATTTAACAGTGCTAAGACATGTGGTCCAGATTTTATTGGCTTAAGCGCATAACACATTTGTGGAGCATCACCCTCTTTTCAGTGCTATAGGGGGTATAAGGTCTCTCCTGACCAATGACTTTGTAAAAATGATGCCACTTGACAAAAAGGAGCTTTGTCACCACTTGTTATTTTAGCAGTGGAGTACTCCAGTGATACTCTTTGCTCTTCAATTTGCATAATCCTGTTGCTAAATTGACATGGAAACTCAACAAGAAGTGAATAGACTTCATTCAATGGATTATTTGAAAGGTCAAGAATTTGGGGGTTCTTTTATTTAGAATTAACAGTGCTTCAAATAAATGAAGGCTTCTCTCAATGGCATTTGTTACAGATTTCCTGGATCTTGGAATGCGAGGGAAATGAAAAATTCTGAATGCCAATGACATCACTAAAATCCTAGTATTGCTCAGTTAGAAACCAGAAATGCTGATGAAAGCAGTTTCTCAATAGAAGATACTGGGTTCTACTTGTGTAGCATCACATAGAATATGGAGAGGCAGCTGACACCTTCCATAAAATCAGTCATGCTTTGCCTCAACTATGAATAAACACTATTTGTACTCTTGTGCAAACATTCACCCCAAGTTTTATTTGTATTATTGCTAACAAAAAAGCAGTGAAAGTTTTCCCTTTAACTACTAAGTCAATAGAAGACTGTGAAACTTGTTAGTTTCTCAAGCCTCATCTGGAAAGGGCTCTGCTTGCAATAACCTTATAAGCAAGCATTCTCTGTGAGAAAAATACAGCACAAAAAATAAGCTGTCCCTGAGCGGTGATCACTTTTGTTGTGGCTACAACATATCAAGTGGGCATTTTGATATTGTGATAAGAAATGATTCCAGTGCTGCTTTTATTTTGGCAACAGATCTTATTTTAGCATTTGAAGTGTGCTTCCAAGTTCCAATTTAGAACTAGAAAGTGCTGGGCTGGCAAGATGGCTCATTGGTTAAGATCACTGCCTGCTCTCCCTAAGGACCCAAGTTTGAGTCCTAGCAGCCATATATACTTGTCAGCTTATAATTCTGTAACTCCAGTCTCAGGGCATCAGGCACATGCATAGTGCACAGACACACATGCAGACAAGACACATACACACAAAACAAAAACAAAACCACCTCAACCTAGAAAACACTTCCACCAGCAGTTTAGGTGGGAAGCCCTTACAACCTCTGCTTCCCCTTTTCTTTCTCCTCAAGTACCCCACCCCTTTCCTTCTCCTCCTCCACCTCCTCCTCCTTCTCCTTCTTTTCCTCCTCCTCCCCCAAAATTGTCTCAATACACAGCCCAGGAAGCCTCCAAACTTAGTCTTTTTGGGTGGTGGGTGGGTTCAGACAGGGTTTCTCTGTGGCTTTGGAGACTGTCCTACAACTAGCTCTTGTAGACCAAGCTGGCCTTGGATCACAGAGATCCCCCTGCCTCTGCCTCCCTAGTGCTGGGATTAAAGGTGTGTTCCACCTCAGCCGGGCCAAACTTAGTTTTCTTGCTCACCACTCCTGAGAACTGAGATGAAAGGCTGGGGCCGTCACACCTGACTACCAATACCGGTTAAACCTGGATTTCTCTTAACCAAAACTATCTGCTTTGCAGTTCTCTTAGTACAGACAAGGAAATCATACATTTCTTTTTCTTGGTATTTTGTAGACTCACAGGATGGCCTGGAACTTGCTACATAGATCTGAATGGCTTTGAACTCACAGAGATCCTCCAGAGTGCTGGGATAAAAGGCATGAGCCATCAAGCCCTGCTCATGCATTTTCTTCTTCCTTCCTTCCTTCCTTCCTTCCTTCCTTCCTTCCTTCCTTCCTTCCTTCCTTTCTTCCTTCCTTTTTCCTTTTGGTTTTGGTTTTTCGAGACAGGGTTTCTCTGTATTGCTTTGGAGGTTGTCCTGGAACTCGCTCTGTAGACCAGGCTGGTCTCGAACTCACAGAGATCCGCCTGCCTCTGCCTCCCGAGTGCTGAGATTAAATAAGGCGTGCGCCACCAACGCCCGGCTCATGCGTTTTCTTTATGCCTGTCAATAGATGCTAGTTTATTAGTCTTTCTACTGTTTTTCTATTAAATGAACAACTGCATGATGCACAAGGAACGTTAGGGGGCTCTTTCCTCGCTTGATAAATACCCATAACTAAGAAAATATATGCTTCCCCCTGGCATTTGTGGTTTTCTATATGAACAAATAAAAGAACAGATAATAGAAGCCAGCACAAGAACGAAAAATACTGAATTTGCTAAATGCAAAGCGCTTTCTTTCACCTGTCACTCACAAGTCTGAACTCACAGTAAACCATAAACAAGGATGGCGGAAGGGTGGAGGTATCCAGCGGTTAAGATTTCATAAAACTGAACTTGGCATCTGAAGGAAAAAAAGAACTTCCTGTTTGCCAGAAAAAGACATCTGCGCATGTTCACAATGTCTCCTCAGCAGCCCAGAACAGGTTTTATGAGGCTTTTGGGAACTTGGCGTTCAGAGCCTGGCGGGCTTTCAGAAGAGGAAGTGTGGAGGCATCTCAGGACTTTCAGCTGTGTTAGCTCATCAGCTGAAGGCTGCCTTTGACGTCACCCGAGGCCCTCGCTTACCGGCTGTCTTCCCTGATTGGCTGTCTTTTTTGACTCTGGCTCTGGAGCGTAGTTACTGGAGCGAGGCTGTCTGTGACTGGCTGAGGCTCAAGACGCCTATGCTGACTGTTGTCTTCGTTAATTAACAGTGGCTACTGTTGGGATTTCTGCTGAGAACAGCGCTTTCCTTCCTGAATATGGATTTAATTCTAGGTCTTCCCGTCTGTTCTTCCTTGGCCCGATCTGCTCCAGAGCAGAAGGGACTTTTCAGCTCTTTATTTGTGGAGAAAATAAGCTTCTCAGCAAAGAGCAGCCACTAAAGTGATTTAAGTGCCTGTTGCTGTGGAAGAAAAATAGCACAGACAGAATTTAGAATGCTTTGGAAGAAGGAAAACAAGCATTCGAATGTGGGTGGTGACGGTGGTCTCGACAAAGTCAATGCAAGTTATAAGACAAAGCACTAGACTTACTGGTAAATGGAAGCAACTATGTGGAGAAGAGGCAGGGTAGGTAGAGGAAGCCCACCCCAAGAGAAGGAAATAATTTATAATTAAAATGCAGCAATTGAAAGGTCACAATTAGGGCTGGCATGATAGCTCATTCTATATAGCGTTAACCTTGTAAGTTTGAAGACCTGGTTCGAGCCCCCAAAACATATGCTTAATAAAAAATTTAAAAAATAGGTTGAATGTGGTGGCATATGCTTGTAATTGCAACACTAGGGAAGCAAAGACAGGCTATTTTGCTGACTGGACAGCCTAGCCTATTTGGCAAGCTCCAGACCTTGTCCTAGAAACAAGATGAATAGCACCTAACAGATGACAGCCGACGTGGTCTTCTGGCCTTGATGTGCATACATACTTATGCACCTACATGAAAACACACAGAAGGACACAGGCAGGTGGGTATGGAGGCACAGACCTATCTATAATTCCAACTACTTGAAGGCTGAGGCAGGAAAATTGTAAATTCAAGGCTTGTCTGAGCATGTTCAAGGCCAGCTTGAGCAACTTAGTAAGACCTGGTCTCAAAACATACAAAAAAATCACAAACACAGGCAGTGGTGGTGCATGCCTGGAAGGCAGAGGCAGGTGGATCTCTGTGAGTTCAAGACCAGCCTGGTCTACAAATCGAGTTCCAGAACAGCCAGGGCTATGCAGAGGGACCCTGTTGTGAAAAAACCACCACCACCACCACCAACAACAACCCCCCTTCCCCCAAACAAACAGACATACAAAGTTGGGTCTGGAGAGATGGCTCAGAAGTTTAGAGCACTTGTTGCTCTTGCAGAGGACCTGGATTCCCAGCAGCCCTTGATGGCTCATAGCCATCGGGAACTCCAGTTCCAGGACATCCATTGCACCCAGACATACATGTGGCATATATTCAAGCACAACATTCATACACATTAAAAAAATGCAAAATGGGCTGGGATATAATTCAGTTGAAGAATATTTGCCTAACATGCCTGAAGCCCTGGGTTCAGAGTCCAGTTCCATAAACCCCTGTGAGCCCAGGAAAAATAAGATCTAGAGCACACACGCCATCAATTATGCTAAAATATGCCTAGGGTGAGAGATAAGAGGACCCAACGCTCCTGGATACACAGATTGTCTCTGGAAAGATATTGGACATGTGAAGGAGAGGACTGAAGGAAGCCATCCTCTAGATGATGTCTGATCTCCTCATGCTTTGTGACATGTTGTAAGGCCCAGTCTTAAGTATGTCACTCTGGCATTGTGACTTGAAGCTCTCAAACAAAATCCATACCTGTGTGAAAAGTTCTAACGGCTGATTGACTCAAACTTTGTGATTGTGGAGAGCTGGGATAGTAGAATTGGGACCCAAATTGTCTTTGGCTAAATCTTTAGTCCCCTAACATTGTGTGGCTATTGGGTAAATCTTTTTGGAGTGTACAAATAGACCCCTAGCTTCCACCAATGGCTAAGAGTGCCATCAGACAGCATCTGAGTCCTAGACCAAAGATTTCTCAGCTATGCTGTAATTCACTCAGCTGGTGTTTTACCAATGTATTTGAAAAGTGCCTTGACTTACAACTTTCTTTTTTCTTTTCTTTCTTTCTTTCTTTCTTCCTTCCTTTCTTTCTTTCTTTCTTTCTTTTCTTATTTCTCTCTCTCTCTCTTTGTGCTGTTGCTGTTGTTCTGAGACAACATTATGGAGCTCTGGCTATCCTGAAACCCACTCTATAGAGAAAGCTGGCATTAACTCACAGAGATATGCCACAGAGATCCTCTTGCCTCTGCTTTGCAAGTGCTGGGATTAAAGCCACCTGCCACTCTGCCTGGCTCTTATTACTATTTTTTTCTTCTTACTATAAAAGCTTCATGAAACTGTTGCCATGTGGGAATATAATATTTGAGGTAACCTAAATTTGAGTTTCCAGGCCATAGTCACTTGTATTTGGCTCCACAATAAACTCTTATTCTTTCTGAGACAAGAACAGTGGATTCTGCATCAGTGGCCTCAATGTTGTTATGTATCCAAAGATGACCTTGAATTTCGGATTCTTTTGCCTCTGCCTCCAGACTGCTAAAATCTTCCTGTAGTGCTGGGAAGTGAATCTAGGGCCTCTTGCATGGGAGGCAAGCACTCCACTAACTGATATATCCTCATCCTGGAAAACAATTATTTTAGAAAGAAAATGTACTGCCTAGGCAGGAAGCATATATTCAGTTTGGGTGTGGTGCCTGTAACCCCTCTGCAATTGTGTGACCCTGTGAGCTTTGCCATCCAGCCAGGGGATGAAGGAAGCATAGTAGGGTGGAGAGCTGAGGTGGATGGCAGGCAGAAGCAGAGGTTGCAAAGTTTCTAATATAGCACAAAGCACAAGAAAGAGCCTGGGTAAGAAAGGCCTCTCTTACTCAGGTCAGGGCATGGTGTCATGCTCACGGCGAATGTGCTGAATCAACCAACATATAGCCAAAGAAGCAGAAACCACTTTTAATTATTGTATGGAGTGATCGCTTCCTGGCAACTCTCCTCTGCTGGGGGAGGCAAAAGTCAAGAGGAAGTCTCCAGAGCTTGCTAGGAACTTCACCACCAGGTTTGGGAGTCAGCCTGTTTGCAGGTAGTAACTCCTTTCCTACCAGAACCAGATCTCTGCAGTGAAGATGTGTGACCACAAGGCAGGGAAGAAATGCTGCAGTGGGGACCTGTGGAGCCTGCTGAACCATGCTCACCTGAGCACTCACTGTGTCCTAGGATGGTTCTGGGTATTTTGCATACATGGTCTTTTCACTTTGAACAGCCCTAGGCATGGCTGCTCCAGTTTTACCTCCAAGAAGACATACATACAAAGGCACATAAGGTCACTCCAAGTCACCTTGATAGTCACTGGCTGGCCCCCATGGTCTGTCCATCCTGCCTGGAGCATTGCCTTAGAAATGGTGAAAACCATCAAACCTTCGCAGGAAAAGCTGTTGTGTTCCCCAAGATCAGCTAAGGAGTCACCGGGGACATTAGGTCTTCCTGTATGCCCTGATAGCCTCTGGAATGTGACTTGTTTTTAGCAGTAAAATATACATAACATAAATTAACATTCTAATCATTTTTAAAGATCTTATCTTCTGAGCTTCAGTCCTCTGTAGGTGACCTAATGTCCTTGAGCCTATTAGGGAAATCCTTGCAGAATGTACAAATAAACACCTCGCTTCTACCACCCAAAAGGTTGAGTGTCATCAGATGGCATCGGAAGCCTGCAGGAAAGGTTCCCTACTTTGCTATAATCCAGTGTTTCCACTAACTGATTCAAAAAGCACCTTGATTTGTATGTAACTTTCTTTTATTCTCTCATGAAACTGTTGCCATGTTGGAACATGGTTGATAGGTTTTCTGTAACACAGTAAGCCAGATCAAGTCAAATTAAAAAGTGAAAGACCACGTTTTATTTGGGCAAAGCACTCCCCATGACTCTCCAGCCCCCAAAGATGGAGGTGCTCAACGAGATGATAGGACAGACTTAGTAGACTTCCTAGTGGAGGCCTTACCCTACCAGAGAAGCAGATGAGAGGTGGTGGGGGGTGGGGGGTGGGGATAGGAGGAGTGGGAGGAAAGGAAGGAGGGGGAACTTGGATTGGAATGTAAAAAATTAAACATGCATCCTTTACATTGTTAAACAAATGTATCATAAACAAAAGTAGCATACCTTTACACAGTTAAAGTAATATTCTGCAGTATAAACAAATGTAACACATCTTTGCCTAGTGAAAATATTCTACACCACCACCCAGCTAAATACACACAATTACAATTTTTTTTTTTTTTTTTTTTTTTTTTTTTTTTTTTTTTTTAGTATTGGGGGATGAAACCCAGAGCCTCACATGCCAGAGAAGTGCTCTGTCACTAAGGTATACTTCCAACCCTATGCCCAATTTAAAATAAATGCACATAAACTTATTTAATAAATACTTGATAATTTATTTATTGATTTTTGGAACAGGATCTCACTATATAGCTCTGGCTGTCTTGGAACTCACCATGTAAACCAGACTGGCTTTAAACTCACAGAGATCTACCTGCCTCTGCCTCTCGAGTACTGGGGTGCAGAGTGCAGGAGTTTCTGCACCTGGATAAGTTTCTCCACCCATGCAGCAATCCAAATGATACTGGGGAAAAAAAGCCCACATTTAATGAGTACAATACTCCCGGATGATCTTCCACCCCCCATACCCCCACAGAGGAGAAGGAAAAGAGATACTGGAAAACCATGAGTCTGTTTTCTGGGGGACAGTTTAAATACCCTGTGAGTCATCATTTGGTGGGCTTTCTGAGATGCCTTAGGGGTTAGAGAGAGTTAGGGGAGGGGGCTGGGGTGAAGCTTCCCCCAGAATATTCCAGACTCTTTGGGTATATGGATGCCAGGGGCTGGGGTGAAGCGTCCACCCGAACAACCACCACCACCACCTCTCTACATTTTTTTTTGAAGTGCAACATATATATATACATATATATGTTAATAAATATATATATATATATATATATATATAATTGTACAACTAAATTTTCATTTAGTAGCCTTTTGCTTTTGTTTGTTTGTTTGTTAGTTTTTTGAGATCAGATATGAGGTAAGCCAGGCTAGCCTCCTAACTTGCTTTGAAAGCTAGGATGACCTTGAATCTTTGACCTTTCTGCCTCTACTTTCTGAGTGCTGATTACAGGCTTGTGATACAATGTCTAGTTTTATATGGCACCGGGGACTGATCGCAGGGCAAGCACTCTACCAACTCGGCTAAATCCTCAGCCCTAATTTTCTTTATTTAACTATACCTTAATGAAGCCACAACTAGCCAAGAGGACATCTCACACTGTTCAGTACAGCAGTCGCCAACTGCATGCTGCTACTGAGTGTTTAGTTACAGCTGCAATGCACCATTGGCAACTCAGTACCAGAAAAGTAACATAGATCATTGATGTCTTTGCTACTGATTAGTATACAAGTAAGAGCTTTGTGTATATTCAACTAAGTAAAGTATGGCCTCTAGATTTAAAAAAAATCACTTTAAGCATGGATAGTGGATATTTTTAAGATATGCTTCTTGTATCTCTTTGAGACAGCTTGATGAAGAAGTGATAGCACCCTTGGATTAATGTTCTTTCCTCGTTGATGCCACCACCTCTTAAGATAAACCTTGTTTGATGTCACCCTCCTATCCAGTTAGCTTATACATAACCTTCACGGAATTAGGACCTTATGGTATGTACACTTCTAACTACCCTCCCCCCAACAACATTTAATCTTTGAAATCCACCCATTTTGTTTATTCTTTTCCACTGTTTTGTAATATTCTATGACATGAGTAGGGACATTTTTTTAAGTTGTTTCATTCTGATTAATATTGGTGTTTAGAGCTGGCCAAAGGCAGAGGCAGTAGAATCTCTGAGTTCAAGGCCAGTACAGAGCAAGTTCCAGGACAGCCAGAGCTACAAACAGAAACCCTGTCTCAAACAAACAAACAAAATTGGTGTTTGGGGTTATTATTAATGATGCTATAATCAACAAGTATCTAGAGAGCACCACATTATGATGGCTCAAAAGCAAATACATCAGTAACTATGTGTTTTTCTGGTGGGTATGTGCTACAATGCTCCAACTGAGCTAGAAAGCAGCTTCAGGTTGTTGCTCCTGCCAGATGTACAATGATGAAGGGAACAACCAATACTCAATGTCAGGCTCTGATACTAAGCTATAACAGCCAGTTAGCATTTTCAACACAACATCTTAAATTTAAATCAGATTTAGAGGGATGTAACTCCCTCTACAAGTCAGGAAGCTTCTGTCTGTAACTACTCATCCTATTGGGATTTAGGGAAGAAATTGCTGGGCAATAGAACAAATGGACACTTTTTTAGCAATACAGACAATTTTCCAAAGTTATCTCAGTTAAGAATCCTTGGTACTGACTGAGAAGTGATTGTGCACACCTTTAATTCCAGTACTCAGGAGGCAGAGTGGATCTCTGTGAGTTCCAGGCCAGCCAGGACTACACAGTGAAACCCTTTTCAAAACAAACAAACAAGAATCCCAAATCCTTACTGGACTTGGTTATTAGTAACACCTTTAATCTCAGTACTGGGAGGCTGAGGTAGGTGGATATTTATGAGTCTGAAGCCAGCCTGGTCTATCTATGAAGTAAGTTCCAGGATAGCCAGAGATAGGTAGAGAGAGACCCTGCTTATAAAAAAAAATGTTCATGTCCTTCACATCCTCACCAATCTGGCACTATCAATCCTTTTGGTTTTTTAGTCAGTCTAGTTAGCACACAACATAGTCTAGCTTCAAATTGAAACCAATCTTTACAAGGAAACAGACACTCACCTATAAGAGACAGTTATAGTCAGTTAGCGTTAACTCTCAACCTGACACAGCCTAGCATCAACTACAAAGAAGGTCTCCATTGAGGGATTGCCCAGATTAGCCTTTATGCTATCTGTGGGAGACTGTCTTGATATTAGTTGATATAGTCCACTTTAGGTAGATAAGAAAGCTATCTAAGCATAAGCCTTTGAGGGAGCCAGCAAGCAGCATTCTTTTATGGTTTCTGCTTCAAGTTCACATTTGAGCTTCTGCCCTGACTTCCCTTAGTTACAAATATAACCTATAAACTGAAATAAATACTTCCCTCCCCTAAATTGCTTTTGTAGATAGTATTTTATCACAGCAACAGAAAGGAAACTAGAACAGAAATACATGCAATTGGGAAGATGAAGATTGTAGTCATTTCAGGTAGGTCTGGTACTGATAACACACACACACACACACACACACACACACACACCCTACAATTGTCGCTGTCTGTATTGTCAGAAATGGCATCATAGT
Organism: Cricetulus griseus; assembly: GCF_003668045.3. Taxonomy (NCBI): domain Eukaryota; kingdom Metazoa; phylum Chordata; class Mammalia; order Rodentia; family Cricetidae; genus Cricetulus; species Cricetulus griseus. The sequence goes on along the minus strand of NC_048595.1, from coordinate 199,291,323 downwards.
ACAATTATTTTTTCAACAATTTACTATAACCATCTTTCTATGTCTATGAATATTCATGATAGCATAATTTTAAGAACTGAATAGGGTTCCATTAGATAGATGTGTCATAGTTGAATCAATTCCCTTGCTGTGGAGCAACAGCCAATTTTTCCCTATTACAATGTTAGAATAAACAGCATGAATCTTTAATCACCTTAAAATTTTCCAACAGTGGGGCTGGGTATGCTGGAGCACACCTTTGATCCCAGCACTTGGGGAATAGAGGAAAGCAGATCTCGGTGAGTTTTAGGCCATAATGGTTACATAGTGAGACCCTGCCTCAAAAAAATATAAATAAATAAATAAATAAATAAATAAATCTGAGAATGGAGTTGCTTGTTCAAAGCTCATTTGTCAGGAATGGGTTACCTCTTTTTGAGTCGTGGGCCAGTGGGGACACCTAGACCCCTAAGCATCATAGGTTATTGCCAATACTCCTGGCTACCCTCCAGAGCTTGGGGATAAGACCTTATTGCAAAAGACTCGGCATATCTGAATCCCAGAACATGGAGACATGAAGCTGGTACTCTCCTGCGAGCTTCATCACTACTGGCTAGTGTTTACAGTGCTGGAAAGTGCTGTGTATGCTGCCAAGAAGAAATGTAAGCCTCAATTTCACCCAGCTGTGAACCCTGCAAGCTACAACAATGACTGCTCTGACAAGATAGACATATTCATGCAGTAGTGGCATGAAATTTATGGGAGTAACTGTCTTAGTTTGGGTTTCTATTGCTGTGAAGAGACACCATGACTATGGCAACTCTCTCTCTCTCTCTCTCTCTCTCTCTCTCTCTCTTTCTCTCTCTCTCTCTTTCAAGGAAAACATTTAATTGGGACTGGCTTACAGTTCAGAGGTTTAGTTCATTATAGTCATGGCAAGTGGCATGCAGGCAGACTTGATGCTGGAGAGAGAGAGCTAAGAGTTCTACATCTTGATCCACTCACACCTTGATCTGAGTGCCACACCTCAAAGTCCACAGCCACAGTGACACACTCCCTCCAAGGCCAGACCTACTCCAACAAAACCATGCCTCCTAATAGTGCCACTCCCTATGGGGGCCATTTTCTTTCAAACCACCACGGTAACCAAACACTTTCTGTTTGGATTAAAAGCCTGCTCCATGATATGGAACCAATACCTGACATTACTAAAGGGACCAAGAACCTATGGCTACATATGTCATAGCACTAGGAAAAAAACCTAATACTATTATTCTGCTAAATGGACATAGTAATAAAATGAATTATTGCCATACCCATAGATCAAAGCATCTTTCCACCCTCATCAGAGAAGCTTCTCCTTGCTGTAGATGCAAATTAACCCAGATGGCCCCCCTCCCCAGCAACTGCTCAATGTGCAGAGTGATCAGCCTTAAATTAGACATTCATATTGAACCCCTCCCCTCAAGGCTCAGGGATCTTTGTGAAAGAGGGAATAGAAAGTTTTTTAAGAGCCTGAGATGATGGATAACATCAAGGAAACTATTTTCCAGACACAAACAGGAGGGATGCACATATGAACTCACAGTGATTATAACAGCATGCACAAGGCCTGTGTAAACTACAGCCAGAGAAAAATCCCAGTAAGTGGTGAAAGTGGACATGTAATTCCACCACTAGCTGAGGAGCTATTGGCATAGGATAGTGGCTGGGAGAAGGAAAGTCAGTTTTCTTTAATGATATGGCCCCTGGTAGGCTGACTACACACCAGAGAAGACCCTAACCTCAAGACTACCTGGACAGCACAAAGTGGACTCCATGGGGAAAGAAAAAAAGTAACCTCAAAGTTGGGTGGGAAGGGATGGGAGGGTCGAGAGGGTAGTAAGGGGAGGAGTTGAGAGGAATGATATCTTAGGTTTCTGTTGCAGTTGCAAAACACCATGATGAGAGCAACTTGGGGGGAAAGGGTTTATTCTGTTTACACTTCCACATCACAGTTCATCTCAAAGGAAGGCAGAACAGGAACTCAAACAGGGCAGGAACCTGGAGGCAGAAACTCAAACAGAGGCCATGGAAGGGTGCTACTTACTGCCTTGCTCCTTATGGCTTGCTCAGCCTGCTTTCTTATAGAATGCAAGACCACCAACCCAGGGGTGGCACCACCCACAATGGGCTAGGCCCTCCCTTATCAATCACTAATTAAGAAAATGCCCCAAAGCTGGATCTTATGGAGGCATTTTCTCAACTGAGTTTCCTTCCTTTTAAATAACTCTAGCTTATGTCAAGTGAACATAAAAATATCTAGCACAGATGAATATGATCAAAATACATTGTGTGAAATTTCAAATATTCTTATTATTAATAATTAAATTAGTTAACATATATTTAAAAAACACTCTGTCAAAGCTGGATGGCTAGGAACATCTTTGATTCCCAACACTCAGGAGGCAGAGGCAAGCAGATCTCTGTGAGTTGGAGAACAATCCAGTCTACATAATGAATTCAAGGCTGGTCAGAGCTACATAGTAAACCTTGTCTATATCCTAAATCATTTTTTCTTTTCTTCTTCTTCCTTCTCCTCCTCCTCCTCTTCTTATTTTGGGATGAGATACCACTATGTAGCTCTAGTTGTTCTGGAACTCACCATGTAAACCAGGCTGGCCTTGAACACAGGCCTGGATCACAGAGATCTATTTGCCTCTGCCTCCTGAGTGCTGGGATTAAAGGCATGAACCACCAAGCCAGGCCTATAACATTTTTTTCAAAAGCTCATTTGTGTGACTTTTAAGCTGCCAACCGCACTCTTCTGCCCAGGTAGAAGAGTCCCTGTCGTTCCTTCCATAGGGAAGAGGAATGAGCAAGAGAATTGTCTAGAGCACACAGTCTGGCTGCGAGGATCTATGAGCTGCACAGGTCACTCATGTTACAACTTTGCGGTTTTCTCCGGGGGGGGGGGGAGGTAATCTGTTGGACTTTCCAAGGTGAAAAGAAATGAGGATGTGTGTGAAGGCAAATGCTATCCCGATGAGTCAGAGAGAGTAGCAAAATCTCTTGGTGCAGGTATATAAAAAAGGATCAGAAAGTAGTGGTATTGTAACTTGGTTGCTGTTAATTCTGACCATCCATATCTCCAACAGTTCCCCCAGTCCTTGCTCTAGTTTGTGAGAAATTTTGTTCTGCGGGAGGGAAGAGAAATGCTTGGAAGGAAAAGGAAAGGCTCTGTTGTGGTTTGAATGTGAACTGTCTCCCACAGAATCCTGGGTCTGAACATTTGAGGCCCTACACGCTGGTGCTGTTTGGGGACTGTGGTAGTTTGAATGTAATTGGCCCCCATACGCTCAGAGGGAGTGGCACTATTAGGAGGTGTGGCTTTCTTGGAGTAGGTGTGGCTTTGTTGGAGGAAGTGTCTCAGGTCACTTCCTGTGGTCTGTGCATGGAGATGTAGAACTCTCAGCTCCTTCTCCAGCACCATGTCTGCTGCATTTCACCCGCCATGACCATAATGGACTAAACCTCTGAACTGTAAGCCAGCTCCAATGAAATGTTTTCCTTTATAAGAGTTGCCGTTGTTATGGCGTCTCTTCACAGCGATGGAAACCCTATCTAAGACAGATGTGTTGTAGAAGCCTTACATGATGGAGCCTGGCTGGGGGAAGTAGGTCACAGGAGTTGGACCTTGATATTCAGAGCCTGGCTGTGCTGCATCTCCTCTTTCTGCTTCCTGGTTCCCTGGGACATGAGCAAGCAGCCTGGAATTCCTGCTGCCCCAAGCCCCTCCCACTGTCATGCTTTCCCAACATGATGTGTTGTACCCTCAAACCATGCATCAACATAAATCCCTCCTCCTTCAAGTTTCTGCTAGTCAAATTTGGTCACAGTGATAAGAACGCTAAATATTACAGCCCTTTCCCACTCCTTTGTACTGTGCCTAAGCTCTCTCTCTATAGAGAGGGTCAGAAGCAAGAAGTTGATGGGACAATTCAAGATGGACAAAATAGAGATGCTCAAGGGTCCGGGTGACCCAGTATAGCTCAGAAGGAGCCAGTCCAGCCTCTCCGTGAAGCTGGCCTCTCATGAAAGTTGAAGCAGAGGCAACCTATTCTGAAGAGATTCAGCAGCACTGACAAGGAGATGTTGGGCTGGAGATCAGCAGGACTGCCTGATGACCACAAGGATAGAGCCTCTCTGCCCTCAAGGATAGAAAGGGGCCACTGTGTGTGAGGAGGGCAGAGTTTCTGCTATGGCACAGTGAAGTAGTTCACAGGAAGAAACTGGGGGGCTCTTTGAGAGGACACATTGGCCCCTGGAGAAACACGATGAAGGCAGACCCTGCAGACAATTCTCTATTGTCCCCACCTCACCATCTTCCATTTAGTAATCGGCTGTCTCAATTAGAAGTTAGTCACTCTCTATGTATATTTTTCTGCTTTTCTTCAAGCCACATTTGCCTATAATTCCAGTACTTGAAAGACTCAGGCAGGAAAAGCTGAAGTTAGGACCTGCTCACACAGTAGGATCTTGTCTCAGGAAACAAAAGAAAGCAAATTGGAAGTAGAAAAGGACATTACATTTTAGATGGGATGTGCTAACAGGTGTGTAATTCTGACACCTGTTAAGCAACACAGAAGAAAGGATTGACAGATGTAGTCATATATGAGACTTACATACTGCACTAGTAATTCCAGCTGCTCAGGAGACAGAGCAGGAGGATCATCTGTTTGAATGAAGTTTCTCACTCTAGTATCTGCTTGCCTAGGGTGTCCAGGGCCCCCAAGTTCAATGAGTGACTCTCTGGAAGAGAAAAACAAATCAAAGGACAAGTGAGAGCTGGGGAGAAATGTTTGTGACCTGTATGATGGATTAGAGGATTTGGAGTGGAGCTCAGCTTGCCAGTGCTCACCCACTGTGCAGGAAGCCTGGAGATGAATCCCCTCAGTATATATTGGGCTGTGGCAGTGCACAGAAGTTCAAGGTCGTCTTCTGCTATATGGTCAGATCAAAAAGAAGAAAGAAGGCCGGTGGTGGTGGCACATGTTTTTAATCACAGCACTTGGGAGGCAGAGCCCAGCCTGGTCTACAGAGTTCCAGGTTAGCCAGGGCTTCACTGAGAAACCCTGTCTCCAAAACAGAACAAAATAAAAAACCAAAAGAGAAAGAAGGAACGAAGGAACGAAGGAAGGAAGGAAGGAAGGAAGGAAGAAGAAAAGAAAAAGGACAGAAAGAAACTAAATCCTAAACCCTTAAAGAGATCTTGCAATTTCATTGGAATGGAGAAAAGAGACTCCCCAACATGTCCCAGCAGAGTTAAGTACCTCTTCCTGGGCAGCAAAAATGCAGACAGGATTTCATCTGCCACGTCTATGCTGACATCGGAAGATCCAGCTATCGGTGCTCAGAATGGAGGCTGCGGATTTTAGCTGTCGACCTCATTGAAATACGCATGCCTTTCTCCCTCAGGTTCACACACTTCCTCCTCCAACCAATGTACTCCGTGTCTCTCTCAGGAGCATTCCATTAAGACACTTCCTGTGCTGAGGTGATTCACTGAGCTGTGTGGGCTCAGCCCAGCGTGTGCTGAACTCAGCCAGGAGCCTCCCTGAGGCACAGACCTCTCTGCAAAGCTGGAACAGGAAATTCAAATAGGAAAGTCTTCATGAACTAAGGGCATCCTTAGGCCTTTTTGACCTACCTGGGATTGTGTTTTCCCCTCTCTGTCTGTACTCAGGAGGATCAGAAAAGTGTGTAGAGCTGAATGAGAACTAGCACACCTTGCACCTACATGCACATAGACACCCCCTACCCCCTCACATACCCCTAAGCCTTGGCTCATCCAGCCTCAGTTTCTCTTGAAAAACAAGAGGAGCAAAGCTAGGTGAGCCGGAAGACCTGCTAGTGCTAACATCACAGGACTCTTCTGGTTTCTTTTGAACACATAAGCTGATATAACCTTATTTGTATGTGTCTATGTACAACATGCTTGCAGTGCCCACTGAGGTCAGAAGAGGGTATTGGATCCCCTGGAATTGAAGTTAGAGACAGTTGTGAGCTATCATGCATGTGCCAGAAATAGAACCTGGGTTCTCTGGAAGAACAGCAAATGCTCTTAACCACTGAGCCATCTCTTTAGGCACCCACTAATGTTATATAAACAAAAGGAGACAGTGAGAAAAGAGAACACACTGAATGATTCCATTTGTATGAAATGTCTAAAATGCATAGAAAGAAAGATTATTGGTTGCCAGGGTCTAGAACAGGGAGGGAATGAAGATGCAAATATTATTTATTACTTTATAGATCTGGCTGGCCTCCAACTTACAGAGATCTGCCTGTCTCTGCCTCCCAAGTGCTGGAACTAAAGGCATGCACCACCACATCCGGTCCCAGACAATGTTTTTATTTAATTTTTGAAGGGACCAGCTCCCCATTTCGGCAGCCATAACAGCCGAACACGTACTTGCCTGACCTTGCCTTGGTCACTAGGAGGTCAGATGCCTGCCTCGTGGCAAGGAACCAATCAGAAGTTAGCCGGTGGTGCTATGCTTTACGGCTCTGGGTGTGCTTTATGGACAAGTGCACAGCAATGACATGCAGAGCATAGCAACTGCCCTGGGAGAGCCTATGGGCCATAACAACCAGTTGATCAATCAACACAGGGCAAACCCTCCAAGCCTGGAGGCACACCAATCCTGAACCTGTGCATACCCCTAGACACTCCCCTTACGCTGGCCTATAAGATCTCTATGCAGTGGCTTTGTAGCATCTTTTCTAGCCATCCACCATGGTGGATGGGTGAAAGGCCTGAGCTAACCTGGCATTAGTTTGTTAAAAATTACAAAACCTCGGGCAGTTTGCATCAAGCTTTCACCTCTGCCTGGTGCCCGGTAATTGGGGTGGCTGCAGTCCTGGGCTGAGATCCTGGGGGCCTGAGCCTCCGGGGATCTTTTATTTTAACTAACTAACTTTTGGAGACAGGGTCTCACTGTGTATCTCTGGGTGGCCTAGAACTTGCTATGTAGATCAGACTGTCTCAAAACTTAGAGATCTGGAGTCCTGGAATTAATGGCATGAATCACCATACCCACTCACAGTGTGTTTTTGAGGGATCATGTCTTGGGAATGGAGAGACAGCACAGTGGGTAGAAGTGCTCTTGAAGAGGACTTCCATCCATTTCCCAGCACTTACATAATGGTTCACAATCATTTGCAATTCCAGTTCCAGGGAATCCAACATCCTCATCTAACCTCTTCAGGTACAGGGTACTTTCTTGGCACACATGCAGGCAAAACACTCATACATACAAAAAATAATATCAATTTTTTTAAGAAGAAAGAAATGATGTTTTCAGGCATGCACCATCATATCTTTTCATAACTTATGTATTTTTAAGAAATGATGTCTCACAATGTTGCCCAGGCTGGTGTTGAACTCCTAGAGTCAAGGGATTTCCGTGACCAACCTCCTGAGCAGCTACAACTATAACCATATGCACTTTTTTTTTTTTTTTTTTTTTTTTTTTTTAGTTTTTCAAGACAAAGTTTCTCCATGTAACTTTGGAACTTGCTCTGTTGACCAGGTGGGCCTCAAACTCACCAGAGCCGTCTGCCTCTGTCTCCCAAGTGCTGGTATTAAAGGCGTGCGACAACATCCAGCAGGTTTTAACACTTTTAAGGGTGAATTTCTGTAGTGTAGTTCCATTTTCACATCATGCAGAGAATATTTTATGACTTGATTCTGATGCCCCCTTGGGCAAGTTTTTTAGTTCCGTCTTTGCCCCATCACATCCTGAGTCTTCTATAATATTCAGAAGCCTTAGGCATTATAGGAGACTAATTTCCCTTTCAAAGGGTGTGTGTGTGTGTGTGTGTGTGTGTGTGTACACACACACATATATACACACATTTGCTCAATTATTTTACTGAAAACCATTCTTATCAACTCAAAGAGTACAGGCAGCAGTGGACTGAAACTAATTCACAATTTTGTTTAAATTTACTTGTCAAAGGCAGAAAGATTCAATTTCATGGACACTCCCAATTCCCTGCTCTGGGAATAGACTTTCAGGAAGCAATTATGTAGAACAAAATGTAATGGGTAGCAGGGGTGCCTGGTGAATTATTCATAATCTGATAATGATTTTAACCCATTTTTCACATGGCACACTATTGATGTTAGCTTCTGGAAAGTTCCCAAAGTAAACAACACAGAGGTTTCCTTTATCTGAGCTTATATAACCATAAACCCCCTGCCTGTCTTCCTAAGCACTTGGATAACTAAAATCAAAAGAGCCCTGGATCTGCATTCTTCCCCAAGGCCAGGCCAAGGTAGAAGCTAATTTATCTATCATTTCTCACTACAGCCTGCTGGGGCAGGGGTGGAGGGATACAGGTGTGGGGGGGGAACAGCATCTCACACAGTATTTACTCATCTTTATTGTTAATGGATGAACGAATGAATGGGGGTAAAAATGAGATCTGTAGCAGGGAGGGCTGAAGTGACTGGTTTTGCTATGTGACTGAATGACTCCAAGTTTCACGTTCTCTGTTTCTCTGTGAAACAAAAACTGTTTCATCACTTTGCTGGGTGGTTGGGAGAATCTGAGGACATGACATAAGGACTCAGGAAGCAATAACTACTCTAAGATTGTCCTTAGTGGCAGCTATAAAACTCACTCAGGCTGGTTGTCTGGGGATCCATCCAAATTCCCCAAAGAAGGTCACATAGATGAATCTGCTGCAATGATCTTGAAATATAAGTTTGCTGAGCATAGTGGGGCACCCAGCACTTAGGAGGCAGAGGCAGGTGGACCTCTCTATGAGCTCAAGGCCAGCCTGGCCTTCATTGTGTGTTCCAGGCTAGCCAGAGCTACACAGTGAGATCAAGCCTTTAGGAAAAAAAAAAAAAAAAAAAAAACCAAAAATATTTTAGCTCTAAAAATTCTGACTCAGTAGAAAGGAAGCCAGAGAATATAGTTTTGGTTTTTTTTTCAAAAAGTATTTTTAAAAGTATTTTAAATTCACCTACAGTGAGATGAATTTTGACAAATGTATTTGCATGTATGTCTATATTAGATTGTTTTTTATTGTTGGGATTAAGACCATGACCAAAAGAAACTTGGAAAGAAAAGGGTTTCTCTCATCTGATAGCTTACTGTCCATAGTGGACAGAAGGAAACTAAGGGCAAGAAGTTGGTGTCAGGAACTGAGACAGAGGCCATGGGGAATATTGCTTACTCCCCAGACAGCACCCCTGGCTCGTTCAGTTTGCTTTCCTATGCGTCCCAGGACCACCTGCCAACCATGGCACCACCCACATTGGGATGGGCCCTTCTACATCAATCTATCAGGAAAATGACTCACAGACTTGCCCACAGGTCAGTCTGACGGGGGCATTTTCTCAGTTGAGGTTCCCCCTTCTCAGATGACTCTAGCTTTCATCAAATTCACAAAGAAAAACAAAGAAATATCCGAAACTCAAGTCAAGACAGGGAACAGCTATTTCCATGGTCCTATGACATTTCCTCTTCTCTTTAACCCCATCCTACAGGGTAATCCTCTTCCTGATTTGTCACTGTTGTGTTCTGAATGTGAAACGTCCCCAGAGGCTCATGTGTTGGAGCAATTGGTGGTACTATTTGGAGAGGTTATGACACCTTTAGAGTGTGCAGCTTTGTGGGAGGAAGTCCCTTACTGGGGCAGGCTTTAGGGGTTTGCAGCCTCACTCTACTTCCTTCTTGCTCTCTCTCTGCTTCTTGTGTGCAGTTGAGATGAGATACCTCAGCTTCCTGTTCCTGCAGCCAGTGCCTTTCCCTGCCACTGTGAGCATGGACTGCCCCCCCCCCAACTGTAAACCAACATAAACTCTTCCTTAAATTGCCTTCAGCTATGGTGTTTTATCACAGCAACAGGCTGTTTAGACAGGTTGTGGAACCTTATGAGGTAGAGCCTCAATAGAAGAAGAGGTTGTATAGGCTGAACCCCACTTCCTGTTCACTTTCTTCTTTCTGTGAACCAACTAGTTTCCAACCACTAAGCCTTTCCCTACTACAATGGAATATAAACCCCTAACTGTAGCCAGAATAAACTCTTCATCCCTTAAATTGCTTTTGTCAGGTATTTGTCACAACAGTGAGGTAAGTAACTAACACAGTTACACAGATTAGTATTGATTATTTATGAACATTTAGTCTACATGGCCATGCATGCACTTTCTGTGTGCCTGGTTCCTTTTGGTTCTCATGCTGTCTGGGGATTCATCCACATTGCTGAATGTATCATATTAATAACTGGTCCCCTTCTTATTGCTAAGTAGTATTCTGCCATGTGATTATTCCTAAATTTCTTCACCTATATAAGCCATTAAGGGTTGGTGGGTTTTTTTTTTTTTTTTTTGCTATTATGAATAAGCTGCTATAGACATATTTGCTAGTTGTTTATGTCAATTTGACACAAGCTAAAGTCATTTGAGAGAAGGGGACCTCAATTAAGAAAAATACCTCCATAAGATGGGACTGTAGGCAAGTCTGTGGGGGCTTTTCTTAACTAGTGATTGCTGTGGGAGGGCCCATCCCGTGTGGGTGGGACCATCCCTAAGCTGGTGGTCCTAGATTCTATAAGAAAGCAGGTTGAGCAAGCCATGAGGAGCAAGCCAGTAAGCAGCACTCCTCCATGGCCTCTGCATCAGCTCCAAGTTCTTGCCCTTCTTGAGTTCCTATCCTGATGTGTCACCAACTTACATAGTTAGGAAGCTATTCACTCTTCCCATGTTGTTACTAGACGGTTGGGCTAATTTTCTGTTGTTTATTTTTGTAATACTGAAATTGAACTCAGAGCATCACACATGCTATGCACACACACCCTACCACTGAGCTGTACCCACAGTCCTAGGTTAGTATGTGCTTACTGGACCTTTCAAAGAAGTGTAAGGAATCTGAATGTGACTCCATTCTGACCTCACAGGAAACACAACAGGGAAGAGCCTAAGAGTTTTCCTAATTAACCTTACAAGGACTCACTCAGCGCAGAGGGAGAATGCAGTTCACTCTGGGCCCAAATCAGACTCTCTGGGTGGACCTACCCACCCCCCACCCATACCCCCACCAGGACTGGTCGAGGTCATTGAAAATGTGGCCACTAGGGATCTGATAGGAAGTAAGTTAAATAAGCAGCTTCCCAAAGCTTCTTGCATTCTCTGGAGGCTCCAAATGAAGAGTGTTTAGCTTAGCCAAGTGCCCCACAGTGTTTTTAGGGTATGCAAACATCAGCTCAGGAATTTGATTTGGGTGGAGGCTGACAGCTGAATTCTACTGCGTTAGAAAGCATAACAACTTGTGGGGGGGACTGCCTGCTGGGAGTTCTGGGGGAGAGGTCAAGGAACAGCTGCAACATCCTGTCAGTCAGTAGAAGCCAGGGAAAATTGCTCTGTGGGCAGAGCCAAAGTTGCTCCTGTGAGCTATGGAGTATTCACTTCATCTGTCACCCCAAGACTGATACAGGGGAAGTCAGGTTCCCCTCACTAATAAAGAATTTCTGAATGGATTCAAACGGAAGCTCAAGAACAAGTTTCTACAGTTTAAGAGAAACCTCCCCTGGGGCAGACAGGCTATAAACCCCAGCAGTGGCTCAGAGGATGCTCCAGGTGTCAGGGAAACAAGATATTGAGGAAAGCATGCTTAGAAATGAGACAGAGCAAAATGAGAAGAAATACAAGGTTATAGGGCTGTGATCGGGTAAGCTACTGTGCTAGGGCTGGGGATTCATGGAGGGAAATAACAGTATCTCATTAAAGGACTAATTTGCTCACCTATCTCTGGCATGGATTATGGTGAGCCTGCCTTCCTAGAGTGGCCCTTTGGCCAGGTGATTGACACATCCCAACTGGAATGTTAGGTCTTCATTCATTTCCAGGGAGGGATTTTTTTCTTTTGACCTGGGGTTCTTTGCTAATGGGCCTTTATTGCTACTATAACAGAACCTTCAATAAAATCTGCTGTGCACAGCAGCCTAGGGTTGGGAGTGGCTTGGGCTTTGCGTGGGACTTTTCAGGAGGGTGACACAGGTGAAGTGAGCCAGGAGGTGATCCTCAGGATTGGGCTGAGCTGGGGTATGGGCTGCAACGTTGTCTCTCAAGAACAGAAATGAGACTGTGAAAATGAGAAAGTTGGAGCAGGGGTGAATTCAGGTGAGGTGAGAGGTCAGAGGCTATACTCTAGGATGGGTTTCACTCTGCAATGTGTTCTACACCTTGGGACCACTAACCCTCCTTGACAATAGAGAGATAACTGAGAACAAGGGAGCCTCCTTTTCTGGATTCTGTGATACGTTCCTTGGCCTTGGCTGATGACACCAGGCATGAGAACCTCTGGCCTAGACCAATGAGTCTCTCTTGAAGTTTTGATCTTGGGATGGAGATTTTTGAGGTCGGCTCTTTCTCATGACTAATAAGGTCACAGTATCTGCCAGTAATCACAGCACACTTCCATATTGTGGGAAAAGCCTTTTAAAGGGAAGGGAGGATGCTGGCATCTGAGGAGAGAACCAGATTAGACAGTGATGGAGTCCTGTTGACTTTCAGGCCTAGGAGCTCCAGCAGCATGATAGCACTTTTTTTTTTTTTTCCCTCAGTTGGTGACAGTTTGGTCTCTTCCACATCTATCTAAATGTGCCCAAGGGACACCAAGCAACTACTTCTCAGGCCCTTCATAGGGTACATCCTGTTGATGGCAAGCAGGCAACTAGATAAGGTTAAAGGCAAGACTCCTGCCAGTTAAAGGTAGCTAACGGGCCACCCCTAAGAAGTCAGGCTCTCCTTAAACCATGCCAAAGAGATAGAGATTATAGTTAAAGGTCTGAGCTACCCAGGTCCTATCCCTTCACTGTCAGGTCCAAAAGAAACTGGGGACAAATGGCTAACTGGTACCTAGTAGCATATGAAAGCACCTGCTAAAATCCTGGTTCTCTCAGTGTCCCAAGCACCTGTTAGAGTCCATGCTGGCATCCTGGCTCTTCCTGCCAAGCCTCTGCCTCCTATCCTAAATTTCCCCAGCTCTTGGGCTTCCCTTTCTCAAGCTTCTCTTTTCTACAGAAACTTACCATATTGCTCTTGTGTTTTCTTGTCCTCTTGGCTCACCCTTGGCCTCTGGTCTGAGGCTACTCTCTTAGTCCTCTGCTCTTGGCTCCTGGTCCCCTCTTTTGCCCTCTCTTCTCTTCCTCTGTTGCTTCCCACCCCTCCCCCGACCTCATGGCCTGTTTCAGTCTGGACCCTTCCAGATGCCTCTGGCTGAACTCTCCCTCATATTTAAATACAATCCTTCTCTTCAATCATACCTAGGATTTGTCATGCCCTCATTTTCATTTGCTTTCTTCCCTTCCTCTCTCACTCTCTGTCCTCTCCCCACCTCTGGGAGCCCAGTCCATTCTGCTGGTCATGTTTAGTCTACTACTTTATCTCTCTACCCTGGGCTCTTCCAGATGCCTCTGGCTATACACTCATATATACAATAAAAATCTTTCCCTCAACCGTATCTTAGAGCAGTCATGGCCTCACTTTATACATCTGGCGCTGAAACCCCCACTTTTACACACTCACCACATTTATTGCAGTCCATATTTGTTCATTTGTTTTGGTTGTGTGCTTGTTTACTTTCACTGCCAGGGAAAGGTCAAGGTTCATTCCGGCTTGTGATTGCCTCAGAATCATCTTAACACTAGACACTGAGTGTGAGCCTTGTGAAGTTGTGTGTCGGAGATATCTGCCCAGGGGAGCTGTCTGCCCAGTGCGGCATGTGGGTGTGCTGAGTACAAGGCTGGATGCATAATCAATGCTTCTTAAGATACAGATAAAAAGCCAGTGGCAGGGCATGATAAATGAATGGGCTGTTGGGAGAAGTTCAATGCAGATCACAGAGGCTTCAGAAGGGACCAGGGAAAGCTGTAATTAGAAAGCATGGGCATTTGGGACTGCCGGAGGGTCAGGGGGTGAGGTTAGTGAGCTGTGGTGGTGGTGGTGGTGGGGAGCAGGAAATGGGCACAGAAGTCCTGCAGTTCAGGGCTGACATAATTGGACAGAGATCAGCAGCCAGTCACCATGGTAACAGCCAATCCGAGATGCTGCGCCTGTGGCTTGGAGTCAAGGTTTCTAAAGAAGGGACTAAAAATGCTTCCTTTGTTCTCACTTTGGGTGAGTTGCTATCAAATCCCTGCAGGGGTGATGCGATGCCTCCCAGACATGGCCAACCACTGCTGGCCACTGTGCCTGGGAGGAAGCCACGTGAAGGCCCAGGAAACCAGCTGGAGTTGGAGATGGAGAAGTTAAATATGCTTCATGGAACTATTTGTGCCTCCCTGTAGGGTGGTGGCCAATGCGTGGGTTTAGAGTCTGACATCCCAGGGCTCCTAAGACAGCTGGGCCTATTAGCAGGATGTGTGACCTGGGAATGGTCATGCCTCAGTTTCCTTTCATAGTATAATGCATTCTTTTATTTGTTTGTTTGTTTGAGACAGGGTTTCTCTGTGTAGCCCTGTGTCTTAGGGTTTCTATTGCTGTGAAGAGATGTCATGACCACAGCGACTCTTATAAAGGAAAAACATTTACTTGGGGTGGCGAACATTTTCAGGGGTTTGGTCCATTATCATCATGGTGGGAAGCATAGTGGCATGCAGGCAGACATGGTGCTGGAGATGTAGCCGAGTGTCCTACATCTTGACTTACAGGCAAAAGGAAGTGGTCCCTTACACTGGGCATAGCCTCAAAGCCCACCTGCACAGGACCACACCTACTCCAACAAGACCACACTTCTTAATAGTGCCACTCTCTTTGGAGGCCATTTTCTTTCAAACCACCACACCCTGTTTGTCCTGGAGCTTGCTATGTAGATCGGACTGGCCTCAACTCACAGAGGTCCTACTGCCTCTGCTTCCCAAGCGCTGGGAGTGAGAGCACGTATCACCATGCCTGGCTAGACGAATGCATTTCTAATGCTTGTTTCTTGGGGAGGTTGTAAGAACTGAGAAGAGGCCTGTCTCACATTCACCTAGGGAGTCCAGATGCTATGGTCATGATTTTGACAAAGAACAGCAGTTTCATCAAAGGACTTTGGGGAAGTAAAAGCCAGGTTTTGCTCCTTTTGGGGGTACCAAAAAAGGCTGTCCATGAGACTCAAAAGTCCAAGAGAGTGTAGTTAGACTGACAACGTGGTATTTCGAAAGGAAATATTCTTGGGGCAGACTAGAGAGCTGTGAGCCATGAGAGACTCCAAAGCCTTTGTTCTTCTTCCCAATTCATGGTCCTAGACAGGATGCTTGTGAGCTCATCTTCTCTCCTGCCACATTCGGGAGAAGGGAGACAGGGGTGAAGAATCTGAAGCAGATACTTCCAGCGAGTGTCACAGGAAGGTGTGAGATAAAGGTGGAGAGATAGGAGAAGGCACTTTGCTTAGTGACCAGGATAGGTCAGAAGCAGGTTGAGCAAGGACATAGCTGTGGGCTGCCCACATCCTCCCCCCCATCCAGAGTATCAAGAGAAGCAAACATCCCTATTTGGACTCCGGAGCAGTCATCTGTTGCTATAGCAACTTGGTGGGCTCTCTGGCGGGTGGAAGAAGGCAGCAGCTGGTAGAGATCAGCCCCGGGGACTGTAGCTCTGCCCTTTCACCGGCATGGATGCAGCATTTACAGACAGGGTGAGAGCCAAAGAGGTCTTCATTTGCTGTCACAGAGCCTTCATTCCTGTCTCAGATCTAACCTGGCTCACAGAAGGGAGCCAGGTTCCTCTGCAGAGGGGTAGCTCCCTGGGGACCCCCACCTTGGGCATATTTCCTCAGACCACATATTCACCTAAGGGATTCAGCTTCACTTTCCTTATGGATTTAATCGATCATTTGTCTGTTTACCTATTCGAGGTATACAACGTGCAAAGTGCTGGGCCAGAGCAGTGACAAGATAGACGAGGCTCCTGCCTTCGTGGAGGTTATGGCTTATGTAGAAGAGGCGAGAAAGAGGCCAAAGAGAATGCATTCAATGGCAGGACCCAGAGAAGTTGAGGGGTGAGCTGATTTGGAAATGGTGGCCAGAACAAGGTACCTTCTGAGGCTAGAAAGAGCTACAGGTGTGAAGAGAAGCAAGACTCCTTCATAGTGTTTTCAGGAGGTAAAGGTAGGCACACCAAGGATAGCAGAGGATGGAGCCCGGACACATGAGGGAGCGATGGGGAAATCCTGGACAATATTGCCATGCTTTTGCTCTGAAGGTGATAGAAGCAGTGGGTGCTTGTAAGCAGCAGGAAAAAAAAAATGAGTGTGTGTATGAGTGTGTGTGTGTGTGTGTGTGTGTGTGTGTGTGTGTGTGTGTGTGCATGTCCGTATGTATGAGTACAGTGTTAGTATGTTTGTACACATGGGTAGTATATGTGCATGTGTGTGTTAGTGTATATATGTTTATAGTGTTTGCATGTATGTACATATGGTGTGTGTGTGTGTGTGTGTGTGTGTGTGTGTGTGTGTGTGTGAATGCATGTGCTCTGGGGACTGAATCTAGAGTCTCACAAGTCAGATGCTTGTCCACTGTGTAATACTCTAACTTTAATTTTCAAAACATTTATTATTTTAGTAAGCTTTATTATAAAACACTTGCAAAAAAGGTCATACACCAAAATTAACCAGGTCCAAAGTCTATACATCTCAATGAACTCCATACAGTTAAAAAGTTGAAGGCAGGGTTTAAATGAGTTCACCAGACCCAAGATAAATGATAAATAAGTGTGTATTAGGGTACAACTTACACAGATAAGAGAGTAAATAACTGCAGCAGTCTTCCTGCTCCACAAGACGCAGTGTCTGATCTTCTGATGCTCTCCACAAACCAAGAGAGCTTGAGCCAGCCCCTCCTCTACCTTTTGAGTCACATCTGCACCTGAAACCACACCCAAAATGTGTGGCCACCACTAAAAGTTCACTGGCAAGGCAAGATGCCACTACAATAAGTTAGCTACATAAGCTTGACAACCTGAGTTCAAATCCCCAGAACCCACACACAAACCAGAGGTAAAGACAGGAGAATCCCAGGTGCTCATGGGCCTGGTATACGGTGGGAAAACAAGAGACCCTATTTTTAAACAAAGTGGAAGGCAAAGACCAGCACCCAAGGTTGTCCTCTGACCTCTACATATGTGCTATGGCATATGTGCACATGTGTTCACATAGAAGAAGGCAAGAGTTGATGTAGAAAGTCCATTACATTAGGTCACTGCTACAATGGCCCACTTGAGAGCTGATGACCAGGGCCTGGTAGTAGAAGCGGAGATAGAGAATTTGCAGGGAATCACAGCAAGGGTGCTGGGCACTGAAGGTGAAGAGTAAGAGAAAGGATGACTTGAAAGAATTGTGGAATATTACTTTAACTATATAAAGATGTGTTACATTGTTTATGCTGCAGAATATCACTTTAACTATGTAAAGATGTGTTACATTTGCTTATGCTGTATCTGTTTAACAATGTAAAGATATACTGGGTAGGGGAACCTGTAGCCACGCCTGCTTAGGGGCTGGCTACAGGTTCCCCTAGCTACAGGTTCCCCTACAATACTGCTTTGCCTGTCCAAGGCACCTGATTGGTAAAAAGCTGAACGGCCAATAGCTAGGCAGAGGTGGGATTGGCGAGGCTGGCAGGCAGAGAGAATAAGTAGGAGGAGGAATCTAGGCTCAAGAGGGAGGAGAGAACAGCGTAGAAAGAGAGGGTCAATCAACCAGGCAGCTTGCAGCTAGCCAAACAGGGAGGAATCAGAAAAATAGGAAATACAGAATGAAAGACAGGTAAAAAGCCCCAATGCAAAATGTAGATGAAGAGAAACAAGTTAAATTAAGTTATAAGAGTTAGTGGGCCAAGCATAAGATAAGATCAGCATTCATCATTAATAATGTTTCCATGTTATGATTTGGGTGCTGGTGGTCCAAGAAAGCCTGCTACATGAAAGTGTTCAATCTAGGAGAGCCATCCATGAAAGGCTTGTGTGTGTGTGTGTGTGTGTGTGTATGCAAAGTGCCTCAGGAGCAGTTACACGGTGTTTTGGCTTTGGATTGCAAGAAACACTCCAAGTTCATGTTGTCCAAGAGCCTCTTCATGTTTACCAGGAAACCTTGGCAAGCTGAAGTATTTCACAGGCTTTACAACAGCACAAGACCAGAAGAGAAAATTCTTATTTTTAGCAGTGAACTACTGGCTTTGCTAAGGTGGTAGCAGGTGTCAGTCTGTGAGTAGCTCTGGCTTGCCTCCAACTCAAGACAATCCTCCTGCCTCAGCCTCTGGAGTGCCAGAGAAACATGCATGAACTACCATACACAGTTAAAGAAGGACACTTTCATGTATGATTTCCCAGGTTGGAAGGAGACAGCCTATGAATGTAGAACACTTACAAAGTTCCTGCCTGCCAGATACTATGCTACAGTTTTAATACATTAGAATTTAATTCCTGTTGCTTAACAAGAAACCAGAGCCCAGAGAGATTGGGTAACTCACTGAAGGTTAGTTACATAGGCAGTAAGCAAAAGAGCCAAAATTTAAACATGGAGTTTGTTAAATGCTCTGAAATTGTCAGGCAGTTAAGTTACTGTACTAACTAAAGCAACAGGAATTTAGAGGCTGTATGCTGGAGATTTGAGTAGGAAGAGGTTTGGGAAGATGGAGGAAGACTCTTGGGACAGAGACAGTGATCCAGCAAACTACAGAAAGGCAGGGGGTTGAGAAGTTCAGCCAGCAGATCCTCCAGGGTTTAGAGACTAAAGAGTTTTCCAGAATGGTGATGCTTGGCTTTCCTTACAATGTTGCCTGATTGAGTAGTGTTATGACCTCATTCCTTACCACAAACCCCAGGAAAACCACTGGCAGCTATGACAACAATGAAGGGATGAATGACAGTGAGAGAACAAAGGCTGATCACAGATTCAGGAGCAGGAAGTAGGGGTAGGAGGTGACCAGGACACATCAGCAACCACCCTGGAGTTCACTGAAACTCTGGGACTGTATCTGGCTTAATCTTTTATTTGCAGAAGAAAAGAAAGGGTAATTAGTGCTTGTAGGGTGGAGGATGTGAAAAAACCAGGGCGCTCTTGGCTTCCTTAGGTCACAAACTGAGGACCCGAGCCCTCAGAAAAAAGCTCTGTGGGATGAGTATGTCTGAGTCATGCAATTAACTGTCAGCTGTTTGCCCAAAGGGCCCTTCAATGGCAGTCTCCTGAGGTCTTCAGGGAAACAAGTAGTCGTGCTCAGCACTGTTCCTCACCCAAGTCTTCCTGTCTCGGTGCTATGTCTTCATAGCTGTTAATGCAGTGTGGGAGGGCAGAGCAGCCAGCCTGCAGGAAGCAGGCAGGGATGAGGACAAACCCTCTCTCTCCTCCCTTCTCTGCCCAATCCTTCAGTGTAGATAGTGCCCTGTTTTGCTGTGAAGTGTCACACTGCCCTTTAGATCTGAGGCTACATTTTGCTTGTGAACACTGACAACAGTTTCTCGTGTCTAAAGGCAAAAGCATAGTCTTGGATCAGTTTCTATGTTGCTGTTTAGGAAAGACTCCAGAATGTGCTTTTTAGAGGATAACTGAGAAGTATCTCAGAGGGAGAGAGAGAGACAGAGACAGAGACAGAGGTAGAGAGAGAGAGAGAGAGAGAGAGAGAGAGTATGGGGGGTGCATAAATTTGGGAGAGTAGAGAGGTGAGGAGGATCTGAGAGGACTTAGGGGAGAGGAAAACACAATCAAAATATATTCTATAAAATTTTTAATGGAAAAAGAAGAAAACAATCAAATATAAGGCTAGCGAGATGGCTCAGTAGTTAAATGAACAGGTATTGTTCTCCCAGAGGACCTGGTGAAAAGTTTCTACAACCCATAAGCCTCTCTGCTGATGCAGCAATCCAAATCAGACCAAATCAAGCCAAATTAGAAAAAGCCCACATTTAATGGATACAATGCTCTCGGATGGCCTTTCAGCCCCCAGAAAAGAGACAGGAAAGAGAGACCAGAAAACCAGGAGTCTGTTCTCGGGGGAGCAAATTTAAATACCTTGTGGGAGTGGTTGTTATGGTGGAAGTTCAACCCAAGCCCCTTCCCCCATCTCCCTCTAAACCTTGCTGCAACTCAGAAAGCCCACCAAATGATGGCCCCTCCCCTAGAGATACTCAAGACCACTCCCACAGGGTATTTAAACTGTCCCCTAGAGAACAGACTTGTGGGGTTTTTCCAGTCTCCCTTTCCCGCCTCCTCTCTAGGGGGCTGAAAGGCCATCCCGCAGTGCTGCACCCATTAAACGTGGGCCTTTTCTAATCCAGTTTGATTTGGTCTGATTTGGATTGTTGCATCAGCAGAGAGGCTTATGGGGTGTAGAAACTTGTCAGTGGTCTTGAGCATCTCTGGGGGAGCGGTCATCATATGTCGGGCTTCCTGAGGTGCAGCAGGGTTTGGAGAGAGATAGTGGAGGGGTCTGGGGTGGAACTTCCACCATCAACACCTGGGTTCAGCTCCTAGAGACTGTGTCAGGAGGCTCACTGCTACCAGTGACTCCAGCTCTAGCGAATTAGACAGACAGACAGATACACACACACACATACACAAGTCTGGCTCAGAGGTTAAGAGCACTGACTGCTCTTCCAGAGGTCCTGAGTTAAATTCCCAGCAACCACATGGTGACTCACAACCATCCGTTATGAGACCTGGTGCCCTCTTCTGGTGTGCAGATACACATGGAAGCAGAATGTTGTACACATAATAAGTAAATAGAATCTTTAAAAAATACATATCCTTTACCTCAGATATTCCTCCTCTATTTTATAGAAACTACTTTATCGGGGGCTGGAGAGATGGCTCAGAGTTTAAGAGCACTGGCTGATCTTCCAGAGGTCCTGAGTTCAATTCCCAGCAACCACATGGTGGCTCACAGCCATCTATAATGTGTTCTGGTGTCCTCTTCTAGTATGCAGTGCAGGCATACATGCAGACAGAACACTGTATGCAGAACAAATAATAAATCTTAAAAAACTATTTTATCTTTTGCACAGTTTTTACATTTAATACTGGCCATAGCAAATATATATATCCTAATATATATATTCAAATATCCTAATATTTATTAAGAGGACTAGCTTGTGATTCAGGAGATGGCTTGGTTGGTAAAGTGCCTGCTATTGTAATTTAAAAAGTGGCATGAGAGAGAAAGATGTCATGGGACAGAGCTAGTGTGGAGGGCTTTTTTATTAAGGGAAGGGGAATGGGAAAAGGGGGAGTGAGGAGACCAGTCCCTGGAGATGGGAACAGCAAAAGAGAAAAGAAAGGAAGGGAGAGGCAGAAAGACAGGCAGAGGAGAGAGAGAGAGAGACAGAGAGAGAGAGACACACACACACAGAGACAGAGAGACAGAGAGAGAGAGGGGAACAGAGAGAGAGAGAAAGAGAGTGTGTTAGGAGGTGGGCAGGGCCCTTTCAAAGGGGAATACAATGAATGTGCACTGGAGGTGCTCTCAGTGGGTGCAGTTGAGGGTGTATCCTGTCAATACCCCAAGGACAGGTCAGTACAGATACCTGAATACTAACACCTGTCATACAGCGTCACAACCCGAGTTCTGATCCCTAATACACCTGTAAAAACCCAGCACAGCAATGAACATCTGTAATCCAGTGTGCATGGTGGGGTGGGGTTGGGATCTCATTGGCCAGCTAGCCTAGGTGAGTGAGTGAGACACTCTGACTCAGAAAAATAAAATATAAAGAGATTGAGGAAGACACCTACCTAAGATAGATAGTGCTCTATTGCTGTGAGGAGACACCATGACCATGGCAACTCTTATAAAGGAAAACATTTAGTTGGGGATGGATTCAGAGGTTCAGAGGTTCAGTCCATTACCTTTATAGCAAGAAGTATGACTGTATGCAGGCAGATATGGTGCTGGAGAGGTAGCTGAGAATTCTACATCCAGATTGGCAGGCAGCATGCTAAGAGAGAGACACTGGGTCTGGCTTGAGTTACTGAAACCTCAAAGCCCACCCCTAGTGACACACTTCCTCCCACAAGGCCACACCTTCTAAGAGTGCCACTAGCTGGTGAGCAAGCATTCAAATCTATGAGGTTTTTTTTTTTTTTTTTTTTTTTTTTGTCCTGGAACTTGCTTTGCAGATCAGGCTAACCTTTACCTCACAGAGATCTGCCTGTGTCAGAAGCTGTCATTGTGGGGCTGCAATCTGAGCCATTACAGTAGTAAAGCTGGGCCTTGAAATAAACTGTTGAATGAAAAGTCTAGGTGTGTGTTGGGGAATTTCAGGGACATGCTGTTGTAATTGCAATTCCACAAAGGATGAAAATAAAAACCACAAGCATGTGGACCAGTGGATGCACAGACTATGAGAAAGTACTCCTGGGGATTACTTCTGGACAAGGCTATTGGTGGCAAAAGCCTTTAGCACTAGTGTCTTTGGAATCATGAGATGCCCGGTTTTCCTTTAAGTTTTTAAAGTTATATTTTTATTTATTTTGAGTGTGTGTGTGTGTGTGTGTGTGTGTGTGTGTTCTGACATGGGAGAATGCCCCTTCCACTGTACTGAACTCCTTGGAAGGCATCTCATCTTGCTTCCCTTGCTTCCAAGACTTTTAGGAGGAATGGAATAGTGGTTTATTATTGTAAGACACCCCCCCCCCGAAAGCTCAGACCACCAGGATTTCAGCCCAGGACCATAGTCACCCCAATCACCAGGCAGATTTGAAAGCTTGATGCAAACTGCACGAGGCTTTATTGTTGTTTAACGAGCTAACCCTGTGTTAGTTCAGGTCTTTCATCCAGAAGCCATGGCGGATGACTAGAAAAGACAGCTGGAACCAGCTGCATAGAGATCTTATAGTGCAGCATAAGGGGAGTGTCTAGGGGTACACACAGGTTCAGGATTGGTGTGCCTCCAGGCTTGGAGGGCTTGCCCTGTGTTGATTGGTCAAATGGTGTTATGGCCCATTGGCCCTCCCAGGGTGGTTGTTATGCTCAGCATGTCATTGCTGTGCACCTGTCCGTAAAGCACACCCAGAGCCGTAAAGCATAGCACCACCAGCTATCTTCTGATTGGTTCCTTGCCATGAGGCAGGCATCTAACCTCTTAGTGACTAAGGCAAGGTCAGACAAGCACATGTTCAGCTGTTATGGCTGCCGAAATGGGGAGCTGGTCCCTTCAATTATAACTTGGCTTTGTAGTTGGTTCCTATTATAGGATTGATATTTCTGAAATGTACCTGAGAAAGCTTCCTATTGTTGCCTGCTCAGGAAACAAGCTGCTACATACCCAGCCACACCAGTTCCTTTGTGGATAATCCAAACCCTAAATAAATGTACACGGATAAATAAATGCTCCTGGCTATAAGATGGAGCCCATCGAGAAGCCACACCCAGTTTAAACACTGCAAACCATTCTCCTCTGAGAGGGCACAGGTATCCTATTTACAATACACACTTTTCATGAGAGGTCTTCCCACCTATACCAGTGCAGACAATAGGGAGTTCTTGAAGGGTTTTAAGTAAGGATGACATGGCAAGATTTGCATTATTAAAGCTGTCTCAGAGTCAGTGAGATTGCCCAGCACCTAATCCTACTGACCTGAATTTGATCTCTTTCACGTAAAGGTGAAAGGAGAGAACAGACTGTTCACAAAGTTGTCCTCTGGCTTCCACAAATGTGTCATGGTGTGTACACACACACACACACACACACACACACACCCACACCCACACACAACTCACACTGAAATAGTTTTAAAATAAGTTCTTAGAGAGGGATTGGGACCATTGGTAGAGTGCTTGCTATCATGCAGAGCCCTGGGTTCAATCCCCAGCTTCTTGAGGGCAGGAAGGTTAGAATTTGAAAAACCCAGGCTTCATAGTGAGTGAGATCTATCTCAAAATAAAGAGTAAAAAGTATCTGCTTGAAATGTAGCATCTTTATGAGGTAGAGGGGATAAGAACCAGGCCAGATGTGATGCTGGTAATGATGACAAGGGTAAGGATGAGTTCTCAACAGCGGAGTCCTTGATGTTCATACAGTATCTTACTTGCACTCACCACCCTCTCTGCCCAGTGTAGCCCTTTGCTGTCTTCCTGTCTCAGCATTGTAGACAGACTTTCTGGTAGCTGAGGGGAAAAAAAAAAAAGGGATAAGATCACTTGAGGGTTGTCACAGCTTTTGCAAGTGGCATGGAGTGTCTAGGAAACTTGAGTCTGTGCTGGAGCCCTGAGCTGCTGCAAGCTGTTGCTCTCTGATGTGTCAAGGACAAGGGAAATGTTGGAAGTGTGTGATGGGGAAGCTAAAGGTAGGTAGAATTTCATCACGATGGGCAGGCTTCCCCTATTCCTTTGCAATTCCTGACTCCAAACTTAACTGACCTCTCAGCCCAATACCAAGCTCTGTAGAGTTAGAGCTAGTTACACCCTAGCTCAAGCAAAAGGAAGGGACACCTAGCTCCCAGTCCTGGCCTCATCATCACCATAGAACTTGAGCTGAGGTTTGCCACCTAACCTCTTCAGACCTCACTGTCCTTCCTGCAGCTGTAAGATGTAAGAACTGAACATCATTCCTTATGCACCATTTAATATGAATAGCTGGTCCCATCTTGCCTGTGATGGTGACCCTTGATTGTCACCTTGACTACATCTAGAATTAACTAAAACCGAAATGGCTGGGTACACCTGTGAGGGATTTTTCCTTTTCTTTCTTTCTTTCTTTCTTTCTTTCTTTCTTTCTTTCTTTCTTTTTTTCTTGGTTTTTTGAGACAGGGTTTCTCTGTGTAGCTTTGGAGCCTATCCTGGCACTCGCTCTGGAGACCAGGCTGGCCTCAAACTCACAGAGATCCGCCTGCCTCTGCCTCCCGAGTGCTGGGATTAAAGGCGTGCGCCACCAACGCCCGGTTGGGATTTTTCTTTATTAAATTACTTGAAGTGGAAAGACCCACCCTAAATTTGGATCTTTTGAGGTGGGAAAATCCACCTGTAATCTGGACATGGAAGAAGGAAGCTCTTATTCTTTCCCTGCTTGCCCTTACTTTTGATAGCAAATTCACTCCTTCACTGGCATTAGAGCCTACTTCTTCAGGATTCCTGTAGTAACCTTTGTAGTAGTCTTTGTTTGTTCCCCACTTTGTGGAGCCAATCTGTAGGAGCCTGTCTTTGTGGAGCTTGAGTAGGATCCAGTCAACTTGCCTGGTTCATACATGAGAGTGGGGAGTGTGGATTGAGAAATGGCAGGTGAAGATACTAAAGAAAAGACAGAGACACAAAATAGAATCAGAAGGGCAATCCAGTAAATACTGAATGCAAAGTTTATTCTGCAACATTCTTATATACCCCAACCAAAAAGGGGAAAATGGAAAAAAAAAAACTTCTTTATCATGATACAAGAAACAGACTTTCTTCCTGAATTCTCCAAACATTTGGTAACCATGCCTTAGACTAAATCTCTTGTTATCTAGCTTTGAGGGTTAGGAGTAACCACACCTCAGACCAAGTCTCTTGTTTAGTTAAGACATTCATGACTAAGACCAAACATCCTACAGTAGCCATGCCTTAGACCTTTAGATCTTCTGACTTTAACCTTGGAAGAGTAAGGATAGTTTTGAACTCTCTGACCTTATGCCAAGATGAAGTGGAGCCATCTCTGTGGGCCCTGACAGATTCCAACATACATAAATGTATATTCATATACATTTTTAAATTTTTTCCTCTGGGTAGACCTGGATATCCTAGAACTAGCTCTGTAGACCAGGCTGACCTCAAACTTGGAGATCTGCCTGCCAAGTGCTAGGATTAAAGGCATGCGCCACCACATCCAGTTCATTCTATCAGTTCTGTTTCTCAAGAGAACCCTGACTAACACACTGCTTTTGTTGCATGGACAGCAACAATCTCATAAAGCAGTAATCTGTCTGTCTGAGTGTTCTGTGCTGAATGAGGAGGGGGCATGAATGAGACTCTTGGTTCCTGATTCAACAAGGACAGCTCTATTTCCTAACAGATTTCTGGGTACTATCTCCTGTGAACAGATGATTCTTCCCCTAAAAGAATTCGAAAACCACTGTAACAGAATATTTCTCATGAGGCAATTAAGAGCTCGAATCTTCAAAAGGATGGCACATAGATCAAATCTCATTATCAAATTGTGAATCATGACTTGAGAAATATAGTATCTTGGATAAATGACTTTATTGGCATGAAATATATGTAATCTTAGGCATTAAATGATTTACAGGGTCAGCCGGGCAGTGGTTGTGCACACCTTTAATCCCAGCATTTGAGAGACAGAGACAGGCGGATCTCCATGAGTTTGAGGCCAAGCTGATCTACAGATCGAGTTCCAGGATAAGCTCCAGAGCTACAGAGAAACCTTGTCTCAAAAAAATAAATAATAAAAAAATTCACAGGGTTCAGCCAGTTTTGAAGGCAGTTGAACAATTATTAACTGGTGATTTCTGTGGAAATCTTCAAGTGTCATTGGGTATTTGTGTGTGTGTGTGTGTGTGTGTGTGTGTGTGTGTGTGTGTGTGTGTGTGTGTGATGTGTACATGGTAGTGTGTTGTATGTATGTATTCTCAGAGACGAACATCAGATATTTTTCACTTTCTACCTTATTCCCTTGGGACAAGGTCTTTCACTGAACCTGGAGATGAGCTGGTGGTCATCAAGCCCCAGTGACCTTTTTGTCTCTACTCTACCAGCTTTTTATTGGCCTTCTAGAGATTTGAACCCAGGTGTGTAACGATAAATCTTTCCACCAGCCTCTTGAGTTTCCACTGCAACATTAGGACCCCCAAAATAACACACAGAGATCAATATTAGGTTTAATGCTGCTGGCCAATGACTAAGATTTCTTATCTGCTAGCTCAGTCTTAATTATCAACCATAACCATTAATCTATATATTTTATAAAGACTTATCTTATCTAGGACACTGGCCGTATGTGTCCTCTCTTGCTGGCAATCACATGGTGACCCCACAGAAAAGATAGAAGGAGGAAGAGAGTGATTTCCTGCTTGTTCCTGCTCATATTCTAAGTATGCTTGCTATGTCACTTCCTGCCTGGATCACAAGACTTCTCTTTACTACATTTCCCAGAGTCCTCCTTGACTCCTAGTCCCACCTATCTTGCTTCCCTATTGGTTAACAGTGCTTTATTCAACAACTGATAAGATAAACATCTACAGAAGGACTTCCCCCATCACAGGCCCTTGTGTTTGCAAAGCAAGCTGTTTTACTCTCTGAGCCATCTTCCCAGCCCAATACTTCACACTTTTTCAAACAGTTAAGGCTTGAGGGGACTGTGACTGAAATATGGACTTGATCTCTAACTGGAACTTTATTTTAGTAGATGGTGTCCTTTAAAGATGAAATTGTTCTTCACACTTTTTCTATGTGTTTATCAAAATAATTCCTAGAGTCTGCTGTTTGTGTTTTACCGTGTATTTAGCAAATGAAGATTTCTTTCTTCTATGATTATGCTGTCACAAGAGCAGTTGTGAACTCTTTCATACCCTTTACTGTGAGGAATAGCTGATGGTTGCTATAAGATGATCAGTAACTTGGGAGTTGACCTTCCTACACCTTGTGTATTGCTGATGAAGAAACCCATCCCCACACTGTGGGAGAACATTCCCAATCCTTTGGCCAACCATTGATACCATACAAGAGGCTTTTTTGTTTGTTTTGTTTTGTTTTGTTTTGCTTTTGAGACAGGGTTTTTCTGTATTGCTTTGGAGACTGTCCTGGCACTCACTCTGTAGACCAGGCTAGCCTCAAACTCACAGAGATCCACCTGCCTCTGCCTCCAGAGTGCTGGGATTAAAGGCATGGGCTACCAATGCCTGGCTACAAGAGGCTTTTAAAGTCTGGAATTTAGGGCTGGAGATGGTTCAGTGGTTAAGAACACCAGGTGTTCTTTCAGAGGGCCCAGGTTCGATTCCTAGTGCCTGCATAGCAGCTCACAACTTTCTGTAACTTCTCTTCTGGGCTCATGGTGCAAGACCTGTAAATGGTACACAGACATACATGTAGGCAAACTACCTATGCACATAAAATAATTTTCTCTTAAAAAGCCTGAAATTTGTAATTCACTATCTAATAGCAGGTTTGTGAGCAATCATCAATTCTCTTGTACTTAATCATTCAACAAATATTTATTCAATGCCTACCCTCTCTATCTGAGATTATTGAGATTGCATTTAGATTCTAAAAATATCACTGTCCTTGTCTCTCAGAGTCAAATTGGCTAATGAACGTGGCATGCTATGATTTTCTTGTCTGGCCAAGCACGGCCCAATGATTTGATTAAAACAATAAACCAGAAGAGTGTTTGATCTTCCTTTATCACTGATTATCAGTGAGATCTTAGTTCTGTGCTAGCAAGACCTATGTAAAGATTTTATTGGGCTCTTTGAGTATTCTAACTAGTGTACAAACATTAACTAGTTAGTACAAGTAGTCCCTCAGGGAGGCTGGGCAGAGCCATTATTGCTCAGTGATGGAAACCAAGTGGCTTGTTCAAGGCCTCTTAGAGAGGTCAGCTAGGCTTACAGTGAGCTAGAGTCCAGCCTTTCTGTGCCAGGGCTGACAACTGCTTCCCACACCCAGGCACTCACACATCTGCCTTTATTTTCTGACTTTGCAACTTTCCAGCCCTATCATGTCCTCTCTTCATATACTCCCTACCTTCCCTTCCCCAAAGCCAACTAAAGGAAGAGCTTGCAAGATTTCAGATATTATTCTATATTGCATGCAGACTTCAGCAAGTAAGGTTTTGGAATCAAGTAAGCCTTGGGTTCAATTCTTGGTTTCATTCCTTAGTGACCATGTGACTTTAAGTCTATCACTTAATCCTCCTCATATCTTAGTTTCCGTCTTTGTGAAAATGCTATGTTAATATGGCATTGTTGTAAGAGTTAATGACTTAGTTTTGGTTATCACTTGGCCCCAAATTGGCATACAATATGTGCTCAATACATTTTGAGGATATAGCTCATTTGGTAAACTTTTTGCCTAGCATGTACAAATCTGGGTGTTTAATCCCCAGCACTATATAAATTGGGCATCTTAGTGTTAGCCTGTAATCTCTGTGCTCAGGAGGCTAGAGGATCAGGAGTTTAAGGTCTTCCTTAGATAGATATATAGTGAGTTCAAGGCCAGCCTGGGATATATGGGACCTGTCTAAATAAAATAAAATAAAATAAGATGTCCTCACAGTGGCATAGTAGCTCAAATTATTAGGCAACTTCATGAGGCCTTAGGTCCAGTTTCCGGTGCTGCCCATTCAAAAAAAAAAAAATCTAAGTAACTATTATAAAGTGCCTCCAGTAGGAAACAGAAAGAGACTTCCAGTAATTGCTTTAGAAGTCTCTTTCTGAGCCATGTCACCAACCTCTAGTTTTGTGTTTTTGAGACAGGTCCTCATGCAGTATTAGATGTGAGGAAAAAAATATGAGGAAAAAAAAAAAAACCAATTTCACCACTCTCTGATTAAAGAATGCTGTATTTGGAACTGGCTGTTGACTGCCTCTCCCAAAGACAGCATTTCAGAGAGCAGTCCCTCACTGGCTTTTGAGGTCCCTTTTATGGAGCAGGGTTAGGATTGACAGAAAACAGCTATGGAGGCTGGGCTGTGGTGGCACAAACCTTTAATCCCAGCATTCAGGAGGCAGAGACAGGCAAATCTCTGTGAGTTCGGAGCCAGCCTGGTCTACAAAGTGAGTGCCAGGACAGGCTCTAAAGCAATACAGAGAAACCCTGTCTTGAAAAACAAAACAAACAATTAATAAACAAACAAAAACAATTAAAAAAAAACAGCTATGGAGATAATTGGCTGTTAGCACCTGGACGAAGAGTGGGGAACTCAGGGTTCAAGGCTGCTGCCTGTGGGGTAGGTAAGTTACAAAATACCTCAGGTGGAAGGCGAGTCATCAAGGTATCTGGGAAGACACAGTTCTTAAGGCAAAGGAACAATCATATATCACATGTGCAAGAGTTTAGCAAGGCAAAGAGGGTGGCATATGTCATGGGGGTCACAAGTTCAGCATAGGTTGAAAAACATGGTTTGCAAGATGCATTAGGCTTAGGAAACAAGCTTATTCTAGTAAAGTATGGAGACTTAACAATGTATAACAATGTGGCTCACCAGGTGTTGATGGCGCACCCTCTTTAATCCCAGCACTCGGAAGGCAGAGGCAGGTGGATCTCTGTGAGTTCGAGACCAGCCTGGTCTACAAGAGCTAGTTCCAGGACGGCCTCCAAAGCCACAGAGAAACCCTGTCTCAGAAAAACAAAACAACAACAACAAAAATGTGGCTCCTTAACAACAATGTGGCTCCTGTTCTGGTTTCACAGCCACTGAAGCTGGAACTCACTATGTAGCTGAGAATGATCTTGAATTCCTGATCTTCCCTCTGCCCACCAAATGCTAAGATTATAGGCATGGTTCACCACACCACACACACACACACACACACACACACACGCGTGTGTGTGTGTGTATTTTCTCTTTTCGTGCGTGCAAGAAAGAAGTGCGTCTCATATAACCATTTACCTGGATACTGCAAATGAAGGGAATGTAGACATGCTTTAGAGAAATGTATTTATTACCTTTGGGAAGCAGAGCTGAAGTGCAGCTGAGCAATCAGCAGTCTGACATTTGTCTGTTTTCCTAATAACCTTCCCCCACCCCTGAACAGTCTGCTAGTGGAGCTTTGGGCTTTCTGTGAGCCATGTGTGTGTGGCTTTAATTTCATTTCTGCAATAAAGGAAACACAAAGACATTAACTCTGACTCTATCAAAGAAAGAACGCTGTAATTGTAATTTGGCAACCAAATGTGCTTCTGCTATGTGCACTGTGAAAGCCAATGATGATTAATCCTGCACAATTATCTAAGCCCAAGAGCAGACATGCAATAATGACAACTGAATCAGGGAAGAGAATTGCTGTGTCGGAGCACTGCAGACCTGGGCTGCCTAGATGCATGCTGGGAGCAACAGTGAGCTGATCTCAGCCAAGAAATCTAGATCTGTGGATTCACTGTGGTAGTCTCCAGTCACATGTGGTCACTGAGCACTTGAAATGTGATCAGTCCAAATTGAGACATAGTGCAGAAATTAAACAAAGTGTGTAATAAAGAATGTAAAATATAATTTTACATACATGGTGATGCATGCCTGCAATACTAGCTTCCAGGGAAGCTGATGCAGGAGGATTGAGTTTGAGGACAGTCTAGGCAATGAAAGAAGACTCTGTCCCTCTCACTCCCAAAGCATAAAATATCCCCTTTTTAATTGAGTGCACATTAAATCATTAATTCTTTACATTTTACATGTGCTGGGCTTAATATGATAAATTGTTTAAACTTAATCTTACCTGTTACTTTGCACCTCTTTGCCAGAAATTTTTAAGAGTGTGTGTGTGTGTGTGTGTGTGTGTATGGAGTACCTAAAAAGGCTAGTGATCTCCTGGAGCTGGAGTGAGGTGCTGTGAACCAAACTCCAGTTCTTGGAAGAGCTCTTTACCACTGAGTCATCTCTCCAGCGCCCAAATAGTTTAAAGTAACTCATAGCTTGTATTGTATTTCCTTTAGAGTTGACTCATCTATAGCCAGAGGCTGAGAGATGAGATCAACATCTTGAATATCATCTAATGGGTTCATGCTCTTTTATAGGTGATTGACTTTTTCCTGCTCTTGGGTAGACTGGTCTCAGAGTCGCCAAGTGCTGGGCCTGTGACTAAAGCCTGCCAATAGGCATGCTACTCTGGAAATGTTCTCGAGGAAGTGGTGATTGAAATTCTGGGCATCTGAGAAAGCAGATCTGCAAAGACAAGAAGGCAATATCTGTGGAGGTTCAGAGAGGAAGAGTATAAAGGGTAGACAGCCCTGCTGATGCTTGAGTTTCTGCTTGCAATATATACTTGGCCATATATACTTGGCCCAGCTAAATTATCATCCCTGGGGTTTTTTGTTATTGTTGTTGTTTTTGCCTTTTGGCTTTTCAAGACAGGGTTTCTCTGTAGAGCCCTGGCTATTCTGGAACTTACTCTGTAGAGCCCTGGCTATTCTGGAACTTACTCTGTAGACCAGACTTGAACTCACAGAGATCAGCCTGCTTCTGCCTCCCTGGTGCTGAGATTAAAGGTGAGTGTCACCATCATCCCACCATTCCTGGATCTTGTGAGATGTTCTAGTCCTTATCAGAAATGTCAAATTTGTGCCTTCTGTCCTGTTCAGAAGGGGTGCTTGCTACTCAGAGAACCTGAGTCTACTTTCTGCTTTTCCTCTTGTTGTGATCTAGAAGTGACTTAAGGGATGAAGGATTTTATCTGGCTCATGACTCAGGATATAGTCTATCACAGCTCCTGGTATTCTATGTGGTGGCTGTTCAGGATAAATTGCCCAAGTTTTTATTTTAGCTGATACTCTGTGACACATTGTCAATTTTTATTCCCCTTATGAAGAGGAAACCTGAAAATTCATCAGTTGACAATTAGGCTATCTCCATGTTCCAGGTGCTGGACAAATATTGATACTGTCACTGGTTGGGTAGCACAATGGTGGAGCATGTGCCTAGCATTTGAGAGACTCTCTGTTCAAGCCCCAGCATCCAAGACAAACCAAAACCAAACAAAGAACAACCATCTCCACATATAAATCCTCACAGGGACTTGAGGGTGTGTATTCACTCAGGACTATGCATCTGAATCCTGATGACTGTGATTTAGTTTAGGAAGATTTTGTTTCGTCATGTCATAAGAAGTCTCAGAATCAGGTGTGGTGCTGTGCTGCACCTTTACAGCAGATGGGTCTCTGTGCATTCCAAGCTAGTCAGGGCTATTTAGTGACACTCTGTCTCAAAACACAAAACAACAATTATTACAACAAAAGAATTTTCACAAATCTCACTGCCAAAGAAAGGCAAGGTAAACATTTAAGTGAACATGTTTTCAAACATCTCTTTGTAGATAAACCTGTTATGGTGGTTTGAATGAAAATGGCCCCTATAGCTCATAGGGAGTGGCACCATTAGTAGGTGTGGCCTTTTTGGAGGAGGTGTGACTTCATTGAGGAAATGTGTGTCACTGGGGGTGAGCTTTGAGGTTTCAGAAGCTCAAAGCAATCTCAATGTCACTATTTCTTCATGTACCTACAGATCCAGATTTAGAACTCTCAGCTGCCAGGCAGTGGTGGCTCACACCTTTAATCCCAGCACTCCGGAGGTAGAGGCAGGTGGATCTCTGTGAGTTTGAGACCAGCCTGGTCTACAAGAGCCAGTTCAAGGACAGCGTCCAAAGCCACAGAGAAACCCTGTCTCGAAAAACAAAACAAAAAGAACTCTCAGCATCATGTCTGCCTGCATGACACCATACTCCCTGCCATGATGACAATGGACTAAGCCTCTGAAATGTAAGCCAGTCCCAATTAAATGTTTTCTTTTATAAGAGTTGGCATGGTCATGGGATCTCTTCACAGCAATAGAACTTTAACCAAGACACACATACTTATGGGTTTATATATATAAGTGTGATTGTACCATTTATGTTTTTTTAGGTATGACATCATTCCAACAGCCCTATGTAATGGGTATCATTACTTCTATTGGATGAACTTAAAATGGTTAAAGTCTGTGTTCTAGGACTTGCATTTATCAAATAGCCAAATGAGGCATCTTTCAATTTTATTTGAATGGATCACCTCAATTTCCAGGCAGAGTAGAATCTGACAGAGTAAGAGTCCTTTACCTGGATAACTTTTAAAATCCATTCACTGAGCTGGGGTGATAGCTCATCTGGTAAATTACTTGCCGTGCAAGCCTGAGGAGGAGTCCAACTTCCCCAGAATTCACATAAAAAAGCTGATGGCTTATGCTTATAAGTCGAGCACTGGAAAGAGAGAGAGAGGGAGATCATTGGGATTTGCTGGCCAGTCAGAACTGCTTCTGGGTGAGTTCCAGGCCAGTGAGAGAGAGAGAGATCCTGTCCCCAAACAACAACAAAAATAAATAGCTGCATGACAGATGGCACCTGAGGAATAACGGCTGAGATTGGCCTCTGGTGTCCACAGACACAGGCACTTGCACACAACTGAACACACACACACACACACACACACACACACACACACACACACACACATTGTCCAGGCATCTTGGAGGAAGACACAACAGCCCAGTGGACTCAGCAGGTATATGAATATGCCCACCATGAATATAAAAAAGGCATGTTTGGGACAACACCATTAATCTGAAGCCTTTGCTTGAAGCAATGCTGCACTGATGGGCAGCGATGGCCCTTAGCCTCATCATGCGACAGAGCCAGCTAGGACTCATTGCAAATGATCTTTCTTCACTCTGGTGCATTGCAACATTTATTCCTCATCCTTGTGTCGTCTCCTCCCCACCTGCGCCCTGCAGAATTCGCCAGATGAAGTGAAACTGCTGGATTTTGAGTGAAAGGGTGAAACACTGAATAGAAGCAATCAGATGCTTTTAGGGTGGGGTGGCCGTTAGACTCCCTCTTACTGATAAGTGGTATTTCAAGTGGATCAAGGGGTCCACTGGATTCTTGAAAGGATACATTGCTATCAGTAAGGACACGTACATATGCTAGAGAACCTTATGACTGAGGGAGTGAGGCACAGCAGAAAAGAATGCCAAAGTGTGTTAATCAGCTAAAAGAAAATAAACCGTGGGCGGGCGTGGCGGCACGTGCAAGCATATGGGAGGCTGCTGTAGGAGGGTCGCTGTAAGTTGGAGCCAAGCCTGGGCTACACAGTGAGTGCCAGGCCAGCCAGGGTTACATAGGAAAACCCTGTTGCAAACAACTAAACAAGCAGAGCATGCTGTAGAGTGTCCCTTCCTCTTCTCCCTCCTACTTCCTCTCCCCTTCACTTCCTCCTCCTCTTCCTTCAGGCTTGAACCATGTGCCCTACCCAGTCTCAGTCTTTTATTTATTTTTTTTTTAAGTTTTCCTTCATCAAAGTTGGCTCTTTATCCCCTTCTTTTTGGTAATTTTTGTTTTATTTTGGTTTGGTTTGGCTTGGTTTGTTTTTCAAGACAGGGTTTCTCTGTGTATTCCTTGGCTGTCCTGGAACTCACTCTGTAAACCAGGCTGGCCTCGAACTCACAGAGATTTGCCTGCCTCTGCCTCCTGAGTTCCGAAATTAAAGACGTGCACCACCACCACCAGACCTTTTTGTTAAAATTTAAAAAAGAATACTTATGATCCATTAAAGGAAACAATTAAAGCAGTGTACTTTAATCTCAGTTGTATAAGGTTTTGTTTTTTTTTTTATCTAGATGAGGCAATACTTCATTGCAAAGAATAAAAGAAATGTTCCAATGGGCCAAGTGGCCTAGGTATGTTTTAAGAGAGAGAGAGGCCACAGAAAGCGGTAACAGTTACTGAAGGCGACCAGAGACAGAACACTGGGGTGATAACCGATTGGTTAACATTGGGTTACTCCGGGTTATCTTTTTGCATGTAAGGACTAAGGCAATGTGAACTTCATCCCTCCAGCTGAAAGTGGCCTGTCTTGGCAGTTTCACTGTCCCCTTTCACTTCCTGTGGTTTCTTAAAAGGTTGAATAACTCAGTTTTGACTTCAGGATGTGAAAGCTCAAGAGAGGGGGCTCTATTTCAATTTTCAGTCTAATCTGTTGGGATCTAGCCCAGAAGCCCATCCACAACAGTGGCCTCCTGTGTTTTTCATTTAACACACTTACATTTTCTAGAGGAACCTGTAAAAACTGTGAATAATTAGGTGTTTCAATTAGAAAGCACAGAGACTGAAGCTGTCATCTTTCACTATACTCTTAAGTTTAGTTTAACTTTTCTTTTTCTTTCTTTTTTTTTTTTTTTTTTTTTTTTGAGACAGGGTTTCTCTGTATAGCCCTGGAACTTGCTCTGTAGACCAGGCTGGCTTCTAACTCAGAGATTCACCTGCTTCTGCCTCTTGAGTACAGATTTAAAGGTGTGTGCCAACATGCCCGGCAAGCTTAACATTTCTAACTGCTCATTATCACTAATGTAGTATCATAAGTGTTGACCAGTATTGATAAGAAGGACATGAGGCCAGGCGGTGGTGACAAATGCCTTTAATTCTAGCACTTGGGAGGCAGAGGTAGGCAGATCTCTGTGAGTTCAAGTCCAGCCTGGTCCAGGGCTGTTACACAGAGAAACCCTGACTAGAATAACCAAAAAAAAAAAAAAAAAAAAAAAAAAAAAGGACATGAGCAGTGAGAATATGCACCATTAAATACTTTGTTCTCTTCATGCTTCAAAAGCATGAAGTATTTATTATTATTATTATTATTATTATTATTATTATTATTATTATTTTGGTTTTTTGAGTCAGGTTTCTCTGTGTCATAGACCTGGCTGTCCTGGCCTCAACTCACAGAGGTCCCTCTGCCTCTGCCTCTGCCTCTGCCTCTCATGGGCTGGAATTAAAGGCATGAACCACCACTCCCTAAATACTATTTTTTATTTTAACGTTTTTTGGTATTGGCTATTGAATGAAAGCTCTAGTGCATACTAAGCAATATCCTAACACAGAGATAAACCCCTGGACCTAAATTTTATTTACTCATTTATTTAGTTAGGTTGTTTTAAAGACAGGATATCACTATATAACCCAGGTTGTACTAGCCCAGCCTGCAGCTGGAAGCATAAGAATGGAACACTAGACCTGACAGATTTTAGTGAGGTGTGTGTGTGTGTGTGTGTGTGTGTGTGTGTGTGTGTGTGTGTGTGTGTTCATATTCATATGTGGGCACATACACCTGTGCACATGTATATGTACCTATGTGAGTATGTATAAATCAAGGCTGACATTGAGTATCTTCCTAGATCACTGTCTATCTTATTATTGAGGCCTTCACTTGAATCCAGAGCATGCCGTTTCAGCTAATCTAGTTATCCAGCTCCATCCTGGGGTCTCCTGTTTCCCTCCCTTATGCTGGGATTGTGTACAGGCTGCCACACCCACCTAGCATGTATGAGGGTCCTGGGGATCCTCACTCTTGCTCAGAAAGTACTTGACACACTCAGCCATCTCCTCAACCCAAATTTTACTTTTTAAATTTTTTGGGGGGAGGGCATTTCGAGACAGGGTTTCTCTGTGGCTTTGGAGGCTGTCCTGGAACTAGCTCTTGCAGACCAGCCTGGTCTCGAACTCACAGAAATCTGCCTGCCTCTGCCTCCTGAGTGCTGGGATTAAAGGCGAGCGCTACCACTGCCTGGCTCCATCTTTCCTTTTATAATGTTTGTGATAAATCATGTGAGATTGCCAAATAGTAACATGAAAATCCACCAGCTGCTGCCTGGGATGGTGCATTGAGAGCACAGTGGCCATCTTGTGCTTAGTGGTGGCTGGTGAGTGCATCCATAGTGCTATGGGTGACAGTGGGTACTGGAGTGAGTGGATTTCCCTCATCTGGATAGCAACCTTCGTGTGGGTGACAGTTGCTAAGGGATGAGTTCTCTCTGGAGTCACTGATGCCTCCTCCACCTAAGCATGCCATCAGATCACACTGTGTTCCCCAGTGGTGTTCTGGCATCCCTGTGGGGGAAGCAAAGTCTAATGGAAATGGGAAAGAGCAGGAAACCTAACGGTGCGTGAAATTAACAGTGAGTGCTGGGAAAGTCATGCAGTCTGCTCTGGGACAAGGCGCCCATCACAATTGTTTCATCAGGATAGAAACACAAAGCAGAAAAAGCCTGAGTGTCGATGGTTCAAACAACACTACTACTACAACACAGCTCATTATTGGCTTCAGAAGTGACTTGGGCTAGGGGCTGAGGGCCAGCAAAGGCTAGAAAAACCTCATCCTGTATGCATCTTCTCTCATTCTTTTATTTAACAAGGACAGTACATTTATGGTATACTGACCACCCAACTACAAACAAGACATAATCTTTGTTCTCAAGAATTTACAACTTTGCAGGGGAAATCACGTCCATTAAAAACCTGTCTGCCCCAGCACCCGGGAGGCAGAGGCAGGCAGATCTCTGTGAGTTTGAGGCCAGCCTGGTCTCCAGAGCGAGTGCCAAGATAGGCTCCAAAGCTACACAGAGAAAAAAACAACAACAAAAAAAAAAAAAAAGAAAAAGAAAAAACAAAAAAAACCCACACACACACACACACACACACAAAAAAAACAACAAAAAACCATTCTGCCCTGTGCTTCACTTCCTTAGTCTTAACAAACCTTGTCTGTGGTGATCCTGTTAATAGCAAGATTCACCAGCAAACATAGTAAACGTTGATGACAGTTCAAAAACTGAGCTGCAGGTGAGGAGATGGCTTTCGGGTAAAGGTACCTACAGCCAAGCCTGAGGACCTGATTTCTATCCCTAGGATCCACATGGTGGAAGAAAAGAACTGATTCCCTCAAGTTGTCCTCTGACTTCCACTTGAGTGTCATGGTTCATGTGCCCCCACACATGCACACACAATAAATAAATAAAAATTTAATTAAAAATAAGTAAAATCTCGAGCCGGGCGTTGGTGGCGCATGTCTTTAATCCCTGCACTCAGGAGGCAGAGGCAAGTGGATCTCTGTGAGTTTGAGACCAGCCTGGTCTACAAGAGCTAGTTCCAGGAGAAACCCTGTCTCGAAAAACCAAAAAAAAAAAAAAAAAAAAGTAAAATCGAAAGATGGTGCACACTTTAATCCCCAGCATTTACGAGGAAGAGACAGACAGATGTCTGAGTTTGAGGTCAGCCTGGTATACAGAACAAATTCCAGGACAGCCAGAAATACACAAAGAAATCCTGCCTCAAACAAACAAACAAATAAACAAACAAACAAACAAAAAAACCCAACCAAGTAAAAAAGAAATAAATTGAAGGGGACCATTGCAGGTGGTCACAGCAGGCAGGGAAGCAAACCTCAGAGAGGTGGGAATGAACACTCAGTCCAGATTGAGTTCGTCAGCCTGGATCACGACTTTGGGGAGTCCGATGCCAGGCAGTTTACTCCCAATTTAAACACAGTATAATTTGCAAAAAGAGTTTCCTGGTGTAATACAATCCCTGATGTATAAGGAAACTCAACTGAGGGTACATGCCATTCCCTCCAAGAAGATTGGTTCTAGAGATAGGCTCCCTGTAGTAGTTTAAGGGCCTTGGAAAGGGTCTGGCCTGGTCTCAGTCATACAGTGTTGAGATCGTTTGGGCTGTTAACCACCTCTGGTCCTGGTTGTAGGAGCTTGATATGGCCTGGGCCAACAGGTAACACAGATCACCAGGCTATCAATCACCTCCAGTTCCCGGCTTTCTGAACGGAAGAACAGGTCTTACATCTTTCCCCTTGGAAAGACAATTTTGTGTGTTTAACATTCCTCGTCTCCCTGGAGATCTGTGGTCACAAGGACCTTTGTGCTGTACTTTAAGAAATAATATTAAAAACTGACCAGGAAGAGCACACCAGTTGATTTTCTAGTGCCAGTCAGCCCTGAAAACATACGTACAGGTAGCATTATACAGACGGAACAGGTTCTTTAGGAATATACATGCATATGCATATATGCATGCAAATAATTTGTACAAAAAAAGGCCATGAATTTGAAGGAGCTTGGGGAGGGGCTTATGGGAAGGTTTGGAGGGAGGGAGGGGAAGGGAGAAATATTCTCATTAAATTGACTGAAAAATTAAATTAGAAAGAAAAGATTGACTCTTGAGTACATAAATAAATGAATGGGCTGGGCAGTGGTGGTACCCACCTTTAATTCCATCACTTGGGAGGCAGAGGTAGATGGAACTCTGTTAGTTCAAGGCCAGCCTGGTCTACAGAGTGAGTGCCTGGACAGGTTCCAAAGCTACACAGAGAAATCCTGTCTCCAAAAAAACAAAGAATGGAATTACTTCCACACCACTTTCATTGTTGGGGCTCAGCACATGACATCGAAAAGTATGGTACTTTGATGTGCTAAGCTGGAGAAATAGTCTCAGAACTAAGTGTCATTACCACAGAAGACTAGACTCATATCACAGAAAAAGAATCTGCAAACCAAACATCAAAGCTAAAGCCCATAGGAACATCACCTCAGGCCATTGTCTGTTCTCCAGGCTCAATGGTTTCTCCAAAGAGCATGCACTTTGGTCACTGTGACAAACCACCTGGGAGAAATCAATGAGAAGGAACAAGAGTGTATCTGGCTCATGGTTTCAGTCTGTGGTCACTTGCTGGGTTGCTTTCAGACCGGCGGTAATGCAGCAGAGGGAAGCAGCTTGTTTCCTGAAGGTCAGGGAGCAGAGAGAGATTGTTTTAATATCAAAGCCCTTCACCTGAGATCTATTAAGCTATGAATACATAAATAGATTAATCATTCATGAGGTCAGAGTCCTGATGAGTCAATTACCTCCCTAAGGCCAATCTCAGAACATGAACTTTAGGGAGATATTGAGTATGTAAACTAAAACATCTGATAAAACAGTCTAGAACTCCCCCACTGCCTCCTCTTCCCAGTATGGAAGGCTATTTGAGATTCAACCATGTGACCTTTTTGAATTTTTGTGGTGCTGGGACCTAGACCCAGGACCACATATGGGATCTACCACTAAATGGAATCCCTTTCTCTGAGCTTCATGTTTTCTAGGCCTCCTGCCCTAATTAGTTTTTTGTCAATTTGATATCAGCTCGAGTCATCTGGAAAGATGGAACCTCAATTGAGAAAATGCCTCCATCAAACTGTCTTGTTTGTGGACATGTCTCTGTGGCATGTTAAAGACTGATGTGGGAGGGTACCACTCACTGTGGATAGTACCAGCCCTGGGCAGATGGTCCTGGAAAGTATAGCATTCTACTGACTGAGCCACATCCATAACCCCTTCAGCAACTTTTTAAAAAGTTATTATTTGGTGTGTATGGGTGTTTTGTTAAAACGAATTTCTGTACACTATGTGTTGGTAGTACCCTTGGAAGCCAGAAAAATCCCCAGGGACTAGAGCTACAGCAGATGCTGTAGATTGAATCCATGTTAATCCAACCCTATAAATTTGGGGGGGGGCAGGGAGGGTGGATCTCACTGTGTACCTAGAACTTGGTATGTACACCAGGCTGACCCGGAACTCACAGAGATCCAACTGCCTCCATTTCCCAAGTGCTGGTTTTAAAGGCAAGTGTCACTATGCCCACCTTAAGTATTTTCTTAATTTTTTTAAAGATTTTATTTATTTATTATGTATACAGTCTTGTGCTTGCACGCCAGCAGAGGGCACCATATCTCATTCAAGGTGGTTGTGAGCCACCTTGTGGTTGCTGGGAATTGAACTCAGGACCTCTGGAAGAACAGTCAGTGCTCTTAACCACCGAGCCATCTCTCCAGCCCCGTATTTTCTTAATTTAATGTTCTTATTGGCAATCTAAATAGCATAGAGTGATAGGATTTAGAGCTTCACAATAAAATTGCTTTGGGCTTTCACAAAAGGAGGCTGTGAGCAAATAGACTTTCTAATTATCCTGAAAAGATGGCTCACAGGATTGGCAGTTGTATAAAGTATATGGACTCAGATAAAAGCTAACACTTCTTTGAAAAGAAATGTATAGTTCACACAGAAACTTGTTCATGAATATTTATAGCAGCATTGTTCCTAAGCAAGTCGTGGAAATGGCCAAGATGTTCATTAGCTGAGCATCGATACACTGGCTGCAGCATCTGCACTATGGAATATTTGACAACAGAGGACAATGTGGTGCAGATGCATGCTGTACCATAGATGAACTTTTAAAGCAGTATGTTAAGAAAAAGAAGCCAGTCACAAAGTGACACAGAGACAGAAAGTTGATCAGTGTAGCAGGGGTTGGAAGAATGGTGTGAAGAATTACTGTCTAATTAGTATACAGTTAACCTTTTTGGGTAATGAAAATGTTTTGGAACTAGATAGAGGTAATTATTTTCCAACATAAAGGAGGCAGAGAATGCCACTAAGGGTGGAGAGATGGCTCAGTGTTTAAGAACACTAACTACTCTTCCAGAGGACTTGTGTTCAATTCCCAGCACATACATTCAGGCTAACAACCTGTTGTAATTCTAGTTCCAGGGGATCCAATGCCCTCTTTTGGCTTCATCAAGAACTGCATGCACATAAAATAAAAACAAATAAACGCCTTTAAAAAATGAAAAAGAAAACCCACATTTATGTTTTAAAATGGCTAACTTCAGTCTGGGAATGTGGTATGGCCTTTTTCCAACATGCATACTTTTGAACTTATGCGCGCACACACACACACACACACAGAGAGAGAGAGAGAGAGAGAGAGAGAGAGAGAGAGAGAGAGGGAAAGTAGTGAAAGACCTAAGAAAATCCAACCTAAAGTATGATACTTTTAAAGCTTACTGCTTTATATGCAAGATGCTTAATGAGCTGATTACAGGCTCTCTCTGAACTCTCTTTATGTGTCTGAAGAGGGGCCCTCCAAAAAGCATTCAGTTGCCATGCACCCCCTGTCAGGAATTTCATAAACCAGAAAAGATTAACTGGGTTGCAAGAAAGGAGACAAGAAGTTGACTTCATACCTAATCACCAGTTCTGTTGGGAGCCATAAGTTAAGGGGCCATTCAGAGCAGTGGAAAACTACAGGTCCTTGAAGGACTTGCCACCTGGCAACTGACACCACTAGCTGTCCTATTCCTGGAAGAGATAAGCAGCTCCGAGGACAAGAAACATAGGAGGTTTTCAGGCAACAAGCATTTTTTAGATAGCCTTATGCAAAAACACCAGGTGCACTAACTCCCTGCTCCCTCCTCAGTTCCTCCTCCATGCGGCCCGAGGTCCATCCCGGGAGCCCCACCGCCAGCGGCCTTGCTCCCTTCTCCCTCCTCACTCCCTCCCTCTACATTCCCTCCTTGCCACATCCCTATATAAGTTTTATTATTCCCTCAATAAAGTGAAACCTTGACAACAGAATTTTGCTTGGTCTCCTTTTTTTCTCTCGACCATGATTCAGGCAGTACCTCTTCAGACCCTGGAATAACTGGACCCTCGGCACGGGTCACAGTTCTGAAGACTTCTCAGACAACTACTGCTTTATCTACACAAGGCAAACATCACAGATTTCTTCTCCTCACTCTCCCATAACTTGTGCCACTGCTACTCCACAGAAGCCCAGGCTCCGGCAGGCAATGGATTTGTAATTCTCCTGCCCCTCTCTCTTACATGCTGGGGTTACAGGTTAGCAGCCCCAGTCCTCTCTAGATCAGGATGCTATATAAGCTTTAATTGTCTAAACTTCCTGGAATCCATGTTAATGGGGACTTTTATGTGTATGCAGGTCAGTAAGATGTTTTAAAGTTGCCTGTTAATATGTCTTATGTCAATTTAATTAGTAGTGCAGTCAGAGAATCTAGTAAGGGGTGGGCTGTAGAGCACTTGCCTTGCATGTACAAGGTCCTGGGCATTGTGGTCCACACTTATAATCATAGCACTTAGAAAGTAAAGCCAGGAGAATCAGGAGTTCAAGGCTAACCTTAGCTGCAGAAGAATGAATGGGAGACCAATTTAGACTATATGAGATTCTGGGGAAAATCAACAATAACTACAAAATGAGGTATTAAGGTATTTTCCCAATAAGCAGATTTCCTCTCCCATTCCCTAGTCTGGTATGTCACGTTTCCATGTGAGAACCAGTCACTCTCAAGGAGACTAGGCCAATGTCCATACATAAGGTCTGGGTTCAACCCCCAGTATCCCCAGCATTGCACAGGCTAGGTGTGACCAGTGATCCTAGAGCTGAGAGGTGGAGGCAAAAAAAGGATCAGAGATTCATGAGTTTGAGGCTAGCCTGGGCTATATGAGACCATCTTTTAGAAGAGAAAGAGAGAGAGAGAGAGAGAGAGAGAGAGAGAGAGAGAGAGAGAGGAACAAAGGAACGAAGGAAAGTTCTCTTAAACTGTGTGGGGTGGATTTGAAAGAGATGAAGGAGAAATGTGTAGGAGGCTTTAGAGGGAGGAAAGGGAAGGGGGAAATGATGCAATTATATTATAATCTCAAAATATAAAAGAGACTTAAAAAAGAAGAATTGTTACTCCTACCTCTTTAGCAAGGTGTTAAGTGGATCTACCCTTAAAACTGGCCATTAGCCCACCCAACTGAATTTAACTATGAAGGGAAGAGACAATGACATGTCTTTACTGAGATATATATACCATTCTTTTGGTTAGGAGGTAAAAGCTTTCGATTAATGGGCCTTCAGTGTTATTGGGAGTGCACCACAGCCCGAGGTTTGGCCTGAGATCCAAATTAGACTCTTCTGGTTCTTTAGTTGGGCACTTTTTACCTGAGCATTATACACTGTTGTCTGGAATGGCTCTGAAATCTGTATAATAAGTATATTACATGAGAGTAGAAGAGAGAGAAATAATTCTTTAATGGAAGAGAAAAACCAACAAGGCTTTTGAAAAGCATCTACTCTCAGTGAGTGGGCTGCTTTCTCCACAGCAAACCTCTGACCTCTATCTACCCACTCCACCCAAGTGTGATCAGTCCATCAGGAGCCAGCTAAAACTGCCCTCCTCTGTGGCTTCTTTCTCTCTTAAAATTCTGTAGAACCCTATCCAAAATCCATAGATGGAAAGAGGAGGTTACCTTGTTGACTACACCTCCAGACAGCGGGCAGTGAGTCCTTACAGAATGGAACAGAACACAGTGTTGGGGAGGCCTCCAGCCACCTCTGACCTTGACAGGAGGGTTGCTATGGATTACTGTTATCTGTTCTGGTTGAAAAGGAGAATTGCATGTACTCTCTGTGTGGTTTAGACAGCAGCACTTCCTGTGTCTATTGGTACTAAGTCTTGAAAATGCAGGCATCATGTCTTCTATGCCTTGTACTTCTGTTTGTTCATCTGCTTGTTTTTGCCAAGGAAGCAAGCAGCATAGATCTTGTTCTCTTTAGAGGTATGTATTCAGGCTGTGATGCCTTTTACATTCCCCAGG
The DNA here is from genome assembly GCF_003668045.3 of Cricetulus griseus. Taxonomy (NCBI): domain Eukaryota; kingdom Metazoa; phylum Chordata; class Mammalia; order Rodentia; family Cricetidae; genus Cricetulus; species Cricetulus griseus. The sequence goes on along the minus strand of NC_048595.1, from coordinate 199,246,387 downwards.
AATGCAGTTAGGAACAAGGCCACTCAGTAAGTGCTGTGTCCACGCCATCACACAAAAGTATTAAGACTAAAGGCAAACTCATACACAAAGCACGGACATGTCTATTCTATCATGCATGCCCTGCACTATCTCTGCTCCTGATCAAAATCACAGATCTCTTTGGGGGTATTTTTTGTTCCCAGAAACAGAAAAGCACTATTTTCAGAAGACCACTGTGCTCTTTTTATAGTATCATGTTAGATGGGTCCTGGAGAATGATCCAAGGCCTGTGCTTGCTAAGCAAGTTGTTCCACCACAGACCTATATGCCTAGTCCTTAAAATGAAGTTTTTAAACAGAGAGTGCTGCTGGTGGAGTAAGAATTAAATATCTCTTTATTAAATGATTGGGCATATGAATACAATTTTTAAAAGGCTGAAAACACCTCTAAGATAAGAAGTATCTTATCCTCTAAGATGTGGAAGCCAAGTGCTGGTATGCACGCCTTTAATCCCAGCACTCAGGAGGCAGAGGCAGGCGGATCTCTGTGAGTTCGAGACCAGCCTGGTCTACAGAGGGAGTGCCAGGATAGGCCCCAAAGCTACACAGAGAAACCCTGTCTCAAAAAACAAAACAAAACAAAAACAGAAGTGTGTGGAGCTTTAGTGCTTCATGGCTTTGACAAGAAGGCACCAGCCAAGTATTTATGTCAAGATCAGGCTTGCAGGATGTAGAATCCTCCCACTGTGAATGTAGTTCTTTCCCTGCCTCCCCAGTTCTTAGAAGTATTATGGTTTGCTTCAAAGTCCAGCTTAGATGGCAGTGGCTCTAAACTCGGCATACAAAGAGTTACAGACAAAGAGGACGAGGCTAGGGAAACTCCCTGGGTTTTGTGTCTGGAAAAATCTATGTCACTAGTGGTATTACTAGTGCCATCTCCCACTCACTGGGAGTGTGTGTGTGTGTGTGTGTGTGTGTGTGTGTGTGTGCTCGCGCACGCTCGAGCTGGGGATTGAACAAAAAGCCTTCTGCATAACAGGCAGGCATCTTACTGATGAACCACATCCCCGGCCCACTTGCTATCATTTTGAAGAGGCAGGAAATGGCACAGAGAGATGTGTGATAGTTCTGGGGATTTCATACATTGCTCCTTTTAGTTTGTGTTCAGGATGTAAAGGCATCGGGAGACCTGCTCCCAGCTCCTTAATGTCATCCTAATGTAGAAAAAGCAGTTTTTGTTCAGGTTCCCAGGAAAGGGCTTTCCTGCCTGGCGAGAGACATCCCTCTCCCCTACCCGAGAAGGACGTCCTATCCTCAGGCAAGAAGGAAAGGGCCACGCACATCCGCAGGCAGGTGGGGAGAGCTGTGTTTCTGAAAGGAGAAAAGAGTGACATTTGGGTGTTACAAGTCTCTTCTGGGAGAGCTGTTGACAAATCTATATTTAGATGTGTTTTCTGAAACCCATAGAGAACTGCAAAGGTAACTACATGCTTGGCAGGTGTCCTGAGGCCGGGAAGGCAGTGTTTGACCTCCCCAGTCTGATGCAGACAGAACACACCTTTTACAAAAATATTTAAAATGTATTTGGTTGTACCAGGATACCTGAGAATGGCACATATCTCTAGATCAGGAAGAGCCCAGACTAAAAGAGAGCAGGTGACTTTAGTGGCGTATGTTAACTCAGAGCTACTTCCTGACCTTACAATCTCGGCATGTGACCAGGTCTCTCAGGTTTCTCATCTGTAAGAAATAAAAGCTCAAACTAAATAATTAAATAATTTTTAAGGTCCTTTATGGGCCTAGTTCTCCTCCTCCTCTGCCTCTTAAGTGATAGGATTATAGATCTGTACTATCACTTTATGCAATCGTCCTAGTCTTCTAGCATGCGTACCCAGACACACACACACACACACACACACACACACACACACACACACACACTACTCCACATGATAATTTCTATACTTCCTATTTCCTTACTCACAGAATGAGATAGAAATAGACACTGCTCTTTGTGTTTACCGTGAATGGTAGAAAAGACAAGTCTTTACCATCCAGTATAACCCCTGACATAATGTAAGCAGTGTTCTTGGGGCAAGTGGCATCAGAGACACCTTTGTTAAAGCACTGGACAATAAAACTGTGTCTGGAAGCTTCGTATGGTGAGATGTTTGGGAGGAGGGAATTTAGGGTTCTAAAGGAACTGTAAGGCAGTCTTCTGACCATGTTGCTTATGGGTTAACACTAGCTCAAGGGAGAATCAATGTCAGAGATACATTAGCGTTTCCAGAGCCAATAATATAGCCTTAACTCAGCCTCTGAGCATGTGCCCATCACACCATCTGGAGATGAACTTGGGGGAGTTATGACTTGTTCCATTATAATCAATTCTAGAAATGCCTCATTTCCAGGAGGCTATGCCACCCTGTGCTGTTGCTCATGTTAGCTTGCCTTCCCTATGATAATAGAAACCTGAGATAATCAACTTAGAATAAGAAACTGTTGATTTTGGCTTACAGCTTCATCAGGCTTAGCCTGCTGTTGTTTAGTTCCATTGCCACTGAGTGTGTGGCAAGGTAGCATACCTTGATGAGTACACATGGTGAGTTCTCACCTCATGGCTGGAACTCAAGCTGAGAAAGAAGATGAAACAAATATTCCACAATTCCCTTTGAGGACACATCCCAGTGACCTAATAACTTCCATTAGGTCTCACTTTTTTTTTTCTTTCTTCTGAGACAGGCTTTCTATGTGTATCCCTGGCTGTCCTAGAATTTGCTCTGTAGACCAGGCTGACCTCAAACTCAGAGATCTGACTGCCTCTGCTTCCTGCATGTTGGGATTAAAGGCATGTGCCACCCCACCCAGCTCAAGGCCTCACTCCATATTTATGTATTTCTTTTTGCTTTAAGATAGAGTTTCACTGTGTTGCCCACACTGGCTTTGAGTTCTTGAGCTTAAACAATCTTCATGATAGGCTTGTGGTGCCTGAATATTTTGTTTGTTTGGTTGTTTGTTTTTTTTTTTAGAAACAGGGTTTTTCTGTGTAGTCCTGGCTGTCTTGGAACTCTGTAGACCAAGATGGCCTAGAATTCTGAGATCTGCCTGTTTCTGCTTCCTGAGTGCTTGCATCAAAGGTGTGCCCACCATTGCCCGGCAGGTGCCTGGCCTTTTAAAAATTTAATTTGTGGTGGTGGCGCACGCCTTTAATCCCAGCACTCCGGAGGCAGAGGCAGAGGATCTCTTCGAGTTCGAGACCAGCCTGGTCTACAGGAGCTAGTTCCAGGACAGCCTCCAAATCCACAGAGAAACCCTGCCTTGAAACCGACCCCCCCCAATTTAATTTGATTAATTTAATTTTTTCTCTACCTTGAAGGGTTCCACTACTTTGTTATATATTCAATGGCAAGCCTTTACTACATGGGTGTCTGGAGGCTACTTAAGGTCCAAATAATACCCCAGCCCTGTCTATTATTCACTTCTCACTCCAAAGGAGAAATGGAAGAGGCCTGTTTAATCCTGCCCCTGGGCTTAGACTATTGAAGATGTTACCTTCTCGGGGATAATGTTAAAAAGGAAGTCCTGAGTTCTTTGACCAGAACTTCAACCCTATTTTAAAAACCAAGGCATCATTAGCAGCCCTGGAGTCATCTTTTTGTCTTTTTTCTTTTTTGGATTTGGTTTTTTTTCAGACAGGGTTTCTCTGTGTAACAATCTGGCTGTCCTGGAACTCACTCTGTAGACCAGGCTGGCCTCGAACTCAAGATTCACCTGCCTTTGCCTCCCAAGAGCTGGGATTGAAAGCATGCACCACCACCACCTGGCTGTCCTGGGGTCATTTTAAGGACACCTGTAGCAGCTAGCCTACATGGCTCCAAGCTGCAGGTCAACTGTGAAAAACATGGGCTTCCTCCAGCGGGAGTTGGGCAGGTTGGCTCTTTTTCTGTGTCATAATGAGTGCATACCACTTTTCCCCTGACACATCTCAGGGAACACAAGAGTTCCCAGCTTTAGTAATTCCCCTCGTGTAATTGTGTTTCTTATGATAACTCCCTAAACACCACAAGCAAACTACCATCCTGGGAAATGTGGGGAACCATTGTTTGACTCTCCCGATTAGCCTGGGAGCTTGAAGGGGCCAAGTATCTTCCCTGGTCTTCATGTTCCGTTTTTCAAGGTACTTGAAATTCAGCTGCTTGCAACATTGTATCCAAAGATAGGGATCAGTGTTGACTTCCTTGAGTATGGACATTTTGTTCTCCCTTTATTCATGGTCACGCACAGCAACTTGCAGCAAACCCATACTTTTCCAAGTTCGTGGCTGAAACTCCTGTAACAAAAGACAGATTAAAAGGCAGAAGAACAAATGTGCACTTGTCATTAGTAGATGGGAGGTCCCCAGAGAATGATGAATTTTTATAGAAGTGGCTTGGAGTTCAGTTTGAAATAACATTCTCAGCTAAATCAGAGTTTAAAAAGCAGATTAGGCAGTTTAGCAGATCAGGTGGTTTGCATGAGAATGTCCCTCTTAGGCTCCTATGTTTGCCTGCTTGGTCCCCAGTTAGTAGAACTGTTTGGGAAAGAATAGGAAGTATGGCCTTGTAGGAGGAGTTGTGTCAATGGAGGTTTCAAAAGCCCATGCCAGGTCCAGTGTCCCTCTCAGCTCCTTTTCCAGTACCATGTCTGATTGTGTGCTGCCATGCTCGCCACCATAATGACAATGGACTAAACTCCTGAAACACTAAGCAAGCCCTCAATTAAATGCTTTATTTTTAAAATTTCCTTCGGCCATGGTGTCTCCTCATAGCAATAGAATGGAACCTAAAACAGCAGGTAAATTAGGAGAGCAATCAGGAAAAAGTGAACAGAGGATTATTACAGATTTAAATTTGAGTCATCGTTGATAGAATATTTTGGGATTTAGAATTATTTTTCCTGGCAAGGGAATAAGGACATATGTACAAATAGAGATTTCATTTTGTCTCAAGGGAGTTGTGTCACGTTTGTGTCTTTCCGCAGTGTCAGGATTTATTGAAAACAATACATTCACAAACTATGCCAATTTCATTATCTCTAAGTCTCTTATCTTTAATTTTCACCTGTCACTTGTGACCACTGGCAAACATGGGTTCTTTTCTTCTGTTCCAATCTTGATTTTGAATATTAGCTCTCAGTTCCTATATTACATATCATACGATGATACGTAGATTACAGAATGGTTGAGAAGGGGTTAAAGTGACTGCAGGGTCCAAAGGAGCCTCACTGAAGGTAGCAGAGAGCTGATGTAGATTTAAGAGGAGAGTTTCTTGGTGAGGTTAGCCATCACATGATTCCATTCACATACTCTTCAGGGGAAGGACTGTCAAAGCACAGTAGGTCTACACAAATGACAGTTCCAGTGGGCAATGATAGACTCAGCTGAAACCCCAGAGACTAGGTTGGGAGTTTGTGATCTGTGACTCCCATGACACACACACCTAATGGCACACCTGTTGTTGGGGGGAGGCGATGTACCTTACTGTGTTGGTCGCTTTTTCCTTTTCTGTGACCCACATGTTACATTATTTGTTAGTCTAGTGATGAGCTCACAGGCCTGCTTCTTCTGATGTAGTTCTTGTGCCCATATGTGCCTGATTTAAAGGGGAGAGTTCATAGGTGGTGATGTTTCGTGGGCATCAATACGTTGTCTGTGTATCACTGTTTGTGTGGGCAGATGGTGATTGTTCACGGGCACAAACTAGGTGCTGACTCATTCTGCTTCCCTACTTGCACTGCTTTTAAAAGTGGAATGAGTTAGGATGAGGCCTTGCCTGGGAGCTTCTGAGCTCCTCAATAAGAAATAACTTAGAGCAAAACACAGCCAGATCTCTGCACCTATAGGTGCGGTTTCCCCTTACAAGAGTCGCTTCTGTTTTCATGGTGGCTCATGTCTGCTCTTTCATGAAATAATCAGTTTGAAATAACAATGAGCACCATATGTCAGAAGCACAGAAGAACATATTTCGGTCTTTATACAATATCAGAATTTATTGATTAACAATATATTAGCAAAGTATGGTGGTTTCAATGGCAGTAATTTGCCAGATAGTCCCACTTTCTTCAATAGGCCTGAATAACATGAACACAGATTCTTTTTTATTCCAATATTTAAAAAAAATTCTCATTACATTTATTTATTTATTTATTTATTTATTTAGTGTGTGTGTGTGTGTGTGTGTGTGTGTGTGTGTGTGTATGTACTCCTGTCTGTATAATATATTTGCCCATATATGTCTGCAGGTCAGCATGAAACTTGCAGGAATTGATTCTTTCCTACCATGTGAGTCCCAAGGATTGAACTCAGGTCATCAGGCTGGGCAGCAAGTGCCTTTTCCTGCTGAGCCATCTTGCTGGCCCCTTTTATTTCAATCTTATTTACTAATAGTAACTCCCAGATCATAAATCATATCACATAGTAAATTATCTATCTGTCTGTCTATCTATCTATCTATCTATCTATCTATCTATCTATCTATCTGTAGATAGGTTACAAAAAGGTAGCAAAAGAAGCTGGGTGTTGGTGGTACACACCTTTAATCCCAGAACTCAGAGGCAGAGGCAGGTGGATCTCTATATGTTCAAGGCCAGTATGGTCTACAGAGCAAGTTCCAGGACAGGCTTCCAAGCTACACCCACTGCCCCCCACACCCTCCCACAAAAAAAAGGTAACAAAAGGTTAAGGAGGCAAGGAATTTCAAAAGGCATCAGAGGCTAAGACTTGGAAACTGATTCAGATGCCAGAGTTTTGATAAGATAATGAGTGCAACTGAGCAGCAGAAGAAGCTGTAGAAGCTGTTGGGTGCTGGCCATATGGTTAGGCGTTAGGATCAGAGTTGAGTTTCAGGAACAAAGTGAAGCCAAAAGCAGAGCCAGAGTGGATGAACAAATGTGCAGATAGATGGAAGGTCCAGATGACAGACAGCAATTTGAATAGGCCACATCAAATGTCATCAAATGTGGGGTCCTAGTCAAGTTGAAGCTCCCAAGATAGTGGAGAGCTCTTTGCCTGCCTGTTCCTTGATGCACACACACAGGGTGGTCAGATGAGAGGTGAGTGGGTGCCATTGCCATCATAGTGCTATTTGTCCACCTCTTTATTGGGTCCAGATGAGAGAGTCACATACTTACCTTAGTCTAGTGTGTGCAATAAGTTCTTGGGCTTGGTTTTCTTGATATTTTAATACAGACATTTGTCCCTGAAATCTCATCTCATGCAGATAAGTTTAAAGAGAACATTCTACTCCCAGGAATAAGTCATTTATTGGTCTCCGCCATGTGGGTGGTGCCAGACAGATGGTGCTGTTCACATGTCCACTCAGGAGCAGTCATCCCACACCTTCAAAATAGAGTCAACTGCTGCTTTTAAAATGGAACCTCTCAGGACAAGGCACAGTTTGGGGAAAAAAATTGATGTTTTATAGAATATAGACTATCTTTGGGCATGTGGGCATAGCCTGATCCCCACACAATCCTCACTTAAAGTCATATTTTGGGCTAGGGACATTGTTCAGTTGGTAAGATGCTTGCAGTGCAATCCTGAAGACCTGAATTCAGATCCCCAGCACCTATATAAAGGCAGGTATGGAGGTGTGTATCTGTAACCCTAGCACTGGCAAGTGGGGTAGGTGGAGACAGGTGGGTCCCTATGGCTTGCTGGCCAGCCAATCTAGCCAAAATAGCAAGGTTGGTGAAAGATTCTGTCTCAAAAAGCATAATGGAGCGCAGTGGAAAGAGACACCTGAAGGCAACTTCTGGCCTCCATATGCATGGGATAAGTTCAAGTTGGTGTATGTGCATGCACACACATACACCCCACACCACACATAGTTGGTTTTTTATTTCTTTTAGCTCTTCACTCTTTGGAGGCCTGCCACACAGCTCCCAAATAAATACATGGAGATTTATTCTTTTTTTATGAATGCCTGGCCTTAGCTTGGCTTATTTCTAATCAGCTTTTCTTAAATTATCCTATCTACTTTTTGTCTCTGGGCTTTTACCTTCCTCTTATTCCATATACCTTTCTTTACTTCTTACTCCATGGCTGACTATGTGGCTGGGTCGCTGGCCCCTGGTAGCCTGTCCTTCTTCTTTTCTCTCTCCTTACTCTTCTTCTTCTCTTCTATTTATTCTCCCTGCAAGCCAGCCCTGCTTATTTCTCTCTCCTGCCTAGCTATTGGCCATTAAGCTCTTTATTAGACCAATCAGGTGTTTTGGACAGGCAAAGCAACACAATTTTACAGAGTTAAACAAATGCAACATAAAAGAATATAACATATCTTTGCATAATTAAACAAATATTCCACAGCATAAACAAATGTAACACATGTTAAACTAACGTTCCATAGCACACATACATGTACACACACTCTCAGAGAATTAAAAAAAAAAAACATAAAGAAGCATATTTTGAGGTGGCATATTTTGGTCTCTTTAAACCCCTAACTACATAATAACTAGTAAGCCATTTTTATAGGAGAGGGATCACTCAGAGCCAGGTGTGGTGGTGCATGTCTGTAATCTCAGCACCTCAGAGTGGAGGCAGGAGGATATCTGTGAGTTCAAAGCCAGCCTGTCCTGTGAGTTCCAGGTCAGCCAAATTGATGCAGCTAGATACTGTCTCAAGAAAAAAAAACCAAAAAAACAAAAAACAACCCCCAAACAAACCAAACAAAACACACACACACACAAAAGAGAAAGGTAAAGAGGAGGAAGAGGCTAGGGTGGTGGGGGCCACATGCCGTTAATCCCAGCACTCAGGAGGCAGAGGCAGACAGATCTCTGTGAGTTTGAGGCCAGCCTGCTCTACAGAGCTAATTCCAGAACAGCTAGGGCTGTTCCACAGAGAAACCCTGTCTCAAAAAACAAAAACAAAACAAACAAACAAAAAGGAGGAACAGAAAGAGTAGGAGGGAGAGGAGGAAGGATTACTTAAACATTTTATGGGGTAAGTGCTTTTAGCTGCACAGGTAGTATTCTGTGAAAATGCAGAGTTGGACATGTCATTTGAATACAATGTGATGTCTGTCATTGGAGCTGGGACAGTGCACATTTGTATACTCAAATGTGGCAACTCATATGGTCCAATTGTAGCATCATTGGGATGAAGGAACACCCAATCTTGGTGGTCTGGAGAGATGGTTCAGTGGTTAAAAGCACTTGTTCTTTTTTGTTTGTTTGTTTTTGTTTTTGTTCTTTTTTGAGGCAGGGTTTCTCTGTGTAGCATAGCCCTGGCTGTCCTAGAACTCTCTTTGGAGACCAGGAACTCTCTTTGGAGACCAGGCTGGCCTTGAACCCACAGAGATTCACCTGCCTCTCTCTCTCTGCCTCCTGAGTGCTAGGATAAAAGGTGAACAACACCACACCTGGTTTGCACTTGTTTTTGCAGAGGACCTGGATTAGATTTCTAGGAACTACATGTTGTCTCACAGCTATAGTCTATATCTCTAGTTCCAGGGGATTTGACCTCCCTGGACACCAGGCACAGGTGTAGTGCACAGACATACACGTGAGCAAAACACTCATAAACATAGACTCAACAAATCTAAAGCATATACTTTGTTTAAGATAAAGGATTAGTTCTAGTGTTTGTATAATATTCTCCTTTTTTTGTATTTGTGCTTGAATATGAGTGAGTGATTTGTGGAAGAAATTTTTCCATTGGTCTTGGTGTTATCTCTCATTTCATTCTTCTCAGGGTCATTGTCAACTATGTAATCAACCCGGCTTCTAGTTGACACTATGTCAAACCTATGGTGTATTTGTAACATTTATAACCTTTTGTTTGGCTTTGGAGACAGGCTCTGGTTATGCAGCTCACACTGGCTTTGGAGTGCTGATCCTTTGCTTCAGCTCTTCAAATTCTGGGATTACAGGCATGTGCCACTGTGCCTGTACCAGTACAGCTGCCTGGGGAATGACTTTGGGGCAACATTCAAACCATAGCAACAGCCATGCCAGTTTGTTTGGTAACATCCTTGGCTGTGATTGTGATTCAGTGATGACAGAATCTCTGTGATAGCCAGTTTATGGTCCACAGAACCAGAGTATTTACTACTTGTCCCTTTACATAAAGGGTCGCTAAGCTCAGTGCTAAACTAAGCAAGCACACCCATGACTTGGTATGCTCTCCCCTTTCCCACCACAGCAAAGCCTGCTTCTCATTTAAAACTCTTTCACTCCAGTACTTACTTAATTATCCCACCTGATCACATAATTTCCTTCACCATTCCTCAGTTCAACAGGATTGCAATTAAGTAGTACTGTGTGTGTGTGTGTTGTTGAGTCTTAAACCCTCGATCATGCTATACAAGCACTCTATTACCAAGCTGTAGTCTTAGCTCCAACTTGGAATGTTTACATTAAAAATAATCTTAAGGGGCTGGAGAGATGGCTCAGAGGTTAAGAGCACCGACTGCTCTTCCAGAGGTCCTGAGTTCAATTCCCAGCAACCACATGGTGGCTCACAACCATCCATTATGAGATCTGGTGCCCTCTTCTGGTGTGCAGATATACATGGAAGCAGAATGTTGTATACATAATAAATAAATAAAATCTTTAAAAAAATAATCTTAAGTGTGTGCTTACTAAGATGGGCATGGTGGTGTCCAACTTAATCCCAGTACTAAGGAGGCAGAGGCAGGTAGATCTCTATGAGTTTGAGGAGAGCCTGGTCTACAAAGCAAGTTCCAGGACATCCAGAGACACACAGGTATACACAGAGAAACCCTGTGTCAAATAACAAAACAAACCAACAAGTATGCTTACTATCTACTCTATTTCACTGTAAAGACTCAAAGGTTGGCCGTTCAATGTCCTGTATTTCTTTGTATGCACTTAGCAGTGCTCATGTTTTTAAGTCAGGTAGATCTGAATCTTCCCTTTGGCCCTATCCATCCCAAGCTGAACAAATGCCATGAATTTCTTGAATCATGAATTTCTTGAATCTCATCATTTGCTGAGTATATTTGTTATGAGGATTAGAGAGATGGTGTATGTTAGCTTCTGAGACCCAAGAAGTGCTCTACAATAGCATCGGTCACCGTTGGCCAACCTCTTTATTTGGAATGTGAAGAAATTTCGCTTGCCCTTAAAACTCATGTTGAGGGAGTGTGACTGAAAGAAAACACTCAGCCAGGAGAAATGAAACTGCATGGCTCAGGGGGCGCCCTGTAGACTAGCTGCAGCAGCTAAGGCCCCAAATGAGATGCTAGACTAACAAGGCTTTGGACAAATTGAACAGACACTTAACTACTTAGGGAGCTGAGTGCTGTCTAGGCCAAGCATCCTGTGTATGTTGAAGACAGAAGACCACATCTATCCCAGAGATTTTTACCTAAGTTCAAGGGGGAGAGCAATGCCAACATGAGTTATGCTCCCATTTCTCCATAATGTCTCCTTTCTCTCCTAGGATGGATACGTCAGCAAGTCACATAGAGTATTGCTCATGGAATGTATGACTGTGGCTCTCGGGAAATAAGTTTCTAAGTGCAGCAATCTGAAATGAATAACTTTCTTAGGGAAGTTGTTTTGACAACATCTGGAGATGAAGCCCGGTACAATTTTCACTGCTTTGGATTACCCTCCCTGTTTGTTTGGCATGTACCAGGCAGGGATCCACTGGGCAAGCAACACAGCCTCCTCCTTGCTCCTCTTTCTCCTGCAGTCTGTTGTCAGTTGGAGGCCTCATACAGCAGTGACCTGGGACACTCTGGTGGCTCTAACCTAGAGGCATTCATTCTTCCTCAGGCTTGGTTTGATGTCATTGGAAAGTCAGGAAGAGAGAAAAGGTTTTTTGTTTGTTTGTTTTGTCGAGATAGAGTTTCTCTGTGGCTTTGGAGGCTGTCCTGGAACTGTCTGTGGATCAGGCTGGTCTCCAAAGTTTTTTAATTTTCAGTTCAGACACTCACTGAATGAAGACAAATAATCTCAACTTGTGTATTAAAAGCTTAGGGATAGCCAGGCAGTGGTGGCACACACCTTTAATTCTAGCACTCAGAAGGCAGAAGCAGGCGGATCTCTGTGAGTTAGAGGCCAGCCTGGTCTACAAAACAAGTTTCAGGACAGCCAGAGCTATTACATACAGAAACCCTGTCTTGAAAAACCAAGGAGATAGAGAGACCAAAATATTTGTTACTCAAAACACTATGGTTGAGGGTACCAAAAAAAGAGTTGGGAGGGGGTGTTGGAAGCAAGAGATCAATTTTCTTTGGCTTTTGAGAGCAATTCCTGTGAGAAAGGCCGTCATTTATCGTATGCTATTATCTGGGTTCACATGCAAGCAGTACACAGGTATTAAGGGAGAATAAGAGATGAAGAACAGCAACTCCCTCCTCCAGAGAAAGCCTTCTCGATGATGGCAGTTGCTGCAATAGCCATATGTGACAGGACAGACATATGCTTTTTTATCCCTTGTTACTTATAAATTTAGACAAAGTGGCCTGATTTCTATTTTCCACTGATGATATATGTTTTTGAATTTCAAGTCAAACTTTTACCCCTTCCTTATATAAGACCACATGGAAGAACATTATGTTTGTCTGGTTCACTTCGGCAAATAACATTTAAAATTTGTCTTTCTGGATTTGACATGCTGCTCAAAGATAGTGAGTGCTTGCCCTGTATGTTCAAGGCACTGGCTTCAGTTCCCAGCACTGAAGAGGAAAGGGAAAAATAAAAGAGAAAGGGAACAAGCAGCCTAGCAGACCTCTCAGCTTAGCATGTTGCTAAGTATGTTCTCTCTCAGCTTGTAAAATAATTATTCAATGCTAATACTTAGAAATAGGGAGCTATATAGTATAGGGGCCTGGATGTGGAAAGAGACAGAGTGAAAAATATGTATTTAGACTTTATTCAAATTTAATATTTATTTATTTTTATGTGCATTGGTGCTTGTCTGCATGTATGTCTGTGTGAGGCTGTCAAATCTTGGAGTTGCATGCAGTTGTAAGCTGCCATGTAGGTGCTGAGAATTGAACCCAGGTCCTCTGGAAATGCAGTCAGTGCTCTTAACCTCTGAGCCATCTCTCCAGCCCTCAAATTTAATTTAAAAATGTTTTCGTGTGTATGTGTGTGTTCCCTGCATGTATGTCTATGTACCATGTGTCTGCAGTGCCCTTAGAGGCTAAAAGAGGAGTCAGATCTCCTAGACCTGGAGTTATAGATGTTCTTACTGTGTGGGTGCTGGGGATTGAACCTGGGTCCCTTGAAAGAACAGCCAAGGCTCTTAACGGCTGAGCCATTTCTTCATCTCTATAGAACTTTCTTTCTTTCTTTCTTTCTTTCTTTCTTTTCCTTTTGTTTTGTTTTGTTTATTTGTTTTTATTACTTTGGAGCCTGTCTTGGAACTCACTCTGTAGACCAGACTGGCCTCGAACTCACAGAGTCTGCCTGCTTCTGCCTCCTGAGTACTAGGATTAAAGGAGTGAGCTGCCACTGTCCCATGAATTTTTATTTATCATGCACTCCTATTCATGGAAATCTTTGCATAGTTCAAAACAGCTATGTTTTAAAAATATAACTAACACATAAAGATATATCTAAACTTCAAAATTAGAGGCTAAGATAGCCCTATTATTATAACGAACTGCAGAGTACTAACTTGGAAAGACAATTAAAAAAAAAACAGTAATTGCAACATGCTTAGAAGGACTGAAGGATTTTCTCCTATCTGCCTTCTGTGTTAAATGCATGCTTAGAAGTGATTCTAGGTGGCTGGATGGGATGAAAGAAAGAAAGAAAAAAAGAAAGAAAGGAAGGAAGGAAGGAAGGAAAGAAAGAAAGAAACAGCCCCCTGAACTGCCTGTAATGCAGCTGTACTGTTCATTTGCTGTAGAAAATGGAAAGTCTGTTAATCTGGCTGGTCAAGAATAAGACCACCATCACAGTTCAAAGTCAAATTTGAAGCAAGCTTTAATTAAATACTGGCCAGGTGGCCACGTCCATCTCTGGTTTTCCAGAAAATGGCCTCCAGTCACACTTTGCAGGGTCTTAAAGTGTTTCCCATCAGGTCCATTAAAGGGCAAGCATACATCCTGATGTATTTCCTGCCTATGAACCTCCTGCCCACATGTGATCAGGCACATCTGTGCAGATGGGTCAAACAAACTTGTTTAGGGGAGTGAAAACATGCGACTCCCCTAAACAATAGCCTCCAGCATTTCAGGAACTATCTGTCCTTGGGCAAGGGGCTTGCAGATCAGAGGCATTTGTGTTTCATGGATCTCTTAGGCACAGTAATTTAGACTTAAAACGTAACTTTGGCTCTCACACCTGAGAGACACTCTTGTCTCCACAAAGCTTATAATTTAAACTGTGATTATGGTTAAGAAAGCTGGCTTGCTTTCCAGTTTTTCCTTCATCAGCTCAGGGTAGGTGTGTAAACAGTGAATCCTCAAACACAACTTCCTCGTCTGTGAAACACTGCTTATAGTAACTCCTCCACCCAAGGGCTGAGAGCCTTTCATTCTGTGAGGCTAGCTCATCATGGCCTCAGCACACACATGTTCCTGCTATCTGGATAAAATCCTTCACGTTTTTGACTTTCACACCACTTCCTCAGAAGATCCACTAATCGGCCACATACATTAGGCTTTATTATAAATAACCAGTGTAAGATTTTGGGTCTTAATCTTTTTTTTTCTATAAAGGGTAAGGCAGTACATTCTTTAGAGTTTGTGGGTCACACAAGAGGCTGTGTTACAATAAAACTTTATTTGAGGTATTTAAAGATGAATTTACTTATATCCTAGAATTTACATACACCCTAAGGGTCTTGACAGGCGGGATGAGGTCCCTGCTCTATGGCTGGTTGACGTCTGACATCTGAGGATGGAAGCTAGGAAGGGGATGGATAGGACCCTCAAGTCTGCATGAAGGCGGATCGGTGACTAGGAGAGGTCCGGGCGGGGCGGGGCGGCGGGGCAGGGCGGGGCGGGGCGCAGAGGAGGCGGGGCGGCGGCGCAGCGTCGTCGTCGTCGTCGTTGTCGTCGTCGTCGTCGTCCCCGCCTCCTCCCCAGGGGCCGCGGCGGATCCACGGCGGCGGCGCTCAGTGCCTGAGGAGAGCGTCCCAGCGCTAGCAGCGAGCATCCGCACGCCGCGGCACGTACCTCTCGGCCTTCCGACGATCCTCGGCCGCGGCGTCCGCGTCCCTTCAGCTCGCCCGTTCGCCGTCCTTCCCTGAGGCCCGCTGCGCCATGGCGTTGGCGTTGGCCGCGCTGGCGGCTGTGGAGCCGGCCTGCGGCACCGGGTACCAGCAGGTGAGCCGCCCTGGGCTCGCCCCGCCCCGTCTTCCGCCGGCCACTCGACGCCAGGGCTTTGCAGGCCGCGCCGGGCCTGGGCCGGACCTCGGGGCCTGGGCCTGTCGCGGCCCTGGCCAGCCGGGCAGGGAGGGACCTCGTTAACCCTGCTTCCCAGGTCGGGCGGGGCCCGGAGGCCGAACTAGTGGCGCTCTGGGGGCTCCGACCTGGAGGCATCCGTTCTTCTCTCGGCGTTGGTTTGATGTCATTGGAAAATCAGGGGGAGGGGAAAAAATTAAGCCGAAAAGGTAAAGGAAATGGGTTCAGAAGAAAAGATCATTATCGCCGGTGCTGCCGCCGCCGGCTGTCCGCAGCGAGGTGCGATTACTCAGGGCTTCAGAGCCTCGTTTCTGTCCAAACCCATCCCCCTCGTTCCCTTGTAAAACTCTAGTCAAAAAATGAAGCGAGAGACGAGCTCGCAGCTTCCAATCGATTTGGAAGAGGCCCCAAAATGTAGGGCTACGGTGAGGCTGCAGGGCGTGTACCCGGGTGTATTTTGCTCGCTTGGAAATGACGTTTTAAGAGATTTAATAGCGTATCTAGGGAGGAAATATATCCAGATGATTGGATTATTATCGGCTGTGTGATTCTGTAAATTGAGGCCCCAGGGAAAAGAGATTTTTACCTCCTCCGGGTCTGTGGGTTTTCTCGGGAATTTAGAGACTTTGGGGGGGAAATAGATTAATCGAAAACATCTCGTAATTGTGGGAGTTGGGCCAGAGAGTTGTTGACTGCATCGCGGACAACTGCTTCGGTTTTGTCAAATTTTAAATGTTTTAAGCCTAACTT
Source organism: Cricetulus griseus (assembly GCF_003668045.3). Classification (NCBI taxonomy): domain Eukaryota; kingdom Metazoa; phylum Chordata; class Mammalia; order Rodentia; family Cricetidae; genus Cricetulus; species Cricetulus griseus. Next base: position 199,230,288 of record NC_048595.1, on the reverse strand, counting down.
GCATACAAAAATGTCAATCCTGCTTTTTCGGCATAAAATGGCGTGATTTAAGTGATCTACGTTTACTACGTTGTAGAAATAAAACCAGTACAATTAAAGCGTGTTGTAGATTAACCTGGCGCGGTCGGTTACTGGTTTGTTTTGCTGTCTTCAGCTGTGTGTGGTAATCCGCCCTCCTTCACGCCCCCGCTCCCGCTCCCGCCCCCGCCCCCGCCCGGACTCCTGAAATGACTAGTTAAGGATTTAGCCTCTTGATCTCATAAACACCCCAAATTGTGGCGGTGCAGTCTAATCTTTATGTCTTCATAGTCTTTATCCTATGACCTTGGATGAGACTCTGGGTGCTTCCCTGCTTTAATAAATTCGAGTCACAGTCTTTCATCAACCAGTTTACAAATCCCCTGAACCTTATAATGTCAGTCTTTTCATCCCGATTTGGATAGGCGAACAGACAGAAGAGCTGTAGGTTTTCTTTGTACTGCCATCTTACTGAGCTACCGGGAAATGCTGGTTTACTGCTAGAATACAGAAAATTTGTCAGTTATTAAAATAATGCTTTTGTTGTGTTTAGTGACTTTTTGATTATGCAGAATTTAGATACGTTAGAGATGGGCCATTTTTATATCATTACTCTAAAAGTAATTATTTTACTGGGTGTGGTGGCTCATGTCTACAATCCTAGCAGTTGGTAGACAGGCAGGAAAATCAAGAGTTTAAGGCCAGCCTGGACTGCCAAACTAGTTGCAAGCAGCCTGAGGTATAGGAAGACCCTGCTTCAACAACCACAAAATAAATTGGAAGAAATAATTTCAATAAAACATGAAAAAATCTACATAGAAAAAAGGATAAAATATGAAAGAACAAAAAGTCAAAGACAGAAATTTGTTCCTAAAGATAAGCAAAGTTAATGCATGGGTGGGTATATATTTGTGTGGATTAGAGCTATATAGATATAAAATAGAGTGATCATTGTCCATGTGTACAGATAAGGAGTGCTAGTGCTGAATTACTGTATACCAGTCACAGCAGAACTCAGTTTAAATCCATCTTCATTTAGCCTGGCGGTGGTGGTGCACGCCTTTATTCCCAGCACTCTGGAGGCGGGGCGGCCAGCCTGGTCTACAAAGTGAGTTCCAGGACAGCCAGGACTGGTTCACAGAGAAACCCTGTCTGAACAAACAAAACAAAACAACAAAACAAAAAAATCCATCTTCATTGAGCCCTTACAACACCTTTGTGAGTCAAGGTTTGTTTTCCTTTTATAGATGACATTTAAACTTTTTTAGTTTTTTGAGACAGGGTTTCTATGTGTAGCTTTGGAGCCTGTCCTGGAACTAGATCTTGTAGACCAGGCTAGTATGGCACTCAGAGAGCCACCTGCTCTGCCTCCCAAGAGCTGGGATTAAAGGCATGCACCAAGACCACCCAGTTTATAGATGACATTTTATACAAGTCAAGTCTCTAACGTTTCCAGTGACTTGTTCAAGTTCACAAAGCTGCTAAATTGTGGTTACAAGAGAATTTGTATACTTAACTACATAATGGTCCTAAGACAGGCTGTGTCTATTAGCAGATACATATGTGTCCATATATACTATGTATTCATGCATGTCTATATAGCACATCTTTATACATTCATGCAGTTTCATCGGCTTCTAATCACACTTGGATTCACTTTCATGTGTGTGATCTTGCACATATTATGTACAAAGGCACACACTTATTAATAAAATTGCATTTTTATATCTCCTGGTTTTCTTTTTTTTTTTTTTATCAGTGCTGAGTAGGGCCTACATGTAACCTAGGGCCTTACACTTTCTAGGTAAACCCTGTACCACTGCACTATATTTCTAGCCCCTCTGTCAGCCATTTTTAATGCCTGTATGGCATGTAATTTGCATGGCTGAGCCATAACTTAATTACCTACAAGTAGTCTCTAAGAATATTTATAATTTTTTTCATTCATTGAGGTTTGTTTTCCACACATCTGTAACTGTTCCTTTGTAGTGTGTGATCAGAGACTATACATACTTAAAAGGCTTTTGAATTATAGAATGCTGGTGAATTGTCCAGGCCACTTGATAGGAACTTGCTGCTCTTGAGGCTGTTCTGACTTCTTTTGATCTGGTTAATCTAACTGAGGTGGTCCTCCAGCTAAGTGACTGTAATGGGGAGCTTTGTGATTCATTCAGAAATGCTAACACTGCTGGCTTCCTTTGCTTTTATAGGTTTTTATTAATGTGTGCACATTTGTATGCAACTCAAATTTATAGTGACAATTTATAGATAGGCTGGGCTTAGTTTCCATGTAGTATGATTCTCCACCCCTCAATTTTTGCAGTTTTAAAACTGAGACTGTATCCAAATATATGGAACAGTGTTTCAGGAAGGTGTAGGTGGGCTTAATCCCAGCTGTGGCTAGCTCGGAGGACATTAATTGCTGGTCATCCATTTTCCTTATTGCAATAGATCTTTGCATCTATATCATGAATTTTGCCACCTCATGCCAGATACCTTAAGATACTTGGATTTGAGCAAGATGATGGTGGTACATGCCTTGATTCCAGTGCTCAGGAGGTAGAGACAGGCCGATCTCTGTAAGTTCAAGGCCAGCCTGGTCTACAAAGCAAGTTCTAGGACAGCCAGGGCAGTTACACAGAGAAACCCTGTTTCAAAAAAAAAAAAATTGGGTTTGGATCCTATGTAAATGGACAGTGCTTCAATATACTCTTAAAAAAAAAAAAAAAAAAAAAAAAACAAAAAAAAACACAGAATGTGCTGTTTGAGAACATAACTTGTTGCCTGCTGAGGAAGTTGCCTATTTTGCAGTCATCACCAGTAAGTTTGTATAGCATTCAGATGACATCATTAGCCAGGCATAGGCATGAGCTTTTTGGGTTAAGTTCCTTGAGTATTCTGGAAGGGCATTTTAACAGATTAGGGAATGGATTAGGGAGTATCACCTTTCTAACAAGTGAAACCATGTATGTGGTGAAGTTGGAATCTTGGAAGAAAGGTCTAGGTAGTGCCCATGTGATTGTTTTTTGCATATTGGTTAGGAAGTTTCAGAAGCTATAGTTACATCTTAGGTTATCTCTGAGTCTTGTCATTTTTAAAGATTATTTGTTGTATTTGTGGCCAAATGGTTAGTCATCAAAGAAAACTTAATGAAAGTCCTTGAAGAGGGACACAGTGGTTGGTGCACTCTTGTGATTTCAGTGTTCCAGAGCTGAGGCCGGAGGATTGTGACCTCTGTGCCTGCTGGATTACATAGTGAGATCCTACTTGAAACAAACATAGGTAGATTGTTTACGGAAGATAGATAACTTGTTTCTTTGAAATGTTTTAGAATTGTGTAAAATAAACAATAAAACATACCACATTAGTTTTTCATCCCCTTGCTTCTTTTGGTGCTAGGGATTGAACCTAGAGCTTTAATACATGGTGACCATGTGCTCTGTCACTGAGCACCTCGGACCCTAAGCATTCAGTACAAAGTCTGCCAGCATTAAGTGCATTCACATGTGTGTGAAAGCAGCCTGTGTCTAGTACCCATTAAGCAATGCTCCATCTTGCTTATTCCAGCCTGTGTCAACTAGATACTAGTGTAAGTGCAATCAGCTATTTATACTTTCGTAACTGTCTTTTTTCATGTGGCGTGTTACCAAGATTTTTTTTTTTTTTTTTTGGTTTTTTTTTGAGACAGGGTTTTTCTGTGTAGCTTTGGAGCCTATCCTGGCACTCGCTCTGGAGACCAGGCTGGTCTCAAACTCACAGAGATCTGCCTTTCTCTGCCTCCTGAGTGCTGGGATTAAAGGCATGCGCCACCAACGCCCAGCTGCATGTTGCCAAGATTTATCCATATGGTAGGTGCCAGAATTTCTAAGGCTGAACAATATTTTGTTTATACTTTCTTTTTTGTTTTGAGATGGGATCTCTTGTATCAAGGCCTGACCTCGATTTATACAACACCACACATACACACACACACACACACACACACACACACACACACACACACAGAGGCGTATCTTGAACTCCTTATCCTCCTGCTTCCACCTCCCAAGAGCTAAGATTAGAGGCCAATGGCACCAGACCTGCCTATGCTACATTTTTGAAAATAAATTCATTTGCTGGTGGACATTAGGTCTTCATGCATAATGCACTGAGAATATGGGTATACACATATCTCTTGGTCCTTACTTTTGAGTTTTATGAGAATATACCCAGAAGTGGAGTTCCTAGATGGTTTGGCAACTATTTTTATAAGTTTTCTTAGAACTACTATTCTGTTACCCATAGCAGCCACACCATCTTGAATTGTTGCCAGCATTGTACAAAGATTCTAGTTTTTTCATATTCTCAACAACAGTTTCTGTTTTGTTGTTGTTGTTGTTGTTGTTGTTTTGTTTTTGGTAGTGCCTGCGATAGAAGTCAGGCTTTGTTCATGACTGGCAATCACTACCCACTTGAGTTCTGCACCAGTCCTGTTCTGGTTTCTTGATAGTAGGCATCTGTTTGTTGGTTGTAAAGGCATCTCCTTATAGTATTGATTTCTGTTTCCTAAACATTGCATTGACTTTTGTATACTGTCTTTGGAGAGATGCTATTTGTAATTGTTATGAGACAGGCTAGTCTAGAACTCTCTATGTAGATCCAGTTAGCTTTGAACTTACTGAGCTCTGACTATCTCTGCTACCTATAAATTGGAACTAAAGATATGTACCACAACACCTGGCCTATAAATACTATTATTTTTTTTTTTAATTTATGTGCATTGGTGTTTTGCCTGCATACATGTCTATCTGAGAGTATCAGATCCCCTGGAACTGGAGTTACAGTTATGAGCTGCCATGTAGGTGCTGGGAATTTAGCCCATGACCTTTGGAAGAGCAGCCAGTGCTCTTAACCACTGAGCCATCTCTCTGGCCCCCTGAAATTATTTCTTAATGGTATTTGTATTTTCAGCTTTTTTATTTTTTTGAGACAAGGTCTCAGTATATAGTCTCGGATGTCTTAGCACTTGCTATGTAGACCACCAGACTGTCGTTGAACTCACAGACAGACCTGCCTGCCTTTGCCTCCCAAGTGCTGGGATTAAAAGGACTGTACCACTATGCCTGGCTCAACTTTTTATTAGTATTTCAAATACATAAAAAGTAGGATAGTATGATAAACCTTATGGAATCCATTACCTGCACTCAATAAATACCTACCAGTAGCCAATTTTATTTATATTCCTGGATCCAGAATTTTCATTTTGGATCAATCATAATTTCTCTTGTTTTTTTTTTTTATGTTTGGAGACAACAGAGTCTTACACCGTAGCCCAAGCTGACCTGGAACTTTCTGTGTAGCTCAGGCTAGCCTTGAACTTGCAACAGTCCTTCCTGCCTTAGTCTCCAAAGAGCTAAGGTTACGGACACTGTGCCTAGCTGTAAATTGTATTTCATTTACAAATATTATGTGAAACGGAGAAAAGAATGGTATTTCACATGAGGTCACATGAGGTCAGTATCATGAGAGCTTAAAAAACATTAGATTTACTTTTTTATTTGTGGGTGTGGGTAGAGATCAGAGGACAACTTTCAGGGTTAGGTTTTCTCCTCCTGTGTAGTTCCTGGAGATGGAATTCATGTTGTCAGGCTTGGTGACTAGTGCCTTTTACACGATGAGCCATCTTACCAGCCTTGAGAGCTCTCTTTGAATCTGTTAGCAATATGGAAATAGGATTTGTAAATGTCAGGAACCACAGAACTGTGACTGTCCTTTGTTTTTGAATTGGCAAACACTTGGCAAGCTTTGTTCTCTGCGTCATTTTTTTTTTTTTTTTTTTTTTTTTTTTTTTTTTTTGTGGCACTGGTAGATTCTTGATCCATTCTTGCCTTCTGGCTGGGTCTACTGGTCATTACATTTACAGGGGAGATTTATTGGCTTCATCACTCCGTGCTCCGTAAACAGAACAAAACTTCCTGGTTTGGACAGAAACCAAGACTCAGTTGAGCTGCCCTAGGGAATCCTGTTCCAAGGACTGGTCACGGCTGGTCCTGAACGTACATATTTACTTCAAAAATCAGTTACAATACACTGTACTATATATTAAGTTATATAAAAAAATCTTACCATGAGAATTATTTTGTTATATTTGTTTTAGATTGGCTTTCATTGTGTAGCACAGACTGGCTATGAACTTGGGACCCTTGTACTTCGGCCTTCACAGTGCTGGGATTACTAAGGCTTTAAAATAAATCCTCAAATTTCTTTATTTTGATGTTTTCTTTCGTTAAGTACAATTGCTTAGTGAGAACCATATTCTTTGTTGTTATTTTTTGTTGTTTCAAGACAGGGTTTCTTTGTGTAGCTTTGGAGTCTGTCCTGGCACTGGCTCAGTAGACCAGGCTGGCCTCGAACTCATGAACTCACAAAGATCCACCTGCCTCTGCCTCCCAAGTGTTGGAACTAAAGGCATGAACCACCACTGTCCGTCGAGAACCATCTTCTTGTAGAGGGCAATACCTATTTAGATGAAGAAATTTGCTTTAATTTTAGATTAATGCTGAAAATAAGGTTGAAGGTCTTTTCTCCCGTCAAGTAATTGTTGTCAATAAACTAGACAAATGGTAAACATGTAGCAGATTTATTGTGCTTTGCAAACATTTTAGTTACAGTTGCTTTTGGTGGCTGGCATATAGAAGCAAAGTTATTTATTTATTTATTTGGTTTTTCGAGACAGGGTTTCTCTGTATTGCTTTGGAGTCTGTCCTGGAACTCGATTAGTAGACAAGGCTGGCCTCGAACTCATAGAGATCCGCCTGCCTCTGCCTCCCGAGTGCTGGGATCAAAGGTGTGCACCACCAACGTCAGGCTAGAAGCACAGTTTTTATTATTAATGTCAAGTGTAGTGTTAAACAAGTGTGATATCACCTAGTACACCCTGCCTGTAAACTAGGCTCTCACTCAGTTTTCTGAGTACATAATTTCCTTTTTGTTTGTATTTTGTTTGTTGAGACAGGGTCGCCTCTCTCTGTAGTCCTGGCTTCCTGGGAACCTAGTATATAGACCAGGCTAGCTTCTAATTCATAAAGATCCACCTGCCGGGGCTGAAGAGATGGCTCAGAGGTTAAGAGCAGTGGCTGCTCTTCTAGAGGACCTGGGTTCTATTCCCAGCACCCACATGGCAGCTCATACCTGTCTGTAACTCCAGTTCCAGGGGATCTGGTGTCCTTACACCAATGTACATTAAATAAAGTATTTTTTTTTTTTTAAAAAAGAAAAGATCCTCCTGCCTCTGGAGTTCTGGGATTAAATGTATGCACTAGACTACGTGTGGATTTCTTATTTCACCAGCAGTTTGGAAGTATGGCTCAGTAAAAGCACCTGCAGTCATGAGGACCTGAATTCTAATTGCCAGCACCCACATAAAGTGCAGGCCAGTAGTATGTATGTGGCTTTAAATCCAGAGTTAGGTGTGGAGACAGAAGGATCCCTAGAGCCTCCTGTTCAATTAGCATTGCCGAATCAATGAGCTCTAGGTTTAGTGAGAGATGTTGTCTCAAAGTAAAATGACAAATGGAAAATTATAGAGGAAGACACCCTCAATCTACCTTTGACCTCTACACATGGCTGAGCACGTCTGCTCATAGACATGCACATATAACAAATGTATGCTGCCAGCATGATTTACTGCATATGGCTGAAGTAGTGTTTGTCAGGTTCTCTTCTGTAAGGTACTTTCCCCTCTTGCTTGCTATACTGTGTGAGAATGGTGGCACTCACAGCTCATGTGAGAGAGTTGGGACTAACTGTAAGCAGGTATTCACATACATTATTTGCCACTTTTATATGTGGGACATTTATTTCTTGTATTAGCTTACTTAATTATTTATTAAGTATGGATTCCTAAGTATTTATAATTATTTGGTACTATAATTCCAGTACCACTGTGTAGTGCTGTCTTTAACTACTGGGAACTCTCAGTTAGTCCTGTGTCCTATACCTGTTCCTTCTGGTGCACCTGCATCTTGGTTTTGTCTTAGAGCACTTCCTTTTTGGACCAGTTCCAACTAGTGTATTTCTTATGCTATCTCTGAATAATTCTTGTCCTAAGATGAAACCTTGCTTCCTTTCCTTGGAGAATGATAACAGAAACCAGGTCTGTGTCCTTGTTCTGGGTGTTGTTCTAGGCTTTCTCAGGTGGCAAAGCCAGGAAATGCCTCTGAACTTGTTTAAGTGGTGGGCATTGAACCTGGGCTTTACCATGTGCTCCATGTATACTTTATCATTCAGCCCCATAAACAATATATATTAGTTTGGCTGGTTTTCCCAGAGTAAGACTGTCTGTTAGTATCCTCAGAAATGATTGGGACAAGAGGTTGGGGAGCTCAGCATTTAGCATACAAATCTTTCAACCAGTTTTTTTCTAGATGTTACCCATTTCCTTAAACTTATGCCTTATCTGGGCTGTGGTGTACACCTTTAATCCCAGCACTCAGAGGCAGAGGCAGGTGGATTTGAAGTTGAACCTCCAAGTTACAGGACAGCCAGGGATGTACAAAGAAATCATTTCTTGAAAAAACAAACAAAACCAGCAAACAAAAAACTGCTGATGTCTCCCCAAAGCTCTCTCCCTGTCTTATGCTGTCCTGAGAATAGCATTTTTTGTACTGAGGATGGAACCTGTGGCCTCATGCGTGCAAGGTGAGCCTTTTAAAGAAGAACTGGGAGCTTCATGTTTAACTATTCCTGCAATTTCCTTTCTGTTTTTAACTTTCAACTCAGCTTACCAGTACTTGCTGTCACCAATTTCTGAGCTTTTGGGGCTTGTTTTGGGTTCTGGTTTAGATTCAGCCTTCCCCTGTCTGCTGAACCAGTTCCCTTGTTAATCTCACTTGTAGCTGTCAGGGTTTTGATGTTACTTTCTGTCTTGTTTGACTTTATAGGTTTTTCTCTTTTTTAGTTTGCTTGGTTTTTATGATTTATTTATTTTTATTTTATGTGTAGTGGTGTTTTGCCTCCATACTTGTCTGTGTGGGGATATTGGATCTCTTTGATTTGGAGTTATAGATAGTTGTGAACTGCCATTAGGTCCTTGGGAATTGAACCCAGGTCCTCTGGAAGAGCAGCCAGCACTCACCAAGCCATGTCTCTAGCACTGATTGTTTCTTGCTAGGCTCTCACTATGTAGCACTGGCTGGCCTAAAACTCACTGTGTAGACCAGGCCATCATGGAACTCACCTTAGATTAAAGGTGTGTGCACATGCCTTTTTTTGTTGTTGCTGTTTTCTTTTTTTAATGAGTGAGTTAAATATACAGCAAGCAAAAATAAAAGAATAAATAGTAAATAGCAAGTGATGCATATAGCAAAACACCATCAAGTTGAGGGTTATAAACATTGACTAGAAGTCAACTGTGAAAACCAGTTGAGGCAGCCCTACCTGGAGTCCAGATTGAGAGATACCTAGGCAGAGCAGAGTGTCCTCTTGAGTGAGACGCCCAAGTGAAAGGACAAATAGCAGCAGATAGATAATCTGGTGCTTACAACATCCAGTGGAAACCTACTGGGGAAGTTGAGGCAGTCAGCTGGAGTTCCTGATTGAGCTTTGGCTCCATGGATGGGTTCCCATGGCTTTTTTATATTTTGGGATAAACACTAGTAACCTCTGAAAGTGGTTCACCTTCTAATTGTTCTTAAGAACACAAGGTATCTACTTTCCTGAGCTCTTTGCTGTTCCCTTTCCTCCCTGTTACAGTTACCAGGGAGGAGGGTCAGCCCATCCCTCGACAAGGGACCTTGAAGGGACATTTTGAGATAAACATGCCTGAATCTGAGGGGGAGGGAAGCAACCCCATCTCCAGAGCCAACTTCTCAGTAAGCTCCCGCAGCACATGATAATTTAGTAGTGTTCATCACGGCATGGCTGTTAACTTTCAGCCTGTACATCTAATTGTGCTATATTGACAATGGAGAATATATATGTTTAGTAAATATGCCAATTGGTTGGTTTTTTGTTTTGTTTTGTTTTGTTTTTTGTTTGTTTGTTGGTTTTTTCGAGACAGGGTTTCTCTGTGGCTTTGGAGGCTGCCCTGGAACTAACTCTTGTAGACCTGGCTGGTCTCGAATTCACAGAGATCCACCTGCCTCTGCCTCCCGAGTGCTGGGATTAAAGGCGTGCGCCATCAACGCCCAGCTGCCAATTGGCTATTTTAGAAGGAAAAACATTTTAGGAATTACAATGTGATAAAAGTACCAAATTTTTCTTCATGTGTACCACAAGCATCTGTTAAATGCTTATTTGTGTCCAGCAGGATATAGTATTAGTTACAGATTGAATAATGAACATTCAAGGTTTCTATCTTTCAAAAGAACATGTATTTAGAGTGTGTGTGTGTGTGTGCTCGCACACATGCATGTCTGTGTTCACACCATGGTTACACACTGTAGTTACACACTGGAGGTCAGAAGACAGCTTACAGGTCTCTATTCTGTCCTTCACCATGTGCGTTCCTGAGATTGAATTTAGGTTCTAAGACTCTTACCCTCAGAGTCATCTTACCATCCTACCTCCCCCATTCAATATTGCTTATTGTTTTAAAGAGAAAAGGCTTAGAGATGTTTTTTCCTGTATCTAATTTTTGTTGCCATTTCTTTTTAAAATCATTAACTATGTAACTACCATCTCTTCCTATACGTTACTAATTTAATATACAGAAAAGGAATATACTGTGTGTGTATGTATGTGTGTATATATGTATGAGAGAGAGAGAGAGACAGAGACAGAGACAGAGACAGAGAGAGAGACATGTATATCTCTGTCCCTAGGAAGAGTGATAATAAATCAAACACTTGTGGCTTTATATCCTAGGGCATAGTATGCTTTATTTATTTTTTTTTTATTTTTTTGCTTTTCAAACAAATTTGCTTTGCTTTTATACTACATGGTAACAGCGAGCCCTCCATGCTTCATCAGGCCCTTGTCCTTTAGTGTATTTGTTTTTTAACATATTTCCCATGGACAGTAGTGGTGGGGATACTACTTGCCTGTAGATCATCCCTGGAGCCATTGTCATTGTCCCTTCCTTGGTTGTAGCATTTATAAGTAGCTAAATTTCTCAATTATCATTTATTTATTTATTTATTTGGTTTTTCGAGACAGGGTTTCTCTGTCTTGTTTTGGAGCCTGTATTATTTTGGAGCCTGTCCTGGAACTAGTTCTGTAGACCAGGCTGGCCTCGAACTCACAGAGATCCACCTGTCTCTGCCTCCCGAGTCCTGGGATTAAAGGCTTGCGCCACCAATGCCCGGCTTATTTATTTATTTTTAAAGAAAGGAAAGTTATTGGACATTGCAAGGGACAGTTATTGGACATTGCCTGCCTTCATTAAATTTTAATAAAAAGAATTTTTTTTTTCCGAGATAGGGGTTCATTTGTAACGTTGGCTGACCTGGTGTTGACTATGTACACTAGTTGGCCTCAGACTCACAAAGATCTGCCTGACTGCTTCTGCTTCCTGAGTGCTGGGAATTAAAGGTATGCACCGCACACTCAGCTAACATTTTTTTTTTTTTTCAGTTCTGGTAATTGAACCCAGTATCTTGTATGTTAGGCAGGTGTTCTACCAGTATGCTGCATGGGAAGCCCTAGTTTGTACATGTTGGGAGGGGAGTCTTCACCCTTGTGCAATTAGCACTTCACTTACTGAGCTGTCTCCCTTGCCCCTGTAATTTGTCATTTTATGAATAGTTACTTTGGGCATCCTTATGGATTTGTTGGTTTTTTTGAGACAGGGTCTAAATATGTAACATTGAGACCTGGTGTTAACGGAGTTTGGGCAGTTGTCCCTCCTTACTGTATAAACTGATGTCATGATTGCTCCATGGTATGGTTAAGGGGAAGGTTTTTATTGTAGATACGAGAGAAAAGCCAGAGGCATCTGGAGGGGTCCAGAGCAGAGAGAGAAAATAGTAGACTGAACATGGCCAGTAGACTGGACCTGGTCATGAGAGAAGCAGGAGCACAGCAGAGACATGGGGGTGGGGATGGGATTGGGGGCAGAGGGGAAGAGGCTGAAATGCAGGGTTATAAGGAGAGTGAGTAGCTGGGGGAGGGAAGTCCATGAATGGGGGGCAGGGGTTAGGGTAGGGAAGGTGAGAAGAGCTTGGGTGCTAGCATGGACTCTGAAATATGTGACAGGTACTTGTGATATTGAGGGAGCCTGGAGACCACATGTGCTTTGATATGTCAGAGTAGGCACTACAGGTAGCATTTGTCTCTTCTGCAATTTGGAATTTGGGGAAGTGTATTTTCCTATAGACATGACACATCTCCTGTCTTTATGAAATCCTAGCCCACTGAGGGTAAGCCATTACCCTGGAAGACTCTTGGCTTTATGTTTTACTGAAGCTAGGTGCCATTTACTTAAAAGTGTCTTCTTGGTAGAACCATCAGCTCTGGAAATAATTTAGACATAAGAAGCTGATTCCATAGATCAGTAGGCTAATGACAAAGAGCTGGCACCATAGTTGCAGCTATTTAGTGCCTTTGCAGATGAGCAGTGACTTTGCTCAGAGTTTTGACTTTTTTAGGTTAGTTGAATTGGAGATGAGTGCCTACTATGTGTCCACCTTGTCTCTCTTGTCAATACAATCTAATACGGAGAATGGGGAGTTGAAGGAAATGCAAGTTGGTGACCTCAGTTGGCCGTATTTGCACTCATTTCTAAGTACTTCTATAGATACTGCAGGTATTTCCCTCTGTAAAACCAAGTGTTCATCTGTTAAATTTATGTTACCAGCCAGAGACAGCCACACAAGCCTTTAACCAAAAGCTCTATGAACATGGCCTTTCTAAGAGGAAACATTCTGTCTGTTAGGCACTTTTAAGTCATTGTTCTCATCACTTGATTTTTCCTTGGATTTGGTGCATTTGTATGTTTCCATTTTGTATTAGAAGATTCACATGTTTACATTATTTTTTACTTCTGATAGTCTTGGATATTCTAAATGCAGCAGTTGTGATATATATATATAGATATAGATATAGATATAGATATATATTGAATGCTTTGTCTACATATTTGTAGACACCACAGTGTACAGTGCCTGTAGAGGTCAGAAGTGGGTGTTGTATCTCCTGGGCCTTGAGTTACAGATGACTGTGAACTGCAGCATAGATGCTGGGGATTGAACCCCATGTCCTCTGGGATAGCAGCCAGTACTCTTTTTTTTTTGAGACAGGGTTTCTCTGTGGCTTTTTTGGAGGCTGTCCTGGAACTAGCTCTTGTAGACCAGGCTGGTCTTGAACTCACAGAGATCTGCCTGCCTTTGCCTCCCAAGTACTGGGATCAAAGGTGTGCGCCACCACTGCCTGGTGCAGCCAGTACTCTTAACCACTGAACCATCTCTCCAGTCCCAGGAAACATTTTTTGTTGTTGGTGTTGTTGTTAGATTCCCTATGCTTGTCATTTTCACCCATTCACCAAATGTTCTGTGGTGATTTATGGGGCTATTTGATGGGATCCTTTTCATTGAGGAGGACAGATACAGACAGACTCAACAAGGGAACAGTGATGTAGAATAGTTAATTTGAAGTTTTAGGTAAAATTATACAGTATAGATTTGGCTTTTTAAAAATAGAAAACATTATTTTATGTATGTACACTCACTGTGTGTATGTCTGGTACTTTTGGAGGCCAAAAGAAGGTTCAGAAGGTTCATTTCTTGGAACTGAAGTTAGGGATGGTTGTGAGCCACATGAAAGTATAATCAAAAAGAACTATTTCCATTAGATTGTATAACCATATTCCCATCTAATTTTTAAGCAATTTTTATTACTATCCCTGACACTACAAGAAACTCATAAATAACAGTAGTCAGCTGCTATTCTCCCCCCCTCCCATATCCTTAGTTACCAACAACCATTAATCTTTTTTTTTTCTCTCTATGAAATTGCATTTTTGGAACATTTTATATAAATAGAAGTTTGTATGGTATTTTGTTAGTGGCTTTATTCTTAGTATAATGCTTTTTCAAAGCTTATTTATGTCGGAGCAATTTATCCTTTTTTCTTGCTGAATAGTGTTTCATTGTATGGATAAACCACAGATCTTGTATCCATTTGTGTGATGAATTTTTGGCTGTTAAAAGTAATGCTGAATCATCAAATTTTGTGTGGACATATGTCTGTTTGTTTGTTTTTCGAGATAGGGTTTCTCTGTGTAACAGCCCTGGTTGTCCTGGAACTCACTCTGTAGACCAGGTTGGCCTCCAACTCACAGAGACCCACCTGCCTCTGCCTCCCAAGTGCTGGGATTAAAGATGTGCACCACTACTGTCTGGCAGGACATATGTCTTAACTCTAGGCTTACCACACTTTCTATTCCCACCAGAAGTTTGTTAGAGTTCTAGTTTTTCCACATGTATCAGAACTTGTTACTGCCTTTTTAGTGGGTATAAAGTATTCATGATTTTCTCTGATGACTGACCTAATAGTGTTGAGCATTTTGTGTCTACTGGCTGCTTGCATACTGTCTTTGGAGAAATGTTTGTACAGTTTGTGTGTGTGTATGTGTGTGTGTGTGTGTGTGTGTTTTGAGTGTGCATACATGTGTGCAGGTGCACTTGCCCATTCAGGCATGTGTAGAGGTCTGAGGTTGACATCGGGATGCCTTTCTCAGTTGCCCTCCACTTTATTTTTTTGAGAATGAATCTTTCACTGAGCTTGGAGCTCAACCTTGTCATTAGGGCTAGACTGACTGGCTCTTGAACCTAAGCCATCCTTATGTCTGTGCCCCCCATTGCTAGGGTTGCAGGCACACAGTGCTGGGAATCTGAATTCACTTCTTGATGCTTTCATAGCAAGTACTTTACTCACTAAGCAAACTCTCCAGCCCTCCTTTGCTCATTGTTAGATCAAGTGGCTTTTCTTATATTTGAGTCTCTTGTACCTTGTCAGAATTACTTAAAATATATCTAATATATCAATAGTAAATTAGTAGAGAACTCTTCCTGCAAGTAAAGAATTTGGGACTGGAAAGATAGATGCTCAGAGCTTAAGAGTAATTGCTAACAATCTTCCAAGTTCAGTTCCCAGCAACTGTGTCAGGTAGCTCACAGCTGCCTGTAACTTGAGCTCACACCCACCCCATACATTTGCACAAACACAAGGTAAAAAACACTTTTTTTTTTTTTTTTAAGAAATTAAAGAGTTTGGTCAGGTTAAACTGTCACAGTAATTGCATTAGATATAATAGAAAATGTTCTCACTTTCTGATTATATCTTTTAACAGTGACAGTAAAATACCATATTCAGTTGTTTATCTACAAAAATGTGTGTTGCCTCCTGATAATTACACTGTCTTGTCTGGTAGGATTCAGAATATGCTGAAGTAATGGGTTTGGTAATGAGAGATTTAAAAATTAGATTCTAAGATAAATTTTTTTCAGTATTTTTGTTTTTTTAAGTAAGAATAACATTTAAAGTTCCAGCTTAAGCACTGGTCCAGGGTTTTTGGAGATTGATTATTAATAACATAAGGAAATTTCTTGAAATTTTGAAGATGTTTCTTATTTTTAGAATAAGATCCAACAGGGAGGGCCAGGCGTTGGTGGCTCACACCTTTAATCCCAGCACTTGGGATGCAGAGGCGGTGGAACCTTGTGAGTTCAAGACCAGCCTGGTCTACAGAGTGAGTTCCAGGACAGCCGCCAAAGCAATACAGAGAAACCCTGTCTCAACCCCCGCCCCCAAACAAAAGAAAATTTGTGAGGTTGGGGGTGTGACTTAGTGGAAGAGGGCTTGCCTAGCATGTGTGATTGCACTGCAAAATAAATACATTATTAATTAATTAGAATTCCTGTGGCAAGTGGCATACACCTACGATCCCAGTATTTGGGAAGTCGAGGCAGAAGGATCATGTGTTTGAATCTGGTCTGGGCTATACAGAAGATCCTGTCTCAAAAGGAAACAAAAGAAAAGTTTCCAAGAGGTTTCCCTTTGAGAAAAGGACCGTGGCATCGGCAGAGCGATGTTACCTGACCAGGAGTAGCCACTGAAGAGCTCTTTGGTTCTGGACAGTTGAGGCATTTCACTTGGCCATCTTTGATCTGGATTTCGAAGTAGTCCTTCAGACAGGCTTTGCAGTACACATGTTTACACTTCAAGAAGTACATGCACTCACTACCCAGCTTCTCGCAGAAACAGATACTGCACAGGAACAATTTAATATTGAAGCTTTTCATCTGCTGAGCTTGATTGAAGTCCAAGATTTCCTGGATCAGACTTGACAATGATTCTACATCCTGCACAGCTCTCTCATCCACAATTTCTTCTTGGTCTACATCAGATCCAGCAGCTCCTTCAAAACCTAGCTCTGTGCTGGAAGAGGCCTGAGCCGTTGTCCTTCTCTGAACTTTTTTTCTGAGACCCCATTTTGAGCTCAAAAGGAGAGACAATATTCAGGTAGGTGAGGGTCTCCTCCTTAAGAAACTGCATCCAAGCAAACAGCACCACACTGCCTCGGTGTTCTTCCCATAGGTTGTCTAGGTGCTTGCAGAGAGCAGAGAGCTAGGAGAAAGCAAACAAGGATGATCAGTTTGAAAAGACACTGATGATGTACCAATGCCTGGTCTTCCTAAGGCTCTTTGAAAGTTAGTATAACTTCCTGACACTACTTTTTCTTACCACCAAAATAGTATCAACATTCTCACCAAATCTTTTCTTCAGCTATTTAGCAACAGTGGCCAGAGTAAAACATAAAGTCGGAACCTAAAAGTAGCACAAAGACAACAGAGTTTGAGGCCAACCTGGAATAGAGCTAGTTCTAGGTCAGCCAAGGCTTATACAAAGAAAACCTGTCTCGAAAAACCAAAATAAATAAAGCAAAATTAAATAGGACCCAACAATAACAAATTAAGTAGTGCAAATATTTGTAATGTATGGATTCCTTGGCTAGTTTGGCATTATTTGTCATGTACTTTTTTGTGTTTGTGTGAGGTAGATATTGACATCATATCTCCTTGGGTGTAGATTTGTGAGGTTGGTTTGGTTTGGTTTGGTTGAGACTGAGTCTCACTGTGTAGCCTGGATAGCCCAGAACACAGATGTAGACCAGGGTCCTGAGCTTGTAGAGATCCCTGCCTTTGCCTCCCAAGGGTATACCTACTTTATGCAGTAGTATTGTTTCTTACTTTTCCAGTCTTTAGAGAATGTAAATGCCTATGGCTAATACCACTCATTATAAGATTACATGTTGCCTCTTAGTGAGATCCAATCCTAGTTCTGCTTTGCTGTTCCTCAGAACAACACATTTTAAAACTGAAGTGTGTGTGTGTGTGTGTGTGTGTGTGTGTGTGTGTGTGTGTGTGTGTGTGTGTGTTGTGTATGATATGTATGATGTGATTTATGTGTATATGAATGTCAGTACTTAAATGCTGTGGCATGCCTATGGAGGTTCCCTCCTTACACCTTGTTTTTGAGTAAGGATCTCTCTTAATTTCTGCTGCTCACCACACTCCAGGCTGTCTGGCCCAAGAGTTTCTGGGAAATTTCCTTGTCTGCCTCCCATATCACTGTAGGATTGCTGGGCATCACTGATTCTGGTTTACCCTAGTTTTCAGGTTTGTGGCAAACACCTGTTTCTCCAGCCCCTATAAGTGTCTTAAAACTAGTTAAATTCAAAGTTACTTTTATTAGAATTGAGTATTACTGGGTGATGGTAGCACAAGTCTTTAGTCTCAGCACTTGGGGGATAGGTATGAGATCTCTGTGATTTTGAGGCTTGCCAGGTCTTCAGAACTAGTTCCAGGACAGCCAAAGCTACAGCGAGAAGCCCTATCTCAAAAAGCAAAACAAAACAACAAAAAGAACCATGTATGATTTCTGTGATGAGGATTTCTGGCTTCTATTAACTGTGTAGCCAAGGATGGCCTTGGATTCCTGATTCTCCTATCTCCCATCTCTCAGTCTCCCAAGTTTTGGGATTTATAAGCTTCTGCTGTCACCCATATCTAGCAGGGGTTTTTGTTGTTGTTTTGTTTGTTTGTTTGTTTTATTATGTATACAACATTCTGCTTCCATGTATATCTGCACACTAGAAAAGGGCACCAGATCTCATAATGGATGGTTGTGAGCCACCCTGTGGTTGCTGGGAATTGAATTCAGGACCTCTGGAAGAGCAGTCGGTGCTCTTAACCTCTGAGCCATCTCTCCAGCCCCTGTTTTTTTTTTTTTTTTTAAGATAGGAATATACTTGGTTTCTATGCAACTCGGCTTGGCCTCAAGTTAACTAGGCCTAAGTGATTCTTTTGCCTCAGTTTCACCACAAGTTGGGACTACCAGTGAGTGTTATTGTATCTGGCTCTTGCAGATTTCAATTTTAAACGCTACATTTATTTCTAATAGGTACTATACTTAGATTCAAAGGAGAGTGATCTCTTTATTTTAAATGTACTATATTTTATAGCCTTAACCTTAAAAATAAAAACAATAGCACTGTTTGTAGTTTTTTTTTTTAAGATTTATTTATTTTTGGTTTCTTGAGACAGGTTTTTTCTTTGTATTTCTGGCTGTCCTGGAACTTGTTCTGTAGATCAGGCTGGCCTTAAACTCAGAGTTCTACCTGCCTCTGCTTCTCAAGTGCTGGGATTTGGACTAAGATGTATTTTTATAAGCTTTTGATCTTTTTTTATTTATGTGTCTATGTTTGTCTTTATGTATGTATGCCAGATGTGTGCAGGTAGTCGAGGAGCCCAGAAGAGGGCATTGGAGCTCTTGAAGCTGGAGTTATGGGTAGTTGTGAGCCATTTGACCATGAGTACTGGAAACCAAACTCAGGTCCTCTGAAGAAGAACAAACATTCTTAACTACTGAGCCGTCTCTAGTCCCAAGATACATATTTTTAAGTTTTTTTGTTGTTGTTACTTTATGTGCATGTGTGTTAGCCAGCATGTTTGTTGGTATAGCAACTCTGTGTTGCATAGTTAACAGATAGTTGTGAACCATCATTTGGGCACTGAGAATTGAACCTGGGTCTTTTGGAAGAGTAATCACTGAGCCATCTCTCCAGCCCCCAAGATACATATTTTAAAATCAAAGGTTATTAAGGCCAAGGGGTATCATGCCAGATTGGGATTATGCACCAAGTGGGAATATGGGAAGAAAGAAAGTCAGGACACAGTGTAAGAGTGTGACAAAACAAAACACCACTTGAAATTTCAGATTGTTGGCTTATTTTCATCTTGGTAGAGACATAGGTCGTCCTGTATTAACTCGGCACTGTGTGTGGCTCCTTTGGTGGGCAGTTTGGGTCTCACTATGTAGCAACCCAGGCTGTCTGGGAACTTGCCTTAATGTTCCAGCTTCAGCCTTCCAAGTATTGAGATTACAAGTGTGAACTACTACACTGAACTTTTTCTATGTCATTTGTGAGTAATTTTATAGTTCTGTTTGGGGGAAAAAAGCCATTTTTAAAATGCCATTATTGTTGATCATAGTAAAGATAAGATTGGTTCAAAATTTTTAACAAAAGTAATGTAGTGGGGTGAAAAAATCTAGCTCCAGTAGTATTTATTAGTCTTCAGAGTCACCCTTAGTGACTATTCCCTCCCTCCATAGTGGCCCTGTGTGTCCCACTTTTAGACCTGTCTCAAGGACTTGCTACATTGAGGCCCATACTGTGACTGACAGTTAAGCTGGACCTGGCCTCACTGGATTCAGCTGATGGAAGAGTGGGAGCCTTTCCAGCATTGACCCATGCTCACTCTGTGTGAGCACCCAGAGGGGGGAATCTCCAAGTTGAAGGGATGTGGCTGGGTAGGCTCCACCAGAAAGGCTCTCAGGGACAGAACAGTAAAATGGGCAAAACTCATCGTGGGACTGTTTCCTAACCAGTCTACACTCTAGTTGTGGTTCGTGCATTTTAATCCTTCAGTGGTGAGTGGTGGACTTGAGACCCCAGAGTGTAAGAATCTAGATGCTTACGGTTCTGTTGTTAAGCAGTCATTACTAAGCATAGATGGTGGTCAGCATATGTGGCCTTTAGAATGTGAATACCTTTGTTCCCTGTACCCATAATATTTTGTTTTAGAGCAGCTTTTCTGAGCCTAAACTTACCACCAGTATTGTGGAAGTAATTAGGTTTCTATGTGAAGAGGGAGGAGGCTGTGAGAACAGTGAGGTGGGAGGGTAAGCCCAAAATGTGAAGCCTCCTCCATAGTCATAATGGTTTTTTTTTGGGGGGGGGGGTGCTTAAAATACTGATTTTTAAGGGAGAAAAAAATCTTGACCTGGTAATGTTTCTCTAAGCATTTCTGAGAAGACTGGAATTTCTCTGCTGTTATCTGTTACTGTGCTGGGGAGTGATCACATTTCACATTTCCAGGTTGCTAGGAGACAGGCAACCTATCTTACAGCTATTGGCATGGCAGACCTTTTTACCTCCTGATTTTTTTGAATGTCTGTGTTTCTTAGAACTGCCAGGCTTCCTTTCTGAAACCAAATTGTGTAGAGGAAAGAATCATGCTTGCGTTGACCGACTCCAGATTTATAAAGCAGGTTAGAAATGTCAAGCTGGGTTAAAATACATAATGGTACTAGCTGCTACAGATAAGACTGCATTCTTGAATAATAATTTTCCTCTTTATTGTTGCTGTCTCTCTTTCTGCTCTCGTACAATTGTGGTTAGTTGTGAGGAGCTGAGAATATCCTTCTAAGGCCTGAGATGATTGTGGAGACCCCCGTCCTCCCAGGAATTCTTCAAATAAGTCCCTGGAACTTTTGCTTTCTAATAGCTATTTTTACCTATATGCTTTCTTTTTCAAGGGAAAAATTACCTTAGGTTACAATACAATTTTGGGAGTGTCTTAAGATTAGATTGTTACAGCTAAAAAATGTGCCCAAGCCAGAAATGGTGGCATATTCCTATAATCCCAGTATTTGAGACAAGGAGAAGATTAGGGATTCCAGGCCAGCCCAAGGCACACAGGAAAACCCTATCTCAAAAGAAAAAATAAAATAAAAATCAAGGCCTGGAGATAAAAGTCAGTGGTAAATATTTGTACAGGTTTCATACTCAGCTCTGGGAGACAAAAAGTGTCTAGATGGTAGATGCTGCTAAGAATATGGCCCAGTAACCCGTGTCAAATTGGATTCTTTGTAGTAATCTAGCTACTGATTTATAGGTAAATATATATTGTAATAATCTGGTGGGTAGCACAGAATTCGAGGTTGATGCAGGCTCTGCTTCATGTCAGAACCCCAGGTTCTGTTCTGTCTCAAGTCAAGTGTGCTTAGGAGATGGTGTGTTTTACAAGCACCTCAGTTGACTTCCTGTGTGATAATACTGAAAACAGGATCAGAGCCTTAGTGCTTACATAGTAAATAAATTCCCTTTGTAGTGCAGACCAGCTCATTTAACAAGTATAATCTATTGAGACATCTTTGTTTTGTGAGAGTGACTTGGGTGGGCCATCCATGGCAGCAGCAATAGGCAGACATACACATATTTAGTGTGAACTATTTAAAAGAACTGGAGGAGCCAAAGCGTCAACTCTGCTTTAGAACACTCACCTGGGTTTCTTAAAACCCAGGGTTTGATTCCAGCTCTAAAACACTAAATCAGAGACTAAAGATTTAGCCACCCAGAACAGGCTATTTCCCTGTGTCAGTGCTGACAGAGGTTAGAAGTTTATGTTTCATAACTGTCTCAGTTACTTAACATTAACTTTCTGCACACACACTGACCAAATAAAATAGGGCTTAGTTTGCTTATTTTCAATTTTTGTCCTACCTGATTGCTTTTATAACTTTAAAGGAATTATACAAGCAATTAATATTCTGAAACTAGACCCTAAATGTAAACAAGGAGAAACCTTTTATACTTTCATTACCTAGAGATAGTGCTTAATATAGATATCTATCATTCTAGATCTTCTTTCCATTAAATACCTTTTTACAAACAAAATTACACAGTGCACGTTGTTTGATAAAAATCAGACTTTTTCATGTATAGTTCTTTAAGTATCCAAGGTGTTAAGCTTTCTTTGTATTTTTGCTTTTTTTTTAAATTTTTTGATAGTTGGGCATGGTGGTGCATACCAGAAATCCCAATACTTGGGAAGTAGAGGTGGGGAGGTCAGTAGGAATTCAAGGCCTTCGTCAGCTACTTGACAAATTTGAAGCAAGCATTTTATTTGGCTTTTTTTTTTTTCTGTTTTATTTTTAGATAGGCCTCATTTTATGTAGCCTAGGCTTGCCTACAACTCTTAATGTTTCCGCCTCAGCTTCTCAAGTGCTGGAATTACAGGAATATGCCATGTGTACTTGGAGTATGATTCTTATGTAACTTTTTCTTTTTGTCTCATTTCCATATAACAACTCCTGGGAGTAGGATACCTTTAAAAAGGGTTTGCACATTTTAAGGCTTCCAGATGAGCTACTCTAGTTTTTAGGTTTGTGTCTTTTGAATTTGTTTTGTGTGTGTGTGTTAATATCTGATGTTTTTGTTCAGTTGCAGAATGAAGAGGAGCCTGGGGAACCTGCACAGACTGCAGGTGATGCTCCTCCACCATACAGCAGCATTTCTGCAGAGAGTGCAGGTGGGTACTGAGGCCAGGCCTAATGCTGCACATCGCCACTTCCAGTAGATGCTGTTTGGTGTGTGTCTTCTCATCAGCTTTCCATAAGTTGTCTTGACTTGAATTTGTAACCCAAGGCGAAAACTCATGTTACAGTTATCTGACTCTAAAAGCCAGGTTAACACCCCCTCTTTTTCCCCCCAGCTGGTAAAGAAGGGCTTTTGTTAGTGGTGAGGAGGACACACACTGTAAGGCACACCAAGAAGATGACCCTCTGCATAGCAGAAGGGAGACTCTGGAAGCCAAAGTCACCAAGCCCCACTTAACAATGCTGCCTTTTTTTAAGAGCTCAGTTTCATTCCAGCTGATGTATAAAGGAAGGGGAAACTGAGGAACTTGCTTGGTGTGGTGTCTGTATGCCTGCTGCCTCAGTACTAGAGAAGGGCTTAGCAAGTTGGAGGGCAGCCTGGACTGCAACAAAGGGTTGAGGAACTTAGTGATTACTTGGTTTTCATAGTTTCTTCATTATAGAAGTTCCTGTGTAGGAGAGAAAAAAACAATGTCTATAAGACTTTTGATAGGTAGAATTTCTGATAATCATTTCTGTTATAGTTGTGTCCATCTATGTCCCCCTTCCTCCCCCACACCCCCCTGTGCCTTTTCTTTCTTTCCTTTCCCTCCCTCCCTCCCTTTAGGTTTCTCTGTGCCTGGAACTCACTTTGTATAGACCAGGCTAGCTTTATATGAGAGTGTTTTGCTTGCGTGGAGGCCATAGGATTGTTGGAACTGGAGCTACAGATCGTTGTTAACTGTTGTGGGTGCTGGCAAATTGAACCCAGTTCCTCTCCAAGAGCAACAAGTACTCTTAGCCACTGAGCCATTGCTTTAGCCCCAGTTCATCAGTTTGATAGAGCCATGTGCCACTGCTGAACCCCAGCCTCTATTTCATCATAGAAAAATTGAGAACATTCATTCATTCTTATAAAGCCTTGACAGCCTTAGCATCCTTTTATTATGGCACTTTGGGAGGCTGTTGACAGTTGATATGAGATTGATTCCATTGGTATTCTGGGTCTCTGAAGCTACTCTTTTAATTGTGTGGAGCATAGGTCAAGCATTTTACCTCTAGCCTGGCTTGAGTTTCTGAGCTCTGGTCTTCTTGCATTTCTATTTACTTACAGTAGTTGTGGTTATTTATTCTTCAATTTCCTTATAGTAGTCATGGTAGACAGTTTGAGTACAGACTAAGTACATAATCTTTTAAAAATTTATTTATGTATTTCATGTATACAAGTGCTCTGTTTGCATGTATCCCTGCACACCAGAAGAAGGCATCAGATCCCATTACAGATGGTTGTGAGCTACCATGTAGGTACTGGGAATACTGAGCCATCGCTCCAATCCCCCGGACTGAGTTTTATATGGCTAGATCCTGTTACAGAAGAAGAGGAAGAGGAGGAGAAGGAAGAGGGAGATTATTATTCCCTTTTTTGTTTTCTGTTAGTGAAGGGTGTACTTCTAATATCAGTACCCTAGAGGTCAAGGCATGACAGTGGTAGATAGTTCTAGACCAGCCAGGGCTACACAGCAACAAAAAATTTTACAGAGAAGTTAATTTATAACTAGAAAAATAAAAGAAAGACAATGTTAGTTGGACTATAGGATTTTCTTATTTTGAAACTTAAAATGTTTAAAAATTTAATCTTGTAAATACATCTTTTCTTTTATGCTACTTTTATAATAGAAGTTGGTGAACATGAGATACAGGGTTCAAAAGAGGAAGTGAAAAATTTCATAGAGAGAATTATTTTGTAACCAAATAAGTTACTTCAGCACATCAGAGAACAGTTTAAAGTAAAAATATGAGTCTAAATATAGAAACATATGAATACTAAGTTTTTTCCTTTTTCTTAAGGTTGATTTTTCACCTTTTTTTAGTAAGCGGAAACCACAGTATAGATCTTAGTACAAATGTGAAGGCCTTTTAGTCCTTTGATAGATCTTGCTATGTTTCCTAATCTGGGCTCAAACTTGTGATCCTATAACATCCATCTCCCAAGTATCTGAGATCACAGGTACCAGCCACTATGCCTATCTCATGTAAAGTGTTAGCCAAAGTGTTTTCCATCACTATTTAAATTACCAGGTCTGATGGTCACTTAGGAGTCTGGGACAGGCAGATTGTAAGTTCAGGGGCAGCGTGGATAAAAAGAGGATTGGAGATGTGGCTTGGTGGTAGAGTATTTACACACAAAGCCCTGAGTTTGATTGTCAGTACCTCAGAATAAACACCTGTTAGGTTCAGAGTGGTCCAAAACAATTGGAAATAAGGATATAAAGTGAGTTTTTTTGTTTTTGTTTGTTTGTTTTTTGTTTGTTTTGTTTCTCTGTAGCTTTGGAACCTATCCTGGCACTCGCTCTGGAGACCAGACTGGCCTCAAACTCACAGAGATCCTCCTGCCTCTGCCTCCCAAGTGCTGGGATTAAAGGCCTGCGCCACCAACGCCCGGCTTATAAAGTCAATTTTTATTTTGTTTATTTTTATGCATGTATTTTGAGTCAGAGTCTCACAATGTAGCCTTGGCTAAATTGGAACTTGCTATGCAGAACAGGCTGGCCTTGAACTCACAGAGATCCACCCTCCTGCCTTTGCCTCCTGAGTGCTAAGACTAAAGGTGTGATAAATCTGGCTTTTAAATATACATTAAAAAATCATCCCGAGTGTCTTGTCACATTCATTTATAAATGTCTTTTGCTCCAGATACATTTACTTCCTTTTTTTCTGCAGCATATTTTGACTACAAAGATGAATCTGGGTTTCCAAAGCCCCCATCTTATAATGTGGCTACAACACTGCCCAGTTATGATGAGGCTGAGAGAACCAAGACTGAAGCCACGATCCCTTTGGTTCCTGGAAGAGTAAGCTGTTTGTTTTTGTTTCATCTGTGTTGTTTTGGGGCTGCTTAGTTAGAATTAAGTTATTTTATTTTCATTGAAATAAAACTCATAAGAGACCTGGCATCATCTAGATAAACCTTGTGCCTTCAATATTCCAGCTAATGCAATTTGTATGCCATTTCTACATTCAGATCTCATCTAGCCTGCTAGAGATAGGAGTGGGATGCGATATAACCTAGCAGAGATTTAAGATAGAATCAGATAGGGGTAGGAGTGTTTGTTTTTTGTTTGTTTGCTTGTTTAGGTTTGTTTTTTTTTTTTCTGGAGACAGGGTTTCTCTGTGTAGCTTTGGAGCCTATCCTGGCACTCGCTCTGGAGACCAGGCTGGCCTCAAACTCACAGAGATCCGCCTGCCTCTGCCTCCTGAGTGCTGGGATTAAAGGTGTGCGCCACCAACCCCCAGCTGGTCTGACACTTTTAATAGTGCTTAACTCTGGGCTGGAGAGATGGCTCAGTGGTTAAGAGCACTGGCTGTTTTTCCAGAGGTCCTGAGTTCAATTCCCAGCAACCACATGGTAGCTTGCAACCACCTGTAATGTAATCTGATGTCCTTTTCTGGCATGCAGACATATATGTTGACAGAACACTCATACCTCAAAAAATACATAATAAATAAAATCTTAAAAAGAAAAAACTAGTGCTTAACTCCTGTCCAATGTTCCAATGAGAGGTGGGTCTTCTTCATGTGTTTCCTGCAGGCATGTTACTGTACTCTGCAGCTTGTTGGAATCTGTGTGAATAGATCAGTGCAGAAATAAGCTCTGATTAATTACAAAACACTTAAAATTCTAGGCAGCTATGCACATCTACCTCTCTCTGCCTCCCGAGTGCTAGGATATTAAAGGTGTGGATCACCAACTCCTGGCATATCCAGTTTCTTTCAAATCACTCAAAACATAATCTACATCATTTGAAAAGGTAGGCTACATACCTTGGTGTTGGCCAGGATCATGTTCCTTCTAGACTGTAATAATGTCTTTTCAGATTAAGATGGACAGATCTATTTCTTGTTAGGAAGGAGAGTTGTCAGATCTGTATTCCAGTACAAACAAGTGTTGCTAAGCCATGGCTGAGCATGCTTGCCCCTTATGTCAGCCTCAGGAAACACTTGAGCTGCCAACGTTACCTCTTCAGTAACTTGGTCTATAAAATAAAAAAGTGGTTTAGAAAGCTCTGGATATATTAAAATGCTGAGGACCTTTAACGCTTGATAGTTCTAACTGAACCATAGTAATAAATGCACTCCTAGATACTCGTATTCACTCCTTGTGTTTTTCCTGATGTCATTCCTTTGTCTAGAAATAATTCATCATGACTTTGTGTTATTTTTTTTTCTTTCATTTAGGATGAAGATTTTGTGGGTCGGGATGATTTTGATGATACTGACCAGCTGAGGATAGGAAATGATGGGATTTTTATGTTGACTTTTTTCAGTAAGTATATACACAGCAGTCACTTCCTAACAAACCCAACTGTTCTGAATTCCTTAATAGAAAATATGATTAAAGCAGTTACGGATTCCAGGACAGCCTCCAAAGCCACAGAGAAACCTTGTCTCGAAAAACCAAAAAAAAAAAAAAAAAAAAAGGAAGGAAAAAAAAAGGCAAATATGGATGCTGCAAGACACATGCCAAGACTTGTCTTCCAGGCCCACAGGGCCCATTACTATTACTACTGCTCATATCCAGATGGCAGAGTGGGGAATGGAACAACTTTGTCTGATAGATTTTGTTCTGTAAACTTCTATTTTTCTGATAGATCAAAGTCAATCTGACTCCCCCTTGTTAATGTTTTACATGTATCTTTATGTACCTCACTTACCAGTGAGCATCTATTTTGTTTACTCTATTAAAATCATAAAATGCAGCGTAAAGGAGTGATGGCTGTGAGCTGTCAGAAGACATGGAGCAGAAGGATGAGTAATGTGAATCACATTCATCTGGAGGCTCCAGTCTCCTGTCCAGAGTGTTTAGTTTACTTACTGACCTATGTGGTAGCAAAGGCAGGAACAGGTGGTGGGCACTGACAGCACACACAGCATACAGTGCAAGGTTCCTTGCTTTTGAGGGAGATGAAAGAAAAAGTGCTTGTGGGGAGGCAGAAATGGTTTATCAAGGGCAGGCTGTCTTTTATATCTTGGGAAAGCTGCATGAGCAGTGGCTGCTGCAGAGACTTCTGTTCCTTGACTAACACATCTTTCCCTCTACTCTTACAGTGGCATTTCTCTTCAACTGGATTGGGTTTTTCTTGTCTTTTTGCCTGACCACCTCAGCTGCGGGAAGGTATGGGGCCATCTCAGGATTTGGTCTTTCTCTAATTAAGTGGATCCTTATTGTCAGGGTAAGTCAAATAGTAGAGAATGTAGATTGTGTAGAGAGGCAGTAATTAGAATGACTTTGACTATTTGATTTTCTTCATTTTCATTTTTGTTATCTCTAAAATGATAATCTGGTTTGTCTTTGTTCTGATTCCATGATAAAGTGAGCTAAAATCAGTTGCACATAATTCCTGTCTCTTTGTCTCATGTTCAGATTTAGGAGGTGATCAGTCTTACAGGTTGTTTTGATGCATATGATGTACCAATGGAGATTGTGTGATGCAGAGGGTTATCATCTCTTTACTGTTTCATGACATTGTCTATCCTGCCCTAATTTTTCCTTTCACTGGTTAATGAGCATTCCCAGTTGATATTGCATAAAATAATTTAAATTCTAGAACATATATGTGCTTTAAAAAAATAGTTTTAATTTGTTTGAAGCCACACAACTGTATAAAAATGGTTTCAAAGAGGGAACCAAGGTCTACAAGATGCTTGGCCTAGGGTTATAGAAGTTCTTCAATAAGCCCAGGATGTGCTTATGCTCATTCTTTTAGAACTCAGGGCTTGGGTTATTCATTCCCAGCATTCCCCGAATACTCTTTGATGATCTTGATGGAGCTACCATGCCTGTCAGGATCTGGTACAAAGTATACTTTAGAAACCCTGGTGTTGAACCACATTTACCATTGGGTCCAATACTTGTTTAAAGTACAGTTTGCTTCCATACATGGGCACAAACCTTTAATTCTAGAGATGGGTGGATCTCTACGAGTTCAAGGCCAGCCTGGTTACATAGAGTTTCCAAGCCTGCCAGGACCATACAGGGAGAGCCTGTCTACAAATAGCAAACAAACAAAAAACACGTGTGAGCACTTGCTCTGAAGCATGAGGACCCCAGATTTGAGTCTCCACCACATAATCAGGTGGGCATAGCTGCACATGTCCATAACCCCCAAATAAACTCTCAAACCACCCTGTTCAAAACTTGCCTTGTTTGGGAGCCATCCTGGTTATCAGACTGTCTTGGAATCTCAGTGCTTATGGATGGTAATCCTTATTTTAAATGGTGATGGTCCCAAATTGCAGATGTAGTGATGCTGGCAGTTTGGATATGCCAAAGAGAAGTCACATGCTTTTAGTGAAAGGTGAAAGTTTTCACACAATAATGAAAGAAAAAAAATTTCATCTTTATGCCAGCAAGATTTTTTTATTTTTTATTTTATTTTTTTTTTTGGTTTGGTTTGGTTTTTCGATACACGGTTTCTCTCAGGCTGTCCTGGAACTCATTTGTAGACCAAGCTGTCCTCGAACTCATGGAGATCTCTGCCTGCCTCTGCCTTCCCAAGTGCTGGGATTAAAGGCATGTGCCATCACCACTCAGTGAAGAACCATGTTTGTATAACATCACAGTATATTGTTAGTTACTTCAGTGGCACTTATCATTAATCTCTTATTGTACTCAATTCATAATGAAACTTTATCAAAGGTCCATATGTATGGAAAGACTGTACATATGCATAGGCTTTGGAACTGTGCCATTTAAAACATCCATGAGGGTTTTAAAAGCTACCTTCCATGGACCAAGAGGGAATTCTACATTTTAATTCTCAGTCTTTGGGCACCAGGACCTCCAAAATAACATTAGTTACAAATCCATTAAACACTAAATTTTTAACTAAATGGCCAAAAAATGTACACTATTATTCTGAACTTACATTATTAGGTATTTTTGGAATCTAACTGAAAACCAAGTTAGAATGGCTTAGCAAGTCAGAAAAAATAGGGGGAGTTTTCCTCCCTCACAAAAGTAGGTCCTGATATAGTGGTTCGTTGGGTCAAGTCAGCATTAGCAGGGAGAGCTGAATTGCAGCTGTTGCTGTAGTTCCTGCTCCTTCCAGGGTTAAAGGCTGGTGATTCGGGTATTACACTAAAACACAGAAGTACTTCATAGAAGAGTGTGAACTGCACGTGCATTTAATATATTTACCCTGTCAAATGGATGGCACAGCCTGATGTCAGAGTATGCTAGTGCACCGGCTGTTCATCCTGTGATCTTGAGGCTGACAGAGAGCTGCAGCTGACTATAGCATCCTGAGAGACTTTGTTTTGTCCTGTCTGTCACAAGGCTGGAGAAAGACTTAAATGCAGAAAATGGTTTTTACTAAATGCATATTGCCCTTGTTCTGTCATAAAGTTAATTACTTTTGCTAGGGGTCATCTATATTCTTTCTTTAAGAGACATTTGGTTCTTACTTGCCAAAAGAATGCCCTGTGCCAGTACATGATACCAAGTTCAGAATTGAAGGATAGGAACAAATTGGACCTCGTTGTCAAGGAGACAGTGATATCAACCAAATAATTACATTTAGTACTGAGTATATACAATGAAACTAGAAATATGTTTAGATGGGAAACACTTTGTGGAGCATTGCCAGGATTACAGGCATGCACCACCACCATGCCAGAGATTTTAAAGGCTTTCTAACAAAATGAAGAGTTTAGTTGAGTATGTGCCACAAGTGTATTATCCCAGTGCTTGGGAGGCTGATGGAGCATGACTAAATTCAGCCTGAGCTATATACCAAACCCTATCCTCAACACAAGCAAAAGCCATTTTGTGTATTTATTTGCAAAATAAGGTGTCTTTAAGAGAGCAGAGAACTTTTAGAGGGTTTTTTCCATTTGAAGAAGTCAATTTGCAGTTTTTGGAACAATTTAAAATTAGAAATAAATAGGCCTTATTTTTAAAATCATTATTAAGGGCTAGAGAGATGGCTCAGAGGTTAAGAGCACAGACTGCTCTTCCAGAGGTCCTGAGTTCAATTCCCAGCAACCACAGGGTGGCTCACAACCATCTGTTATGAGATCTGGTGCTCTCTTCTGGTGTGCAGATATACATGGAAGCAGAATGTTGTATACATAACAAACAAATAAAATCTTTAACAAAAAACATTATTAAGATATGGTTCAGTGGAGCCTCCAAAGCCACAGAGAAGCCCTATCTCAAAAAAAAGTATATGTGATCTAAGTAGTGTTTTGTGTGCTCCTATATCAAGTAAATAAAATTGTTCTATTAGGCTGCAATAAAGTCTCTGCCTTTCTTCTTCTTCTTCCAGTTTTCCACCTATTTTCCTGGATACTTTGATGGCCAGTACTGGCTCTGGTGGGTGTTCTTGGTTTTAGGTAAGTGGTTTTAACAAAAGAAAATGAAGTAAAAAAAAAAATGTATCCTAACTTAAGAAAATGTCTTAAATTAGCAGCTAAAATTACTTTAGTAAAGCCTCATCTCAGTGTATTGTATTTATCATCAATTTAAATGTAATTTTTTGATTTTTTTTTTTCAAAAAAGATTAGGTAGTTTCTACCTGTAGTGTACATGTTAAAATAAAGTCTGTGAAGTACTATTCTAGCATAGATATGTGATAAGTAGAGCATACTAATGACAGTACAATACAGTTTGGAGTTTTTTCTACTTAGGAGTTATTTCCATAGAGGGTTTGCAGACTCAGCCCCAAGTTGATTATAAGTGTGCTGTAACCAATTGAATTAATTCATGTAAATTTGTGAGCCACCTTTAATTATACCTATCAGTAGACCACAGAAAATGTTTAGCTCTAATATACATAACTTCTCAAATTATGGGGTTTATAGAATTCTGTAGTTCACCATTGATAAGAAGACTTAATTTATTATAGGGAAAGGAAGTTTTAAAGCTATATATGCACAAATACATACATACTTACACACACACACACATAAATATATATGTGTGTGCATGTACACACGAAGGCAATCTGGCTATATAATTTCTAGATTATAATTTCTTACTTTCCTTGTTTATTTTAAATTATTTTTTTCCTAAATCATTAAAGCAAAGAAATTAGTATTGGGATGATTTTTTTTTTAATGTAGCTTTGTTACTATAAAGAAATATATGTAATGAGGCATTACTGCTGTCCTGTCTACAAAATGATAGCAGAGCTCCCCAGTAGCTTTTAAAGATGATGGGGCTAGAGATATGGTGTTCACCACATTTAGTTCCTGCTTTACACATCTTGTATCCTTTGTTAAAGCTGTTGGTATACTGTTGCTCATGAATCTGGCTGTTCAGCCTAACACCTAAGCACAGCAGGAACTTGAGTTGATACCTGCCTTTGTAAGCCAACAGCATTCCTGACCCTGCATCTTACTTAGAAAATGCAAGCCGTCCATGATTTCATTCTCTGCCTCCTCCACTGAAGCATCGTCTACTCTTACTCACTGGGATCTAATGATTCCAGAAAGAGACAGGGTAAATTTCCCCCTCCATTGAGTTCCACAGATTTAGTAAAAATGAGTGGCAGGAGAATAGATCAGGAGGAATCATTTCTTGACTTGTTTATTCTCAGATGGTCTCTGAAACGAAAGGTGTAGGGTGTTGAGCTCAGTGGCCTAGGAGCTCCGAACCAAAGGAGAGACAGTAAACATTTTCAGATGGGTTGTTTGCAATATAATTTAAAGGGTAGATTTCTTTTTTCTTTCTCTGTTTTTTCTTTTTTTTTTTTTGTTGGGGGGGAGGTTTGAGACAGGGTTTCTCTATGGGTTTGGAGGCTATCCTGGAACTAGCTCCTGTAGACCAGGCTAGTCTTGAACACACAAGCCTTTTATGCTTATAATACAGAAATAGAGCACAGCAAGAATAATTAATAAAAAAGTATCTCTCTTCCATGAAACACTAATATAAAAATCATTCCAATAGCTGGGTGGTGGTGGTGCATGCCTTTGACCCCAGCACTCGGGAGGTAGAGGCAAGTGAATCTCTGAGTTAAAGGGCACCCAGGGCTACACAAACCAAAAAAACAAAGGGAAGGGGGCTTTGTGTATTTGTACCCTCTATTTGAAGTGTGTGTTTGCATCCTCTCTTTGGGTCTCTTTGGAAGCTTCTGTAGGGATCTGTGCAGAGCACACCCAAGCTGGTGGCTCAGGAGATATAGCTAACCTACACTAGTAGTTTGTTTACCCCACCTGTTGTTACTGTTATTGTCATTTTGTTTTTCGAGAAGGGGTTACTTTGTGTATCCCTGGCTGTCCTGGAATTCATGTTGATCAGGCTATCCTTGATTTCACAGAGATCCACCTGCCTCTGTCTCTTGGGTACTGGAATTAAAGGTGTGTACCACCACTGCCTGGCCAAAGCCCCCTATTTTTGCTTATAATATAGAAATAGAACACAGCAAAAATAATAATAAAATATCAATCTATTCTCCAGTTTACCTTAGTTATTTTTAAAGTTGTTTTTAATTGGTTGACATCTAAAAATCAAGATATTTCACATAAATACCTTGTATTTTTAAAGCTTTTCTTGGCAGTTGAAATATCTAGCAAAAACTCTCCTACATTCCCAAGTGGCACCTAGTGGCCCCTCCATTCCAATGATGGAGCTTCCATTTTAGAGCATATGCTATATTTCTGTGGTTTTGGTGTCAAACTGAATGATATTCATTGGTCTCAACATAGATACTCTTGGCTCTTAACCAAAGAAAGAAGAAAAAAAATTCTCAACACTGATTTTATTTAAAAATTCTTCAAACAAAATAGGTTAATGATTGCTTGGGACTGGGAAAGAGGCGGTGGGAGCAGGTGAATAAGCAACAGCTGCTAAGGCCTCGGTTAGGAGAGTGATGACAAATGTGCTGGAAAACTAGATTGTGAGCTTGGTGCAGTGGGACACACCTTTCTTTAATCCCAGCACTTGGAGGCAGAGGCATGTGGATCTCTGAATTTGAGGTCATCCAAGTCTACAGAGTTCCAGGACAAACAGGACTGTTGGACAGAGAAACAAAAACCCTGTCTTGAAAGAAAAAAAAAAAAAGATTGTTTGTTGTACATGTCGGTAAATACAATTAAAACCCAGTGTATTCTATGCAGTAAAATTTATAACATGCAGATTGTATCTCAGTAAAAGTATTAAAATCTTGTGGAAGAGTGTCTCTGAAGGAAGGTCAAGAGTGTGTTTTCATTGGCACATCACCCGAGAGGTGAGTGTGAGTGTGGTGCTGTCAAACCACCTTTAAGAGTAGAAAACCGAATTTATGTAAGTGGATGCTGACATCTAGTGGACAATGTTATGTACTGTTGGCAGAAAAAGAAAAGATTAGAATTATGCTTGAGAAAAGTAAAGTTGTGGTGTGTGCCTGTAATCCCAGAACACTTAGGAGACGGAGGCAGGAAAATTAGGAGTTGAAGGCCAGCCTTGCTCACATAGCAAGACCAGCCTGTGTACTGAGACCATATTTCAGAAAACAAAACAATAAAACCCATTTATAATCTCTTTTTGGAGTTAATTGTGTGGATGCTGTTTGGGAACTCAGCAGGCAGATTCTGTAGACTTCTCAGCGAGGCCTTTACATGTAAATGTTTGGTCCTACTTTACATTCCAGTTCCTTTTGAGAGCAATCAGACCCTGTCCAAAAGAGGTGTTTACACTTGAGATTATGCCTCCCAAATTGAAAAGTAGATGACTTGATAGGAAAGCCCTTTGAAGATACCATGTTAGTAGGTTTAGCAAGAAAATGACATGTTCCTGTTACAAGGGAGCAAGTTCTGGGGAAGGGACTTAATGTAAAAATGAGAAGTTCATTCTTGACTTTTCTTTTTTTAATTAGGCTTTCTCCTGTTTCTCAGAGGATTTATCAATTATGCAAAAGTTCGGAAGATGCCAGAAACTTTCTCAAATCTCCCCAGGACCAGAGTTCTCTTTATTTATTAAAGGTATTGGAGTAGGAGGTGGGGTGTATTTTGTAGTTCCATTGTGATCATGTGATATACATTGCAGAGTTCCAGTCAGTTTTGAATGAGACTCTATAAGGGTACATAAATGGTAAGGGAGGGCATTAAAAAGTCTGCCTTTTCCCCCTTTTTATTAGTGGGTGGTGTCTGCAGAAAGCTATTGATGAGGGTAGTGGAGAAGAGGAGAAATGTGTTAGTAACATAAAAACAAGGATCACAGTAGTAATAGGAGGCGGATAGGGTATCGATGGCCTGATTGACCCATCAGGCTTCCTCCCTCCCCTGATCTCAGAGCCCCAGAATGCTCTGTGCAGAGTGCTCTGAGGGAAGTTGGCAGGCACCTTTGGAGCAGGTCCTTTTGCTTGAGCTACTGACAAGCCTACTAAAGCATCCATTTCTGAAAATTAGCCTTTCCTGCTGCCTGTTTTCAGGGTCATACCCAGATTTTATCACTGGTGGAGAGGAAGCAGAAATCCAAGGGAAAGAGAGAGTTCCTATACCTGGGACAGACCTAAGCCTTGAACTGTGTTTGATTCACACAGTAGTATCCACAGTAGCTGACTCCCATCTTTCACCAGCAGCTACCTGAAGGGTGGCATAGCTTGAGAAAGAATATAGCAGACAGCCCTCTGACAAGGCAGGCTATACCTTTGTGGACTTGATTCTTTTGCTCCTTGGGCTTTTGGGACTTCTGTGTTTGATTGAATAAAACCTAAAGCACCACTTAAAAGCCAGTCCAATTGAATGAAGGCTCAGAAAAGGCCTTGTGATACCTGTGGTGTAGCAGTTGTCACAAATCTTAAATGATAGGTAGATTTCAACTTGCGGAATGTGGCTTATGTGGGGGAGAACTTCAGTCTCCTAAGGCATAGTGGAGAACAGAAGCAGACTGCAACTCAGCTCAGACTTCACGGTGGCTGTGAATTGTCTTTATAAACTGTGCTGGGGTCCCTCCAAAGCATCACTGCTAACTGTAGTAACCTAGTGGGACAGACTTAACTGCCCTGTAGGAATGTGGTGACATAGCTGTGAATTTCCCTGTGGACTGAGATTACCCCACTGTCTATTGTCTTCATTTTTTGTTTACAAGGACATTTGACAAGCTTGGGGCTATAGCCCAGTGTACAAGGTTTGATTTCTCCCTTGAAAGGGGAAGAGAGGAAAGGGAGAAGCAGGGAAGGTTTGAGTATGCTAAGAGATTTCGTACTTTCTTCATCTTCTATTACAGAACAAATAGTAACCAGGACAAGGGACTGCCAAACACTCCATTTTCCCATGTTAGGGATTTTGATGGGAATTATGTTATGCTACAGCTTTGATTTTTAAATTTTGGGATCTTTCTGGGTGATCTAGATTGAAAGTCGGGAATCTGCTAGGCCATGATTTGTAGCACCAGTCTTTAGGACAGTGTTGTGGGAGCTGGTCAAGAACTGGTTTGAACAGGACTCCTGCAGTGTGCTTCACAGGTAAAACAGAACAGTTTTTTGCTTTCTGCCCATCGTCAGTGTACTGGTTGGTATGAAATTGCTCAGATGCCAGAGGGTCTAGAGTGCCAGGCAAAGGAACTGGGATGTGAAAGCAATGCTTACAGTTTTAATTGCTTCCTTGCCAGTTAGCTCTCAGAGATTTCTTGGTGGGAAATGGTAAGCTTCTATGAGTGATCTTTGTTTAATGAAAGGCTAAAACCTCTGTCCAGATCCACATGTAGAACCCTTGTTTTCTTTAGTTGACAGACATTTTAGTTAGAGATACAGTAATACCTCAGCTTGTGAAGTACTATGGTGTTATTTCATTGTGTCTGATCAGCTCGCTGTAGGTTTACCTATGCCAGGAAGACCACAGGTAGGGAACTTGAGAGGTAACCCATAGCAGAAAGTAGCACACCTTTCATTCTGGACTCAGCTTGGTTTTACAGAGGATGTTAGAATGGAGCCTTCTCTCACTGGCTGTGTTGGAGTCAGGCAGATCTCTGTGCATTGGAGGCCAACCTGGTCTACGTAGATTACACAGCCAGGGTTATGTAGAGAGACTCTGCCTACAAACACAAAAGGAAAATAATAGAGACTTCTTTAGGCTATCCAAAATATAGGACAGACAAAAAATAACTGTAAGGTGCTTCCAGCAGACTCATCTATAGGGGCTGGAGTGATGGCTCTGCAGTTAAAAGTGCTTGTCTTCCAGAGGACCCACTTTTGGTTGCCAGCTGCCTTGGAAACTCTATAGACCAGGCTGGCCTCAAACTCTGAGATTTACCTGCCTCTGCCTCCCAAGTGCTGAGATAAAAGGTGTGTGCCACTACCACCTGACCCATAAGTACTTTAAATAAAAAGACCTGGACTGGAGAGATGGCTCAGTGGTTAAGAACACTGGCTGGCTACTCCTCCAGAGTACCCAGGTTCAATTCCCAGCACCCACATGGCAGCTCACAACTGTCTGTAACTTCAGTGTCAGGGGTTCCAACACTGTCACACAGGACACACATGCAAGGAAAACAGCAGTGCACATAGAATACAAATAAATATGTTCTTTAAAAAATAAGTAAAAGGGGGCTGGAGAGATGGCTCAGAGGTTAAGAGCACTGGCTGCTCTTCCAGAGGCCCTGAGTTCAGTTCCCAGCAACCACATGGGGGGCTCACAACCATCTATATAATGAGATCTGGTACCCTCTTCTGGAGTGCAGGCTGAATACTGTCTACATAATAAATTACTTAATCATACATAAATAAATAAATTAATTAATTAATAGGCCCTTCTTTAACCAGTGGAAGCAGGAGTTACAGGGTCTCACCTGGTGGTTGTGAGCCACCATGTGGTTGTCGGGAATTGAACTCAGGACCTCTGGAAGAACAGTCGGTGCTCTTAAACTCTGAGCCATCTCTCCAGCTCTGAGTTACAGGGTTTCTAACTATGGTGGAGCAGTACTCAAACAGCCTTTGACAGCTCACTCAGACTCTAGGGGGAAAAATAGTACACTGATAAGATGTGATCCATAGTTCCAGTCCTGGAAGACTGAGGCAGGAGGATAATAAGTTTGAGATCAAAGGTGGTCACCACCACTGACCAGCAATTTTTTTTTTTTTTTTAAGACATTGTCTACATAGATAACTCAGACTGGCCTTGAATTCCTCCTACCCAAGTGTGGTCACAGGCATGCCACCAAACACACTGTAGTGGTTACATTACTGTCTGCTGTGTCAAAACACCAGACAAGCAACTTGAAGAAGGAGGGGGATAGTAGAGGGGAAGGCATGGCATCATGAATGTGAGCCTGCTGGTCACATTACATCTGCATTTGAGAGGCAAGGATGAATGTTGATGCACAGTGCTCTCTCTTTTCTTCTTCAGTCTGAATCCTCCAGCAGGATTTTAAATGACTGCTGAGTGGCAGGGTTTGACTTTGAGAATTTTGTTAAAGCTGTTTATAAATCAGCATGAACTAAGTGGCCAGGGAAGTTACCTGTACTCCATTGTGTCCTGCATTTGACTTAGCAGTCATTGGCTCTTGGTTTTCATCTGTTAATCAAAGCTGATAAAGGTGAAATGACTTGAGTTTGTTAGGCCTCATTAGAATAGCCTCCAGGCTATAGCAGTAAGTTTCCTTTCTGTTTCTGCTCACTTTTCCAATTCTGACAGTTCTCTGTGGTCTGTCTGTTACTTCATCTTCTTGGTGTAAAAGACAGATGCACATGTATCAATCATATCAGTGGTCTACCAGACACAACTGAATTTGGAGTTGTGGGAAATGTTGACAGTTGTAAAAGAATATGTTAATTTCCCCCACTATTGAATCTTCTTTGCATGCTGGTGCCTTTTAAATTTATACAGTCTAAAGGGAAACAAAACAAAAGGAACAACAAGGTTTTTGTGTAGCTTTTACAGTAATCTGGAGAGGTGGAAAACAGGACACTAAAGACTTACAGATGAGCCCATCCAGTTGCCACCAAGTATTTACTTGTTAAAGTAGTTAGTTGGTGTACGTAGTTAGTGCTCCTTCTTTGGGCATTACAATGAGGAACTCCTTGATGTTTTCCCTACATCACTGCCATGAGAATTAACCATATAAAACCATCTTTAACCCCAGTTCTGTCCTCTGAGGGACTGCACACATGTGATGCACAGATATACATGCAGACAATAAATAAATACATCTTTAGAGAGAGTGTGTCAATTATTTGTAGTGGGGGGGGAGCTTGTTAAGAACTGAAAGTTGACTATTTATTGGCTACTATGATGTCCATGTATAGTCATCTTCAAATTATGTTGAAATACACCACGAATGTCTCAAAACATCTTGTCTTCTGTGACTACATCCTGCTCTTAGCTGAAACAACGGGGTAACTAGAGATTGACTATTCAGTGTCCTCTCTGGCAGATGTTTTCTGGCAAAGGCCTTCCTGCACTGATGAAGTCCCTCAAGAATCGAGAGCACCTGCAGGAAGTGAATCACCACCAGAACAGAGGAACAGTCACCTGCTTTAAAAAATAAAGTACTGTTGAAAAAGATCATTTCTCTCTATTTGTTCTTAGGTGTAAAATGTTAATAGTTAATGCAGAATTCTGTAATCATCGAATCATTAGTGGTTAATGTCTAAAAAAGCTCTTGCAATCAAGTCTGTGATGTATTATTAATAATGCCTTATATATTGTTTGTAGTCATTTTAAATAGCATGAGCCATGTCCCTGTAGTCAGTAGGGGGCAATCTTGCTTTACTCATTCTCCATCTCAAAGCAGATTTAAAATTACAGATTAGTGTAAGCTATGCATAAGGCTGGCTGTTTGAAAAGGGGTTTTCTCAAAAGTCAAAACTTTGGTTATGACTGCATTTCTGCACACAATCCATATTTCCTATTCAAATTAATCTAGAAATATGTTTAATTGTACTGTGTGTGAACACCTGGAAGCAAAACCATAGTGCAAAGTTCATTGTAGTGTTAACAAAAAAATGTTCTCAATTGGTAAATAAGCATTAATTTTTCATAGTCAATATTTAAAAACTACCTTTTCATTCTGTAGTTCTGTGTACAAAGGAATTCTAAAGGTGTTTGTCATTGTATAAAATGGAAAGGGCAAAGACAGATTCAGATTAAATACTAAATGTTATTCTGGAAACTGTGGCTAGAATCCCAGAGGGTCAAGAGCTTGGAACTTTTGAGAGGATCCCTAACATTCTGTACTACTTGCTTTTACAACTGTTATAACTGTAGAATGATGTGCTTGCTGCCCAAGTGCTAGCTCACTTTGGTTGCTATATTAAACTGTAAATACAATAGAACACCAATAAATGTCTCTTGTGTAGCACCTTTTACTGTAATCAGTGTTTAATTCTGGAGTTTACAGTTGTTGATTGTGACCACATTTTCTAGTCTCACACAATAATCCAGAATATATTCTAAAAATTATAGTTTTGTGTCTTAGTTATGATTTTATTGCTGTGAAAAAAAAAATCACAACAAGCTAGGTGTGGTGGTGGTGACACCTTTAATCCCAGAGCTCGGGAAACACAGGCAGGTGGATCTCCTGAGTTCAAGGACACGCAGGGCCACACAGAGAAACCCTGTCTTATAAAAACAAAATCAAAAACAAAAAAGCCACCTTGACCAAAAGCAAGTTGGTGAGGAACGGGTTTGTTTCCGTTTATAGTTGCATATCACAGTCCCTCACTGAAGGAAGTCGGGTAGGAACTCAAGGCAGGGACCTGCAGGTGGGAACTGGAGCAGAGGCCATGTGCTACTCTTAGATTTGTTTCTCACAGCTTGCTGTCTTATAGCTTCCAGGACCACCTGCCCAGGGATGGCACTACCTGCAGTGAGCTGGGCCCTCCCATGTCTATTATCAATGCACTACAGGCTTGTACGAGCCAGTC
This sequence comes from Cricetulus griseus, assembly GCF_003668045.3. Lineage (NCBI taxonomy): Eukaryota > Metazoa > Chordata > Mammalia > Rodentia > Cricetidae > Cricetulus > Cricetulus griseus. The sequence goes on along the minus strand of NC_048595.1, from coordinate 199,189,807 downwards.
CAGAGAGGGTATCTTCTCAATTGGTTTCTTTTTCTTGTCACTAGCTTGTGTCAAGCTGACATAAAACTAGTCAATACAGCCAGGCAGTGGTGGCGCACGCCTTTTATCCCAGTGCTCCGGAGGCAGAGGCAGGTGGATCTCTGTGAGTTCCAGTCAGCCTGCTCTACAGAGTGACAGCCAAGGCTACACAGAGAAACTGTCTCAAAACACAAAACCTCAAAACACAGCTGGGCCTGGTGGTGGACACCTGTATGAGGCTCGGGCAGGAGATTATACCAACAATATACATTTTTATGACCTCTTATGTCTAAGTTCCTGAATGGAAACAATCTGAATAAGCATAGAAATGCAGCAGAGAGAACTATTAAAATCATCTTTCAGAACAGAGTAAAATATAGAATAAAGGGCAGAGATTTGGAATAAGTTATTTTGCAAGACGATAGGAAGAAAGCTGTTTGCTGAAGGTTTAGAATAAATTGGCTTGGATCAGCACCAGGACTCTGTGTCTCTAATTGGCATTTGAAGTAGGCATGTTTATGCTTAATGGAATCTATATTGTCATTTATTTTTCTAGAAAGCTCTAAATTGTGTGACAATAAAAGGCATTGATAAATTTCCTTATTAAGAAATAGTGGGTGCTGGAGAGATGGCTCAGAGGTTAAGAGCACTGACTGCTCTTCCAGAGGTCCTGAGTTCAATTCCCAGCAACCACATGGTGGCTCACAGCCATCTGTAATGAGACCTTGGTGCCCTCTTCTGGCCAGCAGGCATACATGCAGGCAGAAGACTGTATACATAAGAAAGAAAGAAAGAAAGAAAGAAAGAAAGAAAGAAAGAAAGAAAGAAAGAAAGAAAAGAAATAGTGGACACAGAACTGGAGAGATGCCTTAATTGTTAAGAGTACCAACTGCTATTCCAGAGCGGCCACATGGCAGCTGGCAACTGTAGAACTCCTGTTCTATGGGTTCTGACAACCACACACAGACATACATGATGACAAAACACAAATGTACATAAAAATAAATTTTTTAAAAAAGAAAATAGTAAAATGGTAAGTGTAGCTTGATAATTTGTTCCCTCTGTGGGTGTCTAGTTGGTCTCTTTAGCTAGTTGGAAGATACTCACCTTTCAGTAAAGATAATTTGGAGAATAATGAAGATATAACAAGATACAAAATATGTTTCCATAGATGGTTAGGGTATTTTGTTGTTGGTAGTATTGTTTCAATTTTGTTTTGCCTATTTTGAAGCCTATATAGTAATTGCATCTACTGCGGTTGGTAAGGGTTGGCAGGGATCATTTACCAAATCAGTTTTTGGACTTAGTTTGGGTGTGCACCTGTGTACTCTTTCTTACACAGACATTCTCACTGAAGTCATTCACATGAAGGATTTTGCCACAGGAGGGCTCTGGGTATTCATAAGCCACTAAGGGGAAAGACCTCAGGGAAAGAAAAGAAAAGAAAAAAAAAAAAAAAAAAAAAAAAAAAAAAAAAAAAAAAAAAAAAAAAAAAACCCTCACCAGGAATTTTCAAAGGGAAAAGGAAGTTTAGGTTGAGAGGACAGGGGAAAGAAAAGATGGTTACAAACCTGCTATTCTATCCTCATTCATTTTTGAAGGTTGATTTTATTTATATGTCTGTGCCCCTATGAGTGTATGTGCTAGTGTGGAGGTGCCCATGGAAACCAAAAGAAGGTATTGGATCCTTTGGAGCTAGAAGTACTGGTGATTGTGAACTGCTGGGCTTTGAACTCAATTCCTTTTTATTGAGCAATAAGCACTCTCCAGCCCTATTTTCGTTTATTTGAGACAAAATTGCTTTTTCTCTGCTTGGCTAGAATGTACTGTGAGGCCTAAGGTGGCCTCATACTCAACAGGCTCTTCCTGCCGTAGGCTCTTAAGATTACAGGCAGTTGCCAGCACATGCAGCATCATACCCATGCCAGCAAGAGGCTGTTTATAGCCAGCTCATTGTGTCACCTACAACTTCATGGCTGTGAAAGAGCTGCTTCCCCAGTCTGGTTTCCCTGCTGGTAAGATTAAACACTCCATCTACTACATAGTGGTTTTGTTTTGTTTCATATGTTGGAGCAGGATCTCACCTTGTAGCCCAGGCTATGTAGACCAGGCTGGCCTTGGATTCATAGTTTTGCCTGTGTCTGAATAAAATCGTATACCACCACACTCAGCCCTACTCCATAGTGTTTTAATCCCCTCATGCATCCTTGTCACAATTTGCCACTTGGAGCGTAAGTGTATTACTCAGAGCTTCCAGTTTAGTTTGATCCTGCATCTTTCTTAAAAGGCTGTTTTGTTTTCATTTTTTCTTTTTTCAAAAAGCATTGTCTTCTGATTGTGAGTTTTAATCCTAAATTTCATCAATTGGCAAAGTACTGGGGATGGAGTGAAGAGTGTCTGCCTAGCATGCACAGGGGACCTGGACAGATCCCAGGCACAGCCCCCCTCCCCCCCACCAGCAGTAGAAAGTCAGATAAGGCTAGAGGGGTGACTCAGTGGGTTCAGCACCTGCTGTGCAAGCTTGGGGGCCTGGGTTCAAGTCTTCGGGGCCCACGTTAAGCGGGATACAATAGTGGGTGTCTGTGACCCCGGTGCTTCTACAGCAAGATGATGGAGACGGGAGCATCCCTCGATACACTCTGAGCCAATTAGTTTGTCATCCCCAATGGGAAAAGATGAGAGACCCTGACTCAAAGGTAGAAGGCAAGAACCTGAGGTTGTCTTCTGACCTCCACATATCATGTATAGCATACATGTACCAGCACACATACACACAATTTTTTTAAATTAGTAATTTCAGTATAAATATTTGAAGCTTTGTTTTTGTTTATTGGCTTTTGAGGTGGCCTCACCACTTATCTCTGACCAGACTGAAACTTGCCTCAATCTCAGAGATCCACCTGACTCTGCTTGCAGACTGCTGGGAATAGATGTGTGCGCTACCATGCCTTGATTTTTACTGATTCTTAGTTACATGTATGTGTGTTGCTCTGTGTGGGTATGTGTGTGTGAGTATAGGTGCCTATGGTGCTACAGTCAACAGTCAGTTGTGAGCTGCCTGACATGGGTGCTAAGAACCAAACTCCAATAAGAACAGCATGTACTGTTAACCACTGACTCATTGGAAATCTCTTAAGCTTAGTGCCAAGTGCTGTGAAGGAGGAAGGCTAGCCATGCATTTGTGTGGCACTTGCACAGATTAGAAGCTGGCATGGGAGTTGTGTGAAATCCACACTACCCAACTTGCTTTGCATATTGTTCATCCTTCTCCAAAAGCAATTAATTAAAATCACTTAATGGGCTGGGGTACAGCTTGCTGGTAGAGCATGTGCTTAGTGTTTGCAAAGCCTGACCACCACTAACTCAGCACCACAAGCATAGCCCCGTCATTTATGTGGGAAATGAAAAGCTATTTCACATCTGTTAGTGATCATGTGTTGATAGATATCCAAACTGAAGAGAGTGGCTTCCTTGAAATCTTAGATGTGTCCTGGAGGTCTAGGAGGAAGGCAGTGTTCATTGTTTTTCCTTAGTTGTCTGATGTATTAGTTAATTTTATCATTGTTGTGACCAAAGGGAATAAAGATTTCCTTTGGCTCGGGGCCTAAGAAGGGAGACAGAGCAACATGGAGGAGAAGGCATGGTGGTAGGAGTGGCTTGGTCCATGACACTGACCAGGAAGCAGAGAAAAGGGAGCACCCCCACCCCCTTTCTGCCTTGCCCTTTAGTATGGAGTCCAGTACCCAGGCAATGCCAGGGTGCCTGCTGCCCTCATTCAGGATGGGTTTTCCCTCACAAAAACCTGGCCTGGAACAGCCTTATAGCATGTCCAAATGTATATTTCCTAGGGGATTCTAAATCCAGCTAAGGTGACAATGAAGATTAACTGTTATTTTTGAAGAATGATACAGCCTGGGAAAAAAAGAAAATAGAACAAAATCTAACAAAACTCTTAAAGAAAATTCCCTGATCACTTCTCGGTCTTTTGGCTAAGACATAGCATTATTAGAAAAAGCAAAATCCAGATGTTTCCTTCTGGTTAAAAGAAGTGCAGCCTTCCACACATTGGCTTTGCACAGGGTCCCAGGCCTGAGAGGGGGAAGTGGACATGGATGAACTCCCAACCCTAACCAAGAAGTTATCTCCAAGTCATGCCATCTTGCAAAGGAAGAATTAGTTTTCTCCAATGGAGTTTCACTGGGTATATTAACCACACTTAGGTTAGGCCCTATGCCCAGGGTTAGGTGGTCAACACAAAATTAACTCACTGGTATTTTTTTAGACTTTATGTCTCATACTGCTTTATTTATTTTTGGCTTACTAGTCTTTTTTTCATGGGTTTTGTTTGGGGTGTTTATGTGTGCATGCCTCTGTGTGTGTGTATGCCCATGTGTGTATATGTGTTTCCTGTGTTTTTTATTTGTTCTGGGTTTTTTGTTTGCCTGTTGGCTTTATAAAGAGAGAGAAAAAGAAGGGTGTAGAGCTTGGTGTTCTAGGAGGACTTGGGAGAGGGGAAACTGATCAGAATATATTGTATAAATTTTTTTTACAAGATAAATCCCAGTATTATGTGCAAAAAAAAAAAAAAAAAAAAAAAAAGTGCTGCCTTGGTGGATCTCTGTGAGTTCAAGGCCAGTCTGGTCTACATAGCAAGTTCCAGGCCAACCAGAGCTTCATAGACAGTGAGACCCTGTCCCAGAAGAAAAAAGAAATGCAGTCTGGCCTGAGTAGAGCCGTGCAGCTTGCAGCTGCAGTTGTGTTTGCATTTGTGTTCCTACTAAGAATCGCTTCCTCTATGTGAGGCAGGCTCCCAGAGCCAAGGAGAGAGGACTGATTACCACAGCCAGCCCACCACCCTTGGCAATGCGTCCACTCTTGTTGATTGCCACACAAGTCACCCTAGAGGAAGCATCCCACTTTATTTACATATGTGTACAGGAAGGTGTTAGACCCCTGGAAAACTCAGGTATCCGGAGTCCCAGGCTACGACCGCGGTCACCCCAATCACCAGGCAGATCCGAGAGCTTGCTGCAAACTGCATGAGGCTTTATTGTAATTTAACGAGCTAACCCCATGTTAGCTCGGGTCTTTTGTCCACCCACCATGGAGGTTGGCTACAAAAGACAGTTTTAACCAGCTGCCGAGAGATCTTGCAGGGCAGCGTAAGGGGAGTGTCTAGGGGTATGCACAGTCTCACTATTGGTGTGCCTCCAGGCTTGGAGGGCTTGCCCTATGTTGATTGGTCAACTGGCTGTTATGGCCCATAGGCCCTCCCAGGGTGGTTGCTATGCTCTGTGCATCATTGCTGTGTGCTTGTCCGTAAAGCACACCCAGGGTGGTAAAGCATAGCGCCACCAGCCAACTTCTGATTGGTTCCTTATCATGAGACAGGCACCTAACCTCTAGTGACTAAGACAAGGTCATAGCGAGCATGTGTTACTGTCATGGCTGCCAAAATGGGGAGCTGGTCCCTTCAAAGGCACACACAAATAAAACATAATAAATAAAAACAAAATCATGGTAGGTCCTCCTGTGTTTTGAATGGTTCAAGGGTAAGGGATCAGAAGCCTCTGCAAGACCTCAGAGTTCTGGAGGGTTGTAAGGGCCCATGTTCGTGACAGCGCGTGCTACACATGTCATGCCTGCTGCTCTCAGCCTGTGCTTTCTTTGATGGGACCTTCTGTGAGTAGGTCATCTTGCAATGGGGAAAGGAGCGAATGGATCAAGCTCCTGGGAAACTCTTTGGGTCAGCTTATTCCTATTGCATCTTTAAAGCTCAGTGATTCCGAAAGGTTTGGTCTGCCCAGGATTTTGTATTTATTTTTGTGTAAGAAGTGTATGTGTGAGTATGGGTACACGTGTGGAGGTCAGAGGACTCTAGGAGTTGGTTCTATCTCTGTCTTGGGATCCAGAAACCAAACTCAGGTCATTAGGTTTTCGGGACAAGCACCTTTACCCACTGAACCGTTCTCGCCCCTTACCAGCCCTTTAAAGTCACTGTCTAGATCTTAACCTATTTTCTGAAGGAGTTTTATTGATGGACCATTCTAATGTTACCATTAGAATACTTCCACTAAGGGACTGTAGGTAGAGAAGATGAGAGATACTGGCAAGGAGGATAACCTAGGAAATGAAGCCTGATGCCGTGAGAAGGGGAAGAACTGGGGGTGGGTGGAGGAAGCAGATGGACACCTTCTGGTTTTTGTCCCACTGTGATCACCCAGACTCCTGTGTCCACTACCAGCTGATTGAAGGAGCTCCCCGACCACTAAAAGGAAGTCGACCTAAGTTAGACTAAGGATTTTTTTAAAAGTCCTATTCTTGGGTCATTTTTCTTTACGTATGCATCTGTCCAAGAAGAGGCTGAATACCTACTTAGAGGCCCCCCCTTTGCTGCCTCTGCAGAGCTTCCAGGCGAATGTGATGAATTAAATTCACCAGACTGCAGTTTAAAGTTAAATAAACAAAGCAAAACAAAAACCCCCAAAAGTCTAATGTGTTTTATGGTGGCATTTTTACACAAGTGACTCATTGCTAGAAGTATATTGGCCATTTTAATAGGCAATCTGATCTTTCAGATGGAGACATTGAAACTCTCAGGACAAATGACTGAGCTTGTGCCTCGGCGCTAATCTCAGTTGCGTCTTCATTGGGTGCTTGTTTTCAAGTAATGCCCGATCCACCTAAAAACAGTATCTTAAAACTTGTTGGTAAAAACATCAAGTTTAATAGCAGGCTGTGGATATTTTTACTGCCTTTTATGTATCACTGAGTGTATTTTATTAGAAGGAAAGGTAAATAAATGTTTTGCAGAAAATATGTCGTGTAAGCACCGGTAGCCATTACTTTTTAACTGGATGGCAGAGCATTTACACACTTAGTTTATTAGTGACCTCCTATAAAAGTTTTAGGAACCAGGGCCAGACAGAGGTCATAAGTTTATCCAAGTCTGCTCTCTGGAGCACTTCTTGGGTGACATCAGACAGCTGAAAAGGAGCCAAGAAATGTTGCCTACATTTTCCAATTCCAAGTCACTGAAGCATCCTCTCCATGTAGTATTGTATTTTCAGATTTATTTGTGTGTGTGTCTGAGTGTGTGTGTGTATACCATGTGAGTACAGGTGCCCATGGAGATCAGAAAATTCCCTGGAGTTTGAGTTACAGGTAGTTGAGCGGACATGGGTGCTGGGAACCATCCAGCTCTTGTAGGAGAGCAGCAAGCATTTTATTTTTTTTAAAGATTTTATTATGTATACAACATTCTGCTTCCATGTATACCTGCACATCAGAAGAGGGCACTAAATCTCATAAGGGATGGTTGTGAGCCACCATGTGGTTGCTGGGAATTTAACTCAGGACCTCTGGAAGAGCAGTCAGTGCTCTTAACCTCTGAGCCATCACTCCAGTCCCCCAGCAAGCACATTTTTTAAGACCTTTTTTTTTTTCATGTTTTTAAATGTGCCTAAGAGTTTTACCTGTATGTAAGTAAGTGTACTGTGTTCATGCAGTGCCTGTGTAGGCCAGGAAATGGGGTCAGAGCCCCTAGAATTTGAGTTCCAAGTTGTGAGCCACTATGTGGGTGCAAGAAATGGAACCAGGGTCTTCTGCAAGAGTAGTAAGTACTCTTAACCCAAGTTCTACTTTAAAATAAATGCAGGTCAGGCAGTGGTGGCCCATGCCTTTAATCCCAGCACTTGGGAGGCAGAGGCAGGCAGATCTCTGTGAGTTTGAGGCCAGCCTGGTCTCCAGAGTGTTCTAGGACAGCCAGGACTATTACAGAGAAACACTGTCTTGAAAAACCAAAACCAAACAAACACAGTTTCTATATGTTCTACATAATTGCACTTTGGCTTTGTTGTTGTTTTGAGAGAGGGTCTCCCTGGCTGGCCTAGAACTGTAGACCAGTCTCTGTCTCCTGAGTGCTGGAATTAAAGACAAGCATCACCACAACTCGCAGAGAGTCTTTTTTTTTTTTTAATTCATTTACATATTAAGTTTGTTTTGCTTTTTTGTGTAAAGCCATTTGCTTATTTAGAACAGCATCTCACACTGTATATTCCAGGACTTTTGAACTCACTATGTTACTTAAGTCATGACCTCAAACTGAGCAAACTTCTACATCAGCCTCCCTAGTGGTGAGATTACAAGCATAAGCCACCAGCCTGGCTGTCCATGGTTTCTTGGAGCATTGTTTGGGTTTCTATTTGAAAAATACTATGTGCAATTGTGGGTGTGATACTGGAAATAAGCCTCATGGCCTTGCATGTTACCAGGCAGGCATTCTCAGGAGCTATACCTCCAGCCTAGTAAACACTAATTTTTACAATTAACACAAAATTCCTCTGTCTTGCTTGATGTAATGGTTAATCCCTACTGTTGATAAAATCAGCTGGGAAATGGTGTCTGGATATTCTTGTGGGAGAGTGTATTCAGTAGGTTAATTGAAATGACGATTCCTCCTCTGTGAGTGGCACCATTCCCTAGGGTGCAATCCTGGACTGTATAAAAGGGAGAAGGTGAGCTGAGCAGAAGCTTTCCAGCCATGGTGGACTGTACCCTGGACTGTGAGCTCAAATAAACCCCTACTTGACTTTTGTCAGGATACCTTATGACAGCAACAGAAAAGTAACTAAGACTTAGAGTGGCGCTGGGAGTATTTTCACCTTTCAAGCTGTGATTACCATCTGCTAATTTATTTATTCATTTATTTATTTTTGTCTAGATGTCTACTAAAGTTCCTCATAAAACCAAATGCTTCAAAAGAGGGAAAAGTGACTGCTCACTGGAAAGGCTACCCCAGAGGGAGCCCAGAAGGATGCAGAGGGGAACACACTGGGACTGTAGGCCTAGGCCTTTGAACTATCTGTAGAAGCAAGTTGTTGGCCTAGACTCCACCCTGCCCCTGCCAGCTCATTTGCTCTCCCTGCCCACGCTTTGGTGTTCCTGTCTGTGTGCTAACATATTTCCTCTTAGGCTGTTTTTATTAGTTATTTTTCGTTTGAGACTGGGCCTTGTGCAGCCTTACCTGGCTTCAAACTCACTAGAAAGCAGAGGGTGACTTTGAACTTCTGATTGTCCTGCCTGCACCTGAGTTCCCAGATAACAGGTACATAATACCACACTGGGTTTAGAAGGTCTTGGGAATTGAACCTGGGGCTTTGTGTGCTGAACCAACTGAACTCTATCCTCAGCCCAGGACTGTTTTTAGTTGTAAATAAAGGTGATGTGGGTAGATGCTGGAGAAATGGCTCAGAATTTAAGAGCACTTGCTGCTCTTGCAGAGGACCACAGTTCAGATCCCAGCACTCATGTCATTTGGCTCACAACCTGTGACTCCAGCTCCAGGGGACCCAGCATCTTCTCTGGCCTCCACGGGCATCTACACATATATGCATGTCTTCATACACAAATACACATTTGGAAATAAAATTTAAAAATAAGAAGATAAAGTAGCAGCTGGGCAATGGTGGTGTATGCCTTTAATCCCAGTATTTCAGGAGGCAGAGGCAGGTGGATCTCTGTGAGTTTGAGGCCAGCCTGGTTTACAGAGCTAGCCTCAGGACAGTTAGGGCTACACAGAGAAACCCTGTCTTGGAAAAAAACAAAACAAAACAAAAGAACAACAACAACAAAGATAAAGTAGGTCCACAGTACTGCTCTTTGCAGGGCTCCAGCCAACTCCAGCATCTAATCCAGAGTCAGACAAGACACTAAAAGCCTGAACCTGTCATTCAAACCTAGGCCATTCATTTTCTTCTCAGGACGACTTTCATACAGTCCTGAAGGTTGTCATTAGGCTATCTCTGATTAATCAAGCCATTCTTTCCCTGCCGCAGCCCGGATGAGAGTATGTGGCACACTGCTTCTCTAGGAATGCCATCAAGTACTTGTGTAGGAACTTGTGTGCATGTTCACTTGATCTTCAAGATTACTAGAAAAGGGATTATTTTGCATTCTTTACCACCAAGCAAGCAAAGCCTTGCTCCCCCAGCAGATAATTTTCAACACTTAATACCATCAAAACACTATAAATTTGATAAGCACTCCTTTGTTGAGTTCTAGAGGCAGAAACTGCCGCACTCCCCTTAAGCCATTTGTATTTTACATGGCAAGATTGGTCACAGATGATCTTTGTTGGATTTAGGTCTTCAACCATACAGTGTACAAGAGGCCCAGCTTCTCTGTTGACTGGAAATCCTTGCCAAATGACTTCATGTCATTAAGTCGGTAAAAAATGACTGTCACAGATGCTTGTCATGGTAACAGGTGGCTTTTATTATTTACTATGGTCTCAGCACTGTTTCATTCTTCCTGGGCCCTATTTCCTTTTGTCATTTCAGTGTGTTCAAACCCAGGGCCTTGTGCAAGTGCTCTACCACTGAACTACACTCCCAGCCCTGACTACGTCATTCCTCAGGTGCTATCCACTTTTTCTTTTTTAAAGTTTTATTTATCATTATTGTATGGGTATGCGTGTGTGTGTGTGTGTGTGTGTGTGTGTGTGTGTGTGTGTGTGTGGTGTGTATTTGTGTGTGTATGATAGATGTAGGGGGTGTTGCATGCCACAGCCCATGTATGGAGGTCAGAACAAGTTTGTAGAGTTGGTTCTCTCCTTCCACATTTATGTGGGTTCCAGGTATTGAACTCCACGTTCTCAGGCTTACATCTTCAGGTCGCAAGATGCCCTTTGCAGAGCCATCCACCAGCCCAGTGTCGGTGTTTGTTTTGAGACAGTGTTTATCACTAACCTGGAGCTTAACAAGTAGGCTAGGCTGGGTAGCCAACAAGCCCCAGGAATCTACCTGTGTCTCCCTCCCCAGCGTGTAGTTCCGAGTGTGTGCCACCATTTACTTTGCGGTGCAAATTCAGACCTCATGCCTGCAAGCACTTTACAAGCAGATTTTTTTAATGTCTCAAAATGCCACTCATGCTAATGTATTCAGGAATACTTCCTGTGAAGAACACACAGTTTTCAGACTACTGAGAAGACTGAAGCTGCTGAAATAACTCTATACACTGAAATACTTACAGGAACAAACTCATTTACATTTAGAGAGCTCAGGTGGTTACTAGTCTCCTCCAAGGTGAACTCCCCACCCTCCTTCGAGACAGGGTGTCTCTGTGTATAGCTCTGGCTGTCCTGGATCTCAGTCTGTAGACCAGGCTGGCCTCAAAACTCAGCCGACCTCTGTCTCCTGAGTGCTGGGATTAAAGGTATGTACCACCACTCCTGGCTTGAACTTTTTTCTTTTTAAAATCAATATGTAAGTGGGGATCTGTAACAAAAATGAAAGGCCCCAAACCACACCTCTTGCTCAGTTTCACCTGTCTTCCAACAGTTTCTCAATGGTCCAGTCCCATACTTCCTGACTTGAACTTGGTGGGAGTAGCCTGGGCCTGGTGATTCCACATCTTAACCAGCAGGCTCCCAGGCAGCCCAGGTTGCCCAGGGAGGCAGAATCAAACTCAAGCCTACAGTGATACTCAAGAAAGATTTACACAGGGGAACACGTAGCCTTAAAGAGCTGTAAGTACTCAGTGGTTATAGAAAACAAACAACAACAAAACCCCACACAAACCTTGTCTGAGGTAGGTATTCTGATTCTGAAGGAGTGTTTCTAGGCTGGATTTTTACTTCCTTTTGGGAACAACAGGAAGGAAGAGCAGGTAAATTCACCAGGTCCTGAAGGGACAACCCCCCCCCCCCACACACACACACATACATACATGAGCACACATTCCTCCTGTGAGCTAAGTGAATCCTTTTTCCAGGGTGACATAGGAAGGCCATGGTTTGAGCTAGCCACATGTCCTGCTTGAATGGTCAGTAGAGAATTTTCTAGAAAACTTTTCCTAGATCTTGCTTGTTGAGAACCTGTGAAGTGGTAGGTGCGGACTAAAGATAGCTTAGTTTTCCCTGTATACATGTATCTGATAAGATGTAGGAAGGATTGTCTTTCTTTCACCACCCTTCTACCACCGTGAGCTATGGTGTGTCCAGATTGGACCCCAGATGGCAGCTGTGGACGCTAGAACACAAAAGGTTTTCTACTTGCTCAAGGGTCTCTCGGGGGTTTGAACAGAAATGGCAGAAGCCTAGGCCCAGCCTATCAGCAGTTCATTCGACCCAGGCTTTTTCATGTAGAGTCACCAATCACCTGACTTTACCAACCCCTTCAGTGCATGGGCAGGTTGTACTGCACTGACATGGAGCAGACACAGCAGGCCTTCTACCCATGTGGAGACTAAAGGTAGCTTGGCCTGGGTAGTAAGAGGATCCCGGTGGCAACTGGAGTCTGATCAGGAGTATACCTAGAGGCAAGGTGACGCCAAGCCTTAGGAGTGTGGGAGTAGATGGAGACGGCCCTTGTTCACCAGGTCTGTGGTATCCTAGAAGAGTTAAAGGGGGTACTAACCAGGGCTGGAGGTTTGTGGGCTCGAAGATGTCTCTCTGCATATTTCTCAAGAATAGTTCTTTGGCAAAGATGGTCCTGGACAGTATGGGTTATATCTTCCCAGACGATTATGTCAGGGTAGAGAGGGGGATGATAGCTTGTTTTAGAAATGAGTCCTGGAAGGTCAGGCCTGGTGTCACAGGGTAGCCCCACCCCTCAAGAAATGGAAGCAGGAGGTTCTCTGTGAGTTTGAGGCCAGCTTGGGCTACATAGTTAAAGCCTGTCTTGAAAAAGCAAAACAAACAACAAAACAAAACAAAAGGCCACACTAGTGAGATGGCTCAGCAGGTACAGGCACCTGCTGCCAAGCTGAGGACCTGAGTTAATACCTGGGATCTGATGATGGAAGGAAAGAAGCAACTCTCAGGAATTGTTCTCTGACTTCCATATGTCAGTCTATCCTGCTCCCTGAGGCAGGCACACAGACAGACAGACAGACAGACAGACAGACAGACACACACACACACACACACACACACACACACACACACACACATCAGTTCTTTAAAAAAGTTCTTAGAAAAATGTTCTTTGCATTTATTTGAAAGTTTTTTGATTTATTATTTTATTTTTATGTGTATAAATGTTTGCCTGCATGCTGTAAGTGTACTGTGTGCATGCCTGGTATCTGCAGATGTCAGAACAGGGCATCAGATCACCTAGAATTGGAGTTACAGGTGATTGTGAAGCACTGTGTTGGTGCTGGGAACTGAACCCCAGTCCTCTGAAGTGCTCTTAACCACTGAGCCGTCTCCCAGGTCCCTTTCTTCAGCCTTTTGACTAAAACCAAAGGCACCATTAGTTAATTTTTACACTTATAACTACCCCTACTTTCCAAGCCCATTTATATGCCAGTTGCTGCTAATAGCCTTGTAACTATTTATGGGAGCAATCTTCTGAGGTAGAAATTTTAAATTCTATCTTACAGACAAAAGAAGCTGAAGCTTAAATAGTTGTGACTTAGCTGAAATTCCAGCACTTAGGAGATAGAGACAGGAGGATCAGAGTTCAAGGTCAGCTTTAGCTATATAGAGTTTGAGGCTAGCCTGGGGTACATGAGACCTTGCACAGAGAGACACAGAGATGATTTGCTCTGGAGTTACAAAGCAAGGTAAATAATACATGTAGGATCTGAACCTTTTCTGGGACATTTCATTTAGTTTGATTTGGTTTGAGACAGGGTCTTGCCAGGCTGACCTCAAACTCTTGAACCTTTTGCCAAAGCATCCATGTTGCTGAGAATACAGGCATGAGCTACAATAGTCAGCTCCAAACCTGGATGTTCTAAACCCACAGCTCTTGGGGTGAGGTCACGCACACTGGTTAAATGACCTAGCTGGCACACAGTGGGGAAAGTTCCTGTTTCCTGAATTTTGTGTTACTTGTATATCATTATACCATTAGCTTATTATGTAAATTATCTAATTAGATTTGTCATTACTCAGCCTAATCCTCAATAATATCAACGAACTAGCCACTGATGTGCTAAAACTTTAAAATGAGAACATCCTTTAGCATAGAAACATTGCATGCTTTAGCATGCCATCATCCAGTTGGTATTACTCTGTGAGAACAGCCCCAGCACTCCAGCATGTTAGTGTTAGCCTTGGAGAAACACTGTGCAAGATTTAAAGGTTATGTGTCCAGCAGAGTGATGGAGGAGCATGAACAATGATGGTGCATGTCTTTAATCCCAGCACTCAGGAGGCAGAGGCAAGCAGATCTTTGTGAGTTCAAAGCCAGCCTGCTCTACAGAGCTACTTCTAGGACAGCCAGGGCTATATTGAGAAACCCTGTCTCAAAATAAAAGCCAAAAAAGAAAAAAAAAAAAAAACCAAAACAGGCTATGTGTCTATATAGATAAGGGCACAGATAAGGGCAAATTAAAACCACCTTCACTCCACCCAGCCCAGGCAGTACCTCTTGCTTCTCAGAAGTAGGCTAGGGGTGTGGTGGTGATGCCCAGAGCCTCGACAGTGACTGGGTTGATCCCACCGAGGCACCTCTTCCCTCTTCTGAGGGAGAGTATGCTGTATCTTTCAGGGCCTGCTTAAATTACTCTAATGAGGCAATGGCACAAAAGAAAAAAATTAAATTCCAGAAACAGGCAAGACTGTTGGTGCTGTAGCTGTGTACTCTAGCCTAGGGATCCTCTCGGGTTATGGAGAGTAGTATTTGCAGGGGTGACTGTGAGCAAAAAGGGGTCCCTGTCAATGATGAAAGGAACCTCTGGCTAAATTTCCCCTGTTCCCGTTTCCATTCTTATCCCATATTCCTTCCTAACTATATCCCAGCCCCACTTAGGAAAAACTAAAGAGAAATTTAGAGTCCTGTGATCTGAAATTGTATGCTCAGCAGTCTTTAATACAAACAGGGAGAGAATAATTCCTAATTTCCTGCCTTCACTGTTCCAAAATGTGCAAAGGCCCTCCATGACTTTCTCCTCATGGGGACAGAAAAACCAAGGAAGCAACTTACAGGAGGAGAAATGGATTTGGCTCACGGGGACAGTCCTGGGGGCAGAGAAGGCATTGCATAGGAAGCCAGGGGCCTGACAACAGCAGATTCTCAAGACTTGAAGGATCAAGATCTCAGGCCTGAACCTAAAGATAACATCACCCTCAAGACCCACTCCCAGCATCCCATTCCGCTAGTAAGACTACATACAGTCCTAGAGGGTGAACAACCAGCTGGGGACCAAATGTCAAACACATGAGTCTGTGGGCCACATTCCTCATCAAAATGATAACAGTGATTATGAGCCACCACCTCCAACCCTCAAAGTTGCATTTTACATGTTAAACTTTTGGGTTTCAGGCCTTTACTATATGTGGCAAGTTAAATAAAAACAGTCACATGCATGTAGTATGGGGAATGGGCCCTTTGAAGCCTGAAGAAATCAGAGTGGGAAGGGTTTTCTGAGGACCAGCTAGTAATCAAATCTCTCCAGCCAGGCACACTGGTAGCAGAAGATGGCATTTGTCTGCTCCACAACTAGGTAGGTATTACCTGGTCCATCCCAGGGCTGGCCACTGCCCACCCATGGGGCGTGGGTTACTCTTTCAGTGCTAAAGTAGGAAATAAATCGGAGGCGGGGGGGGGGGGGGATATTTGTTTTTGGACCAGACTCTACTGACCAGTGTTCCTACCCGCCCCGCCCCACCCCACCCCACCCCGTCGGTCATCTGCCCCCACTTCTCCGGACAAAATTCGCAGTTCAGTTTCTAGTCTTGCTCTACTGTCTCCACACGAAAATGTGGTCTGGCCAACGACTCCCCCCAAGCCGTGTTTTTCAAAAGGCTCCTCAGCAGCTCCGAACACCGCCGCTTCCCCTCCTCCCTGCCAGCCCGGCTGGAGTCCGCAGGCACGCCAGGCACACGTGGAATGCTGCCAGTCGCAGGAGATCCCGAGGGAGATAAAAAGCACATCTTTGACCACTTCTTTACCAAACAGACCCAAGATGTGTAATTAAAGGCCCCGGGACTCTGCTGGAAATAGGTTTAAACTTGAGGTAATCCCTTCTGGCACTTCCTCTTCCTAATAACCATCAACAGAAATCAAACAAATCCACCTGGCTCCAGTCAGTAAGTCTGTAACCAGCAAAGGTCACGGGAGGAGCGATAAGAACAAGAAAGCGGCCACAAACCGCGTTACTGGAAACACATGTTGGGACGTGTTGGAAAGCGACTCCCGCCAGGCCCGCGCTTAGCTCTGGGACAGCGACAAGGGAAGCAACATTCTCAGCTTCTGCCTCTGCCTCCCAAGCTAGCGTTCATTGTCTTTTCTTCCTAGACTAGACTTGGGCTTGGGGGCGAAGGTAGAGGTGAGACCATTGGTTGTTCGCAAAAGAAAAACCTGTCACTACTCAACTGGGACGACAGATTCACCCCTCTTTCAGCAGGAAGGACCCCTGCAAACTGCCTGGGGAGCCTGCCTCCAGTCTCCTCAGTGCCTGTATGTGCAGAAATCCAGAAACACAAGCACACTCGCGTGGGAAAGTGTTTCTTCAAACTTTTATACCGCGCTGTGTTGTTTTATTACCTGGTCGGGCGGTTGCAACATACCTGGCCAGCATGGCTTAAGCAACACAAGTAATTTTCTCACAGCTCAGGAAGCTGGGAAGTTCAAGGTGTTCAGCTGGTTTCTGGTGAGAACTTCCCTTCTGCTTATCAATGGCAGGGTCAGTGCTGGCAAACAGAGATTCCTCTTTTTAAAAAGGTGTCACTCTGTGTGTACACCATTAGACCTGTTACCTCCAAATGCAGTCACATCAGGTGGCTACAGCTTTCATATAGGAATTTTAGAGGGACACAATTCAGTTGGTGCACACTACTCAAGTGTGATTGGAGTATGTGAAGGACAATGGGGGGGAGCAGGACCACCACATGTGGGTCTTCAAGTCCCACTCAGAGAAAGTGGGGGGCGAGATCTGGGGAATCTCTCTGTATATCACAAATTCAGTATTTCCCAACACAATCCAGGAGCACCTAAACTGAATTTCTGATTGTGGTGGTCAGTGAGATGGAGAGAACCCCCTTGTCACAGTGAGTGTAGCAGCTGAGACACCTTGGTCACCGTAAATGGTAGCTAGGCTGTTGCCTCTAGTGAGTGCCTCTGTCTTAGTTTTTTTTTTTTTTTTTTTTTTTTCTTTTCACAAGGGGTGGTGAGCACTTTTAAGCCAGAAATGTGGTTTTGGTCTCTGGCTCCCAATGAGTCTTACGGGATTCAGAATGACCTGTGCTTTTAAACTGACCAGATAGCCTCGAATCCTGTGACCAGTTTGGGGGTGACGGGTATTTTGAAGATTATAGCCCCAAAGGCCCTTAAAGACACAAGGCAGAAAAAGTTCATTTTCAAGGACTGGCTAGCTAAGGTTCTGTCTTCACTGAATTTTTTCCAAAAACTACCACCTGTCAGCTGAGCCACCCTTGGACAGTAACATATCCCGCTCTGATCTGTTTCTCTAATCTTAAGAATGGGTAACAGTGCTGACCTCTAAAGACCTGAAGAGCTTCAACTTTAGTGCTTAGAGTATGTGCCTGCCTACTTAGGGTGGGAGGGGTAAGAGTTCTTCTATCCATTCTGGCTTTTCCCAGAACTCCCTTCTCCATTCTGCAAGATGCTATAGAAATCCAGGGAGCCTAGAGAAATGGCTCAGAGCATTCACTGCTATTCCAGAGGATCTGAGTTCGGTTCCCCCCAGAGCTCACTTCATGGTTCACAACTGCCTGTAACTCCAGTTCCGGGGACTTCTTCTGGCCTCTACAGGCACTCACACACATTCTACAGACACACATACATACATATAAATGAAATAAAGTAAAAAATCTAGGAAAGGGATCAATCCTTGAGATGTAATACACAAGGTAGGTATGTGTGTGTGTGTGTGTGTGTGTGTGTGTGTGTGTGTGTGAGACAGAGGCAAATGTTGGGTGTCTATCTCCATTGAGTTCCACCTTGTTTAATTTTAATTTTTGGTGTATTATAGTGTTTGTCTGTAGAGACCCAGGAGCAGAGACCGGAGAAGGGTATCACAGTAGTCCCTCCCTGAACCTGAGAAGTTTGAATTTTTCTTTCAGCTAGGCTGACAGCTAGCAGCAATTCACAGCAATCCTCATGTCTCTACTCCCCACAGACCTGGAGTTACAAGCCCATGCAGGACCACTACCAGCTGGGATCTGAACTCAGTTCTTCATGGTTGTGCTCATGGCAAGTGGTCTCAGTCACTGAGCCATCCCTCCAGTCCTCCAAAGGAACATTTAAAAGCTTTTCTGTCTCTCTCTTAATTAACCAAACATTGTGTGAATGTGTGTGTGCAGGCATGAGTGTGGAGTTCAGAGAACAATTTTTGAAGCCAGTTCTCTCCTACTACCTTTATGTGGGTTCCAGGGATCCTGATTCTCCCAACTATACTTCCTGTTAGGGTGACTGACCAGTGCCAACTTGGGGAGCTTCTATTCAGTTTTCTGTTCCTATTACTTTGCCCAGGATACCTTTAGGTACCACGTTTGTATATTTACCACTGGAATCAGTTATACATGGTTATGTATGTTGGGACCTTTTTTTTTAAAAAAGCCAAACTCTTAAACTCTTACAAGTGATGTACAGTTTCCCTGAACATTTCATGTTCATGTCTAAGAAGTAAGAAAATGACTCAGTGCTGCATCACAGCATTCAAAAGCCTTTAATACTGTTAGATATCAAATCCACATCTGCATTCTTCAGTTTGTCCTCCAAATATCTCCTACATCAGATTTATTCAAATCAGGACCAGATATTGTGACTGGTGGTTATGGCTTTTAAGATACTTTTATTCTAGAACATTCCTAGCCCCCTTTCCCTCCTTCCTTATGTTAAAGAGCTGGGCAGGCTGCCTGCTCCCATAGGGTATGTCTGATTGTCTCCTGGTATGGGTGTTTGACTCCTCCCCATCAGTCACCTGTGTGCTGGGAGGCCGGAAGTTAGGGTTGCAGGCTTGATTACTTTCTGGCATGTTCACACCCACCCTTCCTGTAGCCTCCCATCAAGAGGACTATCTTGTTTGCCCCGAGGTTCAGATTGTGTCCAGGACAGAAAATGGTCTAGATAAGGAGATCCAATCAGTGTCAAATTACCTTTGTCATTTGTTCTACTGGCAATCAACACACAGTGTGTGTGTTTGGGGAAGGGGGGGTTTGCTTTGGCACCAAGTGACTATCCAGTTTACTAGAGATAAGATTTAACAAATAGCATTTGAGTCCTTTATTATCCCTGCAGGAATCATCTATTTCATTGGAGCTTCACGAAGGTGATCTCCTAATTGTTGGCCCTGCAGTGCTATAATCTTGAATCTGTAAAGACTGCCCCTCTCCTAGTACCCTGAGATTCAGTTCTTCCTGGCAGGTTGGGATAAGGCTGAATTCCTGATTTCCCAAGTAAGGAGCCAGGGAAACTCCAGCTTTAGGAGACTGAAGAATGAGTGTGACAGAGAGGTGGAGGCTCTCTGAAGGAAACTTCATTCCTTCACTTTCCCCTGAGATCACCCATCTTTTTGGAAACCAGCCAGAGGGCCACACATGTGTTTGTGTACTAGAGTTCTTGCAAGTTCAGGAGTGCACCCATTTGTGGCTGGCAGCAGCAGAGCCCCTGGAGCTTTCCACCCAGCAGGAAGGAACTGTGTTCAACACAGTTCCCTTCCTCCCCAGATACAAAGGGGTTTCATTCTTTTGGAATGGGTGGAGAGGAATAGAACTTTCATTTGAAGCTTTGTCTATGAAGGGACAAGCTCTCATGGGTACATGTTTTCCAGTCTTCATTTTGCCGAGAATAACAACAGGCCAAATGGTTATCTGTCCGACATGCACCTAATAGTAACAAGCATCTCTGTGGGTTCAGTTTATAACCAGCTAACTCCAGAGGAGGCAACTTTAAGGAGCCCACTACTTTTGATCTGATGTAGGAGCCCATACATGCAGACAGAACACTGTATACATAATAAATAAACAAATCTTTAAAAAAAATACATTTACTTAGCCAGTCTGACTCTTGTAGTTCTCATTGTTTGGGACAACAATGGCTATGTGCATTTAGGAAATGGAATGGAAGATATCAAATCCAGATAGATGTGTGGAAACAAACCCTAAACCCCTAACCTGATCACTTATTGGTTCTTCTGTCATAAATTGATCCCTTATCCTAAAAGCCTCTGGAAAATGGATATATTGTCCTATATTTTTAGTCGTAGAAACTATATCGCTTACCCAGAGCCACACACTCTTAAATCCAGGCTCTGTCTGAATCACACCTGCGTTCCATCTAGCATACCATACTGTTCTCTTAACATGTGCTCTATGAAACAGGAATGTAGAGAAACGAGGTTGTCATGGTTACTATGTATTTGTTACTTTGGGCTTTTCCCCCCATTTTACATGTAACTATTGAAACAATATTGTGTTAACTATGTATTAAATATATTGCATAGTAAAGAAAATCTTTGTAGGAAAAGTATGCCTTATAACCACAACACTTTAATTTAATAAGTGCTTTTATTTTTAAATATCTCCCTCAGATCTTTGCCCCTAGGCGTTAGGTATTCCTGCATGGTCCTGATCAGCACAGATGCTGTTTCATGCTTTCTTGTTTGGCTTTATATGCTATATAAATACTTTATGAAGCCTTTGTATTTTCAGGGTTACAGACTGGACACTACTCCACCCAGTGAATAAAGTATATTTATTAGGGCTGGAGAGATGGCTCAGCAGTTAAGAACACTGCCTGCTCTTCCAAAGGTCCTGAGTTCAATTCCCAGCAACCGCATGGTGGCTCACAACCATCTGTAATGAGATTTGGTGCCCTCTTCTGGCCTGCAGGCATACATGCAGACAGAACACTGTATACATAATAAATAAACAAATCTTTTTTTTTTAAAAAAAAAAAAGTACATTTACTTAGCCAGTCTGACTCTTGTAGTTCTCATCTAGACAGGTTTACATTTTTGTTATAAAAACAATCAATCAAAAACAAGCTGGGTAGGGAATGTCCCACACCTTTAATCCCATCCCAGCACTTGGGAGGCTGAGGCAGGTGGATCTCCCAATTTGAGACCAGCCTGGTCTACAGAGTGAGTTCCATGATATCCAGGGCTACACAGAGAAACCCTGTCTCAAAAAACAACAACAGCAACAATAAAACCAAAAGAAGAAGAAAAGTGAGATTCTATGGAATTTTCTTCTGAGCCTCTTGTGAGTTCCTAAGGAAAACTCCTAGGAGTTGATGACTGACTCAAAAAACAGAACATTCTGTGGTGCTCAGCATGTGTTGCTGAGTTGCTGTCTGGAAGGACTACACCATCAGGAGGAGGCCAAGGCCTTGTCAGTACTGGGCGGTGTCTGGGCTTGTGTGTTGTTGCCCTCTGCTCTGAATAGGTGGAGTGTGTCCCTGACAGGGCTTCATGATGTGTTGTTGATTATCAAGAAGCTTCAGTTTTGCTCCATTTGTTTATAGTTTGGATTGCCTTTCCCGAGCCTTGCCCCTTTCTTGTGTGGGGCCTTGGCCATCACTGTGCATTTATGCACGAGTTTAATAAACGGGTGGTTTGTGAAGGAGTCAGGGAAACGAGAGGGGACATAGCAGCTCTTGGGGGAAGCCAGAGCCCATGCAAGGAGGAAATGGGAGCAGGTCCCAGTCCCATTAGGGTGCTGTGTGGAGATGGTGTCTGGCAGGTGCAGTGCCTCTGATTGGAGGGGACCAACCTAAAAAGATTGCAAAGGAAAGAGCAGGAGACCCCCCAACTTCATCCTGCTCCCTCTCCTCTCTCCTGAGTGCCCCACTCTGCCCCCCACACCTGCTTCCCCAGTTGTAATGCGATCCCAGGAAGTGAAGGGCTAAAAGGCTTGTGTTGTTTGTTTGTTTTTTATCATGCTTAAAGTCCCCACATGCACATGTATTAAATGTGTCTCTTCCCTGTGTCATAAAAAATCAATTATTTCCCGGATTGTTTATTTTTGGTTGAAGATT
This sequence comes from Cricetulus griseus, assembly GCF_003668045.3. Taxonomy (NCBI): domain Eukaryota; kingdom Metazoa; phylum Chordata; class Mammalia; order Rodentia; family Cricetidae; genus Cricetulus; species Cricetulus griseus. The sequence goes on along the minus strand of NC_048595.1, from coordinate 199,167,839 downwards.
AATGTCCTTATATTTAAAAAGGACTTAGCTACTGGGACTATGCACGGTGGGTAAAGAGCTTAAGATGCAAGCATGAGGACCTGAGTTCAGATCCCCAGCACCCATGTAAATGCTGATGCATTTGAAGTCTCAGCAGTGGGGAAGAATTGTGGATCCGTGGGATTTAGTGGCCAGACAATCTAGCCAGTCAATGAGCTTCAAGTTCAGGGAAAGACCCTGTCTGAGAAAATAGAGAGGGATGAAGGAAGGCATTAGCTTCAGGCCTCATGTGCATATATTCCTCCAATAATTCTTTTTAAAAGGACTTGGGAGCTGGGCGGAGATGCTGCACACCTTTCATCCCAGCACTCACTCGGGAGGCAGAGGCAGGCAGATCTCTGTGAGTTTGAGGCCAGCCTGGTCTCAAGTCCCATTTCAGGCTCTGAAGCTACAGAGAAACCTTGCCTTGAAAAAAAAAAAAAAAAAAAAAAAAAAAGGACTTGTGGTACATAGACCTGGTGAAACTGAAAAATTGAGGAAGCCATTCTCCCCAGGGACTCATACTGTCCTCTGATCTCTCTGTCTCTCTCTCTGATCTAATCCCCGACCCCCTTCTCTCAATCCTCTACAATAACCTGCAAGGTAAAGGACTTTTGGTCACCAGTAGCCACTTATCCCTGGTTATAGGGAGATGCAGAAATGATACAGTAGATTTCCAAACCATCACCCCAGGACAACAATCAACACAGGGTAGCAATCTACTCAGTTCCCTCAGTGCCATGTTAGGCAGGCTGGTCCTGAGTCCTGCTGCCCTGAACCCACTGGCTGGCCTGAGGACTACTCCCCCAGTAGAGCCAGAAGGGAGGGAGGAAGGGGAGCAGGGAGTCCCCCCACACATTTGTACTTGGGAGGAGCACGGTCTTTACCCTTCATCCTCTATCCCATCTCCCTAAAGGATGCTATGCAGAGGGGCTCTACCTCAGAGGTCAGGGGCCAGTGGCAAAACACCTGACCCTCAGTGAAATGGGAGAGGCAGTTAAAAGCCTCTCAGGAGCCATTAGAGCCACCCTGTAGACTTGGTGTTTGGTGACATTTCCAGCTTCTCACCTAGCAGCTGCTTTATCCAGAAAGTGTCCCATGGCATGTGCCTTGTGGAGACTACCCAAAGCAGAGAGCAGAGGACATCAGGCAAAACTCACCAATGTTATGACATCACGCATCTCTTGGTGTTGACTCAGGGAAGCAGGCTGCCAAACTCTGAGAGAAGCGGCTGTTTCTTCTGGGAAAGTTTGAACAGCAGCCCCGGGTATGAATCTCTATGTAATCTTCGCTTTTGGGGCAGGTCCTCTGTCCTCAACTCCACAGGTGCAAGGACCAGACTTCTTAGTTGGCCTGGGGCAGGCCCAGGTATGCCTGGAACTGCTTTCATTTGACAAGGATCTCTGTCTGAACAATAAATGGCAGCCACCCCTGCCTGTAGGCACATGTGAGACAGAAATATCTTGGAACCTGGGGGCTCAAGGGGCCTTCTAGAAGGCTTTTGTCTTTTCTGTTACTGGATAAGCCAGGCCCCCACTCTGCCAGCCAGGGGAACTCTGGCACCTGCCTTAGTCCAAACCAGGGCAGTTGTACGCCATTTCAGTGATAAAATTTACCCTTCATCTAGTTCCTCGTTTTGCTCAAATCCTCTGATGAGAAATGAGAAGACAGGAGCAATTGGACCTTCTGGGGAACTGACCTCCTGTCCCCACTGCCAGAAGCCTGTGGGAGTCAAGCATCTTCTCTTGACTCCCTTGAGAGAGAAATTTTACTGTCTGTGGTGACCTCTCAGATACACAGGGAAAGAAGTCAATGAGAGTGAGGGACCAAAAATGGAATGTTATTTGGACCGAGATGGTGCTGCTTGGCCTGTCTATAGAGTGAGGGCCATGCCCTCCCAGGACTGATGACTTTGAATTGCTTGGGTACCTTCCTGCTCGGGGCTGTCTGAGTCTTCCCTGATTTCCCTTCAGTTTCCACCACACCCCACCCTTCAGATGCTTCCCAAGGAGCAGACAGGGCCAGCATAGCTATACATTGGGACAGAGGGCTGACTTTTTCGTGTTTTCTGGGAGCCATGGGCATCTAATTACAGGTCTTGTCAAGTGTAGCCTGGTCACTCTGCAAGGTGCTGAATGAAGGTACAATGACAAGTCCTGATTCTTGCCTATGAGTGTGAACGATTTGTGGCCTGGTATCTTGAACTACAGGGGCTAGAAGGTGAAAGATGATTCTAACCTTGGCCTGAGAAGGACTGTGGAAGAGTCCAGAAAGGAGCAACCTTTGAATTATGCTTTGAAAGACAAAGAAGCCTTTACAAGGGGCCCAAGGAAAATGCCTGGCAGACTCCTGCAGGTGGGATGGGCTGGACTGGCAGCACAGTGGCAACAACCCCTCTGGAGCGGAGTGGCCATGTGACTTCAAGCATGTTGTTTCATGTCTATCGGCCATGGTTTTTTTGTTTTTGTTTTTGTTTTTGTTTTTTTGGTTATTTTTTTTTGTACAATGTGAATAATATAACCCACATTATAAAATTGTGAAAAACTAAAGACATATAGTCTAGGCTGTCATTCATACGACTTCAGAGGCAGAGATGAAGAAGTGCTTGAGCCCAGGTGTTGGAGTCCAGCTTGGGTGACACAGCAAGACCTTGGTTCCCTAAAAAGGCTGTATCAGATATAAGTCAGCCAGCATGGTGTCTGCCATATAAATGCTGAGTGCCCTTTATTGGCTCTATCTCTATACTACTGTGCTTCTGGAGTGATCAGCACACTGTGATCTTGGGCCAGGTCTGCTCTTATGATCCCATTTAGGAAGATACTATCTGGGGCAAGTAGCCGGTGGAAGGGAACATACACGGCTGCCTGGCTCCGGGCACAGCAGTCTCCTTCAGACAATTGCATCAGTAAACAGTGTGGCTCTTGGCATCAGTAAATGCAGTTATTGACCCATCTTTTATTCTACACTCATTTATTATAGTCTGCTGTGTGTCCGTTGCTGAGGCCACTGACTTAGTAAGAATGCGTAGATAAACGAAGAGGTGAGGGAGAGAAAACAAAAAAACTTCTTTTCTAAATGAATTTTGTGAGATGGAAATGTTTTTAGAGTTCACAATTAAACTGCCTTTCTGGGATCCTGTAGCTGGAAACTTTGTGGCAGGGAGAAAGATTCATTTGAGTCTCTTTCATCTTAGTGTAAGTGCTGAAAGTAGCCACTGGGTGGACTTGGTCACATCTATCCCTTTAGGCACTAAACAGATATTTATTACTTACTTGCTATGCTCTGCCATGGTGCTATGCACTAGCTGTTTAAATGAGATTTAAACAGCACTTTCAGGGCAATAACAACAGTCTCTAAAAATGATTGATTTTTGTTTTAGAAAAAAATTAGGCCTGTTTGTTTGTGTGTTTGTTTGTTTTTTCTTCTTGTCCTTCTCACACAGACTTGGTGGCTTCCTGGACCTGTGTTACTGAACTATCTTGGCAGCAAGTTACGATAGAGTCAAATGCTGCCCAGAGGAGGGTTGGGCAGGGAGAAAGTGGGGACCAGGGTCATAGAAGGTCCTTATTTCCCTAGAGGACAATGGCTGAACTCTCCCATCTAGGGTCTGCATTTCACTGTCAGCTAACATGGTAGGGTGGGTCAGGTGGAAGGGCAGTGACCATTTCCGTTCACCACCCCACACTCTGAATCAATATGGACAGGGAAAACTGATTGCCTTATATTTCCCTAGAGGAAATGACTGCCTCAGACATGTTGAGGAGACTAGGTAAGAATGAAGCTAATTTAACAGTGCCCGAGAGTGGCCATAACTTCTGGAAGCTTGTAGGTGGTGAAAATCATCCCCTTTCATGCATTATCTCTTTTATTTTTTAATCTTGACAACTACCTTGTCCAGGCCACTGCATCTCCTTCCACAGACTAGGAAAATGAGATTAGAGGGTCACAGTTACACAGCCACACAGCTATTAATCCAGAGGGCTGGGATGGAACCCATCTCTGCTAGCCTTGAAAGTTATGGCCTCATCCCTGCCTCCCCTCACCTCCCCTGGTTTCCTCTTCCTTTGTCTCCAGTCTTCTTCCCATTCTTTTCTTAATGATTCTTCAGCTAATAAGGCTTGGAAACTCCTTTCACGTGGGGCTGAAGAGATGGCTTAGGGTTAGTAAGAACATTTGTGTGAAAGCAAGGGACTCCAGTACAAATCCCCAGCGTGGCTGATATCACGTGTGCCTGTAACTCTAACACTGGAAGGCAGAGACAGGCATATACCATGAGCTTGTCAGATACCCAGTGTGGTCCAAAAGGCTGAGCTTCATTTTCAGAAATTAAAGTAGAGAAGAGTAGAGGTAGACATGTATTCTTTGGACTTCCACATGCTCACATATAAACACCACACATGCTCACATCTGAACACCGAACACACACAACTTTTAAAATTAAATGGAATTAAATAAATACCTCCCTCCTGTGTTTTCTCGGGCAGCAAGGCTATTACTGTAAAGGCCCAACCCTGGAGTGGCAAACTTAAGCCACTTGGTGCTTTGGTTTTGGGAGGCTCTTAGTTCTCTCCGTTCTAATTAAAAATCACCACCCCTGGCTCTCTTCTGTTAATCCCATGGATTGAGAATAAGACTGCTTCCACAGTTTAAAGCCAAATTTGAAGCAAGCTTTAATTAAGTACTAGTCAGGCGTATGGGCTCTGGGGAGGTCTATACCCAGATTCCTGGGAAATAGCCCTGAGTCACAGTTTGTAGATTCTTTTTTTTTTTTGTTTTGTGAGACAGGGTTTCTCTGTACAGCTTTGGAGTCTGTCCTGGAACTAGCTCTTACCAGGCTGGTCTCGAATTCACAGAGATCCGCCTGCTTCTGCCTCCCGAGTGCTGGGATTAAAGGTGTGTGCCACCACCGCCCGGCCAGTTTGGAAAAGAAGGAAAACCCAATAATTCATTGCATTTCCTATCAGGTTCAATCAGGGGCAAGCATACATCCTGATGTACCTCCAGCCTTTATCCAGTCAGGGGCAAATGTATAGCCTGCCTTTGAAACTCCCGCACCACAGGCAATCATGGACATCTGTGCAGATAGATCAAACTTTTTTAGGGGAGTGAAAACATGTGGCTTGTTATCTCCCATAAACAACAGCCTCTAGCATTTCAGGAACTATCTCTCCATGAGCAAGAGACTTGCAGATCAGAGGTATTTTTGTTTTATGGACTCCTTAGGCATAGTAATTAAAACTTTGCAACTTTGGGGGGCTGGAGAGATGGCTCAGAGCTTAGGAGCACTAAATACTCTTCCAGAGTTCCTGAGTTCAATTCCCAGCAACCACATGGTTGCTCACGACCATCTATGATGAGACCTGGTGCCCTCTTCTGGCATGCAGGCATTCATAAATAAATCCATTAAAAAAAAAATGTAACTTCAGTTCTCATACTAACTAGAAGAGTGTGTGAGTTTGTGTGCATAAATAACATTTTATCTTTCTTCCTTGTTTCATATTTGACTCCCCCCCCCCCAGTTTATGCATGTGGACCATGCATAGGGTTGGGACTGTCTGTTCGTAATCAGGCTCAAATTTAGATGCTGGCCAGTCTCCACCAAGCCTGACTAACTGCTGTGATTCTCATCCTTCTGCCTCAACCTTTCTTTGGGGTTTGGGAGGGCTCTTAGAGAGTGGGGAAGTTGCATCGAACTCCTGTTTGGTAAGGCACTTAAAGGCTCTGGGGATGAAAACCCCCTCAGAGGTTCTGTGTTTCCTTTTCCCTAAGGTTTGAGGGACACAAATCTGTCTGAACTAGCCTCTTAGCCCTGCCGTCCCTGATAATTGACAGGGCCCTGCAGATCCTTGGCGACTCTAGAAGCTGACTGGGCTTGGACCCAGTTCCTTAAAGAGGACATTAGCATCATTCACTTGTCTGTGGGTACATTTAAGGTGGTGACTCTTCCTGGGCCATATAGACCCCACTGTACATCCCTGTCAGAGAGGAGAGTCAGAGAGGCACTCCAGGTGCCTTCTCAAAGGTCTTCATGTCCCAGTGGCAGGAGACTGGTCTCAGCATTCTGACTTCCAGCCCGGCACTCCCCAGGGATTTGTTCTCTTGTTCTAAGTGGAATCAAATCAATCATAGACTGAGAATTGCTAAAACCCCACAGATCAGTGTGACCCAGGAAGAGCACACCTATATTGTGGGATGTACATCTTTCAAAGAACAGCTTCTATGGCTCAACCATCAAATACCTTTGGGTGATTTTCAATGGTGAAAATGGCTTGGGGAGAAGGGGAAAAGATACTCCAAAGGGGCATGGTGTAGAATCAAATAATTTGTATTTCTCTGCAGACAAGCATAATCTATTTTTATATGCTCTTAGCTTTGTATTTGTACAATGAATACAGAATAAACCAAATTATAAGTAGCCAGAGTCCTTGACTTGGAATAATCCATTTTAAAAGTATAATTCCTTTGTTTTGTTTTTTTTTTAAATCACAATATTCTTATCTAATGTTTGTTTCTGAGCTGAAAAGAAATGCCCTAAGCAACACCCCAGCTGTGGGGTTTGTAGACCAAAGACTACTGTTTTCTTCCTGTGGGAACCCTGGGGTGTTTCGGGTTAAAAGGCCTGGGCTGGCCATGTGTGTTTAAAAACAAGGCTGACTGGGAAGCCTGCGGCTCCAGCCTGACTCCAGCCTGCTGTTAATGGAGGACAGAGGACCACTTACAGCTTCCTCCTCACCCTGTAACAAATAACCCACTCTGTGGCTTTCCTATGAAGCACGGGCCACCATCCACCCTCCTGCTGGGGGCAGCAGCAGGCCTTTTCGGCTGCTTTCCCTGTGGTCAGCCCAATAGGCCAGGCATCAAGGCCTGCTCTCTCTGAGATAAGGCCCAGCTAACCACATTAGCAGGAGCTTGGCAGTACCTCTGTCTGGTGTGGGGACACTGCAGAGCCTTCAGGCCAGGGTGAGGACTTGTACCAGCTTCCAGTGAAGCTCCTGATATGTCCTCTAGGAAGTCCTCTTGATTGCTCTGGCCCAAATGGTGGTCTCTTAGTTATATCCAGCTAACATATGTTTGTTGGGCACCCTTTAAAAATCTTTTATTACAGCCTGTGCAGACAGGGTTTAGCACACCATCCCCAATTATTGGTACTCACTGTGCAATCATACAAATGATTTTATCCACTCAGCACAAGTGTCTCATGAAGTTGACTCATGAAGTCTCATGAAGATAACCGCAGACAAAGGAATGGAGGCAGTCTTCCCCCACCCCTTCTTCTCTCATGTGTATGCGTGTTTTGCCTGCATCTCTGCTCACCACTTTCATTCCTGGTGCCCACAGACACTAGAGGGCTGGAGTTACAGACAGTTGTGAGCTGCACAAATGGAAATTGAACCCCGGCCTTCTAAAAGAGCAGCTTCTGTGCTAACAACCACTGAACCATCTCTCCAGGCCTCTTTTTTTCAATTATTATTTGGAGAGAGGGTCTCATGTGGCCCAGGCTGCTCGAAAACTAGATATTTAGACTTCTGATCTTCCTGTTTCTACCTCCCAAGTCCAGGGGTTACAGGCATGTGCCACCACTCCTCGTTGACATAGTGCTGGAGATCAAACCCAGGGCTTTGTGCATGCTGGGTAATAAGCACTCCACCAGCTGAGCCACACCCCAGCCTCCTGTATCCCTTCTTAGCCTTCATCTCTGCACTCATATCATGTGGTTGTTATTTGCTTCATTTTTGGTCCCTGGCTTATATCATGAGCTCCAAGGGGGCAGGGACTTTCTTCCTCAGGGGCTGGAGACCCAGCACAAACAACACCTGGTCCTTAGGCTTGTTCAATGGCTGAATGAGACAGGATGCTGTCTTTTTCTGTGGCAGCACACCTGGTCAGCAGATGCTGCCCTTAGCACTTCCTTGTGTGTGTGCTAATTCCTTCCCCATCAGGGGTGTGTGTGGGGAGTGGAGGAGGTAGGAATAATGGGAGAGGGGAACCTTGGCATTCCGTGGCAGGCGAGGATGACCAGAGGAGGGACAAACATGCCAGGCAGACAGAGCTTAAGTGAGGAGTTAGAAAGGGGAGGGAGGGGAGGGAGGGGGAAGGAAAGAGAACAGAGGTAAAGAGACAGAGAGAGAGAGAGAGAGAGAGAGAGAGAGAGAGAGAGAGAGAGAGGACAGAAGAGTAGAGGAAAAGTCCTGTCTTTCCCTGGGGAGCAGCGGGAAAGAGAGAGGTAAAGAGAGTTAGGAAAGAAAGCATAAGTGGGCGGGGGTCTTTTCTTTTAAAGGGGTTCTTTGCACCTGCTTGTAGACTAGTATTCATGGAACCCTGGGCTGACCAGGGTACTGTCTGAGAGCGTTCTGCCAGGTGACAGGGGCAGGCCAGCATAATGCCTGAATCCTTGGGGTGGCGGGGTGCATTGAGGTTGACCAACTGCATTCAAACACTGCTTCCACTACTCATATATGTGATGCTTGAAAAGTTATTAATCCACTCTGAACCTAAATGGTCACTTTTCTAAAATAGGAAAAAATAATGCCCATTTGGCTAGGTTGTCGTGAGAACTAAAAACAGTCCATGGATTTCAGGGTTTATGAAAGGGCCCATTAGTGGAGGGCTTGCATAAACCCACCTGTTCTTTGCTCAAAGGAAGTCAGGGACCAGAGTGAAAAGACTTTTAAGCTCCAACCTCCATCTTTCATTAGATTATAAAATTCAGAAACAGAGTGGGGCTGTTGTCAAAATATGGGCCAGGTGTGTGTGTGTGTGTGAGCGTGTCAAGAATTTGTGGACTAGAAAGATGACTCAGAAGTTTAAAGCACTTGTTGCTCTTTGAGAGGATCTGAGTTCGACTCCTAGCACCCACGTGGTGGATCACAACCTTCCATTAATTCGGTTCCAGGGAATCTGACCCCTCTTCTGACATTCAAGAGCACCAAACACACATGTGGCACATGTGCATACATGCAGGCAAAATATTTATACTCATAAAATAAATAAATAAATCTAAAAATAGTTTGTTCACCAGGCATTGGTGGTACACGCCTTTAATTCCACCAGTTGGAGGCAAAGGCAGGTGGATCTCTGTGTGTTCAAGGCCAGATTGGTCTACAGAGAGAGAGTTCTAGGACAGCCAGGGTTACACAGAGGAACCCTGTCTCGAAAAACAAACAAACAAAATTAGTTTGTTTAAAAAAAATGCAAATAAAAAAACTCAGCAAGATTAGCCAAGTCAATAAACTTCTGTACAGTTAGAACCATTCTGAAGCTATGGAGCTTCACTCTGGATTTTTGCTTTCAGTATCAATTATATTTTTATGTACTTATCCACCACTACTACCACCACCACCACACCACACACACCACACACACACACACACACACACACACACACACACAGACACACACACACACACACACACACACACACACACACACACACACACACACACACACACACAGACACACACACACACACACACACAGCACACACACACACACAGACACACAGACACACACACACACACACAGACACACAGACACACACACACACACACACACACACACACAGACACACACACACAGACACACACACACACACACAGACACACACACACACACAGAGAGAGAGAGAGAGAGAGAGAGAGAGAGAAATGTAAAATCAGTGACAAACTTAAAATCAGAAAAACCATTAGTTGTATGTCCTCTTTCATGATGCATGTATCTGTTACCTGGATTTCATCCTTCCTAATCAACTATTATTTATGCTTTCTTGTTCTCTTCTGTACTTGTGGTACTGTACTCACATGTATGTATGTTTACATATCAATTATAGCCTAGGATCTACATAGGAGTGAAAACAGTAAGGGTTTTTCTGAAATTGTGTAACCTCACTCAATATTATATATTCTTTTGTTTTGTTGCTTTTTGAGACAGGGTTTCTCTGTGTAGCCTTGACTGTCCTAGTACTCACTCTGTAGACCAAGTTGGCCTGGAACTCAGAGATCTGCCAACCTCTGCCTCCCTAGTGCTGGGATTAAAGATGTGTATCACCATTTCATGATCTCTATAGCTTGAGGCTGGCTTTGCTTTTTGAATCCCCAGGCAAGCTTTAATAAATCATAAATAATATATCATTACTTAGGATTAAGACAAAGACGGATCTCTGTTGATGAAAGTTTTCTGTCCCACCACCCTTCGGCCCCAAATGAACACAGGGACACTATATTAGTTATAAAATTGTTGGCCGGTATCTTGGGCTTCTTATTAGCTAGCTCTGTCTTAATTATTAACTTTTTTTTTTTTTTGGTTTTTCGAGACAGGTTTCTCTGTGTGGCTTTGGAGCCTATCCTGGCACTTGCTCTGTAGACCAGGCTGGCCTCGAACTCACAGAGATCCGCCTGCCTCTGCTTCCTGAGTGCTGGGATTAAAGGTGTGTGCCACCAACACCTGGCCTACCCATTTTCTATTAATCTAAGTATTTCCACGTGGTCTTATCTTATTAGAGAAGAGTCTGGACCTGTTACTCCTTTGGTGGCCTACATGGCAACTCTTCTGGCAGGCTCCTTGTGCCTCCCTCTACCAGAATTCTCCTCAACTCCTAGTCCCGCCTCTCTTGTTTTATTCATTAACCAATAAGAAAAACAATATACAAAAGGACTCTGCCCATCAAATCCCTGTTAATTCAAGGCCACCATGGCCTACACAAGAGTCAAGAGTAATAGAGATCATGCCTCTAATCCCAACATTAGGGAGGTATTTAAGACAAGAACAAGCTCTCAAAGCTGGTATTTATTCTCCCGCCACATGGAGGACAGGAAGACATTGAAGTTTCAGAATTCTGCAGCCAGGCACACTGAGGAGAGACAACAGTCAAGTTTGGTGGAGCCAGGATCACCTTTCAGTCTGAGGTAGAGTGAGAGCTAGTGCCTGGCTGCTTTGCTTTTCTGATCTTCAGCTTGAAGCTTGAACCCCAATATCTGTCTCTGGGTCTTTTATTTTTTGTGTTACTAGCAGTAAGTAAGAGAATACAAATATTAGCCAGGTGGTGGTGGTATGTATGCCTTTAGTCCCAACATTTGGGAGGAGGATGCAAATATCCCTGTGGTTGAGTTTGAAGTTCATGCTCAGGAGTGACATTGCTAGGTCCTATTTTTCTCTGTACTTTCAATGACTAGCTGTGTGTAATTCATATGATTATTTTTTTAGTGGAAGCTGGAGAGATGGTTCAACAGTTAAGAGCATTTGTTGCTCTTGCAGAGGACCTGGGTTAGGGTCTCAGGACTCACATGTCAGCACACAGCCATCTGTAACCTCTGCTCAAGGGATCCGATGTTCTCTTCTGACCTCCACAGGTACTAGGCATACTTGTGCACATACTGTACACATATTCATGCAGACAAACACTCGTACACTTAAATAAACACTTCAACATTTTTAAAGTTTTATTTATTCTCTCTCTCTCTCTCTCTCTCTCTCTCTCTCTCTCTCTGTGTGTGTGTGTGTGTGTGTGTGTGTGCAATAACACTGATGCATATGTATGCTTCACAGTACCACCTGTGGAGAACAGAGGACAACCTGCAGAAGTCATTTCTCTACTGCCACATAGATCCTGGGGAATGAATTCAGTAATCAAGCTGGGCATGGTAGTACATACCTTTAAGACAGATGGATCTCTCCAAGTCCAAGGCCAGCCTGGTCTACATTTGAAAGTTCAGACCAACCAAATCTACATAGTGAGACCCTGTCTTAAAAAATAAACAAGCAAAACAATTCAGTAGTCAGGCTTGGTAGCAAGTACCTTTACCACTGAGCCATCTTGCCAGCCCAATCAATTAACTTCTTTTGTTTTGTTAAGACAGGGCTCACTATGTATCTCTGACTGTCCTAGAACTCACTCAGTAGACTAGACTGGCCTCAAACTCACAGAAATCCACCAGCCTTTGCCTCCTGGCTCACCTAACTTTAAATACACTCATACAAATAACATTTTTACATAAACAGAATCATACTGGTTTTATTACTCCAAATTTTGTTCTTTTCTTTCATCTTTCTCTGTCACAACTTTCAGATCTGCTACGTGGCTGTGTGTCACTCCTTGGTGTCGGGATTGTCATGTATGTGCAGCACCCATCTTCCTGTTTGCTTTTTGTTTCCAATGCTCCTGTTTTTTAATCCAGGATGACAATGTATGTTATTATGTTATCTATTTCTGGGTAACAAATCCCTCAAAATGTAGTGACTCAAAACAACAACTCCCCCCACCCCCCACACACCACACACACACCACACACCACACCACACCACACCACACACACACACACACACACACACACACACACACACACACTCCCAGAACTGCAACCAAACCCAGAGCCTTGCCCTCTCTAGGCAAGTGCTCTGCCACTGAGCTAAATCCCCAACCCCAAGCAACAACTTATTTCTCATATTTTCTGTGGATTGCCTGAGTGGTTCCTCTGTCCTGTGATGTTGATGAAAGTAAAACCTCAAAAAAGAAAAAAGAAAAAAAAAAAAAGGAAAGTGAAACCTTCATAATGTCCTTATCAGATAGCTGGCAGTTGTCACTGGCTGGTAGCTGGGTGGATCTGTCACCAGGAGAGCCCTCTCACATCTCAGTGTGGCTTGGGTTTCTCACAGCAAAGGACTAGGTTCCAGAATGTAATCCCTGCCATAGCCTGTGATCAAAGTCAGTTGCAAGTCCAGACCAGACTCTCGGACACTGGGATTCAAGCTCTGTCTCCTGATTGGAAGGACAGCATATGTGTGGGAGCTAGTAGGGGTAAATACCTGTGGGCTGGCTCTGAGACTAGATGCCACAAATACATATGTATATGGTGGCTGGCCTTGCTCTTCATGTACCCCTATAACTAGATGAGAGTTGCTTTGTAGGTTAATTCCTCAAAGCAACGCATTGGCACTAAGGTATGCATGTTAAGAACCAGCCAGCCACTGCCAAACTGCTTCCTACAAAGTTATAGCCGTATGTGCTTGCTTATGTAAGACAGATCCAAGTATGTTCCTTCCTCTGAGCCCTCACCAGGGTTGGACATTTCCAGGTGTTTCCATCTTTGTCAATCTGATAGATGAATAATTGTATCCTGTCACTATGGTAGTGTTGGAGTGTCTTTTCAGATGATTTATTATTCATCATATGGAGAATTCAATCTGTGGATTAGTCCATGTATTTCCTGTGCCATCCAAGGAACAAGGTGATGTGTGTGTGTGTGTGTGTGTGTGTGTGTGTGTGTGTGTGTGTGTGTTGGGGCAGGGGGTTAGAGAGGATGAAAATATCTCTCAATTCAGGGCCTCCGAAGACAGTTCAGCAGCCATGACCTGCCTCAGTAGAAGGTTTCAGAGAGTGACCAGCAAATCATTAAGCCACCTCTGTCCCTGGCTCTTTACTTACTCACCCAAGCATGTCTGCCCAGAGTGCCCTGAAATTCCCAACCAGAGAAGATTCTGTGCTTTCTTAGAATTGTGAGGCAACATGGCACTGTGAGACCAGGATTGGGCTAAGAAAGCTTCATAACGGAAGGTATAGGGACTTGGGGAGACAAGCTGTTATTTAATACCCATTTCAGGATTTCCTATCTCTTAGCCCTACTTTCCCCAGAGAAGGGCAGTGAGAAGATGCAGGCCCTGGTGGGCCAGGTAGAACTGTCCAGGGCTTAATTCAGATGCTCACTGGCTGAGGTCAGGTCCCTCTGAAGAGCTTTTGGGTCCAAGCCTCGGCATCCTAGACCTCTCACATAAACACGTCAGTTAAGATCTTCTGGGGGGGGGGGGCGGTGACAGTATCGCCTTATATAATCTAGACCAGACTGACTCAAACTTGCAATCCGCCTGCCTCAGCTTCCCAAGTGCTAGGATGACAAGTGTTTGTCACCACACCCACCTTAAACAGGGACTGATCTGGTTATAAGACAGAGTAAAGCCATATTGTACTCTGACTTAAGGCAACTTTATTGGCTCACACTTCAGGTTGTCTGGGAGTGGAGAAGGGAATGAGTGGGCTCAGGACCTTCAGGAACCCCTGGTCAGCAAAGGACTCATCTCTTCAGTCCCCTCACCCAGTGACCTATGAAGGAAGAGGGCAGTGGACCTGAATCTTTTCTTCTCTGGCTTGAGTCCTGCCAAGGAGAGTGCCTGGTTCTAGCTGTTTCTCAGAACATGTCCCTGGTTGCCTTTTCCTTCCTTGTTCCAAGTTGTATAGTTTGGGGAATAGGACACAGTAGGCACAGTGATGGACTTAAAGAGGAAGTGCCCCCCCTTCACATTCTCCAACTCTGATTGGAGCTTCACTTGAGAGGGGAGGCAGAAAGGCTCCTGTGAGCACTTTCCTAAAGGTAGAGGACAGACGCTAGGGATGCCATAGACAAATGGTTGTCCCCAACTCCTCCTCAGGGCACTCCTCCTTCTTCATCTCTGTTGGCATTAAGGGGGTGGGGTTTGAATGGTAGCCAGTCAACTGAGGAGGGGAGGAGACTGATGCCAGTAACATGGAGGAATTCCTTTGGAAATTCAATTTTTAGAATTATTATAATATTTGTAAAATAAAGTATTGCAAATTATCTATGAGGGTTTAGGTCAGGGTATATATTTTTATCAATCTCTAACCTATATAATTTGGGGGACACAAAATGCACCTCCTTGCCAGACTGGGGAGCAGCCCTATAATGCTAATAGGCCCAATGGGATAATTAACCTCCTGCTAATCCTTTAATGGCTTACTCTCTCTCTTTTTTTTTTTTTAAGTGAAAACTCAGGTTAAATATTTATTATGCAGGAAAGGAATGCTGCTGCTTCCTCCTGCTTTTCCGGTGTTGTTGCTGTTAATAATTTAATAGATTATTGTACAAAAATAGGCAAAATGTAAAAGACACAAGATGCTATCTCCGTCCCTCAGTTTCACCCAAAGAGGCCTTTTCTAGCATCTGAGAGCCCACAGCTATTCACATAAAACCCTGCACCGAATACAAAAACCTTAATCATTATTTCTCCTTTTGTTATTTAAAAGAAAACGATTAAGGGGCTGGAGAGGTAGCTCTAGGGGTTAGATCACTGGCCACTCTTCCAGAGGATCCCGGTTCAATCCCCAGCACGTATGGTGGCTCACAACTATCTGTAACTCCAGTTCCAGGGGATTCAATACCCCTGAGGGTACCAGGCTTGCAAGCAAAACACCCACACACAGAAAAATTAATTAATTTAAAAAAGAAAATGGTTAATCTTTTTTACTATAGTGACTGAAGGCCCCTGGTGTTAGGGAAACATCTCTGTCAGCTGGTGTAGTCACCAGTTCCAAGGGATTATACACACTTGGGTGTTTACTCCCGCCAGACCCTTCATTCATGGGGCCTGATCTGCTCCTACTACTTTTGACCAAAAATGGTCTCAGCATTATTTGACATGTTCTCTTTGGCCCTGGTTTTTTTGCTTATCTAGGCTCCAAATGCCCGACAGTTTCCAAAAATAAAGTTGAAGACTAGTCATCACCAAAGCTGTGCCAGAGCTGATGGCTCTGAATCTGAAGACGGCTCTGAAAGAAGATGCCAGGAAGCCCTGTGAACAAAAGTGAGGTGCCACTGGGGAGGCTCACAGAGCTCAGGGAGGGGCTCATGGAGCCCACTGTGTTCCAGGCCTCTGCCTAGCCTCTAGGGATACAGGGTTGACAATGCAAGAGCACAGTTCTATACAGTCTCCAAGGAACACAGGACTACCCTAGGGCTGTCACTGGGAACAGTGTGGGGCTGGCACTATGAAGGTGATTTTGTTGGGGTTTTGTTTTGTTTTTACAAAATTCACTCTGCAGTCACATGTCTCACAGTGTAGCAAAAAGAAGGGAGTGGGGTGGTAATAGTAACAGTCCTTACACACTGACAGCAAACTGATCACTGTTGTGTCCAGGAGCCAGGGTCTGCATTAGCGGCTTCTTAAGCTCTGCTCTGCTCTCCTAAGAGCCCTGTCAGTAGCACTGGGCCCTAGTCTAAGGTAGAGTGCTTGGCTTCAGAGATAACAAGTTCACAGCACAAGATCACAAGTTGGGATGTAGTAGAAAAACACATTCATATCCAGAAATTCCTGGTTTCAATGCCCAGACAGTAGGGCCTGGGGAAAACCAAAGCCCACTGTGGTACCTAGTTTTATGTAAGCTTGGCACAAGCTAGAGTTATTTGAAAGGAGGGAACCTCAATTGAGAAAATGCCTCCATAAGATCCAAAGGAGGGCATTTTCTCAATTAGTGATCGATGGAGGAGGTGGTGCTCATTGTGGATGGTGCTGTCCCTGGGATGGTGGTTCAGGGGCTGAGCACACCATGAGGAACAAGCCAGTAAGCAGCAGTCCTCCATGGCCTCTGCATCAGCTCCTGCTTCCAGGTTTCTGCCCTATGAGTTCCTGTCCTGCCTTCCTTCAGAGACGGACTACGGTGTGGCAGTGTAAGCCAAATAAACCCTTTCCTTCTCATCGTGCTTTTGATCATGGTGTTTCTTCATTGCAATAATAACCTTAAGATACCCAACCCACCTGGCACTGGGAAGCCACCGACCCATCCCTTGACAATTTGTTCCAGAGTAAAAACATCCTATTAAATAAGCAATTCACTATTTATAGTTATAATGGTTTATTCCTGGGCTACTCTGTTTCATTCTGTAGCTAGGTTACCTCACTGTGTTCTGTCCTAAGCATCATGATTTCATAGAAAGCAATAGCCCATAAGTTGGTGACAGGTCCATGGGATTTTGTTCAGACTTTCTCAGATGAGCAGAGGGAGTGTAGCTTCCACATTTCTGCCTATAAGGGTAGAAACTGTGTTGTAATTTTAAAAAGCAGCACTCGAGAGAAAAATACTACATGACAGAGCTTGGATGGAGGGGTTTTTTATTGGGGGAAAGTGAATGGGAAAAGGGGGGAGGGGAGAGGGGAGACCAACCTCTGAGGATAGGAGCAGCAAAAGAGAGAGGGAGAAAGGGAGGGAGAGAGGAGGAGAAGAGAGAGACAGACAGAGACAGAGACAGAGAGACAGAGAGATGGGAGGTGGACAGGTCCCTTTTAAAAGGGAACATAGTGAATGTGCACAGGTGGTGCTCTTGGTGGCTGCAGCTGAGGGTGTATCCTGTCAGAACCCCAAAGACAGACCAGTACAGATGCCTGAATACTAACAAACCACACCCAGCTCCTACTTGCAGGAAGAACAGACACAGTCAGCAATTGCAACTGGCAAAGAAGCCTGAAGTCTGAGCTTCTCAACTACCCTTAAGACTAAACTCAGCCTTTCTCCCCCATCTGAATAGTGGGTAGGGCAGGTGCTTGTGAGAATTCACAGTCTTTTGGCCTTGAGTGAGAGCTAGTTGGTATCACAAGTTTGTCCATCCTGGTGTCTGCCACATCTGCAGCTGTGGATGGAGCTCAGTTGACCTCTGCCACAATCTCCTCCCCACAGTGGGTAGGATTGCAGCCACCATCAGCTTTTAACTTTACATATGCACCGAGCAGTAACAGCGGAAGACACTGAGGCCTCCCCAGAGACCTTGACCCTTGACTGTCTGCTGGACTGGTATCTTTCTATACCACAAACTCTCCTTGCCTGGCCTACCGCTGCCCTTCTGTCCTGAGACTCTGTCTTTACCTCTACTCTAGATTCTCCTGACGCATGCTCTCCTCCCACCCTCTTCTGGGCAGGAAAGGGTGGGTTCCTCCTGTCCTTCCTCTGCAATCAACTTTGTAGCTAAGTTTTAATAACCAACAGCAGTAAGAGATGCTGAACTCAATTATTTTTCTCCAGTAAAAAGGTAGCCTGTAACTCAATCTCTTCCTTTCCTGCCCTCAGGTCAATGTTTGCCAAAGGTCTCCCAAATCATCTTTCACAGCTTCCCTTTCAAATCTCAAGTTGGCAGGCTAGTGTCTTATCTTGACATGTAGCATTGACAGAACCTTGGTTTTGGTCAAGAAAGTTCCATCTCTAATACCTGTGGTCTCTTGGGTTGCAGAGACTATGTGTTGTGGGTGTGTTTGTGCATGTGTGAGTACATGCATGCATACATTCTGATCTTTTCTGAGTGACATATTTTACCTGTGGACAGGAAAACTCGATCTTTTTTATTTTTAATTAATTAATTTATTTATTTTATATCCCTACCACAGTTTCCCCTTCCACCTTCCTTCCCAGTCCCTCCCCCTACTTCCTCTCTATCTCTGCCCCCCTCCCCCTGCACCTCCACTCCTCTATTTCTATTCAGAAAAGGGCAGGCCTCCCATTGATATCAACAAAACATGGCATATCAAAGTTGTAATAACACTAAGCACCTCACCTTGTATTAAGGTTAGGCAAGGCAACCCAGTATGAGGAATAGCAATCCCTGCTCCCACTGTTAGGAGTCCCACAAGAAAACAAACTACACGACTGTAACACATATGCAGGGGCCTAGGTCAGTCCCATGCAGGCTCCCTGGTTGTCGGTTCAGTTTCTGTGAGCTACTATGAGCCCAGATTTGTTGATTCTGTGGGTTTTCTTGTGAAGTCCTTGATTCCTCTGGTTCCTACCATCCTTCTTCCCTCTCTTCAGCAGGATTCCTAGAGCTCTGCCTAACGTTTGGCTGTGGGTCTGCATCTGTTTCCATCAGTTGCTTGATGAAGCCTCTCTGATGACAATTGGGCTAGGGACCAATCTGGGGTTCAGGATGCTGGCCTGATTTTTGGTGGCGTAGGAGGGTTCCACCAGAGTTGTGCGGGAAAACTCAGTCTTAAAGAATAAACATCATCAGCCAGGCATGGTGGCATAAGCCTTTAATCCCAGCACTCCAGACACAGAGGCAGGTGGATCTGAGTTGAGGCTAGCCTGCTCTACAGAGTAGCTAGAGAAGAGCCGTGGAAGGAGGCATGTGCTCCCCAGCCTACTGGGCTTGGGAGAAGCTTTCTCTTCTCTTCTTCTTCTTTTCTCTTTTCTTTCTCTTCTTTCCTCTTCTCTTCTCCCTTCTCCTCTGTCTCTGTCTTACTCACCACCTCTCTCTTTCTCCAATGATTTTGAGATTGTTATACAGCCCAGACTTCAAACTCCTGTTCCTCTGGCGTCAGCCTTCAGTGCTAGGATTATAGGCAAGAACCACCCCACCATGACCAGCCCTAAACTTTATGTTCTATTCTTTTGAAGAAAAAGTTATTCTCTGAGTGCTTGGGATGCAAGCACTGAGTGCAAGGCCTTGTGCATTCTGGGGAAATGTTGCCTTGAAATATCAAAAACCAAACCAATGCAAAAAATAGAATAGTAACTAGGACAGTGACCAAAACTAAATCTTGTAGGCAAATGAGGTGGGGCGGCGTGCCTCGGTGAACATTAAAAGCCTCCAGGACAAAGCCAGACCTCCATGTCCCAAACCTTCTGGAACACAGATTGGGTTGACTTTTCCAGGGATTAAAGTCAACCTCAATACAGAAAGGAGCACCTGGGTTGGGAGAACTACAAATGGATTTATAGATGACAACAAAACCTTGCTTACCTGGGAAAGACCTCTTGGGTCATATACTACTCTCTAGCAGAATTTTATGAGGGAGGTATAAAGACAGTTTGAGTGAAGCAGAATTATAAAAACAAAGGCACAGAGATCTAACTTTGCTGACTTCACACACCATAAAACAGTGGTGTGGTATCCATGGCCCTGGAGAGCCCAGTGCCTACAGAGTAAATGGACACTGTTGCTCAGGGGCCTCTCCCAGGTCTGTCTTTTCCACTACAGTAACCAAACACTACCCCACAGCCTCTGCCCTGTGCACCCAGCACTTCGGATTACAGCATGGGGTAGGTGGGGCTCAGATCTTTTAGGGAAGTTGTGGACACTTCTCCAAGCTCCCCGCCATATAGTCCTGCTGACTTGAGGTTTTTCTTAGTGTTTCAGATGTTTGTTCTCAGAGGTTATGTGTTAGCTTTGAGGACATGGTTTCAGTATTGTCTCTTTCTGTATACTTGAGTGCTTTGCAGCTGATCAATCCTTTGTGTATAAAAGGTGAACGGGCTGGAGAAATGGTTCAGCAGTTAAGAGCACTTTCTGCTTTTGCAAAAGAGCTGAGTTCACCTCTCAGCACAAACATGGCAGCTCACAACTGTCTGTAACTCCAGTTCCAGGGGATCTGACCTCTTCTTTTGGCTTCCATGGTTACCAGGCATGCATGTGGTACACAGACATACATGCATGCAAAACACTCACACATATAAAATAAAAATAAATAAATCTGCCAGGTGGTGGTGGCACATGCCTTTAATCCCAGCACTTGGGAGAAAGAGGCAGATCTCGATGAGTTCAAGGCCAGCCTGGTCTACACAGTGAGTTCTAGGCCAGCCAAGGCTATGTAGAGAAACCTTGTCTTGAAAATCAAAAATAAATAAATCTATTAAACAATTAAGGTGACTAGGTAGAAAAGCTGCTTTTATTTACTTTTATTTTCTGCTTACAAGGGTTTTGTCTGCATTTATGTCTGTGTACCACTTGGATGCCTGAGGAGGACAGAAAAGAGGAGGACTGAAACTGGAATTACATACAGTTGGTTGTGAGCTTCTATATGGGAGGTGGCAAGCAAACCCAGATCCTCTTGCAGACCTGCTGAGCCATCTCTGTAGTCTGTCTGTGTCTGACCAATCCTGCAATCTCCTTGATAGGAACCTATCAAGAAAGGGCCCAGGAACCAAGTTTGTATTGTGTCTCCCTGTCACTTGGCTATAAGAGGTGGGCTGCTGACCCACACTCTGTCATTCAGATGTGCCCTTCTGGAAATTTGAATCTGGTCAGACATTCAGTTCCTACCAGTCTTTTAAACAGGGGCTGTGACTCCTCGTTGCCATCTTCTACCACATGCTTGGGACACAGAGAAGCAGATCTACTGAAAGAACATGGAACACATGCAGGAAACGCCATCGGTGGTTGTCCATGTGGCCAGAGGTGGTGGGGACAGGAAGTGGAGGAAGAGGCCTATTCAGGCTCCAGGTCCTGGTTTCTGCCCTTCCTGAGGTCCCCCTGTGGGTTCTGAGAGATACACCTGAATCTTTACCAGTTCATCTTCTTTATTTATGTTCATCTGGGTGGCTTTCTGCTTGGTTTCTGGATATTGTTTTGCAATCTCAGGAACTATAGTTCCCATGAGAAATGGTTGATTGCTATAATATGACGTAAGATATAGAAAAGGACCATGGGACATTCTAGTGTGTCAGAAACAAAGACGTGATTAAAAATATATAAATAAATAATGAGGACATGCTAAATGCCAGCATTGAAGCCACCTGAAAGACCTTCCACTGGCCAAATCTGTAACAATTGGAATATCAAAATGAGTAGCGCCATTGATACCTTGCTTTGGTTTTGCAATGCTGGAAATCAAACTAGGAGCATTTTTTCACATGATGCAGGCAAATTCTCTACCACAAAACCATGCCTTCAACCTAGTGGTCCATAACCTATAGCTTGAACAGAGGATAAGGGTTCAGTTGCCACGACCCACACTGGGCAGCTGACAACTATCTGCTGCTCCAGATAGAGACCTTTCTCATCTCTGAGAGCACTACACACATGTGATTGTACATATATATTCTCAGATACACACATAATAAATAGCAAATTTTCTATAAAAAAGAAAGTCCTAACTCCAGAAATATAAATAAATATTTATATGGTTTCAAGTACCTGTTCCTCTCCCCATATGAGCAATAAATTCAAGCATAAAAAGAGTAATTTTACAGTGGAGTGTGATGGACTTCAAATTAATAGGTCATCAGGGTGAACGTCAATTAGCGTGGAGCACGTGAAAGCACACACCATTGATCAGATGCAGTGAAAAACAGCACCACTTTTGAATGATGCACAGCCAGAGTCTAATCAGAGGGCCCAACAGAAAGACATTCTGTGGAATTTCTGACCTTTCACGTTGAAAAGAGCCAGAGTCTTGCAGGCTACAGAACTGTTTTGATTGAAGGAGACTTAAGAAAGGCTATGACTAAATGCAGCATATAATGCTGAAGTGTCTGGCCAACTGGGGTCCAGGGAGCTAGGCTGACCTCTGAGGTCTTGGCTGCAGGCTGTAGGTTTAGTCCAGGTCTGCACTATGCGTCTCTCATCACTCTTGGATTAGCAAGTGGCTTAGGCATATTGTTTTCATGAAAAAAAAAAAAAAAAAAAAACACAGCCACCTCAACTATGCAATTGTGTTTCAAGTTCAGGTCACTTCACAGCTGGGAATTCTAATTAGCTAAAGCAAGTCATCAGGTCAAACCCAAGGGATGAAAAACTAAATGTGCTAAGACAAGGCTTGGAAGAAATGAGACCAGACGTGTGATTGGCCATACTTGCTGTGTCCTGTGTCCTACATATCTTTTTTTTTCTTTGGTTTCTTTTTTCCCTTTTTTGTTTGTTTCTTTTTCTCCCCCCCCCTTCCTTTTAAAGTAGGTCTTTGTAGGGAATGAGAAAAGTCCTGAGTGAATGCGTGTTGTTGACATGGACACAGCCATATCAAGACCCTCAATGCCTTAGA
Organism: Cricetulus griseus; assembly: GCF_003668045.3. NCBI lineage: Eukaryota > Metazoa > Chordata > Mammalia > Rodentia > Cricetidae > Cricetulus > Cricetulus griseus. The sequence goes on along the minus strand of NC_048595.1, from coordinate 199,145,300 downwards.
CACACAGGAAATAGCAAAGCCTTCCGTCCTGGTCTGAGTGTGAATGTTGGCAGTGTATGTAGAAAATGTTCGTCATAGATTTCTCCCCTAGGCTGTTTAAGATCTTAGGAGTGTTTCCCTACAGAGAATGCTCCTACCAAGATTCGATAAACCTGCCTTCGTGCTTAGCTGTGTATATTAACTCTGCTTCCTTGTTTTATCCTTAGGTAATAACCCGCCTCCTTGTTCAGGTGTATGTAATAACCCCAAGGGCTGAAGTGATGGCTCAGCTGTTTTCAAGGCCAGGCTCACAACCCAAACTATAAATAACCCCACCTCTTTGCTTACCTGTATGTAATAACCCTGCAATGTTCAGCTGTGTGTAATCAACACAATGAGCTTCTGGGTACTAAGGCTTCTCCATCAGAGAGCCCAGTTCACCCAATCCCAGCTTTTCTGTGGTCGTGTGTCTATCCATCATTTCTCCATTCTTCTGCTGCCACAGTCAGGTTAATATCTGGAACCAAGCTGAACATGGCAGGTCCTGTTATGTAGTCCAGGCTGGCGTCAGGCTCCCAAGTGTTGACAAGACAAACCTGTGCCACCACACCACGCCTTACAGTATTTTAGGTATACTGTGCAGCCTGGGAATTCTTGTGCTAAGTATGTGTTTGAATAAACCACACTGGTAAAACTCAGGAAGGTGCCTGCCCTAATGCTGCCAACTGTTCTCATATCTCATGTCCTATGGAGGCATCTTCTTGATTAAGATTCCTTCTTCCTACCTGACCCTAGCTTGTGTCATATTGACATAAAAAAAACTAGCCAGCAAGGTGTTGCTGCAAGGTTTATAAAGATTTTAATGGCTTTCCTCTTCTCTCCTCTCCTCTCTTTCTTTCTTCCTTTCTTCCCATGTGTGAGTGTTTTACCTGCACATATATCATACTAAATGTGTGCCTGGTGCCTACAGAGGCCAGAAGAGGTTGGTGAATCCCCTGGAATTACAAGCCACCTGATATGAACACTGGGAATCCAACTTGGTCCTTTGCAAAAGCCACAGGTCTCTTAGCCACTAAGCCACCTCTTCGGATTAACTTTCTTTAAAACAATCAAATAAAAACATTATTACATTTATTTAGCTATTTTGTATTGGGGAGGGGAACACGGGCACCACAGTGCCCCATGTAGAGGTCAGAGGACAATTTGCAGGAGCCAGTTGTCTTCTCCTGCCATGTGGATCCTGGGGAATCAAACTCAGGTTGACAGGCTTGGCCACAGCACCGCTACCTGCTGAACTACCTCACTGGCCCCACAGTGTTATTTCAGTAAAAGGGGTAAGATAAAAGGGCTATGGCTCAGTGGAAGAGCCCTTGTTTGGCAGTCTCCTAGTTAGCTTCAGCTCTCAATTTGACACTGGCTAGAGTCAGAAGAGGGAACCTCAGTTGCAGAGTTGCCTGGATTAGATTGGCCTTTGGGTATGTCTGTGGGGTATTTAGACTTACTGATGGTTGATGTGGGAGGACCCAGCCCACCGTGAGCGGAGCCACCCGTCCCCACCATGGGTTGCATAAGAAAGCTGGCCTAGCACTAGGCAGGAGTAAACCACTAAGTAGACTTTCTACTAGTTTATGCTTTGAACAGCAACAAAGGACTGAAACCTAGAAGTTGAAATCAACCCTTTTCTCCCAAGTTGCTTTTGGTTATAGTGTTTCTCACAACAACAGAAATCCTAAGTAGAATGGTATGTGTGTGGCTGTTGTTTTAGTTTTCGAGACAGGGTTTCTGTGTAAGAAGACCTGGCTGTCCTGGAACTCACTCTGTAGACCAGGCTGGCCTTGAATTTAGAGATGCACCTGCGTCTGCCTCCTGAGTGCTGGGATTAAAGGCATGAGCCAGCACAACCAACTTTCTTTCCTTCTATTTTCTTTTCTTTTATTTATTTCTTTAATTTTTTTTTGGTCCTGGTTTTGATGTTTATTGCTGAATTGAAAAAGAAAAATGTTGCAGGATATTTGTACATTGTGTGAAGCTGTGCTGCTGTGATTGGTGTAATATAAATCTGAACAGTCAATAGCTAGGCAGGAGAGTATAGGCATGTCTTCCAGGCAGAGAAAGAACTCTGGGAAGAAGAGAGGTGGGGACTCCAATGAGGAAGTCGGACATGTGGTACAAAGCAGAGGTAACAAGCCACCAAGGCAGAATGTAGATTAATAGAAGCAGGTTAATTTGAGTTATAAGAGCTAGTTGGGCAAAAGCCTAAACTAAGGGCAAGGTTTTATAATTAAGTCTCTGTATTGTTATTTGCAGGCTGTCAGTCCAAGGAAAGTTTGACTACATAAAAAAAAAAAGAATAAATTTATCATTAACACTGTTTGGTCGGTTCTACTAGAGAAGGGGAGCCAGGAGGAGGTACACCATACATGTGTGTGTGTACATACACCGAAGGGGTGGGGGTAGGACACACAACTGGAGAACTGGAGGTAAAAGCTGATCAGACAGTTTAGGGTGGTGACTGTGAGAGCAGCCGTTCCTTCATTCTGTTCTGACCAGAGACCACAGATGCGGTGATATTATTCACCTCTGGACCTGGTGTGTTCAACTGCTGCCTTAGCCCCCCCCCCCCTTGTTCACATTTGGTCTTCTCAGATGCTCCTGCTGCTATCTGTCCCCATGGATCTGAGTCCCCTGATCACCCTTCAAGGCCTGACAGTCAGCAAGAGTAGAAATCCTAAAACCTTTACACCCCAATTTCAGATAATCTCCTAAATGGTTTTAGGGTTTCAACCATTGAGAAAGAATGTCACAGGTCTCAGTTTATTGGGTTTCTGCTCAATGATGATGTGAAAGGCTTAAAAGCCATTTAAGATGAGCCCCTCCTTCCTGGTCCCCACCTGTTTCCCTGATAATACTAGAAAGGGAGATATCACAACCAAATCTCCATAGGATTTAAAATACTGTATGAAAACATAGAAACATCAGGGCTTTGTTGAGACTCAGAGCTTCCTCTTGATTAAAGAGTGGAATCTGAGTTCCACCAGTGGCTCCTGTTGGAAACTTGACATTCTGATCTGCCAAAATGATTAGACCTTTACATGACACCATCTTCTCCCTTATGAGTCAACCCAGCTGGGCCCATCAATCACCCAGGCAGGAGATCACTCCTCAGGAAAGCTAATTCATCTGAGAATACACTAAGGAGGTGGATGGAATTATTGTCCATTTAATGAGATACTATACTTCCCAGAAGCCCCTCTCTGTGCTGTTGCTTACAGAATGTATAGCACAATAGCACTGCTAAGCCCCCCTCCACTTTTTGGAGCTCTAACAAAAAAAAAAAAAAAAAGTCGCTTTCTTTTTCTTTCTGATACCCACCACAAGCATAAGCTTGCTTTCTCTGACACTCTGGGCTTTCTTATTCTTTCTCTGAAGTCCTCCTCCTCCCAAGTCTAGCACGAAGCTGTTTGCGCTAGCTTCTTTGGACCCTAACTCAAAAGGCTTGATGTCTTCCTCTTTTCCATCTTCCTTCTCCCCCTACTTGCCCTTTTATTTTTCTTCCAAACTATTAAATGAAATGGTCTTTGATCTTCCTTCTGAGTCCAGTTTTAGATCTTTTTATTACTAACTCCAATTCTCCAGTAACACTACCTGATGCTGGAACTTGGGACCTGCATGCCTGGTAAAGAAAAGGGATATAAAGTAGGAGAGGGCAGGAGCCAGCTGGAGCACATGCACTCCAAGTCTGCCTTTCTCAACTGCATCTAGTTGGGATGCACACCAGGCAGGCGGCCTTCACCGCCAAACTTTGTCCATTGCTGGCCAGGTGGAGCCACTGGAGGGGAAAGGCTAGAGGTGGCAGGCCCAGTTGAGCTGACTCCACATCTGGAGATGGGAGTCAGCACTTCCTAAACAGATGCCTTGTAAAGCCAGGGGTGCTGATGGTTTCCAGGACATACTGGGGGGGGGGGGCAGCCGCGGATAGAAGGCATGCTTCTATAAAATCAGTTCCATCTGTATACACATAGGAATGTGCATGCAAAGACAAGCTTGGAGAGATAAACACCACCTATGGTTACCTCTGGAGAGGGATGGTAACTAGAGAAAGGGTGTCAAGAGGACCATGAGCTTATCTATATTTAAGAACAATTGAAAGAAACCGTTAAAAATGGAAGGAAAGAAAATGCCCTTCTCTGTTAGTCTCTTCCCAGATCAGCAGTGCTTTCCCTCTGGATAGGGGCACTCAGTTCTCGTCCTCCCAAAATAGGCAATGAAGTAGATATTTCGGGGCTCTGTAAAGTAGAAAGCCAAAGGTTTGCCTAGTATTCCTTTACTAGTAAGGCAGATGGCTCCCTATTTATAGCATCTCAACTCAGAGGCCCCCTACTTTACAATTATGTGAAAGTAAGCATCCCACGGAAACTGCTTGGAAATTTGTTTTTAAGTCAGGGTCTTCCTTTGCAGCCTTGGCTGTCCTGGAACTTATTCTGTAGACCATACTGGACTTGAACTCACAGAAATCCACCTACCTCTGCCTCCTGAGTGCTGGGGTTAAAAGGTGTATGCCACTAAGCCTAGCTCAGAGCTTGGAATTTTGAATTGTTCTTTCCTTGGTCTAGGGATATGCAATTCAAGCCTCTCTCATGATGCTGGGCCATGGCAGAGCACTGAGTCTGCTAGTCAGTGGCAAGGAGTGCTGTATGGTGGGTGTGATACTGCTGAAGCTACACTCTCTCGTTATTGTGGTTGTGACCCTGCCACTGTGACTTCCCCACCACGATGGACTACCCTCAACTGTGAGCCAGAATAAACTTTTGTCCCTTAAGCTGCTGTGACAGCTGATCTTGGTTGTCAACTTGACTATCTAGAACCAACAAAAACGCAAGCTTCTGGGCACCACTGTGAGGGATTTTCTTAAATCTGGACCACTTACAACTGGTGGCAGCCCAGATAAAAGGATATGGAAGAATGAAACTTTACTTTTAGCTTGTTCTCACTCATTCTCACTGGAAAGTCCATCAATCCTGTTGCTGAGTTATCCCTTCGTGGGCATTAGAACTAACTTCTTTGTGATTCCAATGCAGACTGAAGAGCAGCAGCTCTCTAGGAATCTTTTAGGATTCTAGTGCTAGATTGGGACTGCTGAGACAGCCACCCCCCTGGACTTAACAACTACCTGTTTCTTAGTCTTTGCATCATTGTTAAACCACTTGGACCACAGCTTGTGATCCAGTCTAGTGATGCCCCATGTTTATATCTATATCTACACATTTATATCCAAATCTGTAGCTCTGTATGGCTGTATCTATATATCTATATATCCGTAATTGGAATTTTCTTTGGGCTGCCAACCAGCTCCCAAATAAAGACATGGAGACTTATTATTAATTATGAATGCTCAGTCTTAACTTAGACTAGCCCCACAAGCTCTTTTAACTTAATTTAACCTGTTTCTATTCATCTACATTTTGCCTATGGGTTTTTTTTTTTTGTTGTTGTTGTTGTTTGCCTTTCATTCTGTATGTCTTATTTTCCTGCTTCCACCATGTCTGTCTGTCTGGCCCCTGGCATCTCCCTGGTGTCTTTCTTTTCCTTTCTTCCCTTGAGCCTAAATTCCTCCTCCTACTTAGTCTCCCTGTCTGAAAGGCCAGCCTGTATCTCCTCCCTTGCTATTGGCCATTCAGCTTTTTATTAGACCAATCATGTGCCTTAGACAGGCAAAGTAAAACAGCAACACATGTTTACATAAGTAAACAATCAACATCTCTTTACATAGTTAAACAAATACTCTGAAGCATATATCTATATCTATTATCACTATATAGTCCTGTGTAGCTTGGAATTTGTTATGTAGGCCAGGCTGGCCTTGAACTTAAAAAAATCTTCCTGACTCTGCCTCCCAAGTACTTCTATTAAAGGTATTTCCCACCATGCCTGGCTTGTCAGAGACCTTGGGATTGGAACAAAAGGTTGGAAAGAAACCCTGACTCCTTGTGTCTCAGCCACCTGCCGTCTCGTCTAGCTTCAAAGCACACAAAAATATTCTTCATTGGCAATAAATGAAGACTGTATAACTCCATCTCTCCACACAAAGATATCCACATAAAATAGCAATCAATAAAAACAAAACAAAATAACAGCAACAACAACAAAAACCCAACAATTTCTGGAGTTTTAGAGATGGCTCAATGGTTTGAGAGCACTGGTTCCTCTTTCAAAGGCTCCAAGTCTGACTCCAAGCCCCCACACGGTGATTTACAACTGTTTGAAACTCCAGTTTGACACACTCCTAGCCTCCAAGGGCACTATGAACACAGGTGGTAAACAGACATACAGACAGACAAAACACCCATACACATAAAAAATAATTTTTTTTTTAAAGAAAATTGTTCAGAACATAAGGTCACCTTCCCCCATACTGGCTACCACACTCCCCAAGCCTCTGATTTCTTCCCTTTGGTTAGACGTTAGTGACAGACAGTGACAAGTTTAAAGATATTGGAGAAGATTCCAAGCAGTATCCATTACTCACTGACTTTCTGAGCTATGTCATCAGCTACCTCTCTTTCCCCATTCTCAAATCTACCCCCAGAGAAAGCAGATGTCTACAGTCCACAGAGATGGGAAATCAGCAAAGCCTGGCAGAGAGAAAGCAGATACCCACCACTGCTTCCCAGAGGGTAGACTTCCTGGTGAGCCCCACCATGGGAGGAGGACCAGGCAACATCCCCAGCCTTGGCTTCCTTTGAATTGGCTGTCTACAGCTCAGTGTGGTTTTGTGGTTCCTTATGGATTTTGGATGTTCATAAAACAAGCTGCCAGCTGCCTGTCTGCAGTGTGGCGGAGACTGAGGGACACGTGCCTTGCTGGGATCTGGGTGGGCTAACAGGTCCCAACACATTTGGACCAGGAGCCTCCTAGTTGTTGAGCTAGAGCCCTTCCCCAGAGCTAATGCAGAACCTGCTGGCCAGCTACTAATGGACAGGCTGCACTTCATGCTGCATTCTCACAGCCTTTTCCAAAGGTTTCTATCCTCTTAGTTTTCTTTTGACTGCACTCTGCTTGCAGCTGTACCCTTCGGCACCCAGATCCCAGATCTCCAAAAGTGTGTTAGTGTTTAGCACAACACTGGGCACAAAGTCAGGGGTCCCCTGCTTTTCTAGGGCATTCTCTGCCTGTGTGTGTTTGGGGACAAATAGAGGTCTAGAAAGAGATGCTTGAGTCTTCATTTCATAGATGGGGTCAGCCAGCAAAAAGTTTGGGACAGCAACAAAGCAAGGGAATTCACATCTTCACGAGGCTCCAAGAGACCATCTGTTGCTAGTGGGCAGAGGGCAGTGGAATCCAGGTGCCTGGGTCCCAGCACTCTGGGAATGTGGCTGCCTGCTCTGGCACTCCTGTTGCAGCCTGGGGATGAGGGTGTGTGTGTGTTGGGGGATGGTCTCTGGATGACTTAACCCTGAGGTTGCTATGGTTACCCAGGCAATATCTCAAAGAGCCCAGTTACTCATTACCTCTGTCTTGGGCTTGGCCTGAGCAGAGCAGGAAGCTTTGCCTCCCAGGGTTTGGTTCCCCACCTCTGTCCCCAGACTCCTATCTTTGGGAGGAGTATGAGCCTCACTGTCCACACAGCTGGAGTCAGAGATTCAGTCTCCCCTTGAACTTGACAAGCCTCTCAGACCTGACATTCACTTCCAAATACTTTGGACTTGAAAGCAGCCCTTCTCCTTCTCAATTATTTTTAAAAGCCATCTTACTGTGTATCCCAGGGTAGCCTTGAACTAACCATCCCCTGGCTTCAGCCTCTCCAATGCTGGCATTATAAGCATGTACCATACTCCACCTTCCTTTACCTCCTCCTCAAAAGCACGGGCACCAAGCATATCTGTGACAGCCAAACTCTGAACTGTAGCTCAAGAGTCACTCATTGTATTCATGACATCACCTGCCCTCTTGCCTTTAGTGTCACTGCAGGGACTCAGGTCACCAGAATCTAACCCTATTGCATCTTCTAGAGTTCTAGATAATGCCTCAAGTCTCAGATTAGGTTAAGAAAATTGGATCCCTGACAGATTTCATGTGTCCACACCCTGATGTCATTAAGAATCTACTTTTTGGTCTTGGGCAAGTCTTAACTAAGGCTCAGATTCCTTTCCTATAGCACAGAACTGAGACTCTGACTCCTCGAAGGCACTATGACGTCATTAGATGGGATAATAGTATGGACAGCACAGTACCCGGTAACAGTAAGTGTTCATTAAATGGTCCTCCTTGTCTTTATTGTCCTCTATAAAATCTACTTATCTTGGGTCTGGAGAGATGACTCTGCAGTTGATAGTTATTGTTCTTGCAGAGGAAGATCTAGGTTAGGCTTGTAGCACCTACATCAGGCAGTTCAAAACTGCCTGCAACTCCATTTCTGGGGGATCATGTACCCTTTTCTGACCTCCTAGAGCTCTTGCACACACGTGGTACACATATACATATGCATAAATAAGTAAATCTTAGAAAGAAAGAAAACCCACTCATCTTGTAATTCTATCCGTCAACTTGGATCAGTGACAGTGATTAGAAGAAAGTTAAGTTGATTCACTATTTAACACATTAATAATTAGCAATACATTATATGGCATTTGCTTTGTGCCAGACAGTGTTCTCACCACTGGATTCACCCTGATTCTCCTAACAACTAAGATAGGCAGTGTTATTGTGCAAACATCAAGTGAAGAAAATGAAGCACTGTGGGCTAAGTAGAGAAAAGATGGCTCAGCCAGTAAAGGCGCCTGACTAGTGAGCCTGACTATCCCAGTTAGTTCCTGGGACCCACATAGTGAAAGGAGAGAACCAACTCCTAAAGGTTGTCCTGTGATCTCTACATGTGTACCATGGCACGTGCATCTCTGTGCACACTTGAGTACACACATACACAAATGCATGCACACATGTACACACACTAAATGTAGTTTGTTTTGTTTTTTTTTTAAAGCCAGGTGTAGTGGCACATGCCTTTAATCCCAGCACTCGGGAGTCAGAGGCAGGTGGATCTCTGTGAATTTGAGGCCAGCCTGGTCTACAGAGTGAGTTCCAGGACAGCCAGTGGGACCCTGTCCCAAGCACAGAGTGTTGAGGCTTCTGGAGTCTGGCCCTGGGATCTACAGCCCCTAACCATGACATAATTGACTCTGTTCCCTCTAGAAAAGAAGCTATAGAAGAGGAGGCTATCGGGAGATGACAGGTTAAGTTGCTACTGCCTCTCCTTACATGGCAGGCAGAGAGCCACCATCCCTGATTCATGCCTGGCATGTCTCTGGCATCTTGCTGATGGCAAAATAGTTTGTAATTTGTTTTTTTTAATTTTAGAAGAATTCTTATTTACATATCAGTCCCCCCATTCTCACTCTCCCATCCTTCCATGTTCCCCACCGACCCCCCCCCAACCCACTCCCCAAGGATAGTGAGGCCCTTTGCAGGGGTCCTTCAAAGTATATCACATCATTTGTGGAAGGGCCTAGACCCTCTTTCCTGTATCTGGGCTGCAATAGTACCCCTCCATAGGGAACGGGCTCCCAAAGTCCATTTGTGCTCTAGCGATAAACACTGGCTCCACTGTTAGAGGTCCCATAGACTGTCTTGGGCTCCTATCTGGCACCCACATTCAGAGGACTTGGTTCGGTCCAATTCTGGTTCCCCAGCTTTACGACTAGGGTCTCCGTGCTCTCACTAGGTCAGGCCAACTGTTTTTGGCTCGTTTACTCATCCCTCCTCCCTCTCTACAACTGGATTCCATGAGTATGGTTCAGTGCTTAGCTGTGGGTGCCTGTTTCTGCTTCAATCAGCTATTGGATGAAGCCTCTAGGAATGGCAACCAAGGTAGTCATCAATCTCATTATAGGGGAAGGGCATCAAAGACAGCCTCTCCACCACTGCCTAGATTCTTAGTTGGGGTCATCCCTGTAGATCCCCTAACTTTTCTCCTGTGCCAGACCTCTCTCCAAACCTATAGTCTCCCTCTATCACGGCATCTCCTTTCTTGCCCTCCTCTATTCCTCCCCTGCCTCAGTCCTCCTGTTCTCTCCTGTTCTACTGCCTTCTCCCTTTCTCCCCCCAACCCCCATGCTCCAATTTGTAAGGCAATTTTCACACACCTGCAGTTCATCTGCCTATCCCACCAATCAGGTGAGGTGTGCAGAGGTGAGTAACTGTCATTTGCATGAAGAGGCAAAGCAACCCACCCGAGATCACCCAGCTAGTGTAACAGGCTCTGGATGCAAAGGTTTTCTCTTCTACTATCCTGCCTTTTGTTTGATGATAAAGGGCAAGTTTCTAGGCCTGAGAGCTTGTGATGTAATAGTGAAACCTTAAAGCCAGTACTCTATATTTAAATATGCTCGAACACCTCCAGTAATGGGAAACTCACTGCAGAGAACAGATTCCTGATGGCACATGAATTAGAATGTAGGCCGCAGGTACATCTCAGAGGTACCACTTGCCTAACATACGTGAGGATGGGTGCGGCTGACCTCAGAACTGTCTGCCTCACAAGTGAGCCTGTGGAATTAGCATCTCTGAGGAACATGCTTGGTCCACGAGGTTTGCCTTCCAGCCCTGCCCCAGAGCCCTAGGGCTCAGTTCTTTCCTCTCTCAAACCGCAGTCCCGCCCTCGGAAGGGAACCTTCTCTGCATAGACCGGTTAAGGTTTATTACCCCTTAAAATTCCTTCGAGATGAGTTGGTACTTATTTCCCTGCAAAGCTTATGTAACTGTCAGAGGATAGCGAGGCTGCCAAAGCTGTCTGTGGTTTGGATGGGACTCACAGTGGTTTCTTTGGGAGCTAAATATTATAATGAATGATCTCATACTATCATTTTCTTTGGAATCCAGTCCTCCTTGTCCCGTTGGTACCTGGAGCTACCTCCCAGTTCCCTGCTGTATTGATTCAGGCTGGTACCTGACAGGTCAGATAAAAGAAACCGGAAGGACAAAATTAGGCGCTGAGGTAATTCAGCCCTTCAACTTCTCCAAGGAGGCGCTGCTCTGGGTGACCACAGGGGCTGGACTGCTGAGTAGAGCACAGGAAGGGCAGGCTTTCCAACCATGGTCTCTTCCAATCTGCACTTTTGCAAGAACGCAGATGTGAGACTTGGAACAGGAGCAGGTTCAGAAGGTCTGGCTGTTGGGTGATTCCCAGGCCCATTCTGGAGAACAGTTGGAGTCTAGGGAGCCTTGTACTGGGGGCCCCCAGCTATTCGATAAGCTACATTGTTATTGGAGTGGTTAGGATAAAGCCTGAGCCCAGGTAGTCCCTAACCAGTTGGGCTCAGCCACTTGTCCTTAATAGGTTAATTAAAGAAACAAGTAACAGTAAACAGCAGGAAAAGGAGATTTATTCCATCTCCATGTTGAGAAGAGGAACAAAGAGGTCCAGTAATTCCCCCCAACTCCATTTTTGGGGTCCTGACATGAGGTTTGCATTTAAACAGAGGACCAGAGGTATATGCCTAGCTAAGGCCTGCCCATCATTATTGTCTCTGGCTCATCTCTCCTGCAAGGTGGTCTGACAGTTATCAGAACTGTGTTCCCCTCTGACTGACATCAGGGTTCCAGCCTTTTCTGGAAAAATCCCAGCCTCTTATAGGGTTCCTTGTTCCAGTAGTCTAACAGCTGAAGAGAGGCATGGTGTCTTTCTAGAATATCTTTGTTTCTACCAGGACAGTTATGACACCACTTACAGGGCACTTTTGCCCACCAGACTCCAAACCACATTCATAGAGGGGCTGTGTAAGTCAAAGGGTCATAGTATAGAGTAGGGTGTAGTAGGGTGGTGGGGTCTGTGTCCCAGCCCCAGGTGGCACTGGGCCATGATGTGAGCTGCCTGTCTCACCTCTAAAATAAAGGGTGTTAACAGCCTTCCTCACGGGGTCCTTAGGAAGATTAACTGTGATGAGCCCAACAAAGCTCCTGCTCTGGTAAATGGCTCACAAGATGCTCACATAATTAGGATCCTTGTTGAACTTGATCCCCTGACAGTCCTGTGGCTGGGGGCTCTGGAGCGCCCTTGTGCAGGTAAAGAAATGAGGCTTTGAGAGGTGAGACATAGTACTGGAATGTGAAAACGTCCCTCCTGGGCTAGGGATGCAGCTCATTTGGTGGAGTGCTTGCCTAGCACACACAAAGCCTAGACCAGATGTGATCATGCACACCTATAATCTCTGCACTGAGAAATGGAGGCAGCAGGACCAGGTCAAGCTCATCTTTAGCTCCACAGTGAATTTGAAGCCAGCCTAAGAGACATGGGACTCTGACTATGAAAGAAGGAAGAGGTAGAGGAAAGAAGGGAGGAAGGGAGGAAGGAAGGAAGGAAGGAAGGAAGGAAGGAAGAAAGGAAAGAAGGAAGGAAGCAAAAATAAAAGAAAAAAAACCAATTCCTAGCTTTCCCTTGGCTTTTAACTTGGAGGAGGTAGGTTGACTGTAGGCTCCTTCCTTGGGGAACTGGGGGAAGGGTTCAGGGAAGCTAGAACTCCTGCTTACAGAGGTCTAATCTGGGGGATGGTGGCTCTGGAAAAGACTCTGATGAGCTCCTTAGATTGTGAGCACCAACAGTCTTGACAGCTCTGCCCAATGTCTGGGAGTCACAACCAACCTTTTACTGGACAGAGAAGCCTTGTATGGCATATCTTAGCAAGAATAGCTTGGCTTCCTTGCCTATTCCTCAGTGATGTGATTTGCGTGGCAAGAATGGAATCTGAGTCTCCTACGGAACAAAATCACAGCTTTCCAATTCCAAAGAGAAAATAAGAAAAGGGAGGGTCTTGTTGGAATTCCCAAGGCCTGGTGTGTGCCTTGAATCTAGTGGAGAAATAGTTATAGAATACCACCAGGGGTCTGGAACAGGCCTGAAGACAGCAGACCCACCAGAGAATGAGAATCACCTAGTGAGTGGCTTTAGATTTATCATGACAACACCTGTGACTGAAGAAAGCCCAGTGTAGCCAGATGGAAAGTCACATGGAGGCAGAACTTCTGTTTTAGAGAAGGTGGGAAAGCCTCATGGAGGGAGCCATGCTTTAGCTCCTAGGAAAACATTCTGTGGCCTCAAATGGGGCTCTGTGTTCAATGCCAGTGGCCACTGGGGAGAATTTAAGTCTCCAAGGCCTAGGCTGGCCTAGTCCCCAGCCCCTACCCCCTTTACATTTTTATTTTTCTTTTGAGATAGGGTCTTACTAATTTTCCAGGGCTGGTCTTGAACTCATTCTGTAGTCCAGGCAGGCCTTAAACTTGAGATCCTCCTGCCTCAGCCTCCCAGGGAGCTGAGTTGACAGGCTTGTGCCACAGGACCTGGTTTGTTTATTTATTTATTTATTTATTTATTTATTTATTTATTTATTAGTTTTTTATTGTTTATATATTTGAATTACAAACAAGATTGAATTACATGACAATCCCAATTCCCTTCTCCCTCCCTTCCTTCTCTACCCCCCCAACTAAAATCCTGCCTATCATATGTCCTTTCTTCTAATCTCCACCTGACTCAACCTTGCTGCTTCCTCATGACCTTTTCTTCCTTTTCTTCCCTTCTCACTCTCATAGCTTCCTCCCCCCTCTTCCCATGTTCTCAATTTGCTCAGGGGATGGTGACCCTTTCCCCTTCTCCAGGGGACAAAGTTTGTCTCTTTTAGGGTCTTCCTTGTTTACTAGTTTCTCTGGCAGTGTGGTTTGTAGGCTGGTAATCCCTTACTCTATGTCTAAAATCCACGTATGAGTGAGTACATATCATGTGTGTCTTTTTGTGATTGGGTTACTTCTCTCAGAATGGTTTCTTTGAGTTCCATCCATTTTCCTGCAAATTTCAAGATTCCATTGTTTTGTTTTTTTTTTTCTGCTGAGTAGTACTCCATTGTGTAAATGTACCACAATTTCTCTATCCATTCTTCAGCTGAGGGGCATCCAGGCTGCTTCCAGTTTCTGGCTATTACATATAGTGCTGCTATGAACATCATTGAACAGATGTCCTTGTTGTATGAATGTGCTTCTTTTGGGTATATGCCTAGGAGTGGAATTGCTGGATCTTGTGGTAGACTCATTCCCATTTCTTGAGGAGTCACCATACTGATTTCCAAAGTGGCTGTACAAGTTGGCACTCCCACCAGCAGTGGAGGAGTGTTCCTCTTTCTCCACATCCTCTCCAGCATAAACTGTCATTGGTGTTTTTGATTTTAGCCATTCTGACAGGAGTAAGATGGTATCTCAGAGTTGTTTTGATTTGCATTTCCCTGATGGCTAAGGATGTTGAACACTTTCTCATGTGTCTTTCAGCCATTTTAGATTCCTCTATTGAGAATTGTCTATTTAGTTCTGTACTCCATTTTTTAATTGGATTGTTTGGAGTTGTGGAGAATAGCTTCTTGAGTTCTTTGTATATTTTGGAGATCAGCCCTCTGTCAGATGTGGGGTTGGTGAATATCTTTTCCCAGTCTGTGGGCTATCTTGCTGACTGTAGGACCTGATTTATGTTAAGGCATTTCTTTTTTTTTTTTTTAAAGATTTTATTTATTTATTATGTATACACCATTCTGCTTCCATATATAACTGCACACCAGAAGAGGGCACCAGATCTCATTGTAGATGGTTGTGAGCCACCATGTGGTTGCTGGGAATTGATCTCAGGACATCTGGAAGAGCAGTCGGTGCTCTTAACCTCTGAGCAATCTCTCCAGCCCATGTTAAGGCATTTCTGAAGACAGGTGACTGTAAGGGGGGAGACTTAAGGGTGAAGGCTGCAGCCCACCCACCCAGGATGGGGAATAACTGTCTAACCTGGATCCTAAGGAAAGGAAGGAGTGAGTGGCTACAGCAGAACAAGTTAGAAATGCCTTCCCTCCTGGTTCCTCGAGGAAATCGATGAGTCTTCCTAGGGCCAGTCAGTCACTTCTATCCACTTCAGTGACGCAGGACCTTCCCATGTGTTCAGCTCTATGTAGAGCAGCAGGGCCCATTGGGTACAGGTGACTTCTCCATCTATGTGACTCTCCACCTGGTCTTTCTGGGCTTTCTTCATTCCTAGGGTGGTTGTGTTAAATCTGTAGGTCTGGGCAGTTCTGGAGTTTGCTTTGCCCGTTTTCAAAGCAGCTTCAAGCTTCAGTCATTTTCATCTACGCCCAGCAGCCCCTGCCACTCTACCACCACAGTCTCTCCCATGCTCGAATTCTCCCATCCCAGTTCCAGCCTCACTGCCGGCCACACTCCCCTCTCTCCAGAATACCTCTGCATGCTTCCAGAGCTGTGTCTGAAGATGCAGACCTTTTTGTGCATTCTTCTTACAACTGGAAACCAAATTATAAAACCCACTCTCCATAGCCTTGCCTGTGACCTGGTCTCTGGCCCCTCTCCAGCTTCGACTCACAGCCCTCGTTACCTCCCTTACCACTCTCCATCTGCCCCCAGGATTTTATCTCTCTGGATGAAGTCTGCTCACGTTGTCACATCCTGGCAGGATGCATTCAACATAAGCAATGAAAACAATTTCCATTTCCTTGCTTAGTAGCTGGAGGCAAGTTGTACTGAGAGCCTTGGTTTCCTTATCTGTCCTGTGGGCAGCCAAGGAAACCCCACCTTGACAGATCATGCATAATGAATGTTAAAATCACTTCTCTAGTTAGAAACAAAAGACTCTCCTTTAGTGTGCCCTGTATTTTACACTTCCGGGTCACATTCCCATTCTTTATCTTACTTAAAGATGTTGCAACCATGCTGGGTGGACACTAGGCTTCCTTATCAATAAGAGAGTTTAGAGACCTGTTCAAGGTCACACAAGGAATAGACAGCAAAATCAGGACTGTGAAGGCGGCCCACACTTGACCTTGCCCTGAAGATGACATGAAAGAGCCTGGCAAAGAAACAGATCCAAACAAGCTAGTGCATGAGGGTGCAGGCTGGTCAGCCCCCATTAGAGCCATCTGGACACAGGGAAATAGCTGAGAATAGTAGAGCCCCTGTATCCGAAAGCTGGGGTGCTCACACACAACTCCTCATGACTTTCACATTCTCCTTGAGCAGGGAAACTTCCCCCAGTGACCTTAGTTTGCCGGATTTCCTTGTCCTATGACTATCACCCACTGGGCAGTGTAGAGAGCTTGGACTCATGGGATTTTGAGCAGATGCAGCTCAAAATTCTGCAGCCAGCTTTTGTTGTTCCCGACAGTCCAGGGCATTTCTGTGAGGAGGCCGGATCTTTTCCTGAAGCCTCCCAGATAGGAAACATGGGGTTTTCAGTCAGTCTTTGGCCTCTGGACTTTTCGTTCTTGGGATGTGAAAAGGATAGCCAACCAGGAGTAAGCAAGAGGCCTGGTGTGGGGGGGAGGGGGTAATTCAAAGGAGAAGATTCTTCCCTGGGTGGGGACAGATTAGCTATGAACAGGTAACTTGGCTAATGCTGAGGGTAAGGCTGAAAGTAGGAAGGAGCTGGAACAGTGGGGAAGAGAGAGGGTATCACTGAGGAGAGCAGGTTTGGCTTGAGCTAGGCAGTAGTGGTGCATGCCTTTCTTTAATCCTAGCACTCAGGAGGCAGAGGCAAGAGGATCTCTGTGAATTTGAGGCCAGCCTGGTCTACAGAGTGAGTGCCAGGACAGCCAGGGCTACACAGAGAAGCCCTGTCTCAAAAAACAAAAAACAAAACAAAGAGTTAATTCCACACAGAAAAGGGAGACACTTATGTTCAAATACATAGGCTTACCCCCCACCCACAAAGAAATTTCCCAGGAGCTGTGGAGATAGCTCAGTGGGTAAAGGCCAAGCCTGACGACCTGAATTCAATCTCCATGACCCATGTGGTAGAAAGAGAGAATCAACTCCTGTTGAGTTGTCCCCTGACTTCTACATGCTCACTGTGGCATGTGTGTGTGTGTGTGTGTGTGTCCCCAAACACACACATAATAAATAAACATAACCTTAAAAATTATGTCATGGAATGAGGATGCCTGGAATGAGGATATAGCTCGTTTGGTAGAATACCTCCTAGCTAGCAGGCAGGAGGCCCTGGTTCAATCCCCAGCATCACAGAAAAGTGGCTATGGTGGCCCAGGCCTATGATCCCAGCATTTGGAAGATGAGAGCGGGAGGACAGGGGTTCAAGGTCATCTTTGGCTACAAGCCTAGCCTGTGCTACGTGAGACCCTGTCTCAAACAAATAAGTGGGCCGGGTATAGTGGCACACACCTTAACCCCACCTGTTGGGGGTTGGGCGGGGGCAGAGGCAGGTGAAGCTCTGTGAGTTTGAAGCCAGCTCAATCTACATATTGAATTCTAGGATAGCCAAGGGTACATAGTAAGACCTGTCATAAAATAAAATAATAGGCCAATGAAATGGCTCAGGAGGTAAAGGTGCTTGCACCAAGCTTGACAGCCACAGCTCAATCCTTGGGCTCTCTTAGTAGAAGGAGAGACACAGCTCTGCCACCTATCATCCTGCCTCCACACATGACCTGGCACACGCACATCCCCACACATACATAAATAAGATTTAAATCTTAAAACCAAACTCTAGGGGGCTGGAGAGATGGCTCTTCCAGAGGTCCTGAGTTCAATTCCCAGCAACCACATGGTGGCTCACAACCATCTGTAATGAGAGCTGGTGCCCTCTTCTGGTGTGCAGATATACATGGAAGCAGAATGTTGTATACATAATAAATAAATAAAATCTTAAAAAAACTCTATTATTAAAAAAGAAAAACATAGCATACCAAAATCAACCAGACCTAAAGTCTATATTTCTTTAAATATATTTTATTTTGTGTTATGTGTTTGGAGGTTTGACTTGCATGTATGTCTGTGTATGCATGTGTGCCTGGTGCCCATAAGGCCTGAAGAGGGTGTCAGACTCCCTATAACTGTAGCTATAAACTGTTGTGAGCCACCATGTACCTTTTGGGGATTGAACCTGGGTCCTTTGGAAGAGAAGCCAGTGCTCTTAACTGCTGAGCCATCTCTCCAGCCCTGGTATAATTTAAAATTTTTTAATTAAAAAAAAACAAAAACAAACAAACAAACAAAAATGAAAAAACAGACAGGTGTGGTGGTGCATGCCTCTAATTCCAGAACTCAAGAGGCGGAGGCAGACAGATCTCTGTGAGTTTGAGGCCAGCCTGGTCTACAGAGCAAGTTACAGGACAGCCAAGGCTACACAGAGAAACCCTGTCTGGAAAAACAAAACAAATTTAAAAAAAAAAAAAAAAAAGTCATGAGGCTATGGAAAAGAAACTTGAAGTGGGGAGAAATGTCAGGAAACAGACCCTATAGGGCTTTAGAGGCCTTTAAGTCAGGCAAAGATGTGAATTTGTTTTTGTAGTTGCCAAGATCACTCCTTGAACTTGCTGACCCATTTGTAGGGCTGGGCACAATAATACACATCTCACAAGACAACTGAGAGGATTAAAGACCTCTAGAGCAAGAAACACACTCAAAGCACACGCAGGAGTGCAGAACAAATGTAAAAGCCTTGTAAACATATGAAGCAATCTGCTTGGGAGTGGCTCCTACAGGGTTAATCAAACCTGTCTCAAAAGCAGCCGGAGCTGCTGGTGGAATGGTGAGGGATGGGAGGCAGGCTGTTTATGTTTTAGGGATGCTGTATGTCTATTAAGCAATCACCCTGTTTATGTCACTGCTAATTGAAGTAAATTGCTTTCTGCAATCAAATCGGGAAGTTCTTCCTTCCGATCATGCAGGGACTTGGACTCCAGTTCCTAGTTTCCAGTATTTAGTCTGACTTGAGTCTTGCCCTTTAATTAATTGCGTACATTCCACCAATTTCTTTAAACATGCAATTGGTTTGTTGTTGAGTCGTCAGTGCGGTGAGCTGATTCTGAAATTGCCCTCCAGAGTAGGAAATGTTCCCTCTCCCCTCCTTTCACTGCCCTCCCCCACCCCCAGTCTGAACAGGATGCTGCTGGGGGTGCTGGGCTTTGAGCTTGAGGGCAGACGTGAGAGGTGAAAGTTGCTGAAGATAAGATCAATGTCTGTCTGGAATTCTCTTGGTTCTCCCGCCTGGTACTTCAGGCTATAGGTGTTGGTGGATCATAGTCTGGGGGTGGGAGGTGTGAGCTTTGGATCCTTCCTTAATTCCTGTGCCTCTGCTTTTGTAAGCTGCACAGGAGGAGCAGGGGCCAGGCAGGTAGAGAGCAGGACAGTCAGAATGGCATAGATCCAGATGAGTCCCCTAGTTCCCTGGTGTGTACCACCACTTAACCCATCCCCACTCTGTCACATGCAGAGGCCTGGCCAGAGTCACAGCCCTGAGCAAAGGAGGCTTCACTAATCAGAAGATGGTAAACAGCCTAGACCATTCTAGAGAGGGCCTGAGGAGTAGCAGGTTGTCAGTCCAGAGCTCTGGATGCAACACTGCCTGCTCTTAGTCTCCATCATGGGCAGAAGATAAGGGGGAAGTGTTTGACGGCAGACCCCCAGAAGGCCTCTCAGTTTTTCCCAGGAAATCAAGACAATAGGTAGAACATGTTCCCTGTTGTTCATTCCTGCCACTAAAAAGCAGACAAAGATCATCTATGGGGATCGATGTTAGGTGTCACACCTTGAGCTATAGAAGTAATAGATTGTCGTGGACTTAATTAACCCTGTGTCCTGCAGAGGACATTCTTCAAAGCTTGTTCAGTGGCTGTTCCCCATGATGCGTTGTCTGACTGGCAGGAATCACCCCTCTCCCAGGCTCATAGCAATGGTATATCTCTGGCATGACACCATGCTCCATCTGCCCTGCCCTGATGTTGAATTTTCCTATCGACAGCAAAGCACCGGCCAGGAGTTAGAGACTTGAGATAAAGATTCGAACACTCAGAAGTGTGTCTTCTGTGTAATTCTAAATCCAGCCAGACTGACAGTGAAGAGTAACTATGCTAAGAGGCAATGCAAGCTGGAGGAGGAGAAGGAAGACCTCAGCCATCTTTCCACTCTGAAGAAAAGCCACCATCCCTGAGGGATTCTAGAGAATGCTATGCTGGAGCAGCCAACAGGCCTAAAAGGCAGGCTCTGGCCCAGCCTATGTCCAAGGCTGGTTCACGTGGGCAGAAATGTCTGTGGGCAGAAATGTCCTGGGCCTCTTGCCCTTGTCAGGCAGCAAGGCAGCTGACGTTCTTCACAAGGGAAAGGACAGCAAGGCAGAGATAACCCAAGGCTGGGGAGAGCAGTTTCCCAAATGTTCAGCTTGCTCTGGCGACTTGGTCACAGTGATATAACATGAGCAGGTTGGTGGAAGCCTTCCCCCGAGTGTGAGAAATATGGGAAGTGCATTGTGCATGCGGGAAAGTAAAAAATAAGACAGATGTGGAAGATGGTTATCCAGCAGCTGGAACAACGGCCATGATAAAATATTCCTTCCCTCTGGCCGACTGCTCATGAGCCCTGCCTAGGGATCTGGGTTGGCAGAGGCTCATGACAGGCTGACTTAGGTGCAAAAGGAAGTATGCTCTTGGACTCTGGGGTCCCCTGGGAAAGAAGCTTCTGGAAGCTGCCTTTGTTTTCCCCCTAGGACACTGTGGCACAGCTGGTTCCTCTGGGCATTTGCCTAACTTTACTGTCTCCAATAAGTGGGTGGCAGAGACCAGCTTGCATACCTTAGTTCCAGTTCCAGTGTGTAGTGTAGAATGGCACAGGGACGTGCACTCCAGCCCAGCACTGGGGGAAAACTCAATCCAGCAGGACAAGGCAGTGCATGCCTTTAATCTAGGCAGCTAAGTTCCAGGCCAGCCAGGGTTATAGAGTGAGACCCTGCCTCAAAAATAAAATAAGTAAATAAAAAGATAATAATCCAATTCCAAATTCCTAAGATGAAAAATCTAACTGATACAGTATAGTTAACAGTCCCAAAAGGACATTCTGAAAACAAAGGCCGGTAGGACTCCAGCACTGATTTTGTTTTTGTTTTTAGTTATTGTTATTTAAAATGTTTAGATTTATTTATTTTATGTGTATGGATGTTTTGTCTGCATATATGTGTGTACATCATGTGTGTACCTGGTGCCCACAAACTTCAGAAGTGGGTATCAGAACTCCTAGAACTGGTGTTATGCATTTTTATGAGCCACCATATGGGTGCTGGGAACTGAACCTAGGTCCTCTGCAAGAGCAGCAAGTGTTCTTAACCACTGAGCCATCTCTCTAGCCTCAGTACACTGTGAGAGCTAGTCAGTATGGAGGGAGTTTGTGCTTTAGTTCCAGCTTGATTTCTCTATGTCTGGCAACCAACGTGTGAGCTATCTTCAGCAACAAGGCCTAACCATCTAGCTCTGGTGAACAACCAAGAGTGGCAATAGGATGTACTGTTTTGGAGGCCTCCGGGGCCTCCCAGACCAACATCTCCTAGGGAGGGATCTCATCTCTGGCAGATAGATAGATAGATAGATAGATAGATAGATAGATAGATAGATAGATAGAAGATACCTAGATACATAGGCACATAGATAGATACATAAAGAAATATGACAAAATATTTACAATTATCAAATTTAAGTGATTGGTATATGTATGTTCAGATCTTTTTCTTTTCAGATTTTTCTATATATTTATACTTTTTATAGTGAAATTTTGGGTTTAGGGTTTTTCATGGCAGTGAGACACAACTGCTCCCCGCACACCAATTACGTCAGAGAGGAAGATGGGCACTGAAGAAACTCATTACGGAGTTTGCTTTCAACATGGCAAGATTAGCCATTTGGGCAAGAAACTGTTCTTGCCTGGACTGTTTATTATCGTATAAACTGGACATGCAGGACCCACAGGAAAGTGACTGCTGAACTTGCAAAACAAGACAGTCCTGAAGGGTTCCTGCTTCATGGAGAAGTCTGCCAGACACAGTGTGGCCTATAGGCTGAAGATGGATGCCCCAATGTTACAGAGGAACTTTGGGTGACTGTCTAGGCAGTGAAATGTCGCTGTCAGATCTAGAGTTTATATATTATCCTTCAGGGGTATTTGATGGAGTTGAAGACAGATAGTTATGGTTATAGTTTTCTTTAATTATTATAAAAGATAAGATACGTATAAAACCTTGAACTCACAAAGATAGGATAAATGATAGAATATTTTCTTTAAATCTTGCTAAATGTTAATGAACTAAATATTGTAACTATAGTTCTTACTTGATAACTGTTTTGTTATATATTTTACTATGTTAATGTTAAAACCCTTCTTTTTATTTAGACAGAAAAGAGGAGATGATGGGGAGGGCCTTCTGTGTATATATTTGTCTTATTGGTTGGTAAATAAAGTACTGTTGGCCAATAGGGAAGCAAGTTAGGTGGGACTAGGAGTCGAGGAGGATTCTGGGAAATGTAGAAAAGAGAAGTCTTGTGATCCAGGCAGGAAGTGACATAGCAGGCAGACTCAGAATATAAGCAGGGACAAGCAGAAAATCTCTCTCTTCCTCTTCTCTCTTCTCTGGAGCCACCATGTGATCCTGGCTAGAGAAGATGCCTGCTGCTGGCATCTGATAAGATAAGTCTTTATAAAATACATAGACTAATAATTATATTTGATACTTAAGACACAAATAGCAGATAAGAAATCCTAGTCATTAGCCAACAGCATTGTAATAAAAAAAGAAAGAGAGAAAGAAAGAAAATTTGGGAGCAATTTAAATGAGACTTGAATTCCCATTCTCCATTGACAAGTATGGGTTGTGAGGCAATTACATAATTTTTTTTTTTTTTTTTGGTTTTCTCTGTCAGAGAAAACCTCTGACAGGGTTTCTCTGTGGCTTTGGAGGCTGTTCTGGAACTAGCTCTTGTAGACCAGGCTGGTCTCGAACTCACAGTGATCTTCCTGCCTCTGCCTTCTGAGTACTGGGATTAAAGGTATGTGCCACCAATGCTCGGCGATTACATACTTTTTTTTTTCTCTTTGTTTTTTCTTTTTGAGACATGGCCTTACTCTACAGGATGGCCTTACCCCAAAGTCATGGCAATCCTCCTGCTTTAGCCTCCCAAGTTCTGGGATTGTAAGCATGAATAGCCATGCCTAGCTTGCACAAATATTTTGTGACTAAATGTTCTTATCTATAATATGAAGACCTTGTAAGAATGTTCTGGAGATCTAGGGAATCAATTCTGTAATGTATTGAGACATGAATTACAAGTATATAGAAGGTAGATATTGTCCACAATAATGACACAAAGAAATACCACATGACTGCTCTACTAGTTTCAACCTCTGATGGAGGCTTCTCCATCAATCAGCAAATTACCCCTGAAGGCAGAGGTGGACTCCCCTGTTTCCTTCTAGACACAATCTTTGTCCCTATATAGCACCTTGTGGCCTGGGAGACTAACCATGGAAGCTTGCACATTGAGGTCCCTGGTCCCTCTGTTTTCCAGCTAGACTGGGCCAACAGGAAGCACATATCAAGAGCAACCTCGGTAGGTGTCCATTGCTTCATCCTGTCCCTTCATGCCTGTGAATGTAAAGGCTCCCCTAGGACACTGCACCATCCCTTGTGGTTTTTCTTTTTAATGTTGGTAAGTAGTACCATTATGGGCCTGCTTGTTGAGCCACCTAGTACCTACCAGAACTCTTGTTGGCACGTGATATGCTCTATGCCTATAATTTTTCCAGGCCCTGGGAGGTGTCACATTTAATGAAACACATACAGTCCTGCTATGGAATAATCCTTTTGTACACTGTAAAGATTTGTCACTCAAATTGGTTTAATAAAAAGCTGACTAACCAGTAGCCAGGGAGGAAGTATAAGCGGGATGACCAAACTAAGGTTACTGGGAAAAAGAAGGGCAGAGTCAGAGTGAGAGAGACACACACACAGACCAGCATACCTAGAGGAAGCAAATCGTGTAGAAAATGAGGTAACAAATCATGAGCCACATGGCAGAGGGCAGATAAAATGTATGGCTTAATTTAGATGTAAGAGTTAGCTAGTAACAAGCCTGAGCTATCGGCAGCCCAGTGTATATATTTAACGTTAAGCCTCTTTTGTGGTTATTTGGGAACTGGCAGGGAGGAAAGAAAAGTTTGCCTACACAGTTCCTTATGGAGCTGAGTCTTTACCCAATTTGTCCCCTCGAGCCTTTCCAGGATGAGTCTGAGTCCCCTACTCTGCAGAACCAGTGTATATGGAGGAGCAGGCCAGCACCCGTTTCCCCATTCACTCAACACAAATGGAGAAATCCCATATCTTTAGATCCAACCGACAGACACCTTGGCAGCACTCCATTCTCTTTGCTCTACATGTCTAAGGACATGAGAGTTCAGTGGAATCTCTTTGAGTGTCTGAAGCCCATTGACAACAAATGCATGAACATGCTCCCTCACATGTAGAATGGTTCCCTGTGCAGCATGAGACATCAAGTTGGTGCTGGGAAGAATTCAGAAAACACAACTCCGAGACAATGGGATTAGATCATGTTCTACTCAGCTATTTCTTTAAATAGTCTTTAAATATCTGAACAATTGACCCAAATGAGTGAGGACCTTTAGGGAAACTTGGATCACAAACATGGGGACTTGTTTTATGTTTATCCTAAAAATGGTTTTCTCACACCCACTGGAAGCATGAAGACTTGAATGTAGATTGTGGGCAGATATTATTCACAATAATAATGACCAGTTCCCATCCTAGTCCTACCAAACTTGTGCAGTGAAAGATGTCAAGCATTCTGTTCTCCCTTTGGGTAAGGTATCCATGATAGAACTTGCCCTTTTTGTATCAACACCAGGGAAAGAATAAATGAACCTTGAGTTGGCCTGGTATCTCACAGGGGGTCTTCTCAGAGAGAACTGTTTTCTCTTACACAGCCAACAGCATAAATGAAAAAATCCTTCCTGGGTTGTGCTTCTCAAGGATTCAGCAATGGGAACCAACTAGAGAGATTGTTTTCCCTTGGGTCTCAGCCCTTGGTGCCACACATTGTCTCTGAGATTGCAATTTCAGTTCCTAAGTATGAATACAATTCTAGATGCCTCTCTACATTCATGGTGAGCATAAGAACAAACAATAAACTACACAATGGCCCGGGAACTAGCTCACAATACAAGAGTGTAGAAGAGGGAGTATTTGGGGCAGACAGACCTACTATTTAGTGTGGTTGGTTTGAATAGGTATGGCCCCATACCTATTTGAATGCTTGACCTATATGGAGAGACATTATTAGGAGGTGTGACCTTGTTGGAGGAAGTATGTCACTGTGGGGGTGGGCTCTGAGGTCTCATATACTCAAGTTATGCCTAGTGTGGGACACAGTTCACTTCCTGCTGCCTGTGGATTACAATGTAGGACTCTCAGCTCTTCCTCCAGCACTATGTCTGCCTGTGTGTCACCATGTCTTGTTATGACAATGGACTAAACCTCTGAACTGTAAGCTAGCCCCAATAAAATGATTTCCTTTATAAGAGTTGCCATGATTATGGTGTCTCTTCACAGCAATAGATACCCTAACTAAGGCATTTAGTAAGAATTTGTTTTTTAATTTATTTGTGAAGATTATTTTATTGGTATGTGTATGTACATGTGAGAGCATGCAGAGACAGAAAGAAGCAGGCAGATCTCTGTGACATCAAGGGTCCCTACCCTACCCTCACAAGTTTAGACCACCTAAGGCTACATAATGAGATCCTGTCTTTAAAACACAAGAAAATTAGAGGGGGAGGGAGGAGAATAGTCAAGTTCCCCACAGCTGTAGTTAAAGGCAGTTGTGAGCCACCTGATTGGGTGCTGGAAACTGAACTCTGGACATCAGTAGAAGTACACTTTCTTAGCCACTTCTCTTATTATTGCATAGACTTGGCACACGGGTGAGTGGGGAGAACTAAGAAGATGCTGTCTGCTTGGACAAAGCTTCACAAGTACCTTGGTTCTTAGTACCAGTGCCTAGAAAAACGCCTGGCCTAGTTAAAATGAAAGAACAAATTATAGCCAGGCATGGTGGCCCATCCTGTAATCCCAGCACTTGGGAGATAGAAGCAGGAGGGGCAAGAGTTCAAGGCCAATCTCAATTACATAAAGAGTTCAAGGCCATCCTACCCTCCCACGTGGGAGCCTGTCTTGAAAAAAAAAGGAGAGAGAGAGAGAGAGAGAGAGAGAGAGAGAGAGAGAGAGAGAGAACATGTTATTAGTGGCCATTTGTTGCTTGACTGGAGACATGTTCAAGTCTTACTTCTGTGGGTCATTGTTACAGAGAACATGAAGGAATATTCCAGAGAGCCACACCAGACAAGCAGGGCTAGTTCTCAGTAAAAGCATGGGGGCTGGGTATCCTCAATCCTGAGCATCCACGAAGAAAGAGCCTAGGAAGTGGTTTGCTGGATAAAGACACTTGCCATGCAAGTGTGAGGACTGGAGTTCAAATCCCCAGAATCACATGAAAGATAAGTTAGGCATGACTGCACTTGCCTATAACCCCAAGACTGAGAGGTAGAAACAGGTGGATCCCCAAAACCAGTCAACTTAGCCTGGCCAAAATGATAAGCTTTCAGTTCAGGGAGAGACTCTGTCTCAAAGGAAAAGCTGGAGAGTGGGGGAGACATTGGAGGCCCTCCGCTGGCCTTTGCATGTAGACGTACAGATGCATACACTCACACCCTCTCTTGGATATATCACATATAAACTACAAAGAGAGAGACAGAGACACACAGAGAAAGTAAATTTAAATGTATGTATGTATGTATGTATGTATGTATGTATGTATGTATGTATGTCTAAGAGCCAAAAAAAGAAGTGTGTGTGGGGGGAGGGGGTTCTAGGAAAGGGAGAAAATAAAGACCCACAGAGAGATGGAGAGATACTTGCAGCTGGCTAGACACTCCAGCCTCCTTTCTCATGCTTCTCCACAAGTCCCAAAGTCTGGGAGAATGATGGGAGGGCAACCTTCGCTTACCACCAGCCTTGGCTGAGTCCTGCTTCCCATGCCCCACCCCACCCCACCCAGAAGAATGCTTTCTTGTACTGTCTGTGTGGTACCCACAAGGAAGGAAGACACTTGAGGTTCCCTAGGGGCAGAAGGCTTTGTGGTTAGAACTGATGACAATGGGGCTGGAGCAGTGAGGAGGGCTGGATCTTTTCAGAATTTCTCTTGACTTTTTTTCATGAGTATTTTTGTCTCAAAGCACTATGTTTGGCTAAGTCACTGATGTGTCATTAGTCCTTTTCTGATTCTGGAGGCAGACCATTCTGGTGAATTTGTGAATTGTGGTGGAACCCACAGCCCCAGGGTAGCCCTTTGAGTTGGTTTAGTTGATCCTGCTGCCCACAGGGCTGCCTCCCAGCCTGCCTCGGAGCTCTGCCACAGGCAGCTGGGTGCTGTGGGGAAAGTACAGCTCAAGGAGGGCCTAGGCCCTGCCCTGATGGTATGACAGACTTTGGGGGTCCCCCATGGAGGGCCTCATCCTCCCTGAAGAGTGGTGGGGGCCCGAGGGAAGAGGGAAGGGAGAGGGAGCTGGTATTGACATGTGAAGCAGGCTTGTTTCTAATTTAAATAAAAATAAATTTAAAAAAAAGAAAGTGCAGCTCAAGGCAGTGGGGCTTCTGGGTGTCTGTGTTGTCATGTTTTCATCTGATTGTTGGTTTGTTTAACAGGGTCTCAATGTATAGCCCTGTCCCAGAATTTGCTATGTAGACCAGGCTGGCCTCAAATTCATAGTGATTCTGCTTGCCCCTGCCTGAGTGTCAGAATTAAAGTTGTGTGTCACCAGACAAGCAGGACACTGGGGCTTTTATTTGGGGTTTAAGACACTGAAACCTATTTCCCTTTCTTTCCCAATGTCTCAAAGCAGTCATTTGAATGACTGCTCTTTTTCAATATAATTATTACATTCACACACAAACACACATATATATGTATATTGTATTGGGGGATGTCAGACAACACACTGGAGTTAGTTCTTTCCTCCTATCAGGTAGTTCCCAAGATCAAACTTAGGTGGTCAGTCTTGGGTGGTAAGTGTCTTAACCAGGCGAGCTATCTCACTGGCCTGAGTTTTCCTTCTTTGGGATGAGAGCACAACCTATGTGTGATGGGAGTGCTTCTCTGAGCAGCAGGAAAGATGACTAAGTGGTTAAAGGCACATGCTGTTCTTGCAAAGGACCCAAATTCAATTCCCAGCATCAGGAAACTCACAAGTGCCTGTAATAACTCTAGTTTAAGAGGATCCCTTTCCTAGCTTCTGTGGGCACACTCATTCATGTGCAGCATACGTGCGTGTGTGTGTGTGTGTGTGTGTGTGTGTGTGCGCGCGCGCACGCGTGCACACACACATACACACACACTAAACTAATTAATTAATCATATAAAAGCCGTATTTTTAAAAGAAAGATATTGCAGAAGACATCAGAAGATGGAAATACCTCCTATTCTCATGGATTGGTAGGATAAATATTGTGAAAATGGCCATCCTACCAAAAGCAATGTACTGGTCTAAAACTTCACATGAAACCACAAAAATCCCAGGAGAGAAAAAAAACAACCCTTAATAATAAAAGAATTTCTGGAGGTATCACCATTCCTGATTTCAAGTTGTATTACAGAGCTATAGCAATAAAAACAACATGGTATTGTTATTAAAACACACACACACACAAACTCGCACACACAGGTTGAACCATGGAATAGAATTGAAGAGCAGACATAAGACCTATGAATACTTGGTTTTTGAAAAAGAATCAAAAAATACACACTGGAGGAAAAAACAGTGTCTTCAATAAATGACGCTGGCCAAACTGGATAGCTGTGTGTGTATAAGAATGAAAATGTAAGGCCTGGCATTGGTGGTGGAGGCCTTTAATCCCAGCACTCAGAGGCAGAGGCAGGCGGAGGCCAGCCTGGTCTCCAGAGCGAGTGTCAGGATAGGCTCCAAAGCTACACAGAGAAACCCTGTCTCGAAAAACCAAGAAAAAAAAAGAATGAAAATATATATCACCCTCCACAAAACTCAACTCCAAATGGACCAAAGACCTCAACATAAGGTGAGATGCCCTGAATCTGATAGAAGAGAAAATGGGGAATAGGCTTGAACTCCTTGGCACAAGAAAGGACTTTCTGAACAGGACACTGACAACACAAAATGGAATTTTGCCGGATGGTGGTAGCCCATACCTTTAATCCTAGCACTTGGGAATCAGAGGCAGGTGGACCTCTGAATACAGGTGAGCCTTTGTCTATAGAGTGAGTTCCAGGACAACAAGGGATACACAAAGAAACCCTGTCTCAAAAAACCAAAACAACAATGATGATGGTGATGATGATGTTGATGAATGGGCTTCATGAAACTGAAAAGTTTCTCTACAGTAAAGCATATACCATCATTTGAACAAAGTGGCAGTCTACAAAATGGGGGGAAAATCGTTACCAATTTTCCATCTGACAGAAGGTTAGTATCTTGAATATACAAAGGGACTGAACATCGAGAAAAAAAAATAACCCAATTTAAAAATGGAGTACAGAACAAAACTCTGAGTTCTCAAAAAAGGAAACACAAATGTCTAAGAAATACTTCTTTAAATGTTCAACATCCTCAGCCCTCAAGGAAATGCAAATTAAAACCATTTTTCAATTTTCTCTTACCCCAGTCAGAATGGCCAACATTGATAAAACAATTGGCAGTTCATGCTGCTGAGGATTCAGGGAAAGGGGAACACAAATTGCTGTCGGGAGTGCAAACTGGTACAGCCACTAAGGAACTCAGTATGGCGTTTCCTCAGAAACCTGGGAATAAATCTACCATAAGATCCTTTTGGGTGTACACCCAAAGGACTCTACTACAGAAATATTTGCTCATCCATGTTCATTATTGCTCTGTTTCATAATATCCAGAAATTGGAGACAGCCTAGGTGCCCATCATCTGATGAATGGGTAATGAAAATGTTGTACATTTATACAATGGATTATTATTCAGCTGTTACAAAAAATAAAATCGTGAAATTTGCAGGTAAATGGAGCTAGAAGCAATCATCCTGAGTGAGGAAACCCAGATCCAGAAAAACAAATATTATATATATATTTTTATATGTGGGTGTTGTCTTTTTAAGCTTTGGATTTACATGTTTCAGTTAGAATAACCACAGAGGTTGAGTAGCTGGTCAGGGACCAGTGGGGAGGAGGGTGCATTTCACCAGGGAAGGTGAAGCCCAATATGGTGGCATAGAGAGATAGAGGGGAAACTAGACTAGGAGGATTGACAAGGAGGGGGTGGAGAGAAGGGTAAAGGATGGAATATGGGGAGGGACAACTAACACAAAAGGCCTTTTGAAAAATCATATAGAAGCCTACCACTGTAGAAGCTTCCTAAAATATATAGATATAGGAAAAGAGTTTAAGCAGGGTCACCATATAATGGGGGAGACAATGCCCCCAAAGACATCTGATGCTCCCAAGTAAAACCCCCAGTGGCAGGAGTGGGCTACAATCTTGTTTGGTTGTTGTGCCAAAGGGGTCCCGTAGATGCCTTCAAATATCAAAGGCTATTGTCTGGGCTGTGGGTTACTCTCCACAACTTGATGGTAAGGTCCTACTGCTGAAGGCCGCCCTTACTTACGTCATAGCACATGGAGAAATTGAGCTGCTGCCCAATTTGAAGCTTCACCCCTTCTGAACAGTGTTAATGGTGCTGGAAAGTACTTTGTGCACTTCTGGAAGAAAAAGGTAATCAAAACTCTCCCCTCAAGTCTCCCCAGACAGGCGGTGGTGGCACAGGCCTTTAATCCCAGCACTCAGAGGCAGAGACAGGCAGATTTCTGGGAGTTTGAGGCCAGCCTGGTCTGGAGTTGAGTTCCAGGACAGCCACAGATACACAGAGAAATCATGTCTCAAAAAAATAAAATCCTCCCCTCAAGTCTCAGGTATCTATGTTTAAGAGGAAGCAGAAAGATTGTAAGGAAACAGTGCCATCAATCCATAACAGGGTTGGTACACATATGAACTCACAGAGACTGTTAACAGCACATACAGATATGCACAGGTTCGAACCAGACAAAATCCCAGCACAAAGTCAGGGAAATGGACACACACACACACACACACACACACACACACACACACACACACACACACACACACACCCAAGAGGCTATTTACAGTTGATACTTTCTGGGAGAGGGTAAATCAGTTTTTTCCAATGGCACTCCATATACACTAGGTATACCAACAACACTCTAGGGAAGGCCCCATGCCCAGGAGTAGTTTGCCAACATGAAAAGGACTCCATTTTTTTGTTTTTGTTTTTGTTTTGTGTGTGTGTGTGTGTTTATTGTTTGGCTATTATTTTGTCTTATAGACTTTTTGTTGTTTATTTTTATTTCCTTTCCCTTTTTGTGGGGAGACAGAACATGAAGTTAGGTGGGTAGAGAGATGGGAAGGATCTGGGAGGAGTTGGGGGAGGAGAAAGAATATGATTAAAATATCTCTTATGAGAAAATTTAAGTAATAATAAAAAAGAAACAAAACCAAAACAAAACATCTTTAAATCAGGCATGGTGGTACATGCCTATATTCCTAGCACTTGACAGATAGAGGCAGGAAGATTATGCATCTGAAGTCAGCCGAGGCTACACAATTGGTCCTGTCTCAAAAACAAACAAGCAGCAATAAAAATGGATACGATCACCTTTATAAGAAGATCCTATTTTCTACCTGGTTATGTATTGTAAATGCGCAAAAATTCTGTCAGATGGAAATTGTGTAGAAAAGCAAATTATTAGTTCAAATGCCTGAGCTGCACATTCTTTGGGGTTTCTGTCCAGTTCATCATCCTTCAGGAAACAGTGCTGTCTTTCATCCCTCCTTCTGGAAGATCTGGGGTGTACAACGAGACCAAAAGAAAACAGTGTGTATTACTGAGTTAAGAATAACTGCACCCATTTTACATGAATTCATTTGAGTTTCAGAGTGGTCATCATCCAAATATACACATCAGACACAAAAACAAGATGGAACAACAGATCTCAACTCCATTTGTGAGGCAGATTCCATACATTCTTCTGAGGAGAGTTCAGAAACTGCCCATTAATGCCAGTTCCCAGATGGCAGAGGTAGTGTCTTCTCTACATCAGCAAATCTCTGGCCACGGGGAGTTTGGAGGAGTTGGTCACTTGGCAGCTTCCTCTCCTTTTTCTGAGATTCATGGAGTTTAGAATGAAAGTCTTCTGAGAAAGCCACAGTAACGTGAAGAAAATAAGTAGCCCATCCCCTTGGGGCTCAGGGGAAGATATGTGATTTGCACAGTGAATGAGACATGTTGGAACTTGTTAAATGCAGCATTCGTGTTGGCACCTAAGACCATTCCCAAGCCATGGACTTTTAAAGTTGGGCAAGGTCTTAAATCTTGTGACTCTATAGTCCTTCAGCACACAAATACAATACAATTAGCATGGTAGGCACTAGCTGTGCTCATCAAGGAAACTTCCTTTAAATTTTTTTTTAATGTCCTTAAGCTCAAAAAAAAAAAACCCACCAACAACAAAAACAAAAACTAACTAAATAAAGCAGGTGCTGCTACCACTATGTAGGATAGAGAGACAAGAGCCTATCCCCATGCTGGGGTTCCTAGTCCCTGAACAACCACCCTGCACACTCACATCATAGAGCACTGACTCAGTCTATCCCTTTGTATGAATTTGCTAGAACTACTATAACAGAATACAGTAGAATGCATTGGTTAAACAGCAAACATTTATTTCATCACAGTTCTGGGAACTAAATTCAAAGATCATGGTATTGGCAGGGGTGGTTTCCTGTGAGACCTCTCTCCTGCCTTGCAGGTGACCACTTTTTTTTTTTTCTGTGTCTTCCTGAAGCCCCTTATTAAGGATAGATACCCATTGACCCCATCTCCCATGACATCATTTAACTTCTGTTTCCTCCTTACACATTGTTTCCTAGTATAGCCACACTAAGGCCAAGGATATGGAGTATGGCTCAATGGGTATAAAAGTGCTTGCTAAGCACTTTTGACAACCTGCATTTAATCCTCTGAACCCAAGTGTATGTGGAAGGAGAGAATCAACTCCACAGAGTTGTTCTCTGACCTCATGAGCACACTGTGAAACACAACCTCAAACAACATAAGAAGGGAAGGGGGGGGACAGGGAGGGAGGAAGGAAGGAAGGAAGATTTTTTTTTAATGTTTATTATAAATACAGTGTTCTGCCTGCATGTATGCCTGTAGACCAGAAGAGGGCACCAGATCTCATTACAGATGGTTGTGAGTCACCATGTGGCTGCTGGGAATTGAACTCAGGACCTCTGGAAGAGCAGCCAGTGCTCTTAACTGCTGAGCCATCTCTCCAGCCCTGAAAGAAAGATTTTTAAAGGATAATTACATCAGAAGTCAAAGTTCTCTTTGACCAATTTTTAGGGTACACAATTTAGTTCATATGCATCTCTCTCTCTCTCTCTCTCTCTCTCTCTCTCTCTCTCTCTCTCTCTCTCTCTTTCTGAGAAACTGAGGCTTCAAAAAAGAAAAACGATTCCTCCTAGCACACATTGAAAGTTTGGGATTAAGCCTACACCAAACAGAATACATGGTTCTGAACTCAAACTCTGCTAGATGCTGTGTGAGGTCCAAGACTTCATTCCCCTGACCTCTGCTCAGATCCTGCATTCCAGCTTCCAATGCTCAGGAATTGGCAGTGCTCTCCCAGAGCACCCTGGGGAGTACACAGATTGGCAACAAGATTTTCCACTAGATTGGAGGGGATGAACTTGAACACAGTCCACTTGGAAAATGTGATCTATACACACAGGCCTGGGGAGTGCTCATGAGGCACTAATGTTTCACACTCACGATTGTCCTGCCTCTGGCTCTTAGGGCATGGGACTGTCAGAGATCTCAGGTACCAGCTCAGGGAACAGCTACAAGTGTGGTGTAGCACAGTTATAAGCCAGGTCTGTTTTACTTCCAGTCTTGCTGAGTCTGCCCAGCCCTCCCTCGTCCCTCCCTGGTTCCTCCCTTGTAGCCTCTCTATTCTCCAGAGCTGGAGAAGAAACCTCTGGGGCTTTGCAAAGGCTGTGCTGAACCTCTTCCCACATTTGGTCAGCCCTGGTGTCTCACTCCTGAAGGAAATACAGAAAAGGGAAATGAATACTGAGGTTCTCCAAGGCTGGTTCAGGAGCCAAACAGATCAAACGTCGTGCGGTGCCGGCTCAGGGCTGGAATGTCCCAGGCTGGCTTTGCCCAAGTCCAGGAGCGGAAGCCATGACAGCTAAGGGGATTTGTGGAAATTCCTTCGTGCATTGTTACCAGGCAAAGGAAGTGGTTTAGAGTTGAGCTCTCAATTTCTGCCCTGGGGAACCGAGGCCAGTTTCCGACTCTGGAACTTTTTTTTTTTTTTTTTTGGTGGGAAATTGAAGGGAGTGTTTCAGGTCCTGAATGGAGAGGGGCCCCCAGATAACCCTCACTCCCTTCCCAGAGGCTAAGGAGGTGAAAGGTCCACTGAGCCAGACAAAACAGCCCCAGAATCTGTTCCCTTTCTCTTTCCTTCCACTTTGGGGAGGATGGCTCAGAGCCTAGTCAAAGAAACAGAAACATTTTTCCCCCCAGGTCTTCTGGTATTTGCTTCTCGTACAATCAGCACAAGCAGATTAGAGAAATAAGTTGCATTTTTCAGTCTGGGCTTGCCCTCTGGACTGGACCTCCTCACAGTAGGTCTACGGGGTTCTATGACAGCCCCTGCCACTCCGGAGAGATTCCTGGACCTGTGTCTCTGCCATGGCTTCAGCTGATAGATGAGTAATTTCGGAGTCTCTTAGGGAGGTCATGATTAACTGGCCAAGAAAGATGCACATGCGTCTGTACGTGTGTTACGTGTGTCTACATATGGAGCTGCCTACATACATGTTTCCATGTATGTCCATGCTCGTGTAAACTGGTGGCTAGCTTCTGTCCTCTGTCCGTTGCTGTCCTGAGGCTCCTGCCTTTGGTCCTCAGCATGGCATGGGAAGAAGAGGAGGCTGGCTTTTCTGAGGCCAGTTTAAGTCCCCCTGGAGGTTCTTGCTAGAAGCCAGATATAAAGCTGTACCAGGCTGCTCCACTCAGGCCCTGCCAGGAAAGCCTTTCCCAGCAAACTGCCTTTGAGGTGTGACATAAATCTTGCACGGAAGGGGGGAAATGTAGGCTCACAGGTCTTTTGGTTCCCACCCCTCCTTGGCTTAGAAAGCCAGGATGTATTAGTGTGGGGGAGACCTACTCAAGATCTTCTGGACAGGAGGCATCTACCCTCCCCTCCCCTTTCCCCCTCTTCTTTTCTTTCTCTGTCCTTCCCTGCCTTCCTTCTCTTTATTTTGTGCATAAAAGCAATCTTCAAGCACCCCTCCCCGATAATCTCAGTATATCCGATTCAACTAAGCCTGAGCTGGGAGGATTTGACAAGCCTCAGGCCAAGGATCACACTCTTTCCTTGGCTAACTCCGCCTCTGGGCTTTCAGAATGGCCCGGGCAGATCCTGCTCTGTCTTTAACTGGACTCTCTTCCTTCTCTGGGGCTGGATCCCAGGCAGGGGGCTGGGGTTTCGAATGCCTTGAGAAATGGAACTCTGGGTCACATATTAAGCCCACATTCTGCTTGGAAGAATTATGTCAAAGTTAAGAAAGTATGGGGGGGGCGTTGTTTTATAGTAGTCTATATCTATAAGATTTCTGGGAAAAACACAGACTCCCAACATATAAAATATGAAATTTTCAAAGTCAACATTCCTAATGCCCAAGTACACTTTAGGACTATGAAAACTTCATATACAATGATATGTTGTTATGAAATAAATCGTACTGAGCAGTTAGTTGTAAGAGGGCATTTTATGTTCTATTTTTATTTCCACATGAGGTTTATTTTTGCTCTGACGTTTTATTATAATTTCTTCCTACAGTAGATAAAGTGCTTGGGAAGTTAATTTAAACCACCCTGACTCTGTATGTGTGTGTGTGTGTGTGTGTGTGTGTGTTTTAAATATTTGTTTAAGCTTTTATTGAGCTTGTCAAGTCAGTGTGCAAAAAATGCAACCGAAAAGCCCTTTTTCCTTTGGTGGTGCCTGCCCATTAATACTAGGTGGTGACAACAAGATTCGCACACACTTCAGATGGGGGATTATTCTGGGTTTTCAAGGAAATTTGAGCCACCTGTTTCAGAAACCTCTTACTGACTTAGTGGGATGACGCAGGGTGTCTCCCCACTCAGCTGTCACTCAGAGTTTCAGTTCTTGGGCTCCTTCCGGGCTGGCAGGGCCCTGCAGGCAGGGGCAATTTGCAGCATTAGTGGGAGACCAGAGGGCGGAGTTGCCGCCCCTCCCCCAGCTTGTGGCTTGGCCTCAGCCTGGGCCAGTTGAGCAGCTGCCTTCTATCTGCACAAAGGGAACTTTCCAGATCCACGGCAGGCTGGCTTCCCCTGGGTTAGGGCTGCCCAGTCTGAGCTGTTTATCATGGACAGCAGACCAACGTAGGATCACCTTTGAGGAAGTGAGTTGAGAGAGCCAATTGTGTGGCCTACGTGTCGGGGAGCCACGCTATCCACAAAATTTGGCCAAGGGGAAAAATAGAAAGTCAACATTTTCCAGCAGGCTGGGAAGGTGACTGAGTATTTCTGGAGCTCGGGATTCTGGTGGCATGGTCCTTGTGGGGACGGGGCATAAAGGGGCGATGGTAGGGACACTGATCCTTGTGAGGCTCAGAGAGGGAGGGAAAAGCGAGGGAGGAGCTTTCCCTGTCCTACAATCCACCTTCTCCACACTGACAAGGAAGCTCATTAAATCTAACTCCTGGAGTCACTAGGCCCATCCTCGCCCACCTGGAAGGAGTCTTGCCGATGACAGACTCAAAGCTTTCAAAGTGTGGTCCAGCCATGCAGCATCAGCATCTCCTGGGAGCTGGTTCCAAATATAAGAACATATTCTTAGGCTTTAGCCCAGACCCGTGGAATCAGCAGCTCTGGGCTCTACCCCAACCAGAGGTCCTTGAGGAAGCCATGGGTTGGGAACCACTCTGAGAAGCAGCCCAGGGAGTGGGGAAATCACTCTGGGGAAATTGAGGTCTAGGGGTGGAAAGGTAGGGAGAGTAACTCATCGCCAATTTTTTTATGGCAGCACTCAGATGCAGGCTCTCTGTTGGGAATCACAGTGCTTAGGAGGATTGTCCTCAGCTGGAAGAAGTGTCCAGATCCCTCACCAGCTGTGGTCGCCAAGTTCTGGCTCTTGCCACCTTGTCCCCTTCTAAGCCATGGCTCCATATCACCTCTGCTGAGCAGCAACAATCTGCTCCAGGTGACAATGTCCCTCTGGCCCCAGTGATTGTTCCAGAAACAGGCTCCTGATGGGATTGGGGGAGGGAAGAGGAGGGGAGGGAGCTCCAGTCTGGCTTGGAAGCTCCAAGACATCAGCTTGAAAAAGATGATCCTGGCCAATCAGATTCCTCTCCTGGGGTTGTAGACCCGGGAAACTCAAAGATTAAGACCATTAACAAGCTGGGCAGTAGTGACACACACCTTCAATTCCAGCACTCAAGGATCTCTATGAGTTTGAGGCCAACCTCTCTACAAGGCAATTTCCGGGACAGCCAGAGCTGCTATTATACAGAAAAACCCTGTCTTGAAACACCAAAATAATAGTAATAATAATAATAATAATAATAATAATAATAATAAGCAAATTAAAAAGAGAGAGAGCATTAACGATGAAAAACAACAACATCAAAGGTGAGTGGCTGTTTGGGATCCCATAACACAGAATGGGGAGAAACGGATAGAGAAGAAACAGGAAGAAGCAGGAACCCCAAGTAAAGCTCTCTCTTCCCCTATACCTCGTCTTTCTCCCACACCTTATCCCTCCCCCACACCTTGGTACCCTCCTCTACCTTGCACTATTCTGGTGTCTGACTTCTCTGAGGTTCCTGTCCTTGGTCTCTATTGTTGTGATAAAATAGCACAACTAAAAGTAACACTTGGAGAGAAGGAGGTTATTTCACCTCACATCTCATGTAGTTCATTATCTAGGAAAATCAAGGCAGGAACTCCAGGCAGAAGTAAGAACTGATGCAGAGGCCATGGAGGAGTGCTGCTTACTGTCTTGCTCAGTCTGCTTTCTTATAGGACCATCCACCCAGGGGTAGCACTGGGCTCTCCCACATCAATCACCAGTCAAGAAAAATGTTCCACATTCTTGCCCAAAGGCCAATGTAGTGGGATCATTTTTCTCAGTTGAGGTTCTGTCTTCCCAAATGACTCTAGCCTGTGTCAAGTTGGTATAAAACTAAAACTAGCCAGCACAGGAACTTTTTCCATAAAGTGCAGATCATAAATAGTTTAGGCTTGCCAGCCCCATGGTCTAGCCCAACACTACTCAGGGCAGCCTTCTTCTCAGAGCAGAAGCAGCACAGACAATACATAGAGACATCAGCACAACTTTGTAACAGTGAAACTCTACTCCAAAACAACAGGCCAGCCAGGCGTTGGTGGCGCATGCCTTTAATCCCAGCACTCGGGAGGCAGAGGCAGGCTGATCTCTGTGAGTTCGAGGCCAGCCTGGTCTCCAGAGCGATTGCCAGGATAGGCTCCAAAACTACATGGAAACCCTGTCTTGAAAAAAAAAAACCAGGCCATCTTTCCAGCCAAGATTTACCAACTTCTGTGCTAGATTAAAGCTTTTAGTGTGGCATAGACCCATAGGGAGACTGCAAATCCCACCCCAGTCTCCTTAAATCCAACCCAGCACTTATCTGGCTGGGGGTCTTTATAATAACAATACATACACAGTGGGTCATATGTTCCTTAGTTACTCTCTGTTCTCATATAGTTTATCTTTGGCTCACCAGCTACTCCTGAATCCTGGAAGAAGTCCCAAATCCAAAATCTATAGGTGCCAGATGCTTCAGGCAGCAGAATAGCATAGCTAGGTATCTGTGAGGCCCAGGGCATCCTCTAAGCTCAGGTCAGATGAGCTTGCAGCAGAAACGAAAGCCAAGAGGTGAGATGGCTCCACGGGTAAAATTGCTTGCTGAGCAAGCCTGACAACCTGAATTTGATTTCAAGAACCCATGTGGAAGGAAGGAACTGACCAGAAAGAATGCACACCTGTGCTCACACACATGAATAAGAAAGTGATTTTTTTCCCATAAAAGGAAAGCTGGAAGGAAACTTCACCACTTCAGAATACATAAGGGGTTTCATATTATAAAAATCCACATTCTTTTCTTTTAAGTCACTGTAACAAATGTCTGAAAGAAACGACTTAAATGGGAAAGATTTACTTTGGCCCATGGTTTCAGAGGGATTTTTAGCCCATTGTGGTGAGGCGGGTCAGTAGAGTCCACAGTGGCAAACATGTGACATAGAACCTCCCATGTGATGGCAGACCAGAAAGCAGAGAATAGCTTGAACTAAGGCAAGAGCTGCCTTCATTAACCTATTTTCAGCCAGCCAGACCCCACTGCTAAAAGGCTGCCTGGCCTTCAAAATAGTGCACTGGGGACAAGTCTGGAGGGACATGGAAACTTGGCAGTTTGGTAAAATCTTCCCTCATCCTAGTAAGGTAAGCAACAACCTAGACTCAGATCTACCTTTCTCTCTCTCTCTCTCTCTCTCTCTCTCTCTCTCTCTCTCTCTCTCTCTCTCTCTCTTTGATATTTTCTTAGGTATTTACTAATTTTGTTTTTGTGAGACAGGGTTTCTCTGTATAGCCCTGGTTGTCCTGGTCACTCTGTAGAACAGGCTGTCCTCAAACTCACAGAGATCCTCCTGCCTCTGCCTCTTGAGTGCTGGGAACAAAGGTGTGCATCACTACACCTGGCTAGACTCAGCTCTTGTTCATTATTCTCTTGGGAATCTGGCACAGATGATGTCAGCTTTTCCATTTCTTAGCTATCTGAACTTCTCAAGTTGTAAAATGTCCCCTCCCCCTTTTAAGATTGGTAATTTTGATTTGTTGGGGGAAATTGTTATTTTGAATTAATGTACATAGGATATTAGAATATGGCTGAATGGGTAAAGCGCTTACTATGGAAGCACGAAGGCCTGGGTTTGGAATCCCTGTGACTCATATGAAAGCCAAGTATGCAGTGTGCACCTGGAACCCAACATAGGGATTGGGAACGAGATGGGTATGTCCCTGGGGATTCCTAGCCAGCCAGACTGGACAATCACTGAGTTCCAGGTTCAGTGAAGAGACGCTGTCTTTAAAAATAAGATGAAGGGGCTTCTGGAGAAATGGCTCAGGGGTTAAGAGCACTGGCTGCTCTTCCAGAGGACCCAGGTTCAATTCCTAGCACCCACATGGCAGTGTACAACCATCTATGATTCCAGTCTAAAGGATCGGATGCCCTCTTCTGACCTCCACAGGTACTGTGTGCATGTGGCACACATTCATTCAGGCAAACACTAATACACATAAGATAAAAATAAATAGAATCTATGGCAGGTGTGGTGGCACTCACCTTTAGCCCCACCATTAAGGAGGCAGAGGCAGGTAGATCTCTGTGAGTTTGAGGCCCACCTGATCTATACATACAGTAAGTACCAGAACAACCAGGGCTATATAGAGAGACTCTGCCCCCCAAATATAGAATATTCCTCCCAGAGAGTGTGAAGCCTTGGGTGAAGATCAGGGCCAAGTGCTCATGGTCTGAGTGTGGCTGTCCCTCCACATTCATCTGTGGCAGTATTTCCTGAGCCAAATGAAAGTGGGTCTTGGATTATCCTGTGTTTGGTTTTAGCTCAAGCCTCACCCTGCTTCTGTTAGGGCAAGGTAATTCATGGTTAGTTAGTGCCTTAATGATGAGCTGTTTGTCTATCTCTCTATGGCCATTCAGAGTCAGCCTGATTTCTATTCAGAGTCAGCCTGATTTCTTGATATTGCTTCCAATATGAGTCATGTCATTTTGGGAAATGACTTACTTCATCTCCTCATGTATCTGTTTTTCCATCTACAGAATGGGAACAATCATGATACTTGCATTATTGGGCTTTTATAAAATCAAAATGAGAAATGCATTCATTTCTTCCTAAAGAAAAGTTATTTTGAGATAAGTAGGGTCTTGCCATGTAGCACAGGCTGGCTTCAAATTCCAATCCCCACCTTAGCCTTCTGAGTGATTATAGGCATGCCATATCGTGCCTATTCTATTCCCAAATATTTAACTGCCAGTTTCTAGGTAATGGAGAGAGCATTAAAATGAGGTAGGCAGTGCCCCTTCTCTCAACATGTTCATATTTTCCAGTGTATTCAGCAAATATCAGACACTATTTTTATTTCATTGTTGTTGCTGTCTGATACAAATGTTCCTAGTACCCAACTCACGAAGAGGTAGACAGATACAAGCCTAACCCATGGCTCCTCAGTCTTGCTGGGCAAGCATGGTCTGAGCATCCATCCTTGTGGTATAAGGATGGTTCCAAGAGCCTACTCAGCCTGAGACAAACTTCCAGGGCACCTGGATATAACACATTCACTAATTTATCTGATGCTACTTGATTTACGATTGTGTTTAGTTTTGTTTTTGTTTTTGTTTTTGTTTTCTCTTAGGGTGGGCTGGACTGACTCACTCTAATACAACATGGCCAGTGATGGTGGGGTGTGATATCAAAAGCAGAGCATAAGACACTTTTTCATGTCTTCCTCTTGGTGTGAGGTCATTCTCTATAGGGGTAAACCTGCTGCCACAATGTGGAGACATTCAAGGAGCCCTGTGAAGGACTCAGAGGTAAAGAATCTAAGCCTCCACCCAACAGCCAGCAAGACAAAGCTCTCTTAGTAACTACCCTGACAGTGAACCGTCATGGAAACTTCTAGATGACTGCAGCCCCTAGCAGCATCTAGACCGCAACCTGACACTGACTGAGCCAGGACCCCAGTGAGAGATGTTTCTTGATCCCCAACCCACAGAATCTCTGAGAGCATAAATGTTTGCTACTTGAGCCACTTTTTGAAGGTTCTGTATTACACAGCAATGGATGACAGCAATAGTGCCTTTACCCAGAACAGATCATGCTAGAATCACTGTTCCAAGGACTGAGGTCAAAGTCTGCACAATGTGTTCACACAGCTACCTCTCAGAGCACCCTGACTTCACATAGGAAGAAAATTTCAGGGTGAGGG
This sequence comes from Cricetulus griseus, assembly GCF_003668045.3. Lineage (NCBI taxonomy): Eukaryota > Metazoa > Chordata > Mammalia > Rodentia > Cricetidae > Cricetulus > Cricetulus griseus. The sequence goes on along the minus strand of NC_048595.1, from coordinate 199,103,256 downwards.
AAGCTGGAACTCCCAGGGTGGCCAAAGGACTCACAGTCTCACTGGTAAAGAAACCACCTATTCAGAGTGATGTCATGCTGACCAGCACCAGGTGGCTATTCACTGGCAATGTCTGAACTGGATGTGGGTGAGAGAGGAAGGCCCAAAGGTTCTACTCCCATGGCAGACAATAGTGTCTAGGACCCAGCTTTGTCCTGGTTTATCTGCTTGGGAATGGTGCTATCCCCAGGAGAGGATGACCCCCTGTGTTCAGCAAAAGATACTTTCAAGGGCCGGTGGGAGGAGGGAAGCTTTAAGAGATGAGCTTTACTGAACCCTCACCTGGCTATTCTCCAGTGGGCCAGTGTCTCCGCCTCTCACCTTCCCATGTTCCCTCTCTACACCCACCATTTGACACAAAATCGGGCCACTCAGTTTATACCTCTTCCTGGACCATGGAGCTCTTCAGCCCCCTTTTTCTCCTCTTGTGCCCTATCTGGTTAATCTTAGGGGTCGTTCTTGAAGGGGCCACAGACTGCCAAACATTATCCCAGGCATGTCTGTGAGGATGCTACTGATTGGGACCAATGTTTGATCCTTGGGCTGTGTAGATTGCCTTCCTGTTAGGCAGGCTTCTCTAGAGACACAGAGCCAGTAGAATGAGTACACAAAGAGGATTTATCAAAGTGGCTTATTCGGTAGATAGTGGCTGTCTGCACACAGGATGTGCTGAGAATCCAGCAGGTTTTGAGTCCATGAGGTTGAATATCTCAGCAGGCCCAACCTGGTGTTGAAGGCCTGGGTGATTCCTGGAGAGCCACTAACCTTCAGTCCATGATGGCCAAAGAAGCTAGGTTCACTGGTAGCAGTGAATTGTAGTAGCAGCTACCACAACAGCAACAACAGAGTAGATGTACTTATCAGCAGCAAGTGAACTGTTAGCAGCTTTCCCTGGGTTGCTGCTGAAAGGTGCTTCTCTTACTAAGGGAGAGTCTTCCTTCCTCTACTAATATTTCTAGAAAATATGCTCACCGGCCCACCCAGAGGTGTGTCTTTTAGTTGATTCCAAGCCCAATCAAGTTGATAGCCAAGATCAACCATCACACCTCTCCAGTGTGGTTGAGCCTTGTCCAGTCACTCAAAGTCCTAAATAAAACACAAAGCTGCCTAAGAGGGGACTCCTCCTGCCTGCCTGGGAGACTGGTCTTTTCTGGCCTTTAGACTTCAGCTAAAACATTAACTCTTCTAGGCTCTCCTGGTCCTCAGGCCTTCAGACCCATATTGACATTCTATGGTGGCCCTCTTGGGTATCTAGCTTGCCAGCTGCAGCTCTAGGGAGTCTCAGCTTCCATAATCATGTGAGACAATTTCTTCTTTTATGTGTTGTGGTTGTTTGAATGAGAATGGCCCTCATAGGCTCATATATTTGAGTGCTTAGTCCCCAGTTGGTGAGTTGTCAGGGAAGAGCTGTAGGTGAGGCCTTCTTGAAGGAGGTGTGGCCTTGTTGGAGGAGGTGTGTCACTAAGGGTGGGTTTCAAAAGCCCATGACAGGCCTAGTGTTTCTTTCTTTCTGCCTGCTACCAGAGGATCAGGATGTAAAGCTCTCAGCTACTGCTTCCTGCCATGATGATCATGAACTAACCCTCTAAAACTATAAGTAAGCCCCACATTAAATGTTTTCTTGTATAAGAGTTGCCTAGGTCATGGTGTCTTCTCACAGTCATAGAACATCAACTAAGATCTAAGATGTGTGTATCATGCTGGGTGTTGATGGCACATGCCTTTAATCCCAGCACTCAGGAGGCAGAGGCAGGCGGATCTCTGTGAGTTCCAGGCCAGCCTGGTCTATAAGAGTAAAAGAGCTAGTTCCGGAAAGCCACAGAGAAACCTTGTCTCGGAAAAAAAAAGACGTGTGTGTGTGTGTGTGTGTGTGTGTGTGTGTGTGTGTGTGTGTGTTATATATGCATACACACAGACATGTAGAATAGAACAGAGTAAATAAACATATGCCTATATGCATGTATATGTGTATATGTATACGTGTTTATTTGTAGGTACGTATTTCTATGGAGAACCTTGAGGAACTCTGCAGTGTGTTGTACACTCCCTCGAAGGCTACATCCTACTGCTCACTACCCCCATGACTGCGAATGTCAACCTGTGGAAAGCTTGTGTTTCGGTACATAATTAAGGCAAGAATCCAGAGATGAAATCATCTCACAGGGAGGACAGGCCCTAAAGCCCTTACAGAGAGTTGAGAAACACAGGCACCCAGGGGAGAAAGGGTAGTCCAGTGTTTTTATAAGCCCAGGAGGGCCCAGGGCCACAGGGAGGGAGGCCCTGCACATACCAAAATGTCAGCCTTCTGCCATCCAGAGCTTTGACAGGATGAGTTCCTGGTGTTTTAAGCTCCATGTTTGTGGTGGTTTGTCATGGGGACCCTAAAGAGATGGCTTGCTGCCTCCTTCCCACTTGACCCACTGTGGTCAGAACCTTCTCCTCCCTGCAGCCCAGGGGGTATTTCAAAGGTGCACACTGACTCTCACGACTGCTTCGTCAGCCTCATCGCACTCAGAATAAGCCACTAACCTTTACACAGTCTATGGAGCCCTGCCCACATCTCACAGTGCAGACGCTTCACAACCACACCATGCTCCCTCACACCTCAGGTCTTGGCAATTGCTGTTCCCTCTATGGAAGACACTCTTCCTCCAGATCTTTTTTTTCTTTTTTTCTTTTTTTTTTTTTTGGTTTTTGGTTTTTCCAGACAGGGATTCTCTGTGGCTTTGGAGGCTGTCCTGGCACTTGCTCTGTAGACCAGTCTGGTCTCGAACTCACAGAAACCTGCCTGCCTCTGCCTCCCGAGTGCTGGGATTAAAGGTGTGAGCCACCAATGCCCAGTCCTTCCTCCAGATCTTATGAGAATTGCCTTTGCTATCCTTTGGAAGTACCCTTTGTCATCCTTTAGGTCTTAGTTTAAATATTATTGTCACAGACACCAACCACCTGCCCTGTCCAGAATGGTCTTCAACTACACTCCTGTACTAATTATTCTGCCACTGTGTCTGTGACCTGGACACACCTATTGTTTCATCTGCCGCCCCCTGCCCCCCATGGAAATGGGGTTTGTTTTCTTTCCCGCCACAGCCCAGAAGTCTAGAAGAATGTGCAGAGTAACACATGATTGTAAACACACCCATGCACAAATTTTTCACTCCATTCACTCACAGGTCAAGCTCAATGTGACCAATGTCAGATTTCCCACTTTCTGTATACAGTTTTTTAAAAACCGGGTGATTTTCTGAGTGGAATGACATTGCACAGGTGAGATAGGTGTTGGGTGAAAGTCAGTGACTGGTTATCATTGTACTTTCTTTCAGCTCCCAACTGCTTCCTGTAAGACTCTCCCAGTGCGAGGAAGTAAGGCCAGAGTGAGGAAGGACCCAATTATTCCCGGGGGGGGGGGGCATCTGCCACCTACATAAGAGTAGCATCCAATATGCACTTCATCCAGGGACAGCAGGACATGCTTGAAACAGCAGCTGGATCTGTTGTGTGGCCTCCCTGACCCCTTCATTGTGCCCCTTGAAATATGCCACCTGCCGACAATGCCCCTCATGTTTTAACACTTTAATTCCAAGTCTTTTCTTTGTGTCTCTGGACTTAGGGATGTTAACAGCTTCCTGAAGTGGCTACTCGCACTAAAAATTAGGGTGTTTTCCTTTTAATCCCCTCAGTTACACACACATCAGTCCTTTGGGTCCAGCTCTTACTGCTGGCATGACTTGGTATGATTCCTGTCTCCCATGTAGACCTTGACTCACCTTGTCACCTTTTCTCCCAAGAACTCCAGAAAACTAATTTCTTATGCATCCACCAAAGAGCAAATGCCTTTTTCCCCTCCGAGACAGGGTTTCTCTGAGTAGCCCTGGCTGCCTTGGAACTTGCTCTGTAGGCCAGGCTGCCCTTGAATTTACAATTAAAATACTTCAATTTTTAACATTATCTTTGGTCTCCTTCTCTTGAATATGACCATATACATCATTAAAAACATTGCAGGTATTCTCTTTTCTGTTAGACAATGCTTGTTTTCTTCTTGCATCACTGGGGATGAAATCCAGGTCTTTGCATGTGCTGGATAGACTTTTCCCTCTAAGCTATACCCCAGCCCTAGATCATTCTTTTACATGGAATTCATGTAAATGGCTATTTCAGAAGGGTAGAGTGGGATTCAGGGCTTGTTCCTTTGGCCTCTCTATCTTTCCCCATCCACCTCTTCCTACCTATCAGTGTACTTTGTTATGATATTCCTGAGCTCAATAGGCAGCTTTTAGATTATTATGGCTGTGGAAAGGTATTCTCAGCAGAGCCACATGGTACTCTAACTTGTTATTTTTCCCTGAGTAATTGTGTTTTCTCTGGAGGTAATGCTGTCCTGTCTAAATATCTCTCATCACTGTTTAGCAATTCAACTTAGGGCACAGAAACCTACAGGCACCAGAAGTGCCTGTGATGCTTCCAGCCATCTGCTTGCCTGGTTGGTCCCAGCCTTATGCCAGGATCCCTTTCCCTCCCTTTGTGGTTGCATCCTCCACCGCCTTGTGGGTCATATTTGGTGGTTCCTCAACCTGTGCGGAGATGCCTCGTTCAGTCTTTACTGTCAGTGAGAAGGTCTAGGCGGGAAATCATTTTTCCTCAGAACTTTGAGGTCTCATTTTTGTTTTCTTCAAACGTTCAGAGCTGCTATTGGAAATTCTGATGTTAGAACTCTTTGTCTGAAACCCATTTTTTTTCTTTAAATTTATTTTCTTCTTGTCCTCAATTTTCTTGAATTTCTCAGCAATGTGCTATGATGGGAACCTATTTTCGTGCATTGTTCAGAATACTCTGTGGATTCCTGTTGTTAAAATTATCTGGTTGGCACTGGGAAGATGGTTCGGGTTACAGACTGGGCAAGGGTGAAGATCAGATTTCAGATCTCCTGAACCCATAGTTTTATGTCAACTTGACTCAAGCTGAAGTCATTTGAGAGGAGGGAACCTCAAAAGAGAAAAATGCCTTCATAAAAACAGGTTATAGGCAAATCTGTAGGGCATTTTCTTAATTAATGATTGATTGGGGAGGGTCCAACCATCCCCAAGTTTATGGTCCTGGGTTCTATAAGAAAGCAGGCTGAGTAAGCAATGGGGAGCAATCCAGAAAGCAGCACCCTCCATAGCCTCTGCATCAGTTCCTGCCTCTACGTTCCTGCCCTGTTTAGTTCGTGTACTTCTCTCCCTCTTCCTCCTCTCTCTTTTTTCACCTCACTCCCACCCTCCACCCTGCTCTCAACAGGGACTCAAGTAGAATAGGCTGACCTTGAGTTCATTTTATAGCAGAAGATGACCTTGAACTCCCAACTTTCCTCCCGAGTACTGGGGTTACAGAAGGGCTCCTTCCCCTGCTTATACTGATTTTTCCTTATGGTGACTTTGAACTTGTTACCTTAGAAGCTGGAGTTACATTCCCCAGTGTTCCCTTGTCTGCATAGTGTCCAGCCCGGGTTGGTCACAAAGGACATTTATGCCAGATGTGAAAGGTGGAAAACAAGCAGTGGCCACACTGTGGTGTCTGTAGCTTGGAGTCACCTGGCTTACTTGGGCTGTACCACAATCCCAACTGCTGCTCCAGCTGCCCCAGGATCTGCTCTGCCCAGTGCGGTGTGTGTGTCTGTGTCTGTGGTGGGGACAGGCACAGATTCTCCTGTAGGTCCACAAAGTTCAGACTTGAGGTAGTAAAAGACACAGGTCTCAAGAGATAGCTCACAGGTTAAGAGCACTGGTTGCTCTTTTAGGGGACTTGGGTTTAATTCCCAGCATACATGTTGCAACTCACAACCATCTATGGTTCTAGTCCCAGGAGAGCTCATTCCCTCTTCTTTTCTTGCCTCCTTGGGCGCTGCATGCATGTAATACACAGATGTACAAAACACCTATAAACATAAAATAGTTAACTAATGTAAGAATTTTGTAAGTCACATGGATTCTAGTGCATCTTCTTAGGGACCACCCTTGTCCAGAGGTAGAGGCAGGTGGATCTCTGTGAGTTTGAGGCCAGCCTGGTCTACAGAGTTCCAAGACAGCTTCTAAAGACTACATAGAAACCCTGTCTCAGGAAGCAAAAACAACAAAAAAGAGGAAGAAAGAACAAAAGAAGAGAGAGACAGAGAGAGAGGTGGTTATTAATGCTTTGACTTCAAACTGGGGCTGACTCAGCCAGCAAAGTGCTCACCACATGAGCTTGAGGACCTGAGCTTGATCTTTAGAATCTACATTATAAAAACCAGGCATGTGGGTGTCGGCTGGCAACCCCAGAGCTAGGACGTAGACATGGCAGACCACTCTGCTCCCTGGACAGCCAGCCAGTGTAACTTAACTGATCCCGGGCCGGTGAGAGATCCTGTCTCAGAAAAAAAAGATGTGTGGCTGGTGCCTGAGGAACAACACCCAAGGCTGACCTCTGGCCTCCACAGGCATATAAACATGTGCCTGCATGAACACACAGACACACACACACACACACACACACACACACACACACACACACACACACACACGCACGCACAAGTTCTCTTTATTTTTTTAAAAAAGATATATTTTATGTGTTGTATGCCTAACCATGTGCACACAGCGGTCCTTGGATGCCAGAAGGGGATCTAGATCCCCTGGAACTAGACTTTCCAGCCATTACCATCACTGGATATGGTGCTCTTAAACACCGAGCCATCTCTTTAGCTCCTGGAGCCATCTCTTAAAATAATACCCCTTAACATCTCTTCCTGCCTAGCACCCACATTTTCCCTGCTCTATTCCCTCCTTAAAACAACCTCAACACCCACCCCTGCCACTGTTCTTGTCCACCATGGCTCAGATTGCCAGGTGAAATTCTTTTCCTCGTCTCTACCCTCTCCACTTACTCTGTTCTGGAATGGACCAGGCAGGACACTGATAGCCAGCTTGGATCGCATCACACCGCTGTATCTGGGCTGTCCTGTGACTACTGATCTGCCTTCACCCCCACTGTGAATACTGTGACTTCCCGTGTTCTACCTGGCCCTGCTAAGTCCAGATGTGGTCCCAATGTGAGTATCAGACCACCTCCCTAACTATGAGCTTTTTAAAGGGTAAATTAGGAAATACTTTCTGAGACTTACCTAACTTAAAAAATCTTTCTTAAACCAGGCAGTGGTGGCGTACACCTTTAATCCCAGCACTTGGGAAGCAGAGGCAGACAGATTTCTGTGAGTTTAAGGACAGCCTGGTTCCAGAACAGCCAAGGCTATACAGAGAAACCCTGTCTCCAAAACAAAACAAACAAAACAAATCTCACTTAGGGTTTAAGGATTAAGGAACAGAATTCTATAAAAAGCCCCATTGTTGGGACTAGAAAGATCTCCGCAGTTAAGAGCATGTACTATGGCTGGGCATCATAGTACAGACTGTTAATTCCAGCACCTGGAAGGCAAAGGCAGGCAGATCTCTGTGAGTTCAAGGGCAGCCTGTTCTACAGAGTGAGTTCCAGGCCATTCAGGGCTACACTGTGAGGCCCTAAAAGAGAATGTACTTGCAGAGGAATGAAGTTTGGTTCCCAGCACCCATACATGTCAGGTAGCTAACAAACATCTGAAACACCAGCTCCAGGGGATCCTTTTCTGGATGCTGCAACCACCCTCACTTACGTGTGCACAAACCCACATGTGCACATACACACACACATTATTTGAAATCTCTCTTTTATTTTTTTAAGGTAGACCTGGGTGTGGAGCGATGACTCGGTGATGGTTAAGACCACTTGCTGCTCCTGCAGAGGACCCTGGTCATATCCCAGCACCCACATCAGGGAGCTCACACCTGCTTGTAACTCTAGCTCCAGGTGGTCCAGTGCCTTCTCCCAGCCTCTTCAGGCACTGACACTCATGTGTACACACCTCCACACAGACACATACACAGAATTAAACATAAAATAAATTTTGTTAAATGATTTTTATTTTATTTTATTTTATGTGCATTGGTATCTGGCCCATGTGGATGTCTGTGTAAGGGTGTTGGATCCCCCGGAACTGGAGTCACAGAAAGTTGTGAGCTATAGTACCATGTGGGTGCTGAGAATTTAACCCAGGTTCTCTGGAAGAGCAGCTATCTCTCCAGTGCTAAAAATATTTAAAAGAAAGAAAGGAAAGGAAAAAGAGAGAAAGAAAAGAGAAAGGCTCCATTATAAATGCTGAAATGAATATTGATAAGATGGTGATGATGATAGTCGTAATGGTACTAAAGGTAAATGGTAGCTGGGACATTTTCCTCCCGCCTGGAGTGCCCCTGCTCCCCTTGGCTGATCCGATGTCACTTTCCCTTCAGCTTTAGTTCTATTTTCTTCTGATTTTTTTTTTCTTTCTTTTTCTTCTCTGGACTCATTAGCTCCTCTTCCTCCAAGCCTTTGAAGCAATTACAACCGAAATGGAATTTTCAATTCAGTACTGTCCCTAATATTTCCCTGTTGATGTATCTTGTCTTCCTGGCTTGTCTTTATTTAACCTGAAGGGTGCTCTGCTTCATTTTCTCCCCGGAAGAACCTCAGACCGGCCACCAAAATACCCACCACTGCTAATGGATGGAGCCATACCTGGCCTCTTACTCGTGTCTTCTCATCTTATCTTCTTTTTTTCCATTCAGCCATGATTTCTAGAACACCTACTATGGGCTAGACACTGAGGCTACATAGGAACCTCCATCTTCTAGAAGCTTCTGGGAAAACAGGGGTTGGGCCTCTGGTCAAGCCAAGGTCTCAGTGTGGGTGTTGTCCTGGTCTGTGAAGGGAAAGGAGGGTGTAGTGGGAGGTGAGCCTCCTTGGGGCTTGATTTGGATAGCACAGAAATCAAGGCGGGAGTTACTCAAGGAGAAATATTTTCTAGGATACTGGTCCCCTGGGCACTCGGCAGAATGTCTCAGACCAGTGGGACCAGGGCTGGGAAGATGGCTCAATGGGCTTGAGTTTGGATTCCTGGAACCTATGAAATGGCAGTCTATAATGCTTGCGCTCCATAGAAAGATGGAAGGCAGAGATGAAAGAATCCCCAGTAGATAGAAGGCAGCTAGCATGGTGTATGCTGGAGTGAACAACAAACAACTGTCTCACACAAGGTGAAGGGAAGGACCAAGACCCAAAGTTGTCTTCTGCCTTCCACAAGTGTGTGCTGCTGCATGCCCTGCTGACATACACAAACAAAGCTCATGCAACACACGCATATACAAAGGTATAAGGGGCGGGGCACTCAAAACAAGATGAGATGGCTGGAGGCCCATGCAGGGGGCAATGAGAAACCACTGGGCTTCCTGGGTGAGTTTTTCAGGCAGCTGCTCTATTCATCTCACTGGACAGCAGGGAAAATTGAGGTTCAAAATAACCAAGAAACTCAATTAGGGCCACTCAGATCCTCAGTGTCAAAGCAATAGCCCAACATGGCCAGGACCTACTGCATGGTGGGTGGCAGCCCCAGCCCCATGTTCCCAATCATCCTTTGGAATTTTCCATAGCAGCAGGGCTTCAGTGTTTCACACCTTTAATTCCAGCACTCAGAAGGCTGAGGCAGGTGGATCTCTGAGTTTGATGCCAGCCTGGTCTACAGAGGGAGTTTAAGGACCAGGGCTACACAGAGAAAACTAAAAAAGAATAAAAAGGGGGTGGGGAGCTGTCAGCACAGGGGGCAGTCTGAAGCTCTCCCAATACTGAACCAGTTTGGTGTGGGGCAGACACAGTATTGAACTGGTTTGGCATCACTGACTTAGAACTGTTTGGCACACACCTGTAATGCCAGCACTTGGGAGGAAGAGGTAGGAGGATCAGGAGTTGAAAGCCAGCCTCAGCCACAAGAGATCCTGTTTTTAAAATAAAAATAAAAGTTGCAGATAGCTTGGAGCTCACAGTGGCATCTCTTCGCTGGGGGCTAGAGAGAAACTTTCTAGGTTTGATATTCTTTGTCTTGCCAAAGAACAAAATTGGAGTCATAGCACTGAGGAAGACGGTTGTTTCATAGTGAACACAGTGACTGGCATCTTTTGGCTGGGCCCCTTTTGGTCCTAATGCCAAGGCACAGAAGGGTCAGGAAGCAGTCCTAGCTCTTCTGGAGACAGGAAGTATTTTAGAAGCTGTGAAAGTCCCCTTTAGTCTAAGACCTTCCTGTCTCTCTACACCCCAGGTGACCCTTCTGAAGCCTCTTCTCAGGCCTCCCCAGGGCCTCAGCCTTGGCAGCCTAGCCTCCAAAAGGCCTCTTCCCCAAACATTAAAACTTACTCACTTACTCCAGATGCTACTAGGTGATAATGGCACTTCCCAGGGCTGCAGCCAGGTGGTCCCTCAGGGTGAGAGCAGCAGGGACCAAATGGAGCCACCTTTTGGTTCCCCATCACCCTGGGAGGGGACTCTTTTTATGTTCAGAGACTTCTGTAGTGGGAAGGTTTCTTTTTTCCAGGTTTGTGAGATTGAGGCTCTGGGGGTCAGTAGACAGTGACAAGAAGGGGAACAGAAAATTCACCATCTCTGACTGCCTTCATGTCAAGGAAAGGGCCTCTGCTTACAGAGTTCTGGGTTTTCTGTCCATCACCAGAGGCCCTTGGTCAGGATGACCTTCTCATGGGCCTTGACCAGATGCACTCCTTGCAGGGAGCGTGAGCCCAGCCACCTGCTGTTTGCTCAAGCCTCCTCTGGACCCTGAGAAGAAACTTAGCACTTAGCAACTGACCCAAGACCTGGAGGACCTGTCATACATCCCACTAGCAGAGTGTCTGAAGTCAGGAAGCCCCGGAATCCCCAGCCCAGGCGATATGCTTCAGGGGCTCTCTTGTGGCTATTTAGCTATCCATTCCAGTCTTCCCTATTGAGTTTACCTAGTTTACCTATGGTTTCCACAAAGCAAAGATGGTGTCAGGGGGTCCCAGGAAACACACACACACACACACACACACACACACACACACACCTTCATCTTTCCCTGACTCCTTGCCCTCTTTATGTCCACTTACCTCCTGTCATGCTACCCTCAGCATCTTCTGTCCTCTTCGCCACACTCAACTCTGTGCCTAGTTGGCTGTGACCTGTATCTACCTCTCCAAAATATCCCATAAATGCCTAGTACATTAATTTTCCTAACAACAATTACTACCTTCACTAAGGACTTAATAATCACAGCTGGCATTTAGTGAGCAGGTTCTATGACTCAAATACCCTAGAAGATTGCATTAGGTCTCTAGGATTATCACCGTGTTGTACCTGAGGAAACAGGTTGAGGAATTTGCCCACAGTCATGCATCTAATAAGTAGCAGGATTTTCACACAGCCAGCCTGGGTGCTGAGTGTGCACGCTTAGCATAACTGGACCTGAAACTCAGTTTTTCTGAACACTGACTAGAAAGAAAACACAAGGCTGGGCAGGAGGGCATTTGAACTAGGAGAAGATGAACTCTTTCTGGCAGTACTGGTCTCAGCAAGGATCACCTAGGAAGGCAGAGTAAGACAAGTCTGCAGGAGAGGGCAGACTATGCTACACGTGACACGGATAACACAGGAAGAGAGCGTGAGAATTCACATCTGGCTTGGGAGAAGAGCTATCCCAGGAAGACAAATGGGTGAGGGGTGTGTTAGGGGAAAAGACAGGATTGATGGAAGGATCCTGGGGGGCCGGGAGAGGCAGGAAGAGAACAAAGAGAGTGGGTCTGAGATCCAGAACCTTCAAAATAAAGGGAAGAGAGGCAGAACCAAGGTCAAAAGAGCCCTACTGAGTCACCAGTGTTTCAGAGCTGTGCACAGCCTTTACAGTGGGTTCTGGCTGATGATGGTGGTACACTAGGGAGGGGGTCAGAGACGGGAAGGTCTCTGAGTTTGAGGCCAGCTTGGTCTAAATAGTGAGTTCCAGCATATACAGTGAGGCCCTGTCTCCAAATACACACCGACAAAAAAGTGGATTCTCCGCAGGGTGGTGGTGGCATACGCCTTTAGTCTCAGCACTTGGGAGGCAGAGGCAGGTAGATCTCTGTAAATTCAAGGCCAGCCTGGTCTATAGCACTAGTTCCAAGATAGCCAAGGCTACACAGAGAAACCCTGTCTCAAAAAAAAAAAAAAGCCAAAAAGAAAACAAACAAAAACAAAAAATTAATAATGTGTAAATGTAATATTTAGAAAATCAAAGCCAATGTAAAAAAAAAAAAGCAAAATAAAACAAAAAACCCAACAACTCATGATAAACAAACCCCCAAAACTTTAAATAAAAAGAAGCCTCCTGGCTGTAATGGAGCCTGAGGCAGAAGGAAAAATCAGCAACATTGATTCTGTTTCTAGATAAGATAAGGGCTCCTCACTCCCAGGTTTTGGAGAGAGGATCAGATGAGAATGTGGGCTGAGGGTTTAGCACCACTGTCTGGCAGGGCTGTGGGTGGAGGGATGGGGAAGGGGGTTTCTTTTGAGGTCTGAGACCTGCGGTTTTGGCATGAGACAGCATTGTGTATGAATACCTGCTTCACTAAAACTTTAAGTCCCTGAGACCCAGCGTGAGAGTCTCCCCCCCCCCCTTGGTGATGGAATCCCACACATCCAGTGCTGGTTGAGTGGGATGAAAGATGTGAGTGCTTCCTGTATGGCCGGGTGTTAGAGAGAGAAGACTCCTGCTTGCAGTCACTGCCAGTGCTTGCAGGGAAGCCCAGCAGACCTGCACAAGGAAGCTGTCTGTTTATTTCTGGTGAGTTATTATGATTGTTGGCCCTTTCTTTCTTTCTTTTTTTATTTTAGGTTTTTTCAAGACAGGGTTTCTCTGTGTAACAGCCCTGGCTGTCCTGGAACTCCCTCTGTAGACCAGGCTGGCCTTGAACTCATAGAGATCTGCCTGCCTCTACCTCCCTAGTGCTGGGATTAAAAGCGTGTGACACCACTGCAGGGCTGTTGGCCCTTTCTTTAAATAATAAAATTTAAGAGGCAGGGGAGATGGTTCATTTGGGAAAGTCTTTGGTATGTATGGGTAAGGACCTGAGTTAATTCCCAGAACATATGTACCGGAACCTTGCAGGAGGTACTTCTCTCCCACCACCATGTGGGTCCTGGGGATTGAACTCAGGTCACCAGGCCTGGTGGCAATCGTCCTTATCTATGGAGCCATCTTACCTCCCCATGGCCTTGAACTTCTGATCATCCTGCATTCACCTCCCAAGTGCTAGGATCATCTCACACATCCAGTTGATTCTATATGGGAATCAACCCAAAGCCTGTGTATGCTAAGCTAGCACTCCACCAACCAAGCAGCCCCAGCCTTAGATGTCTTGTTTGGAATAGGTGAGCTTTCCCATTTTCTCTTAATAAACCGACTTCTTTCATTTTGTTCACTCCTCATCCATGTTTCTTTTTTTTGTTTGTTTGTTTTTTGTTTTTTCCATACAGGGTTTCTCTGTGTAGCTTTGGAGCCTATCCTGGCACTCGCTCTGGAGACCAGGCTGGCCTCAAACTCATAGAGATCTGCCTGCCTGTGCCTCCCGAGTGCTGGGATTAAAAGGCCTGAGCCACCAACGCCTGGCCTCATCCATGTTTCTTATTTGTCCTGGCTGTGATACAACAAACCTGGAAGCCATTAGCTCAGGGAAGACTTACTGAGTATGACTGCCCTACTCCACTGCCTTTGCCCTAGCACTTGCTGCCCTGCAGGTTAAAGGGCACCAAGAACTGAGAAGGGCATGGGTGCAGGTACACACTCGTGTGCACACGAGTACACTCACACAGAGAGAATAAATAACAATAATAAAAAAAGTTTCACTGTCCTAAGAATCCTCAGAGAAGCTGAAGAGATAGCTCAACAGTTCAGAGCACTTCATGCTCTTACAAAGGACCCAGGTTTGGTTTCCAGCATACCCATGGCATCTCACAAACACCTGTGATTCTCCTGCCAGAGAACTGGACTCCCTCTTTCATCTTCTTTGAGCAACAGACATGCATATAGCACACATACATACAACACACATGTAGGCACACATAACATACAAATAAATTTACCCCCTCCTTTTCTTCCCTGTTTCCATTACTAATGAGACAGTTTCCCAACCAGAATTATTTACATTCATCTCTTAAAATCTTTCCTAACCTAGGGGCTGGAGAGATGGCTCTGGGGTTAAGAGCATTGACTGCTCTTCCAGAGGTCCTGAGTTCAATTCCCAGCAACCACATGATGGCTCACAACCATTTGTTATGAGATCTGGTGCCCTCTTCTGGTGTGCAGATATACATGGAAACAGAATGTTGTATACATGATAAATAAATCTTTAAAAAAAAATCTTTCCTAACCTAACAGCAAGCTTCCCTATTGGCCTCACCTGTTCTCTATCCACACCTCATGGCTGACAGAGGAGGACTGAGACCTGAGTTGGCTTCTCCTACTTTGTGACTTCAGACTTAGTTCAAACACCACCTTCTGAAATCTCCCCCAAGGCACCCTCTGACTATAATGAAGACTGAGACGAACCATACATGTGAACATGGGTTCTGGATCCAAAGGTCCAGTGGGCAATAGGAAGCCCAACTCTCAGACGGTTGGAAGTCCCTTAAATAAAATAAAACTGAGAGATGGCCGGGCATTGGTGGCGCACGCCTTTAATCCCAGCACTAGGGAGGCAGAGGCAGGCGGATCTCTGTGAGTTGGAGGCCAGCCTGGTCTACAGAGCGAGTGCCAGGATAGGCTCCAAAGCTACACATAGAAACCCTGTCTCGAAAAACAAACAAACAAACAAAAACAAAAACAAAAACTGAGAGGGACACCACTCAGTGCTTGCTTGGTGCAAGTAAGGCCCTGGAATCCCCAAATAAGTAAAACTGAGCAGTGTGTGCTGAGAAAGGGGAATCTCCTGGGATGAAGGGACAGTTAAGACAGAACCAGGTAAGATAGTGTCCAAGGTGGAGGGGACCGGAAAGGGAAGGCACTCATGTTAGCCTCAAGGAATACTAACCAGTGCTCACCCCGCTGCCTCCTACTCTAAAAGTCCAGCAATCCTCAAGGTGGAGTTGATCTGCGCATGCTCGGTGACGCGCGCGCGCACGTGTGTGTGTGTGTGGGGGGGGTGCCCACAACCCACACCCCCTTTTAAAGGCGCCTGGGAACACTCCACAGGATCCCCGGCCCAGTGGCCAGGCCTGGCTTCGGGGCTCACTCTCCCAGCTGGGTGCTGTGGGCTTTGTTTGCACTCCTGACAGCAAGCCCAATCATCCAAATGAAGGCTATTGCCTCTTAAAGAGTTCAAAAGCCCAAGACTTTCTTTTTGGAAATAACTTGTAGCCTTTCTCTAGCCCTTAAGGCAGCAATTTATGGCCCATTTCCCCAAAGGCAGACAGACTTACAGACACATTACTTCCCTTAATGGAGGGCTCCTACAATGACTGGATGCTACTCTTCCTCTTTGCATTTTATGACCTCCTGCCTGCTTAATCCTGAAATAGGTTCCGTTCTGGGAAGGAGCGAATTTTAAGACTGTAGCTTCAGCTGCGTGGGAAGCCAAAGACCTCCCCAGACTCAGGAAGGGACTGGTGAACAGAGGGACAGGGCAGGTAGCCTAGTGCTTTAACCATGCTGGCTCTTTTTGCTTTCCAGATTTTCCCCTAGCTAGATGTCTTGAGTGGTGGCTCTGTGTGACAGGTCCTAGTAGAGTCACCCAGGAGGTGGAGGCAAATTCGTTTCTCTTCATACTGACATGGCCTCTCGTTTTTCAGAGCTCATGCATGTACACACCCAGGTATGTGCAAGCCAGAGGACAATGGGTGTCACTCCTCAGTCTGTCTTTGTTTTTCGGGGATAGAGGGCAGTGGACAAGACCTGCAACCAGCCTGGAACTTGTGGAATGGGCTAGGCTGTCTGAGCCTCAGGAATTGGCCTATCTCCTCCTCCATAGCACTGGGAACAGAGTTGAGCTGCTGTGGGTTTTGTTTTTAATGTAGTTTGGAGGATCAAACTCAGGTCCTCCTGCTTGGATGACAAGCACTTTCTAAATGATTCCCCACCCCACCCCACCCTCCTGCTCCTAGTCCTCCTTGCTGGTTCTAATTTGTCTCTTAGAATTTTCCAGTGAGGCAGGTCTCAGGGTATTCCTGTAACTGATAAGAAAAAGGAGGTTCAAGGACAAGATCAGAGGAGACAAAACTAGATACTGATGGTGGCTTTGGAAGAGGCACTGAAGGGAAAGAGTGCAGGCCGGCTCAGCTCTTAATGGTCTACAAGGTAGTCTAGCCTCATGCAAGGCATAATAGGAAAGCCAGCTCTGAAGCACTGATGGCAAAGGCATGGAGCAGGGATGTGAGATGCAAGCCTCTTTCTCCACCCCCAGACCCCTTACCCATCACCCATCAGCTTCCACCTGCTCCACAGCCTTTTCTTTGAATCCAAAGCCCTCCTGTTGGCCATGTGACTTGGAGTCTGGCAACAGTAGACTGGGGTGGGCATAGGCCTCAGCAACCGTAACTGATATTCTTAAAGATTGTGGCACCAGTCAGGGCTTCTCTCCCTCTCTCTCTCTCTCTCTCTCTCTCTCTCTCTCTCTCTCTCTCTCTCTCTCTCTCTCTCTCTCTCTCTCTCTCTCTCTCTCTCTCTCTCCAGGGTTTCCCCTGTAATGGTCCTAGCTGTCCTGGAACTAGCTCTGTAGGCTAGGCTGGCCTCGAACTCACAGAAATCCTCCTGCCTCTGCCTCCTGAGTGTGAGTGCTGGGATTAAAGACGTGTGCCACCACCACCCAGCTAGTGCTTCTCTTTGTTAATCATCACAGCTTCTAGTCTGTCACTTGCCAGGCTCAAAATTAAATGGTGAGATGGTTCAACTGGTAAAGGCATTTGCCGCCAAGCCTGATAGCTTGGGTTCAATCCCTGGAACCCATACCATGGAAGGAAAGAACTGGCTCCTGCAAGCAGTCTTCTGACCTTATCGTACACTCCATGGTACACCCAGCGTGCACGCGCGCACACACACACACACACACACACAAAACGTGAGGGAGTAGCATTTAAGACCCTCTAAGGTAGCATGGTTCTCAATCTGTGTGTCTCGACCCTTTTAGGCTTGCATATCAGATATTTACATTATGATTCATAACAGTAGCAAAATTACAGTTATGAAGTAGCAACGAAATATTATGGTTGGAGGTCACCACTACATGAGGAACTGTATTAAAGGGTGGAAGTTTAGGAAGGTTGAGAATCACTAGTCTAAAGTCTGATCCCAAAATTCCTCAGTTCTACCGCAGTCTTTGGTTCCCTTGCACAGTTCACTCTGAAGTCCTCAGAGGGAAGGAATAACTGGTGTTTACTCCCTACCAAACAGGGGGAAGAACACCGGTTTGGAAGTCAGGAAAGCCAGTTTCAGAGTTCCTGCCCAGAAGGTGGAGTTTCCCCACCCTGTTGCTGTTCTTAGAGGCTGACTGAAAGGTTCAGGCATTATGCTGGCCTGCCCCTGTTACCTGGTGGAATCCACTCAGGCAATACCCTGGTCAGCCCAAGGTTCCATGGGAAAGAAGTCTGCACGCAGGTGCAGAGGACCCATTAAAAAGATAGGCCCCTGCCCCTCTACGCTCTCTCTTTTTCTCTCTCTCTCTCCCCCTGTCTCTCTCTCTTTCTGTGTGTGCTCCCCCGTCTCTCTGTTCCCCGCTCTGTCTCTCTATGGCGACCGGCCATGGAGGTCAGCCATTACCCTGTTCCTCTTCTTAGTCTCCCCATTCTACCGCGCCTTATAATAAACTTATAGTCAATATGTCTGACTCATTATTTCTCTTTTCTTCTTTTTAAACAAAACAATAACACTGACACCGTGACAAGCTTCACCTTCCGGGGCAGGCATCACAGGTGCTTTTCTCATTTCAACAGATAATGTATGCTTACTTCAGGCCATCTCTAAGCAGGGGAGCCTGCAAAACCATCATCAAGGGCTGGCCAGTATAGTGAAAACAGCCACTTTACCCTCAGCCACACTTTAGCCTTGTCTCCCTAGCTAAAAGGCCAGGCTTCCCAAGGGCAGTCTCCCAGCTTCTGGGCCTGAGGCCAAGCTCAGTGAGTATGCATTGAATGGATATAATATTGTAGAGAAGCTTCCTACACTTCCATCAGCGTGGGGATCAGTGTGAAACTACTCTGTGACCCCAAAAGGACTTGGAAGTAACTTCTGCTCCCTAGAGTGTGGTAGCAAATTCTGAGGGGTTGAGAAGCCATAGTCCAGTGGCCTGGAGAAGACTGACTCAAGAAAAGGTTCGTATCAGAGAAAGGGGTGCCTTATTAGGGTAGCTCCTCCTCCAGGGATGGAACATATTACAGGGCACCTACCAGGATCTCAGCTTTGGCGTCATGTGGTCACCATTCTCTCCATGCCAGCCCCAATCATGAAAGATGACAAAGGAGGCTTCTTTTGCAGGTGAGGGGATTGAAACAAAGCCCAGTGATGGGTCTAAGTGCAACTGGGATTTGAACCCACGGCTGCCACGCAAATCTATGTTCTTTGGACCTCCCACACTCACTGCATTGGCTGGGTAGTGCCCCATGTCTTTCCAAGGATCTGTTAAACTTATTTTCAGCACCCATCTTCGGCCAGCAGGGCCCCAAAGGGAGAGCCAGGCAGGCACAGGGTTTGTTTCCAAACCACTTTTCACTGGGTGCTGCCAGCATCAAGTCCAGTCCCTGAAGGAGGTTGAAACTCAGGGCAAGTGGAAACCTCCCCCAGTGTGGCGTTCAGAGATGGAATTTTTTTTTTTCCTTTCCCTTCTAATTTTGAAATAACAGCAGGGTGACGGCCCAGGCAGAGCTCCTCGGGGCTTCATGATTTATTCAACAGGTGGCTTTTTGCTGTTGAACATGCACTGCAGGAATTTGTTGTAGTCGGAAGTGGAGCCTCAAGGAAACCCATGGGCTCTTATCTCCCACCCCCAACTTCACCCAGAAGTGAACAATGACAATCTCAGGAGGAAAATGAGATTTGCTCCCCCACCCCAGGCCGGGTGCCTGATTGCCAAAGAGATAGTGTCCCAGCAGGAAACAATTAACTGCCATTGTATTATTTAGGCTGGAGCCAGGGGGAGGTGAGGATTGGGTGGGCGATTTGCAAGTTTATTAGCCCCCTCCTGCCCTTTTCCACACAAATGTGCACTAATCCCCCTTGGCCGAGAATTGGCTAAACCAATAATAAGGTCAAACCAATTGTTTCATTCCTTCCTTCCGGCTAGTTCAGCTCCAACTCTAGCTTCAGCACTTGCTATTTGGGTGGCAGTTCGGTCCATACTTCAAAAGCCTCAGTTTATCTATGAACTAGCAAAAACCCAATAGTTCCTGAGTCTGATGAGAGGCTTACCAGTTCAGGAGTTTGGTGCCTGACCTGACACATACAAGGAACACAGTGGACAGGTAAGCCTTCATTATCACAGGCTGGCTCAGCAGACTGCCACTGCGCTAGGAATCAGATATGACCCTGCCATCTAGCAACAGTGTGTGCTATGACAAAATACCTGAGAAGGTGATCTGTAAGCAACAGAGGTGTATATTTTATGGCTCTGGAGGGGAGGTTCAAAATCCAAAAGACAGACTCAGCTTCCACAATGGCACCTTGAGCGACGTGCTCTCATCTCAGAGGGAGGAGCTTGTGTTTTCTCAGATTTATAGACCCTAGTACAGAGAGGGACAAGGCAACCTTGTTATTGTTTTGTTTAAAAAGAAGAAAAGAGAAATGCTGAGACATGAGACATAAGACTATAAGTTTATTATAAGGCCCAGCAGAATGGGGAGACTAAGAAGAGGAACAGGGTAAATGGCTGACAGCCATGGCTGGTCGCCATAGAGAGACAGAGAGGGGAAACAGAGAGAGGGGATGGGTAGTCATCCAAAGGAAGAGAGCCAAAGGAAGAGAGCGAGGGATGGGTGGCAGGACATTTTAAAGGAAAGGTTGCATATGCGCACTGGGGTTTTGCACCTCACAGGTTGTAATGCATGGCGGGTGAGTGCCCCGTTGTTAGGGGGCGGGGTCAGGGTCATCCAGGTGTATTGTTCTTACAAACCTCACTGTGGCTACCCAGCTGCAAATGGTCCTTGGTTCCTTTTGCTTGACTGGTTCCTTTTGATACCTGTGAAGGGGGTGAAGGAGGCCACAGGCAGGGAGACCATCAGGAACGATGTAGGTGAGAGAAGATGGATCTTGGATTGTTAACACACGGAATTCTGATCTGTTTGAATGGGTGGCGAGAGTAGACAACATTCTGGACATGTCTGGAAGCATACCTTATAATTCTTCAGTCAGGTGGAAGCTGGGAAATAGGGAAGGCAAGAATGAGTATGCACATGATTTGCTTTTATTTTTTGAAATGGGGTTTCACTATGCAGCTCTGTCTGGCCTGGAATTCTCAAAGATCCACCTGCCTCTGCTTCCCAAATTCTGGGATTAAAGGCATTTGCCACCAGGACCAGCTTTTTTTTTCAAGACAGGGTTTCTCTGTATCGCTTTGGAGCCTGGCCTGGAACTTGCTCTGTAGACAAGGCTGGCCTCGAACTCACAGAGATCAGCCTGCCTCTGCCTCCCGAGTGCTGGGATTAAAGGCATGCACCACCACCGTCCAGCAGGACCTGCTTTTTAAAAAAAGAAAAATCTTGAGCCCAGCATGATGGTTTACACCTTTAATTTCAGCACCAGAGAAGCTGGATCTCTGTGAGTTCCAGGCCAGTCAGGAGTGAGACAGAGTGAGATCCTGTCTCAAAACAATTATTTTAACAACAAAGAAAACAATATGTGCACAGGTGTTTTTCCTGCATGTGTGCCAGTGTGGCACACACATGCAGTACCTGCAGAGCCAGAGAAGGGCATCAGATTCCCAGGGATTTTTGTTACAGATGATTGTGAGCAATCATATAGGTGCTGGGAATCAAACCTGGCCCTCACTCAGGGAGAGCAGCCAGTTCTCTTAACCAGAGTCATCTCTCCAGCCTCAAGACTGGATTGTTTAACAAAAACAAACAAACAAACAAACAAAACATACTTCCAGAATGGATGAAACTGGCCGGAGAATGCTATGTACCTGTCATCCCACATTCTTGGGGCAGGAACTCACTCTGCAGCCCTGGCTAGCCTTGAATTGGGAATCCTCCTGGCTCTTCTCATGCTCTTGCAACTGAGAACTTTGACAGTTTAAAAAAAAAAAAAAAAGTCACTCTAGCCAAGTCTTTCCCCTACCTATCCCAGCCCTGGGTTCCAGAGAGAGGCCCTTGGCTGTGTGACCGACCTTCTCACTTTGTTTTTACACTTTAAGCTTTGTTTTGGCAGCTTTGACCTAAAGACAGCAGTTTCAGTTCCCCTGGTGCTCCTGGGTCAAGGGGAAGCGTCCTGCCTTGACCTTTGTGTCCAGCTCCCTTTGGCCCCTCCCCATCTCAGGCATTTCTTTGTCTGTAGATTACCATCCTGGTGGTCCCCGAGGAAAGGGGGGCTGGGAGTGTGAAGTCTCCCCTGCTGTCAAAGGAAGCTCAGCTGAAGCACAGAGCTGAGGCGCTGCCATTAGGAAAGAAAACACTCACTGAGAGATCTCTATCTGCACCATTTGTCTGGTGCCCTCCCTTCTGAGGGCTTCCCAGGAGCCCAGCAGTCCCTTCCTGCCCTGGCCTCTGCCCTGGAGTGAAGGGTTTTTTTTGTTGTTTTTTTTTTTTGTTTTTTTTTTTCCAGTTCTGAGAAACCCTGAGCTTGCAGCTCCAGTTCACCCCAGCCTTGTGTGTCAGGTGGCCCATTCCTACAGATGTTATTGAATACCTTTTATGGTGTGTGTGTGTGTGTGTGTGTGTGTGTGTGTGTGTGTGTGTGTGCAGTAGGATTGGGTCGTAGGAGACCTGTTAGAGAAGACCATTTCTTTATTAGAAGTTTCACACCTGAAACTTTTCCTCCTCCTCTCTCTTCCCTCCCTCCCTCCTTCCCCCACCCCTTTCCCAATCTCTCTCCTTCCTCTTACAGCGCTGAGGAGCTAACCAGGGGATTCCCATATGCTATGCAAATTGCCCCAGACTTCATATTTGTTTCAGCATTTCAGTCCAAACACCACTTTCTCAGAGAAGCCTTCCCTGATCACCACTCAAAGCCATTTCTCTGTCGTGTTGTTTAATTTCTTCGTACCACTTTTCACTCTGAAATTATCCTTAGCATCTATTTCTTACTTCTTAAAAACTATTTTTAAATTTTCAATTATATGTATGTATAAGCGTGTGGGTTCGTGCATATTCGTGCAGGTACCCTTGGATACCAGAAGAGGATGTCCAGTCCCATGAAGCTGTAATTACAGGGGATTGTTTATGAACAGCCTGACATGATTCTGGAACAGAACTTGGGTCCTCTCCAAAAGCAGTATGTGTTCTTAACTGCTGAGCCATCTCTCCAGCCCCTATGTATTTCTTATTCAGTTCTCATCTGCTTCCTTTCTCCTACACCTGTGAGTTGTGACCCCTTTGGGGTGGCCTAAAAATATTGGAAAACACAGATATTTACATTAAGATTCATAACAGTAGCAAAATCACAGTTATGAAGTCACAGTGAAATTAATTTTCTGGTTGGGAGTCACTACAACATGAGGAACTGTATTAAAGGGTCAAAGCATTATGAAGGTTGAGACCACTGCTCCACACCACAAGGCCTCTGTACAATGGTCTCTCCCATCACACAGCTCCCAAAGCCTGGCTGTGCCTGGCAACTTCTTTTTATTATTATTATTGTTTTATTTTTTAATTTTATTTGTTATTTGTTTGTTTATGCCTAGTAATTGCTAGGCCCTTAGTTAACAACTGAGTGAGCAGCTGTGAGCAGGGAATGCTCAGTTCCCACCCGAGTCCTTTGCCCCATCTTTGATCTGTGCTTGCTCTTCCTGTGTGATGATTCATTCAGCCCAACTCCAGTACAAGATCCAGATGACAGATCTTTGGCTGTCCTGTGCCAGGAGAATAAGCCATATGGTCCCTTCTTTTCCCTAAGGAGCTTCCCAAATCACCCTAGACTTCCTAGGTTTCTGTCCAGGCTGTGCCGTTAGGCCAGAGAATCTTGGAGACAGTAGGGGGACCACTGCAGACTGTCTCAATGGGCCACCAGTTCAGGGCCTGTTCCAGCTGGCCCTTCTTAGGAAAAATGTGTTAAAGATGTCAGACATAGGGCTCCTCCCTTCTTAACCCACCGATAGATGCACCAGCTCAGGAAGCTAACAAATGCCTGGACTCTAGGCATTCACAGGGTAGAGGCAGGAGAATCAGGGGTTCAAAGCTGACCATTGCTACATGAGACCTTGTTTTAAACTAAATAAGAAAGATTTTTAAAGAAAAGCAAGAAGGAAGGAAGGAAGGAAGGAAGGAAGGAAGGAAGAAAGAAAGGAAGGAAGGAAGGTAGGAAGGAAAGAAAAAGTCAACTTGTCCTATAGTGTGAAGGTTGATAGGCAACTGAGCCAGACTAAACCTGCAAGAGAAGTTTGGGGTAACCTTGGGACTCTCAGCTGGCCTGGCAAGAAAGTATCTCAGAGAGCAAGGAACACTCCTTATACAAGATGCCATTGGCCTCACCACCAAGTTTCAGGGAACCGTTATTTACAAGACTGCCTTATTCAAGCCACTGAAGCTATGGGAGGCAGGATGGAGACTAAATCTAACAAATGAGTTATTTATATCTATATTCCAGAGCTCAGAGGGAAAATTCCCATACTTAGCCGTTCCTAGATGGCCTGTGACACAGGATATTTAAAGTAACAATGGGTTGAATTCTTGTTCACATTTTTGGCAGGGTTCCAGTCTGAAAGTCCACAAGAGAAAGAGTCATTGGACTGTGTAGTTGGAGGGAAGGGGGGCTGTTTCTAATTTGAGATCTATTTCAGATCTAAGCCTCCCCTCTTCTTCCTGGAATTACAAAGAAAATAAAATTTTGATTTTAGAGACAACATTCCCTGTGATCTACTTTGGAAGATTTGGGAAGTGTAGCTCTTTGTCCTTCCCATTCCATCTTTGAGGAAAATGGGGTTATTTTAAAGAAAGAAAGAATAGTTTGACAAATACAGTTTGACAAGCCCAAGCCTCTCTCCTCCATTCTTTAGACTTGAAGGTGGAAATAACCACTACCAAAGGAGGCAGCCTAGTAGCCGAGTTCTGAGTGTGTTGTGACAGTTGTCTAGAGGTGGACATGGCTCAGGGCATAATCACTGACCTACTTAAGCCACACTTGCAGGGAGCCACCCAGAAAGAGTTGAAAATGACAACTGATTCCTTACTCAGTTGAGATGATAGTTGGGCAACTTTTTTCATAACTGTGTTCTAGTATGATGGACAGTTATAGCAAGTTGTACACATGCAATAGATAGCCTTTGATGGAATGCAGTAATCGCTTTTTTTGTCTTTTTTTTCAGACAGAGTGTTATATAACCCTGCCTGACCTTGAATTCAATATGTGGTAGAGGTTGGCCTTGAACTCTTGGTCCTCTGATCTTTACCTTGAAAATTCTTGGATTATACGCAATTTTTAAAAGGCTCTTCCCATCCCTAGGCTATTTCTAGACATGGACTTTGTAAAGAAATAGAGATTACGGGTAAGTAAGATGGCTCTGCAGAGAGAGACACGTTAAGCCAAGCCTCCTCATCCTTGAGAACATATGTGGTGGAAGTGGAGAACCAATTCCCACAGTTATCCTCTAACCACACGTGCACCCTGGCTCGCTCACACACTCACACTTGGTATATAGTTCAGGCTGGCCTCAAACTCACAGAGATTCTCTCCTGCATCTGCCTCCTGAGTGCTGGGATGAAGATGTGTACCACCACACCTGGTCCAAAAATTTTGAAAGTAGAGAATGTACCAGTTTTATCAGCTAGAATGACTTTGGTTTCAAGTGACAAACATTTTCCAACTCAAAATGCCTTAACTTACACAAACGAGTTATTCCTTTGTATTCCTAGGAGTCTCTAGGTTTAAGATTACAGTCTTTTTTGGGGATCTGGATGGGGGGGTTTCGAGACAGGGTTTCTCTGTGTAGCTTTGGAGGCTGTCCTGGCACTTGCTCTGGAGACCAGACTGGCTTCGAACTCACAGAGATCCGCCTGCCTCTGCCTCCCGAGTGCTGGGATTAAAGGCATGCGCCACCAACGCCCGGCTAGGTTACAGTCTTATTGTTACAAGAACACAGCACTTGATGTTCGTTTCTTCTGTGTTTCAAGATGACGAAAACTTTGCAGTGGGATTACAAGGCTCAGTGGTAGAACACCAGCCGCAAATTTGCCGATAGATTTCCTCTTCCACCCCATTGGCCAGTACTATGTCACGTGTCCATTTATGAGCCAATCATTAGCCAGGAACACAGGGATTTAATTAGACTCTCCCATTCTCAGCTCTAAACCTAGGATTTGTGGGTTTATTTACTCCAGTCTGGTGGCTAGTGAATGGAACAATCTTGTGTAACAAACGAAAACTGGGGCTGGATGCCAGCTAAGTTGATTGCCAAGGTAGTTATGAAAGGGAAAATATGGGAACCCCACTCCTCCTCCCTGAGGGACTGTTGGCAATTCATGGTTGTTGGGGGGTGGTTTCATTTTCCTCAGTGGTATAGCCGGGGGAAAAAACTCTAAATTCTGGGTCACACACAGAAGGAAGACATGAAAATAGGAGACAGACTTGTTGAAAGAAGGATCTAACTAGAGAAGAAGGGGGATGAGAGAAGGGAAAGGGAGGGGCATCACGCCGACTAAAATTAATTACATAGCTGTATGAAGCTGTCCACTAAAAAAAAAAAAAATTACTGGAGGTAACTTAGGAGCTAGAAAACATATAGAATTACAGACAAGATCATGGATAGAGACCTCCCTTGGAGAGCGGAAGATGGTAAAAAATGAACATGTATTTATATAAGCACCATGAAGGAAAGAACCAGGCTTGGGGGAGGGGGACACCTAGGTGAAAGCTGTGGGGCTAGAGAGACTGAGCCAGGCCAGAGTTGTATGAGAGGTAGGGAGAAGAGGGAGTGTGACTCACAGGAGCAAGAGCTGGTGTCAGGGAGCACTCCAGCAGGTTGGCAGGGCACAGAGAGCACAATTCAGTATCTTAGGGAGATTGGTAAAGAGCCTGTCTTTCACATTAAGTTCAAAAAAAGCTCCAAAGTTCTGTTGTCTTATTCTAAAACTCCTTTTTATTTTGAAAATTTTCTAAGGTTTAGGGTTCATTTTTTTAAATTTTTATCTTATGTGATGGCTGTTTGCCTGTGTGTATGTCTGTGCAGTAAGGGTCTGTGGTGTCTGCAGAGGCCAGAAGAGGGTGACTGGAGTTAACGCTCTGTTGGGAGCTGACATGTAGGTGCTGGGACTTCAATCCAGGTTCTTTGAGAGAGCAGCCAGTGCTCTTAACAGTTGAGCCATTTCCCCAGCCCCTATTGTGAAATAATTTTAGATTTTGAAAATTTGCAAAAACAGTAGGGAAACCTCCTATTTTATTTACCCGCTTCCCTCGTCATCTTACCTAACCACAGCACATTTATCGAAACAGGAAACGGACTACAGTATGGGCTTCATTTGCCATTGCTCACGCTCTTCCACTTTCATTCACTTTCCCATCAGTGGCTCTCCTCAGGCCCAGGTCTGGTCAGACCATTTTTCACATCACTGCCATGTCTCCCCCAATGACATGTCTGTCTTTCCTTGGTTTTCAGAACCATAGCACTTGAGCAGCAGTGGGAAGGTGTTTGTTGGAATATGCCCCAGTTTAGGTTTATTTGCTGTGAGAGTGGGGGAAGAACACTGGAGGTGAAGTGTCCTTCTTGAGCTAGGTTTTGATCCTGTAGGATCACATGACTGATTACCGGTGATATTTAACCTCTTGTTATTTGGCTAATGTTGCATTTGTGGCTGGTCTCTACCCCCACTTCTTGGGAGGGTGTAAATGGAATTTTCTTTGGGCCACCAAAAACAACACGGAGATTTATTAATTATGAAATCTTAGCCAACAACTTAGGCTTGTCTCCAGCCAGCTCTTATAACTTAAATTAACCCATTTCTATTAATCTCTTTGCTGCACTAAGGCTCATTTACCTCATCTACATACTGTCCATCCTGCTTTCTGCTTTCTCTGTCTCTGGAAGCCGACTCTCTGCATCTTTGCCCTTTTTCTTCCCAGCGTCCTCTCTGCCCTGAAAGTCCTGCCTAGCTGTTGACCCTTTAGCTTTTTACTAACCTAGTCTGAGTGACACATCTTCATAATGTACTAAAAGATTATTCCACAACAGGAACTTAGTCTAGCCCACATTCAAGAAGAGGAGAAATTGTAAGATTTAAAGAGGGAGACAAGGAAGGATTGGATAAAAAGGTGATGGTTGCTGGTGAGTGACTGCCCTAAGTTACACAGACCTGACTGTGACAGCCGAGTCAAATCTGTGGTCTGTAAGGACAACAGCCCTTCTGTTTCCTCCTGTTGGTTTTCTTCGATATCTTTAAGATAAATCCCACACCATCCATCTAGGATCTTGTCCTAATTCACACACCATCTGGCAGGCCCTCTTGTGCCCCTCAGTGGCAGCCTGCCAGTGTTTTTCCAATGTGCTCTCACGTGCGTGCACACACACACACACACACACACACACACACACACACACACACACACACACAGGGGTTCAACTGTTCCTGGCTTTTGTCACAGTGTTCCTGCAGCAGGGCAAGCATAGGGAGTAAGGTTTGTGGTTCAGATGAGGTTTGAGGCCTGGAAAGCAGAGCACATCACAAGGGAGGTAGGCAGAGGGGATGTTGAAGGTATAAGATGAGCTACAATATGCTGCTGTTAGAAGATGGAAGGCTGGGGAGATAGTAAAGTGTTGAGGACCTGATTTCATACTCAGAACCCATGGATATAGCGGTACACGCTTGTAATCACAGTGCTGGGGAGGACAAGGCTTGCAGAGTCCCTGGATCTCATTGGCCAACTAGCTTCCTCTACTTGGACAATGTTGTTCTCTAGCCTCCAGATGTATGTGCACGTATATCCAGGGCACAGATGTGCATCCATACACATTAACTACAACATGACGTAACATACATGTACAAAGGAGTAAGTAGAGCTAGAGAGAAACAGGCAACCTAGTGCTAATGTGCTAAATGAAAAAAGCAGTTCGTAGACTAGGTTGGCATAATTTGAGCCCCTGTATAGTTTCACCTTTTCTCAAGTACATATTCATGTATTCATTATTTATGTATACGTTGTGTATGTGCAGATACATGTGTGTGTGGAAGCCAGAAGTCAACCTCAGATGCTATTTTTCCTGTAACTGTCTTATCTTGGTTTTGAGACAAGGTCTCCTTGGGACCTAGGGCTTGGCAATTAGGCCAGGCTAGGTGACCAGTAAGCCCCAGGAATGCAACCATTTCTGCCTCACCAGACCTGGGGTTACAAGCATGCACCATCACATTTGGCTTTCTGCTGCATTTTGGGGATCAAATTTAGGTTCTCATACTTACATGGCAAACATATTACCTGCTGTTCTATTACCATTCCCTATGTGTGGTTTTAAAGATAAAACAACAATGCCTAGCACACAGTAGACACTTTCTTTTTTGTAGTTCTAGGGTTTGAATCTAGAGCCTCACATATTAGTCAACCAAGTCCCCCCCCACAATCCTGTCACTTAATCTTTTTAAAAAATTGTTTTAATTTTATTTTTATTTTATACATGTAGGTGTTTTGATTGCATGTATGTCTATGTACCACATGAATGCTTGGTACCTGTGGAAGCCAGAGAGGGCATTGGTTTCATTGAAGTGGAATTACAGATGGTTTTGAGTTGACATGCAAGTGCTGGGAATTGAACCCAGGTCTTCCTGAAGAGCAGCCAGTGCTCTTAACTACTGAGCCATCTATTTTAGTGTTTTTTTTTTTTTCGTTTTTTTTTTTTTTAGTGTTTTTTTCTTTTTTCATCTATCATCTATCTATCTATTGAAAGGGTCTTTCTTTTTTTTTAAGATTTATTTATTTATCATGTATACAGTGAGTGACAGAAGAGGGCACCAGATCACATTACAGATGGTTGTGAACCACCATGTGATTGCTGGGAATTGAACTCAGAACCTCTGGAAGAACAATCAGTGCTCTTAACCCCTGAGTCATCTCTCCAGCCCCTCGAAAGGGTCTTTCTATGTAGCACTGGCTATCCTGGGACTCATTACATAAACCACGGTGGCATCAAACTCTGCCTACCTCTGCCTCCTGAGTGCTGGGATTGAAGGCCTGTGCCAGCATGCTTGAACCTCTTTGTAGCTGGGTTTTTTTGTTTTTTGTTTTCTTTACTCTTTGCTCTTTGGCTCTTTGGGGACCCACCACCCAGCTCCCAAATAAATACATGGAGTCTTATTTATTTATTTATTTTTATGAATACCCAGCCTTAGTTTGACTTGTTTCTAGCAGCTTTTCTTAACTGAAATTAACCTGTCTATCTTTTGCCTCTGAGCTTTTATCTTTTACTATTCTATATACCTTTCTTTACTTCTTACTCCATGGCTTGCTGTGTAGCTGGGTGGCTGGCCCTGGAGTCCTCCTCTCCTTCTCCTTCTCTTGCTTCTCAATCTCTTCTTTTC
Organism: Cricetulus griseus; assembly: GCF_003668045.3. NCBI lineage: Eukaryota > Metazoa > Chordata > Mammalia > Rodentia > Cricetidae > Cricetulus > Cricetulus griseus. The sequence goes on along the minus strand of NC_048595.1, from coordinate 199,073,664 downwards.
TCTCTCATTTATTCTCTCTGCCCTCCATCTCTGCCCATCTTTTCTCTTGCCTGGCTACTGGCCATTCAGTTCTTTATTAGAACAATCAGGTATTTTAAACAGGCAAAGTAACACAGCTTCACAGAGTTAAACAAATGTAACACAAAAGAAATGCAACACATCTTTGCAACATAAAACAAATGTTCCACAGTATAAACAAATGTAAAACATCTTCAACTAATATTCCACAACACCCCTTGATCAGTCTTCCTTCGTTCCTCCCTCCCTTCTTCCTTTCCTTTTTTTTGAAACAGAGTCTCTCTACATAGTCCTGGCTGTCTGGAATCAGGCTCGCCTCTAACTCACTGAGATCAGCCTGCCTCTGCCTCCCGAGTGCTGGGATTAAAGGTGTGTGCCTGGATGAACTTCCTACTTATTATTAATGTGTGCCTTGGGGGACATACAAGCCATAGCCCATAATTAAAGGTCAAAGGACAATTTTGTGGGTTCGGTTCTCTCCTCCATTTTCATGTGGGTTCTGGGAACTGAATTCAGGTCATCAGACTTGTACACAGCCAGCACCTTTACCTCCGAGCCTTCTCATGCCCTGGCAGCTTCATTTTGCCCATTGTTTTCCTTTTTTACAACAATTGCATTCTTTTAAAAGAGGTAATTTGAAGCTAGGCATGGTGGTACACACTCTCATTTTAGCACTTGGGTGGTAGAGCCAGGATGATCAGGGTGGTGTGGTGAGTCCAGCCTGGGCTACATGAGGCCCTTTCTCAAAACCCAAACCAAAACAAACCAACATCATCTGCTTTTTTGTTGGTTTTGTTTTTGTTGTTGTTTTTTAAGACACCATTTCTTTGTGTAGGCCTGGCTGTCCTGGAACTTGCTTTGTAGACTAGACTGGCCCTGAATTCAGAAATCGTCCTGCCTCTGCCTCCTAAGTGCTGGAATTAAAGGCATGCTCCATCACTGCCCTATGATCATCTGATTTTTAAATGTTGGGAGTGGTGAGGTGGCTCAGAGGTTAAGAGCATTGGCTGCTTTTCCAGAGGTCCTGAGTTTAATTCCCAGCAATCACGTGGTGGCTCACAACCATCTGTAATGAGATCTGGTGCCCTCTTCTGACCTTCAGGCATACATGGAGGAGTAATACTGTATATATAATAAATAAATATTAAAAAAAATAATGTTAAAAAACAAGAACAGACCAGCAGTGGTGGTGCACACCTTTAACCCCAGAATTCAGGAGGCAGAGACAGGCTGATCTTTGAGTTGGAAGCCAGCCTGGTCTACAGAGTGAGGTCCAGGACAGCTAGGGCTACACAGAGAAACCCTGTCTTGAAAAACCAAAATAAAACCAAAAACCAAACAAACTAAAAAAAAAAAAAATCCTAAAAACAAACAAAAACTATGCACCAAGCATGGTTGGACACTTTCACTGACTACTTTTAGTCCATCTGGTAAACTTGCCCAGAGCAAATGTGTTTTGGTTGTTTTAATAGCTATAGTTTAACTAGAGGAACTGAAGCTGCATATGGTGTGGTATTTGCAGCTCAGATGAAATAGACATGCATTCTGTATGAAGGAAGTGAACAAGTGTGGAACCAATGACCATGAATACAGGTGTTATGTAGTGCCCCATGCCCCTATCACAAAGTGCTTGTGCAAGCTTGAAAACTCATGCAGTAATACTGTCAGTTTCACCAAGAGCCCTTTTCCCACACCTCAGCTTCTGTGATGCAAGAAGACAACAGTCAGGTGGCAGGTGTCCATTACAGCTTCTTGACGTATCTGGGATTGGTATGAGGGATGGTTGCCTTTATTTTAATTAGTTTATTTAGCTGGGAAGGCTGAGGCAATGGGAAACAACTATGTGAATAGGAAAATTTGCCTTGAGAAAAGATATGAACTCTGCAATGTGACACTGGCATTGCTACAGCCATTTTAGTCTGAAGGAAAGTTTCGAAGGGCAGATGACAGAAGGTAACAGAGAAGTTGGGATCTGCAATGAAGCTGTCTCTCCCACCAATATCTAGGCAGGAAGAGGGTAGGTGACAATTTTGGCTAGGGAGAGAGCTCTCTGGGATGAAGAAGGGTGGAGTCACCAGCCAGACACAGAAAAAACAGGACACGTACAAGATGACGTAACAACACATGAGCTACGTGGCAACAAGTAAATTAACAGAAATGAGTTAAGTTATAAGAGCTAGTTGGAAACAACTAGCTAACGGATCTATGTGAATTGGAGACCAGCCTGGTCTACAGAGGGAGTTCCAGGTCAGGCTCCAAAAGCTACACAGAGAACCCTGTCATGAAAAGCCAAAAACAAAAACAAACCAGCATATATGTGTGCATGCCAGAAGAGGGCACCATATCTCATTATAGATGGTTGTGAGCCACCACGTGGTTCCTGGAAATTGAACTCAGGACCTCTGGAAGAGCAGGCAGTTCTCTTAACCTCTGAGCCACCTCGCCAGCCCCCTGGCCGATCATTTATAATTAATAATAAGTGTGTGTGTGGTTATTTGGGAGCTGGCTGGTGGGACAGAATATTCCACTTACACATAGCTGGTACTTAGGCCTGAAGAAGGCATTGGATTCCCCTGGACTGGAGTTACAGATAGTTGTGAGTTGCCCGGCATGTGGGTACTTGGAATTGATCCCGAGTCCTTGAAGATTGTAACAGTTGAGCCATGTGTCCAGCCTGAATAGTTCCGCTTGACTATCAACTTGGTAAGATCTGTAATCATTGGGAGATACACCCCTGGGTATGTCTGTGAGGGTGTTACTAAGGAACAAAGACCCAAAGGCCATCGGGCCGGGCGTTGGTGGCGCATGTCTTTAATCCCAGCACTCAGGAGGCAGAGGCAGGTAGATCTCTGTGAGTTCGAGACCAGCCTGGTCTACAGGAGCTAGTTCCAGGACAGCCTCCAAAGCCACAGAGAAACCCTATCTCGAAAAACCAAAAAAGAAAAGAAAAAGGCCATCGGAAAGGTTACATCACCTGCCTGCCTTTACTTCTTTATTAACTTATCCAACATTATGGCCAGTTCTGCCATCCTCCGTGACCATCAGAATCCAGCATCTTAGACTCTGGAACGTCCAGGTCTTCAACATCGGATGGGACTACTTATGCATCCAGTTGTGTAGGCTGAGAAATTACTGGCTTCTCAGCCTCTTCAGAGTATACACAGCCATGATTGAACTACCTAGTTAATACCAGGTAGACCAGTAAGTTCCTAGTTCTTACCATGTAAGACAGCCATTTCTCAGAGTCCCAGGACCATGACCATATGCACTCTGGGAATTAACCATGCCTAGTGGGAGATTAGTTCTTTGTACCATTAGATGGAAGCTGAGGGTTTTAGTCACCCTGAGGAGTGGTGTTTGTTAGATGGCCACTGTATAGCCTAGGATGGGGGCTGGGAGAGAGTTGCCCCCCGTCAAGAGTAAAGAGTGGTGCTATGTGGTCAGAGGTTCTTTCTCAGAACTGGCTTATTGATGGGCCCTTAGTGTTGTTTCTTTTTAAATTTTTATGTATGAGTGTTTTGCCTGCATAGATCTCTGTGTACCACGTTCATACCTGGTGCCAGCAGGGGCCAGAAGATGGTGTTGGTTCTACTGGAACAGACAGTTATGAGCAGCCATGTGGGGCTGGCAACTAAACTTAGGCCCTCTGCAAAAGCAATAAGCACTCTTACTTGCTGAGCCGACTCTCTAGCCCCACTTAGTGCTTTAACAGAAGCTGCTCACTGGCTGAGACTTGGGTTCAAATCCTGTCTCAGTGACAGCTGGAAGTAATCTTGGTTAAAATAGCCTACACTCAAAAACTGTCTTAGAAGGGCCAGTGATGAGGAGTCCGAGGACAAGAGAAAGCACCCCTGAAAGTTGTGGAAAGACCTTAGCATCTCTCACACTAGCTTGGAAGATCTTCTGGGTTAAAAATGTCCTGTCTACTACTTCTCAGTGGTGGACTGAAGGTCTGTAAGTAAATTCACCCACCTGAACCTTGATTTTTCTGTCAAGTGAGGCTAATTATAACTTCACTTAGTTTCAAGATTGCAAACAACGTCCCACCTATGCTCCCCAATTATGCACTCTGCTGTATTTCATAAGGCCACTTGGCCTGTTACCTGAAGCTCCATAGCAGTATTGGGTCTACAGGCTTCTCAACTAGTAGCTCCAATGGGAAACTCACCTAGAGCCCTTTGCTGTGTGGCTGGTAGCTGTGCAGAGTCCCAAGACACCTCCTGAGTCTCCAGGTCCAGCAGAGAGGATAGGGAGGGCTAGGCTGGGAGGGGAAGAGTGAAGCTCTGAGGCTTTCAGCAGTTACTGTTAGCACACGTGTGGGCATAGGAAGTAGAGCCCAGGGAGTTTTTCAGTCATCTCCTGCTTAATGCATCCAGATGCATCCATAATTAGCCCTTGCCTCTGGCCTCCGGGCCCAGGTGGGCTCCAGAAGGCCGCACTGCCGCCAGACAAGAGGCCTTAAAGAACACCGGGCAGACAATTGGAATGCCATTTATCGTGCGAAACACAATAAAACCCTGAGCTCTCTTCCTGTCTCAGAGACCCATAAATTATGAAAATTATACCTGCCTGGGGCCTTGGACATATTGTTTTATTAAAGTTCCGATGAATAAACTTCAAGTCTCTTAAAAATGTCCTCCCGGCTCTTATCTGGCAGCACCTTCAGTGTGGGGCAGGCTGCCTGGGTCTTTCTGGGGGTTCACGTTTTTTGGAAAGCTAGATTCACTTCAAGCTGTTAATTAGCTAGGCTGGGTGGATGGCTGGAGAGCTGAGTGTACTGGGGGCTCTGGACCAGGGGACAAGGCTGCAGGAGTGCAGGCATAGATTCTACTTATGGGTCAGAAAAGCCCTCGCCAAGGCAAGCCCTTTGGGAGGGGGCAGTGCTGGAGACTGATGATAGGATTTTATACATGCTAGGCAAGTATAAAATCTCTAGCAGAGCCTGAGGCCCAACCTATTCCTTCTATAAGGTTTTGGACAGGAAGAGGGTTGCTTCAACTTTTGTATTTGGTCACTGGGACACTTTCCAGGTCCTCCATGCAGTACTTCTCCAAGTACAGCTGCAGAACCCTCAGTATATATTCTGTATGAACACTAATTCCCCTAACATCCATTTCTGCATCTCAAAGCAAACAGCATCAGGCAAAAAGTAACTCATCAAGTGCTGACCTTTGGGGTCACCCCTAAGTCATTTGTACCTGGAAATTAAGGAGGGACAAGGCCAGATGGAGAAAGACAAGTATAGCAGTCGTGGAATTCTCTTCTAGATAGTCTTGGCTTCTCCTTTCCCCAAAGACTATTTGGGTGAGTAGGCCTTTAAGAATGCAACCTCAACTGGGGTTTTTGTTATTAATCTCTAAAACCCCAGACTCAAAACATACAGTGAACCTGATGAGTCAAAACGTGGAACATTACTTGGGACCAAAACATTACTTCTATAGAGGTGGGACAGGTTGCATGGTCAGTATACAGGAGGGCTTAAGACTATCTTTATTCAAGTTTTATTGTAGACAGGACCACACTGAAGAATGTCTTTTGTGTACTTTGGGCAATGACCAGGGGATCCTTGACATGTGTTCCAAAGCCTCAAAGAGATACAGGGTTGGATTTTACCACGTCTTAAGATACCATCACTGTGACCAAAAAAAATAAAAGCCAGGCATGGTGATATGCCTTTGATCCCAGCACTCAGGAGGCAGAGACAGTTTGAGAAGGCACAGGAGAATTCTGTGGATAAGAGGCCTTAGGGATGAAAAGACCTTGTTTGGGGTCTCATTAGTTGCACAAACCCAAGGAATCTACTAAGATCTCTACTGCTTGGCGTCATGAAGCCTGTAGATTTGGGGGCACCAGGACCAAATTTTGGTTCTTTTCCCACCTCTCATTCTTCCAAGTTCTGAAGCTTTTTCCACCTATATTTCTAAGTGGCTGGGCATGGTGACGTACTTTTAATGCCAGCCTGGGCTCACATTATCTTGATTTAGCAAGGCTATCTAAAGAAATAACAGTCAGCTTTACTATGAAGTGCAAGCATCCTTCAGTGGCTTTCAGATTATTTTAGAGGTAGGACAAACATCTCACCAGTCTAGACACCCAGCCCATTGTGTGCAATGTGTTCATGTGGCTTAGAGTTCTGACAAATGTGGAATTTCTGCTGTGTGAGGATGTCAGGCAATGGAACACAACACACGAGAGAATGGCAGTCACATGTATATTTAACAATATATATTTATAGATATCTTCTAGATCAGTACATTCAGTTTTTAACTTGTTTTTTCTTCACAAACAGAAGAACTCTTACAATAGTAGACTTTCTAAAATAAATACTATTAAAATAGAGCTTCAAAATAAATATTTTTTACAAAGGAAACCTTCTGTGGTAACTTTTGTGGTGGGGTGAAAAGGGGCTACAGTGAGTGGGAAATGAAACAGGGATGTGGTGGAGTGGGCATTGGGTGCAGCTCTACTGCTGCTAACATGAAATCAACCATGGGACAGCAAGAAAAAGCAAGGTAAGAAACGGCACAGTCACCCACAGCAAAAATGGAAACACAGGCCAGGCATTGGTGGCGCACGCCTTTAATCCCAGCAGAGGCAAGCGGATCTCTGTGAGTTTGAGGCCAGCCTGGTCTCCAGAGTGAGTGCCAGGATAGGCTCCAAAGCTACAGAGAAACCCTGTCTCAACCCCCCCCCCAAAAAAAAATGGAAACACAGGATTGCTATCCACCATTACAGAGCAGGGAGGGCATTGAACTACTTACTCATCAAACCCATAAACCAGGAGGCCAGTGAGGCCTCAATGTTCTAGCAAATTGTACAGTGCAAATTTGTGCTGCCCACACACCTCAGACGTTTCTTAAGAGGAGCACTGGAGACCACGCTGCTTCAAAGTGATGGGTACCTGGGTTCTGGCCCAGACGGACTTGGTATGTGTTGCCCCTTTGGGGTTGTGATCCAACCGGGCTCCACCAATGCAGACTGTTAAGTTCAAAGAACCCAACCACATACATCACAAGGATGCCTCCCATTGGTTGTTTAGTACCCATGGTAACAGTGAGGACTATTCTTTGTTCCCTTCCAGCTGGCTTCAGGAGCCTTGACTGTACTTTGGAAGGCTTTGCTAGTATAGACCGAGACCCCAGTGTACTCACAGGAGTGCTGGCCTTTCCCCACAAAGTGAAAACCAAGTAGCCAAGGTACTTTTTAGGCAGTGTCTTGGATACTATCCTCAGTTCCAGGCACAACTGCCACCAAGCCCAGGTGTATAAGTGGGAACGGGCTGGAACTTTTTAAGAGCTATAACCTAGCCAAGCAACCTGTTGGTGACAGCAAGCCACCAATCTGAGGCAGCTACAGAAACATTTGTTTGCCTGTAGACTCACTGCCTGTTGACTAGCCTGCAGGGTTGGGGACAAAATACCACTTTTGTGTTATGTGTTCTTTCCTTCTATAGGTGTTTGCCAGAGAAAAATAGAGCCAAGGAAATAAAGGATGCTTCCTTCCCCCCCTTATCTTTACCACCAAGCAAGTAAGCCCCAAGACAAACTTCTGGGGGTAGGGGGAGTTCTGTGGACATCATTCCCAAGGAGTTGGGGGATGTAAAGAAAAAGAAAACCAAAACCCATAAAAATCCGTGTTTACAGCTATGTACACAAAGTCAGGGTTTGGGAGGGGTTGCCAGGAAACAGGGTCTGTGTGTAGAGAGTCGGTGTGCATGTAAGTGTCACACGTGCACATACACGGCTTATGTAACTCAATTGTCCACAGAGGTGTAGAGAACAAGATACCAAAGTGCAACCTGCCACTGGATCAACTCTTCTGTGGAGACCAATCGAGGAAGGACCCTGGGCAAAGCTCCCAGGCCTTTTAGAAAGGGTGTGCTGGTGCGCGCTACCATTTGGGGTGGGGTGGGGGGGTCCTGCCACATGCCTCATCTGAGGAAAACATCTGCAGCCCCTTCAGTAAGTTTCTAATACATTCAATTAGTGTAAGTGGTTGGCTGAACGTGTTTTTGTCTATCTTTCCTTTCGATCTGTGCAAGAACATTGCAAGCAACTGTGGCAAGGGCAGCTATATGAATTAGCCATAGAGAATGAAGATGCAGTATTTTATACGTGCCTTTTACAAGCCTGTAAATGTTACATAAATAAAGCTGAAAATAAAACCCTCCCTTCCTCCAATCAATAAATACCTATGGTTACAATTAACTTACTCTAAATCATAAGGTGTTACTACTAGTTTCCAAGGTGGGGGTGGGGGTGAATCCTTGAGACAGCATTACAGCTACCTGCCTGCTTGTCTCCTTCCTGGGGGCAGCTCTGGTCCCACACAGAGAGCCAGAAATGTCACACATTGAGTTTTGCCTAATGCTTTCCCAATTTCACCTGGGACACCTCATCTGACCCAGGTCATTTCTCCTATCACCAGAGGCAGGGATGGGGACAAAATACCACACAAAGCAAAAACCCCACACAACAGCTGGGGGCAAGGACCAGAGACACTATAGCTTTTTGCATGCAACAAGTACCTACCCACTGGACGTGCTGCACTTTCTGAGACCTTTAGCACCGTGAGAGAAAGAGTTGCTACGTCTTTGGGGGCTGTCGGGAAGGGCGGAGATTGTGCTGCGCACAGAAGTGGGGCTCAAATCCAGTAGCCCCTGGAAAATTGTTCCCCACCCTCTCTGGGTTCCTCTGACTTCCCCACCAGGGCCTCCTAACACTAAAATAGACTCTGTTCATCCTCTCTCTATTTACATAAAGACAGACACATCACTATACACAAAAGGCTATGACAGCAAGCAGCAGAATCAGAAGAAAGCCCAACCCCAGCTCGGCTCAACTGTCATTCTGCCAATGGGAGGTGCGGCCTCTTCTTTCGCCATTCTTGACGGGCAGGGGAATTACGCTCCTTGAGGTTTCTTGCCCCCAGATTGTGAAATCAGCCCTTCCTGGGGGTGGCTCAAAAGGAAGCAAGTTGTATTATTATTGTTTAAACACCATTAGCATCTAGTTTAATTAAACATATAAAAACATCACGACTGGATCCGCAGACCACAGCCTCAGACTCATTGGCAAAATGATATTTGGTCTCACTTGTGTCACCCTGGCCCTCTTAACCCAGCAAGTTTCTGCAGAGAATCTAAGTAGAGAGAGCTCAGGACACATAGCAGGCAGGCCAGTCTGTGACTCGAGTATGAACCGGAGGATGGTGTGATGAGTGGACACCTCCAAGTTAGTGACTGAAGCTAGGAGGAACACACTGACTGCCCTAGTGGCTCCTTGTCCATCCTGTGGCTCCAGGGAGGCTTCGGCTCACCAGTGATTTGTTCTCAGCTATCAAGTACATACAGCAGGAATTGCTATGGTGCACCTTCCCAAGAGGCCAAGGCCAACAGGCATGGGCAGAGGAAAAAAATGTAGAAGTCAAGGCTCTGCGGGGTCTTCCTTGAGGTATCCCACCTTCCATTAGCTGTTCCTCCCAGGCAGGAGGCTCCAGTAGGAGCCAGAGGCAAAGAGGGAGGGTGAGGTTGAGAGGAGGGGCTGGGAAGGCCATTGAGCAGCCAAACTTCGGGATTGTGTCCACATCTGTGTTCTGTCTTCTGAAATAGGAAAACCACATCCAAAGCCACCACACCCTGATGCTGTCACTGCTGCTTGACATAAAGTTTCAAGAACATGAAAACCCCAAAGTGCATCTTTATCCTTTTGGGGACTCTAAGTTGGGTGGTAGTGGTCTCTGCCTGTTTCTTCTCAATCTGGGGTTTAAGAGAGGACAGAGAAGCCAGGTCAGTCTCAAAAGAGACTGGCAGGAAGGACCCCAGTTTCCAAGGGCAGTGTTGAGTTTTCATCCAAAGTGTCAGAAAGGCTTGTCAGACCTGCTGGCCTTGGTGTCGCCACTGGCCGCCTTGCAGATGACACTGTTCGTGTGCTTGCAGCGGCAACCAGGGCGTCTCAGGCGGTCATAGCCGCGCTGGGCCAGCTTGACACAGCCTGTGGCTGGCAGGTAGCACAGCAGACACGGCAGCACCAGAGAGAGGGCACCCATGAAGGACCAGCGGGCGCAGCAGTTGGAGCGGGAGCAGGAGCAGGGATGGTCAGCACAGGAGCCCTCATCATCCTCATTGGTGCAGTGGTAGAAGACGCCTTGCACCAGGCACATGCATGTGCCATAATTGACCAGGGTCTGGGCTGAGCACAGGCACTCCTGGTTGCAGACCCAGCAGGAGGGCAATGTCCGAGGGGACGCACATTCCTTGCATTTACACTTCCCACAGGCTTCACACAGCAAGAAGTGTTTGTCTAGCTCTGGTGGAGCTGCTGGGCCCTTGAGGTCCAGTGGCTTACAGTGGACCACCTTGGGCTGGAGGCGCACAGCCCTAGGGGAAGACTGCTCAGCTACTGGCGGTGGAGCCATATGGTCGAGGAGCCTCTGGTCTGAGGAGGTGCTGCTGCTGCTGCTTACAGAGCTGGGCCGACCGCTGAAGGAGATCCAGTGGTGAGTGACATCCTGGTCACAGCGGCCAGGTGTAGGGGCCAGCTCTGGGACGCCACCCCGGGTCCGCTTGGGGCCCACGGTGGGGGCCAGGCTAGGGTTGTCTATGTAGTCATTCTCCACGTGGCTGGTCTTCATCTGGTCAATGGGTAAGATGGTAAGTGGGTGCTGGAGCCGGCTGTGGGGTACTCGGCTGTCAAGGAGGGGCTGCACCATGACGGAGCTGGGAGTCAAAGGGACAGCGCTCTGTGGGATCGGGGGCTCCATGAGGCCGGAGGTCCTGGACTACACTGACAGGCTTCTACGGGTCCTGGGGGAGAGGAAGAGAAAATAGATTTCCAGCATCAATATATGGCCTGTTAATACCCTCCCCTCAGTCTAACAGGCCTTGGGAGCCTAGATAAAATGGGAACTAAATTCCTTCAAAGAACTTCCCTGCAAGTCCCAAGGCTTAAATGATCAATAATGAGAATACTGGTAGAAGTAACATTTATTGGACTGAGGTGCAACCTGGTGGTAGACAGCTTTCCTAGCATGATCACAGGTTTTGGGTTTTGTTATCAGCACCACCGAGTAGGTAAAGGGTGGGTCGGCCAGGCATGGTGGCATACTCCTATAATCCCAGAATTTGGAAGGTGGAAACAGGGAGACAGCTGTGAATGAGACTAGTCTGACCTACAGAGCAAGAGCCTGTCTCAAAAAACAAACAAACAAACAAGCAAACAAAACCAGAACTCCTTAGGCCTAACAGTGTTGCCGTGAACAAGTAAAACTTTTAAACTTATTTTTAATGTATGTGTAAATCAGGGTACAAAACTTCTCCAGGTAACAATCACTTCTCTCTTCTTCCACCTTTATGTGTGATAATGATTGAACTTAGGTCCCCAGGCTTGTGAGCAAGCACCTGTACCAACTGAGCCATCTCACTTCTGGGTGAGGGAGGTTGTCAGCAGGTGGAGATTTCACTGTGTAGACCCGGACTGGCTTTGAATTCAAATCCACCTGTCTCTGCAGTGGTGAGCACTGGGGTCCAAGTTGCCTGAATTCTTTTGGCTTATGGCGTGGTTTTATGGCCATAAAAGGGTTCTTGCAAGAATTCAAGGAGAAAATGCACACTGGTACCTGCACACAGTCGGCACATAGAAAGCACTAAGCAATTCATCATTACCATAAAATATAACCATTTTGACTCCTACATAAGCATTTCTCAGTACTGCAGGAACCAGCCGTACTGGGCACTGAGGACCACGGATGTGTCAATACAACAGCTCCTGTGTGTTCCTGCTCCCTTGGGCTCATCAGCTGGATAAACAAAAGCCTTCATTTTGGGTACTGAGAAGAGAAGGAAGGGCTGCATCTGATGCCCACTCATCCGGGACATTAACCTATTACTTCAGCTTCCAAGAGCAGCAGCCTCCAGCAGCCAATAAGCCCTGAGAAGGTGAGCTCCAACAACTTGCATGGGAAATCCTCTCAAGGGGCACTCACATCACCCATTTCCAAGTGCTGAGCTGAACATTCAGACTAAATGCTATTTACTAGAATAGCTAAGGCAACCCTGGATCAGTTTCTAATTTCACTGAGAGAGTGCAATTTTAAGTTGGCATCCGGCCAGAGATTCAACTGCAGCGCCTGACACGGAAACCCAGGAAGTCACTTAAATCAAAGAGCGGAAACGGCTTGGTTCAAATTTAGAAAGTGCACATTGTTTTCTATTAGAAGTGCCATTTCCTTGCCTGCTGACCTTTACATTTGGAATTCGGATGGAGATCAATTTAAAGAAATAGCAGCAGAAGGCCAAGACCTCTGCTCAAAGGAGACACAATTTGGAATCCAAAGGAAAGATTACACTCTGGGAAGATTCCACAAAGAACTTCAAGGGACTGGGGGAGGGAAGGATGGAGCAAGGGAAGAGGGCCTTCATAGAGACAACACACACTGTTTGTTAAGGGTGGCGTTTCTGTAAATGCCTTTTCAAGATGCTAATGACAGCTCCTGTCTCCCAACTAAGTTTATCTTGCATCAAAGGTGTTGTCAAGGGGATGTGAAGTAGGTTTCTAGTTCCGTGTACCCCCCTTGCTGGGACTGTTAGTCCACCTCAGTATCACAGAAGAATGACTTGTCTCCCTGGAAGTAAAACTGTGGTACAGTGTTTGTGGTGATGGGAGGCTGATGGGAACTCACTATGCTTGCCCCTGCTTGGAGGCAAGGGTTTGGTTACAAATAGCTGAAGCATTTTCTTAGATGCTTTCAAGTCCGCATGAAATAAACAGCTAGCTCCAAATAGAAAGTCCATGAAAGGGATAGAAAGGTTATCCACAGCATTAGCCTATGTATTATCTATGCTGTAAAATGCAAAAATCATCAAATCTCTTCTACAAGGGTCAGTCACCAGACGGATCCCAATCACACAGGGCACTAACTGTTGGCCCCATAGGTATTTCTTTTTCTCAGACAGGGTTTCTTTGTGTAACAGTCCTGGCTGTCCTGGAACTTGCTTTGTAGACCAGGCCCTGCCTCTGCCTCCCAAGTGCTGGGACTAAAGGTGTGTGCCACTGCCACCTGGCCCAGGTATGTCTTTTTTTATTGTCTTGGATAGTCTACATAGTGGCAGGGGCCAGAGTTCTCTTTGGTAAAATCGTAACTTTTTTTTTTTGCCCCTCTCTCTCTCTCTCTCTTTTTTTTTTTTTTTTGAGACAGGATCTCACATCACATTTTAGGTTGGTCTGACTTAATATGATATAGCCCAGGCTGTGCTACAGAAGTCCTTATTCCTTAGTTTCCCAATTGCTACCATTAAACGAATGACCATCAGGGAGGCCTTCCACCAAAGAACAGTCAGTCCCTTGTCAAGGCAGCTTCAAGAGAATTGCCATGGTCAGGCCGAGGTAGAGGCATCATGGAACACAGGTCTGCAAGGAGTGCTACCTCTCAGCTAATACACTTGTTCCAAGGAGGGTTCCCAAGGCCTTGCCTCTAGAAAAGTGGTAAGTTTGGGGCATCAACTAGACAGTTAAATTAGAAACCCCAGGTTCTAGTTCTGGGGTCTTTGGTAAAAATGTTATGTTGACATAACAAAGTGTCACAGATAAGACTCTCAGGTATTAAGAGTGTCTCAGCCAGAACCTTCCTCCTTAGACAATGACAGAAAGCCTAGATTGAGTCCCTGATTCCAGAAAGCCTAGACAGGAGTATCAGCCAACAAAATGCTTGTGGAAGCTTCAAGTAACTACATATTGGGCCTTATTGCTAGGTTTTATACCTCAGGACCAAGTCCAGAAGTTTGGTCAAGTCTGACCAAACTGCAGAAAGGAAAGGTACACTAGTCACAGAGACAAACTGATTCCCCACTCTGCTTTGCCAAGCAGGTTACTCAGACTCTGTTTGAAAAACAGCCTCATTTCTTGCAGATGAAGCAAAACATATTAGACAACTTTCAAGGATGTTTAACAGGCCCTGGAATCAGTAAGCAGACTCTCCAATCATGCAAAAGGCCCATCAGCAAGCCAGTTTGGAGCAGTGAAGCTACTGCCATCCACAGGCTCCCATCACCCTCCAGAGGCAGCTGTCAGCATCTGGGCTGGCAGATGAGGCCAGCCTAGAGTGTGGGATCTTGGCCTCCAATGACTCAGCTCTCTCAGGACACGCACATCTGATATTTGGTTCCAGAAGACATGTTTGAAAATGCATCTCCTACCATAACCTTGAATTCTTCCACCATCTCAGCAAAACCCAATGGCTGGCTCAGAGAGCCACTGCTCACACTTGCTTAGGCCTGCCCCAGCCTTGTGTACCTCTGCTGAATTGATGTGGCTGAAAAAGAAAAACAACTTCCTAAAATGCCTGTCTGATAACCCCTCAGTACAGTTCCAGGTCTACTCCCTGCCCAGCAAAACCCCCAAGTCTATTTCCAAGACAGTCTCCACCCTGGGACATTTCCAGCCCTCAGTTTGCGCATCCTTGCAGGTGTTAAGTGCACTTTAATAGGCACCTCTGTCTCTCCTCCAAGGAAGGAAGAGATTTATATAATATAAATGGGACAGGAGGCTTTACCTCAGTAAGCTGTTGGGAAGAGCTTGATGGTCAATTTGGAAGAATCCGGATGGAAATGATGCCAACCCTGCACTTATGCCTAGGAAGCACCTCCCAGCTAAATGATTAGCATAAGAAGGAACTTTCACCTCCCCTCCAATAATAATAATAATAGTAACAACAATAACAGATGGCAATTACTAGAAGTGACAAGTATTTATGGGACACTTGGTGGCAGAGTCTCTGCTGCACCCATAGTGATTTTTTTTTTCCTCATTTAATCCTCACTATCACCTTAGGGAATAGTTCCCATTCTGGAGTTAGACATGAAAGCACAGGGCTGGGGAGATATCTGATCAGTACAGTGCTTATCACCGAAGCAGGAAGACACCTAAGTTCTGACCCCAAAGCTCAGTTTTGTCACATCTGTAACCCCAGTGTAGGGGAAGTGGGGACAGGAGGATCCCCACGGTTCACTCACTGGCCAGTTATGCCATTAGGTTATCACTGAGTCCAGTGAAAGACCTCAAGCCCATCTCCATCCAATGATAAGACAGAGGGACTGGAGAAACAGTGCCCTAATTAAGAGCACTTGCTGTTCTTGCAGAAGTCCAGGGTTTAGTCTCCAGCACTCACATGGAGGTTCACAAATCATGTATATTCCTAATTCTGGGGAAATCCAGTAATGATCTCTTCTGTCTCCAAAAACATCAGGTATGCATGTGGTACACACACACACACACACACACACACACACATACACACAGTCTTACACCCACACAGATGGGGGGGCACTTTACAACACACAAAGATCATGGGTAGGGCAAGTGATCAGGGCAGGACTCATCTCTAGACATGTGACCTTATGACTGAAACAGACATGTAGCTCTAGCTGACAATGACTCCTGGGAGTCTTTCCTACCCCTGGGGATCTATGGAAAAGTGTACAAGCACCAACCATTTTCCTAGCCATGAGCCCTTCAGTAGCCCAACCCCCACCCATTAGCTACCAGCCCTGTGGTTAGTGGGGGTGGGGAGGTTCAGTAACCCAACCAGCTGATAAATGCCCCCAAACAGGTTTTCTGTCACTTCACCCCTCTTTTACTAAGTGTTTTTATCTTTACCCCATGGATCCCCTAACAGGATTCCACTATAACCGTCCTTAAAGGAGAAGGCAAGCCTGGTGTGAAAGGGGATTCCCTCCCGCCTCACCTATCAAGTTCAACTCTGGGGTTCCTGTGGCATCTCTGATGAGAGAGTTTCCAGTGCAGGTGTGGAGGGAGGGGGGGGAGAAGAGAGAGAGGAGGGAGGGCCAGGCACAAGGAGACGGTGAGGCTGATGAAGCAGCAAGTTACCCACCCCCACCACACAGCCCCTTGATCTGCTTGGTCTAGCAGCTCGGGCTGCCTGTCTTGGTCCTCACTGCCAATTGTACCTTGTGGGGAGGGATCTGGGCACAAGCTCCATGGAAAGAATCAGGGGCAAGGTTAAATGTCCACACCATCTGGTCACCCTTCCCTTGATGTAATATACCATAGGAAGGGGAGCTGGAAAATGCTGGGAAAAGCTGCTGGTTCACTTTAAAATCTGTAAGTCAGCGAATGACAAACTGGCAAGAAGCTGCGAATGAATGGACAAATTTCTGTGCTGCCCATACAGTCTTAGCAGGTTCTTCCACAGAAGGTTGTTTAACCCTTTAGACAACTCAGAATAAAAGTCTTTAGGCTGCCAGAGAGGCAGCCCACCTCTCTGTAACACCACGGCCTGGACCTTTGTAACCCTAACCCAGTTTTGTTAATTAAGCTATAGGCATGGAATGACTCACTGCTTTTAAAAAGACCCTTAAGGAAAGGGTAGGGAAAGTCTATCCTGCATCCCTATGGGGAAGCCAATTTGTGAAGACCCAATAGAAGGAAATAGAATGCCCCTGGGCAGCCGAATTTGTTGAGGACACACCCTTATCTTTATCTGCTCTGACTTCACTAGCACTAGAGCTCACTGCTGGCCATTTTTAAGGATCACAAAACAGTGGCCCTTCATCCTTTGTCCCATCCCCAGCTTTCAGACCCTTTCCTTTCCTTGTTGTATTTTGAGTAATTTTAACCAGTTTCAACCTTCATGCTTTGCTCTATGTATATACCCTTATACTTGTCTGTCCAGTATCCCGTTAAGGGAGATCAAAAGTCATACCACCATGAAGGGAAGGCAACAGATGGAGGCCTGCTAATAAGCTGCTCATGAACTGGGCAGGCCAAATTATAGAATGTGACCAGAAGCCTGCAGACCCCAGCCCCTTGAAAGGCTTCTTTTTAAACATCATCAAGATGGCCTTATTGTCTCCCTAACCTCCACCGAGACAGAGCTGACAATAGATTTTTAGCTTACTCTTGGGACTGAGCAGGAAATGACTTCCCCTTTTCCCAGCCAGAAACAGACTGACAAGGAAAAACTGCTCTTCTGCAACTGGCCACCTGCCCCAGGGCCCCTTCCCTCCTCCTCTAGACCTAGAACATCTGTGCCTCTCTACAGTGCCTTGCTTCCTCTCTTCCTCCACCGACTGGAGGCCCTTCCTTGGAAAGAACAACCCCCATCACAGCTGAACAGCAGGGCCTCTTAAGCTTGGCCACATGTCATGGACACATTCCCCAACCTAGTCAGCTGTCCAGATCTGCAGGGTAGTCCCAGCACACAGCACCCTGTATTTCCTGTGCCTTTTATTCAAAAGGTCCTTAAAACTAGACCCTCCTCCTAAGAGTACAGGGTTAACAGTGAACTTGCACCAGTCCTAGTCATGAACTAGCAGTCCTACTGGCTGCCCCAATCCCTCGGTCTCTTGGAGAATCTGTTCACCACTTGCCTAGTCTGAAAGGACTAGTAACACAGTTTTCCCAGCGTTAGTCATTATCTCCTTACAAAAATCTATTGCCATGAGTCACTATGTTCTCTGCTCTTGCCACCCCTCTTATTTAAAAAACTTTTTTTTTTTTTTTTTTTGTAAACGGGACACAGTGAAGCCTGCCTGTAATTCCAACACTCCAGAGGCAGAGGCAGGAGGATTGCTCCAAGTTGAAGGCCAACTTGTCTCCAGTGAGTTTCAGGCAAGCCAAGACCTTGTCTCAAAAAACAATGAACAAAAACCCTGTCATAGCTCTGCAAGGTGGCACACATCTGTAAACCCAGAACTCAGGATTACAGGAGGCAGGGAAATAAAGAACTTCAAGGCTGCAGGTCGGTGGTGGCACATGCCTTTAATTCCAGCACTCAGGAAGCACAGGAGTTCGAGGCCAGTCTGGCCTACAAAATTGAGTTCCAGGACAGCCCAGGATTGTTACAGAGAAACCCTGTCTCAAAAACAAAACAAAACAAGGTTATGGAACTGGAAAGATGGCTTAGTGGTTAGAAGGACATAGTAGTCTTCCAGAGGATCTGAGTTTAGTTTCTAGCACCAACTTTGGGCAGCTGTTACAACTTTAGCCTGTAACTACAGCTTCCAGCAGCATCCAAGGCCTGACTTCTGTGGGTAATTGAATTCACATGGAAGTACACACGTGCACATGATTTTTATATATATATATATATATATATATATATATGTATACATATATATAAATCATATATATGTATACATAGCTATGCAGATAATAATTAAAATAAATGTTTACGAGTTCAGGATTAGCCTGTGCCTACAGGACAAGACCTTGTTTCACTACAAGCAAGCCAGCTAGCAAACAAACCCTGTCCGGTCTATTCCCCAAGCATCCTAGTAAATTGAGCAGATGGCAGGAATTTTCCCTCAGGTAGACACATAGACCATCCACTCCCTTCTTGGTTCTACCAGGACAGACATCCTAGATTCAGAACCAAATTAAACCTGTAATGAAAGAAGGCCCTTCTTCCGGGGTCATCTTGTAACCAATACTCAGAGGTCTTATCTAACCAGCACGGATTTACAAAAAAAATGTTAGCCGGGCACAGCTACACAAGTCTTTAATCCCACACTTGGGAGGCAAAGACAGGCGAATCTCTTTGAGTTCAAGGCCAGCCAGGGCTACATGTTGATACCCTGTCTCGAAACTAATTTAAAAATGGTATAGGAGTCCAAAACAGGGCAGCAAGGGACTGGAATTTAAAGTCCTTATGCATGGTCCAAAGAGTGACACATTGCAAGAGTCACTTAAGAAAGTGTTAATGGGCTTTGTCTCCCTTTATTTTGGATCACTTAATTGCCTTCATTTGTTTTCTGTTGTTTTAGAAAGTCAGCCAAACCTCTGGGCACATATAGTGCTAAGTTCACAAGATGGTGAAAAAGAGGTATGAACTGGGCAAAGGGTGATTTCCAAATTGCCAATTCTGGAACATGATTCAAGCAAAAAGAACGGTGGATGCCCAGCCTCCCATTGCCCTGGATGAATCTAATCTATGTGCTGTCTCCTCCCATCAGCCTGAACCAAAGCTGTGGTGAGGTTACCATTTCAGAGGGAAATGTGGAAAAGGTTGTGGGAACCAGCAAGAGGGCATGGCTATCCCAGAAGAGACTCCTGAACTCAGGCCTAAAATTTCAGACGGAGCCAGGTCGTCATTAAAGCCTCCCTCAACCTAGTTGTTCACACAGATTTCAGCAATCTATATGCCCACCAACACAGTTCACCCGCTCTAACCTGAGGAAGGTTTTCCTGGAGGCAAGCGACCCTCCCCAAAGAACTGGAAATGCAACCTCAGGGGTGTCAACCCTACAACTTCTTTCAGAGAAAGAGCCTGAGCACCTGCAGTCTTCCCTGGAAGACGCATCCACATCCGCACTAAAGTGGGGTTAGAGGCAGAAAATCTTGGATGTTTGTGCTCCATTTGTGTGAAGACCTGAAGAACTCCAAACATTGTGAAATGCAGCGGTGCAATATTGGGTAGGGCCTTAGGCCAGACGGAACTTATTAAGAGATTGATAAACTCCTATTTCCCAACTGCTCTCCGCCTCACCTTCCAGCTTTGTACCTCGTAGAGGCCTGTCAGGAAGACTGCAGCTCTGGTCAGCTACACACGGGATGCGCCTGAGCTCCTGCCCTTCCAGGTACCCTTGCCTCTCCTCAAAATGGGGAGAATCATGCCACTGGTTGGTGATATTAAAGAGGAGACTGCCATTGCGTCTGAAGACCCCAAGGAATCTATCTTTTCCTTGCAGCCTTCCGGGGACCCTCCCTGCGCAGTAGGAGGCCTTCTGCCCTGAGCCAGGCCTGACAATATGGATGCCCAAGCCAGCAGCTTTCCTCTACTCCGCATGCAATCCCCTCCAGCCCATGTCGCCTACAACTCCATCCCTCTGCCCCTTCAAGGCAAGCAACCATCTTTCTGTCTCTTGCTTTCTCCTCTGCCCACAACCCCCAGCCCCCAATCAGAAACATTGAGAAACCGTATTCTTGCCCAAGAGCAGCTACTGTAAATGCTTTTTGATCGCCTGCTTGGAGAGGGAACTGGGCACAGCCGTGGCCCCAGTGATGGAGCCAAGCTCCAGCTGCCTGGGTTGGCCAAGCTCGTCCTCTCCCTTACCCTCCTCAATGTCCCCGTGGTCCTGGCGACTCCAAATTTTTCAGAACATACCGTCTCTATCCTCTATTCTCCGTGTTGTCAAGTCTGGTAGCAATAAGGAGGGAAAGTGGGCACCTTATCTTTCCTACGTACGCATGCAGCCTCTTCCTCCAGCTCCCACACGCCCGGCGTTATGTAAACGCACCTTCAGCCCCCACCACAGCCTTAGTGAGAGGCCCAGGGGCTCTGGGACCTGGCAAAGATAGATGTCTGAGGATGGGGGGGGCACCGGGTGGCTAAGAAGCCTCGGGCCCAGAAGAGGCTAGGCAAAGAAAATGCAAGGCAATTGCACAGCATAAAATGAGGCAGTCGAGCAAAGGTCAGACGGTCTGGAACCGCTTCGCCAAGGAGAGGGAGCAGAAAAGCTCAGTCCTTGGCCGGCCCCACGCTGACCATCCAGTGGGGAAGCATAAGGAGAGGAAACCTAGTCCGCCACCGCTCGGAATCGGGAAAGAAAAGGCTACGTCGATCATAGGCCCTTGAGGAAGGGCTAGGAAGACCCAGGGCAGAGCTGGCACCGTGGGCACGGAGCCCGGGGGTGGGCGAGCCGCCCAAACCTAAGGAGCCCCTAAATCCCAAGCGGTCGCTCTAGTGCGAGCCTGGGGCTGCGGGTTCCTGTGCTCAAGGAGAGTAGGGGGAGAAGGAAAGAGGCCAGGCCAGAAGCAAACTCCCCGGACACTAACAAGGTTTCCAGAGTCTCAGAGAGCGCGGAAGCCCGACTTGGCAATGCCCAGGATCGGCAACGGCAGTGCCAGGCAGCGAACACGCTCAGCGCCGTGCCGGCCAGGCGCGCCTGGTAACTGCGGCGTACCGCAGGGACTCGGAGGAGGCGCAGACGGAGGGAAGGAACACCGAAGAGGCTCGAAATAGCGTACCAGTGGCCCCAGCCCGAGGGGAGCCGCGTCACGGCACTAAGGGGATACTTTCGGATCTCCAAACATGCTATGGACTTACTTTGAGGAGCTGCAGAGTCACAAGCATCGCTCCACGTCTATGTAAATCCCCGAGCCCGAGTGGGTCAGTCGCTGTTGTACTCGCAGATGCCAGTCAGAGGAGCCGGCAAGGCTCCCTGAGTCCTGCAGCGCCAGGTCCGCTGCTGTCAGCTCTGCTCGCTGCCTCGGCGGCGATGTTGCAACCCTTGCCTGGGAAAATGGCTTTTTTATGAATGGGAGGGCAGAGAGCTACACTGCGCACGCGCGCTGCCCGCGATTCTATGAATGGGTGGGCACAAGCGACCCCGTGCGCGCATGCGCTGCGGTTTTTTTTTTTTTTTTTTTATGAATGGGGGGCCGGAAAAGAGCTTAACCCGTGATTGCTGGGCCGGGTGTTGCTCCTCCAGGGGCCGTCGTTCTTTTACAAAGAGGGGTGGGAGGTTGTTTCCTTTTTTTTTTTTTTTTTTTTTTTTTTTTTTTAATGAATGGAGGGCGGCGGCGACTGCTGCAGCTGGCTCAGCTGCGTGGGTTGTACCCTCCTCCCAGCCTGCGAGAGGAGGTAAAGGCCACCTTCACGCCACTGCGGGCTTGGGCAGGAACCGTCAGTGTGACTAGAGGGTGGGGGGCGCTGCGGCCTCCGTATTCTGGGCTCAAAGAAGGGTGGGGGAGGCCACACCTCGATCAGCGTATCTCTTGTCGCCGCAGGCGATGGGGAGGGGGAACGAGAGGACCCCTACTGGGAACCTTCTCCTTTTCAAGACCAGTGGCGCCTGGGGACGTCGGGGGCAGGGACCTTCCATCCGCATTTGCCAAAAATTAAGAAAATGTCTTTTGTCTATTTCAAAGAAGGGTATGGTGGGGGTTGCTGAGTGAGTCTGGCTCTCTTTCTAAGTGCAGACCACTCCTCCTCCCATTTCTTGGGTGTGGACAGTATCTGGGCCGAGACCTCTTCCGGCTCCAGTACCCCCCGGGGCGATTCTGTCCACTCAGCCAGAGGTCTCAACCCCGCCTCTCTCCCGCCCCAGAGTAATGTCCGCAGTGCCCGGAGCTTCCGCCCGCCCTCTCTTGCCCTGGCTAGGTGCCCCCTTCACTACTCGCGTCCTTGTCTTCCAGTCCTCAGAAGACGATACCCTTTGTGATCTTGCGGCCCTGTGCCTTTTGTTGTAGAAGGCAGTTTTCCCGAATGTTCCCCCTCGTCACTCCCCAAAAAGAAAAGGGAGCAGTAATGAACTGGCCAGGTGGATGGGTGGAGCAGGCCTCGGCAGGATGCTGCCGGGGTGGCCACGGTATTAAATAACAGGACTCTTCAGCCTCAGAGGCAATGGAAATGGCCTTTCCTTGCTGGAGAGGGGGGCAAGCCGGTGAAAAGAGAAGCCCCTCCATTAGGCTTGACTCCTCAACTCCGGCGGGCGCTCCAGCATCATGCCCAGCTCCGCCCAGTAACCGGGAACCCTGTATTCTCCTTGGAGCCTGGAGTAGGGGTGGCTTTGATGCACTAAGCGCTGGCTCTGAGTCTGGATCCCAAGCAAGGTGTATCTTGCTGGTGTTTAGTCTTCATGGGTTGTGAGGCTTTTTCCTCCTACGCCATCATGGTGCTGCGCTTGGCTTTGTCGGAGGAACCAATTGAAAGACTCAGCCCACGGGTGAGGTCTGCCCTGGGGCTTGGGCTCCATCACAAGCTGTTCAGACCAGAACTCAAGGTCACTGTGTCCTAATGTAAAATGCCTTCTCACAACTCGGACTCACGTCTCAGTGATTACTTACTTACTCAGTTCCTGGGGCTAGAACAGACTCTCCCACGGAGCTTCAGCTTCCTTCCTGGGACAAAAACTCCACCCAAAGCCAAGGAGAGACAACTTCGGGTCTTCCCTGTGTATTTATCATTTCCCATTTCATTTGTCAGATCTGCAAATTGAGCCAAAACTCTTGCACCTGGTGAACAGAAGGGCTAGTAAATTGTGCTGAATTTCAAGGTTTGCAGCCCAATTGGCTCTATCTTGAGTCCAACCCCCTCTGCACCATCCGGATCCTAGAACCTGGTTATTTAAGCAGTTAAACAATGGCACTTTTTTCCAGCTGGTGTTCATTCATGGTCCTTGCTCAGTTACAAGGATGAGAATAAATGACTTTTTTTTTTAAACTGTGGAGGATATTAGGGGAAGGGACATAGTCCTGCTTCCTTCATTGAAAGAATTAGCCAAAAGACAGGGTTCCACTCTGTGATCCTGTCTTGGGAAAGGAGAATGCCCAGTCCAAGGTGGGGTGTGGGAGGAGCTCCAGTGTCTCATCCTGTCTGCCGACCCCAGTTTCTGTTTGATCGGAATGCCTGAGAGGCACTGGCAGCAGTTTTGAGGAATTCATTGTTGCTGTCTGCAGTGATTAGGGCTCATGGGGCACAGATGTCCTTCCTTGCCCTTGTGAAGCTCACTCAGTCTTTTAGGAGACAGACAAAATGAGTGCAATTTGACCCCTGGCAAGTGCTCAGAGAGAGAGAGAAGTCAGACCTCTTAGACATCATAGAAATGAGGCATGCAAAGAGGGAGTATGTTTGAATGTATATATGGAAGGGGTGTGCACATGTATGTGTGTGTGAAGAACCGAAGTCCTGTTGAGTGTCTTCTTCCAACTCCTTAGAATTAATTTTTTTATGTGTGTGTGTATGTTTTGATTGCATGTATGTATGTAAGCCATGTGCATGCCCAGTGCCTTTGGAGGTCGGAATATGGTGCTGGATTCCTGGGAGTGGAGTCACAGATGGTTGTGAGTTCCCATGTGGATGATATGAGCTGAACCTCTACAAAAGCAACAGGTGCTCTTTACTGTTCACTAAGCCAGCTCTCCAGCCTCTCTCTTTGGCTTTTAAAATAAGATCTCTCTCTGAAATCAACCTGGAGTTCACTGCTTAGCTAGATTGGGTGGGTAGCAAGCCCAAGGGATCCTCCTGATTCTGCCTCCCCAGCACTGGTATTACAGATGTGTGTGACTTTTTTTATGTGGATTTGGGGGATCCAGACTTAGCTCTTCATGGGTGTCTTAGTTAGGGTTACTATTGCTGTGATGAAATACCATGACAAAAGCAACTCGGGGAGGAAAGGGTTTATTTAAAGATTTACAAGTCCTGAGTTACAGTCCATTGAAGGAAGCCAAGGCAAAAACTCAAACAGGATAGGAACCTGGAGGCAGGAGCTGCTGGTGCAGAGGCCATGGAGGAATGCTGCTTCCTGGTTTGCTTGTCATGGCTTGCTTAGCCTGCTTTCTTTCTTTTCTTTCTTTCTTTCTTTCTTTCTTTCCTTCCTTCCTTCCTTCTTTCTTTCTTTCTTTTTGGTTTTTCGAGACAGGGTTTCTCTGTGGCTTTGGAGGCTGTCCTGGAACTAGCTCTTGTAGACCAGGCTGGTCTCAAACTCACAGAGATCCACCTGTCTCTGCCTCCCAAGTGCTAGGATTAAAGGCTCCATCACACATAGGCAAAAATCTGGCACGTAGGTAACTTGGTTCGGCCACAACTTGATGAGCAAGGATGAGGAGTGTTAAACAGATATAACACCCTGATTTAACTTTAACAGCAGCCCTGGGACTGAGGTTTGGGGGAGCAAGAAGACAGAATGAAAGATGGTGGGGGAATCAAAACATTTGTTTCTTACAATTGGGCAGCTGGTAGGCTATGCACCTGCCTGAGTTTTATCCCGAGTCAACTGACTGCTCATTCCAAAATGCCCAGTTGTTTCCCCTGGAATAACATGTTTTTTTTGGGGGGGGGGGGTGTTTGTTTGTTTGTTTGTTTGTTTGTTTGTTTGTTTTGCTAGCATCAGATTCTAACAACCATTCGGCCTGCCTATGCTGATGACAGTCTCTCTACTCAGGGCTGGTACAAATACAGTTCATTGCCTCCAGATGGTGGACAGGGCCCTCGAGTGGCTTCAGTTCTGAGTTTTGCTATTTTATCAAGGATCCAGCAGCTCTATGTGAAGAGGGAAGACAGGCTACAGTTGCAATTCAGTGTCTGACATTTATGGAGCACTAACTGTTTGCTGCTCCAATGCCCAATGTGTTTTCACCCTTGCACTTTCCTTTTTGTTACTTTGGCTTTTGTTTTTGTGAATCTTTTATTGTGTAGCCCAGGTTAGTCTCCAGCTCTGGATCCTTCTGCCTCAACTCATTGCCATGTACCACCATGCTCAACTTCATTTGTTTGTTTGCTTTTCAAAACAGTGTTTCTCTGTGTAGCCCTGGCTGTTCTGGAACTTGCTTTGTAGACCAGACTGACCTCTAACTCAGAGATCCACTTACCTCTGCCTTCCCTAAGGCTGGAACGAAAGGCATGTGCTACCACCACCTGGTTTCAACTGTATTTCTTTCTTTCTTTTTTTTTTTTTTTTTTTTTTTGGTTTTTCGAGACAGGCTTTCTCTGTGTAGCTTTGGAGCCTATCCTGGCACTCGCGCTGGAGACCAGGCTGGCCTCGAACTCACAGAGATCCGCCTACCTCTGCCTCCCGAGTGCTGGGATTAAAGGCATGCAACACCAACGCCGGTCTCATCTGTATTTCTTTAAAACATTTGTGTGTGGTGCTGAAGATCAAATCCTGCACTTGTACATAATCAGTAAGATCTCTTCCACTGATCTACATCCTCAGACCCTGAAATTTTTCTTTGGAAAACTGTATCCTGGCCAAGGTTAGTGATATGGGATTGTAATCCCAACTGGGGAGGAGGCTAAAAGTGGAAAGATTGCAAATCCAAGTCCTGATTGAGCTATGGGGTGAATTTAAGGCTAGCTTGGGCAACTTAGAGAATGCTGTTCCAGAAAAAAATTGAAACAGAGCTGAGATACAGTTTAGTGGTAGAGCATGTAGCCCCAGGTTCAACTCCAAGGGCTGAAGGGGCAGGGGTACTTTCATTGTGACACATCCCTTTAGTCCTGGCACTCTTAGCCCTGGATGTCCTGAGGCAAGAGAATGACTGTGATTTCGAGGCTAGCCTGAGTGATATAGCTATGTAGTCAATTAGAAGGCAACCTGGGCTATATACATGAGAGCCTGTCTCAAAAAGGAGAAAGAGCTAAGAAGCCTGAGGTATCATCTTATGTATGTATTAATTCCATTAAAATTATGACATTTCCTTTAGGTCAGGCACACTACCAGGTGTTAAGATACCAGGCACACTTCAGGCTAGAAGAGACAGACATTATTCTGCTCTTATGGAGCCTATACTCAGTGGTGAATAGGGAGTAACAGGAGGGAGTAACACATAGTTATTTCCATTACCCATATTTTTGTGTTAAATGGACATTTCTCCATCTTTTCTCAAATTCTAAGCAACAGAAGCAGAGGCCTGCACCTACTACTGGAACAGTTAAATAGGGGAGAGACATTAAACAGGTCATTCATTGATCAGAGTGGTGTAATCGAAGTTAATATTGGTGGTGCATACAAAGTACAGAATGCAGATGAGGGGACACAGCCTGGGGGTCTGGGGAAGTGTCCCTGCTGCCCAGAACTCCAGAATACAGGCCAGACTGGGATACCCAGGACAGTCCTGATAGTGTGATATTGGGCATGGTGGCACATTATCTGTAACCCCAAATCTTGGGATGCTGAGGCCGGTAGATTGAGAATTAGTGGATAGCCTGGTTCAATAGTGGTAGATGGAGTTGGAGTTCAAGACCAGTGTGATTGACTGTAAACTCTCTATCGCCAGTGGAGCCCAGTGCAGCACACAGTAGGCAAATTCTCTGCAGTCCTGGCCCTGAATTCTTTTTGGGGGTGGTGGTAGGGTGGGGTGGTATTTGAGAAAGGTCTGGAGATTTTCCTGCCTCAGTTTCTCTAGTATGGGTACTCTGGTGTGTGTCAACATGCCTTCTAGTTGTTAGTCTCTCGGGCTCCCACTGTAGACACTACTGTCACTTGCCTAGTGCCATGTAAGTGCTCAATGGCACGCTGCTTTTTCAGTAACTTGCCTTGGAGCCAGCTACACAGCTTCTCTATGGTCTTCTAATTGTTCTGTGTTGGGGTCAAAGTTTGAAGATAGTGGTCTTGTTTATAACAGTATAGTCCATTAGTTTCCCTCCTCTCTAAGAACTTTAAACAAATACTGATTCATTTATTTTTGTTTAGATGGATGTATGTGTGCATGCATGAGTGTATGTGTACCATGTAGTTAGACATTTCTCTCCCGCCCGCCAGTTCCCAAATAACTGCTCAGAGACCTAATATTACTTATAAATGCTCAGTTGATAGCTCAGGTTTGTTACTAGCTAACTCTTACACTTAAATTAACCCATAGTTCTTATCTATAAGAACCAGGTGGCTCACGGTTTGTTGCCTCATTTTCTTTTCTTTCCTTTTCTTTTTTTTTAAATTTAAATTAGAAACAAGCTTGTTTTACATGTCAATCCCAGTTCCCTCTCCCTCCATTCCTTCCCTGCCCCCATCCCAATCCCTTTCTGCTTCCCAGGTGTGTGTGTGAGGCCTTCTATGGGGGATCTTCAAAAAATCTGTCATCATTTGGAGGAGGGCCTAGACCCTCCCCAGTGTGTCTAAGCTAAGAGTATCCCTCTGTGTGGAGAGGGCTCTCAAAGTCCACTTTCGTATAGGGGTAAATACTGATCCACTACCAGTGTCCCCATAGATTGTCCAGACCTCCAAACTGACCTCCTTGTTCAGGGGGTCTGGATCAGTCCTATGCTGTTTTCCCAGCTATCAGTCTGGGGCCCATGAGTAACCCCTTGTTCAGGTCAGCTGCTTCTGTGGGTTTCTCCAGCCTGGTCTTGACCCCTTTGCTCATCACTCCTCCCTCTCTGTAACTGGATTCCAGAGTTCAGCTCAGTGTTTAGCTGTGGGTGTCTGCTTCCATCAGCTACTGGATGAAGGCTCTAGGATGGCATATACGGCAGTCATCAATCTCATTATTGGGAAAGGGCGTTTAAGTTAGCCTCTCCACTATTGCTTAGATTGTTAGTTGGGGTCAACCTTGTAGATCTCTGGACATTTCCCTAGTGCCAGAATTCTCTTTAAACCTATAATGGCTCCCTCTGTTATGGTATCTCTTTTCTTGCTCTCCTCTATTCTTCCCTGTCTCAACATTCTTGCTCCCTCATGTCCTCCTCACCCCTCCTCTTCTCACCTTCTAGCTCCCTCTCCCCTCCCCCATGCTCTCAATATGCTCAGGAGATCTTGTCCCTTCCCCTTCTCCAGGGTCCTCCTTGTTTCCTAGCTTCTCTTTGTTGCCTCATTTTTTATACATCCTGTTTCCTTGGGGGCTGGCTGGTGTCTCCCCTCTCTCCACCCTTCTTCATCCCAGTAGCCTCAGTTTGACTGTCCCTCCTAACTTCATCCTGCTTTGCTATAGGCAAATCAGCTTCTTTATTAACCAATGAGAGTAATTCATATTCACAGTGTACAGAGGATTATTCCACAGCAGTACCAGGTGCATGCCTGGGACCTGGGGTGGGGGGCAGACGGCATTGAATACCTTGAATTAGAGTTGTAGGTTGTTGTAAGCCACCTGATGTAGGTGCTGGAAACCAAATGTGGATCTCCACGAAGAGCAGTATCTACGCTATCCACTCTTAACTGCTGAGCCATCTCTCAAGCCCAAGACCTTTTTTAAAGCACAGTTTCCATTTTGTTTTATTTTTTTTCCCCCACAATCTGCTAAGAACTTTTATTTTCACTCTGTCAAACTGGGCAATGGTATGCTGGGTAAAGAAGCACTCTTTTTAACTGGTGATCTAGGCCTGGAATCATAGCTACTGGGGAGGCTGAGGCAGGAGGATGCCCTGGTCCAAGACTTGTCAGGGCTGCAGAATAAGTACAAGGCCAGGGTAGGCTATTTGGCTTCCAGTCCTCCTAACTCAACCTCCTGGGTGCTAGGATTTTACTCAGGAAGCCTCACGGTGGAAGAAGAGAAACAGCTCTCTCAGGTTGTCCCTACATGGGTGCTGTATGTAGCTCATGTCCCCCCATACACATATTATGGACACATGCACAATAATCATAAATAAAATTAAGAAACAAAGCCCAGCTAGGAATAGTGCCTTAGCCCTTGCTTACAAATCACAGAAGTTTTTGAGTAGCCTCAAACTCTGAGGTGATATACTGATTGAGTGAGCTAACCTGAGGTATGCCTCTTAGTTGTTGAGTGATCTTATGTGAGCTATTCACAACAACCTCATTGTCCTTGTTTGTGTTTTGAGACAGGGCCTCTTTGAGTAGCTCTGGCTGCCCTGGAACTTGCTTTGTAGACCAAGGTGGCCTTGAACTCAGAGATCCACCTAGCTCTGCCTCCCCAGTGCTGGGAGTAAAGGTGTGCTTCACCACCTCCTGCCACAACAACCCCATTGCAACATGTGTGGTGTGCTTGTTGATCCCTACCCCACAGGCTAGTTCAGTATGAGTCTTCCTTGGTAGCAGGCTCTTCCCACAGAAGAATGGGACCCTCAGATTCCCAGGCTTGAGGAAGGGCTTGGACTGCCTGTCTGAACTCTGGAGTCAGCGACTGTCGGAAAGCCTATGCTTGACTTTCACTTCTGTCTACCTGGCTTCCATTCACGCCCCATCAGTTAACAGGAACTATGCCAGATCCTGAGGATGCTGAAGTCAGTGCCATAGAGGAATGCCTCCCTTTCATCTAGCCTTGTCTGGTGAGAAGATCAGAGTTGGTACCTGGTGATGACTGCCAGAGGGGTTAAAGCCCTGGAGGAAGAAAGAAGTCATAGATTTGGTGGAAGGAGATGAGCTTTTCTCAAGGCCAGGGGAAGTTCTGAAGATCAGGACCCTCACAATGCCTAACAAGGAGTTTAAGTCTAGTGACCCCAAGCAGTCACTCTTTATGTTCTGGGCCCCTGGACACCTTGGGCCTGGGGAGCAAGTTATACACTTAGGATGCTCTGGCTTCCTTCAGTGGATTTGGGCCTTGTTATCAGAGGCAGGAGGAGGGATTTAGGAGAGTCAGAAGCCTTAGACCCCAGGGAAGATTTTACACCGACCCTTAGCCTGTTGGCCACCTGCCATGGAGCCCCAGGGAGATCAAACCTGATTTACTCAAAATCAGTATTTATAGAGCTGTATAGAAAGAAGTTCGACTAGGCAGGATTTTTTTTCTTTTCATAAGTAATCTTTTTATTGAAGTATAATGTGTAAGTTGGACCATATGTGACTGCCAGTATCCACCCACTTTTCATATATAAAAATGCCAATTTCGTGTGATTCAACATAAGTACATTCAGAGTAGGGCACACTCAGAAGTGTACAGCCTTGGGAATTCTCACAAAATGAACATAGCTGTATAACCAGTTCCAATTAGGAAACAGCTTTCCCCTGGCTGGGGTTGTAGCTCAGTGAGTAGAGTGCTTGCCCAGCATGCAGGAAACCCTGGCTTGATCCAGAATTACAGAAAAGCAGATACGGTGTTACATGCAGCTACACAGCCTGTTCGAGGCCAGCCTGGGCAATATGATTCCCTGCCTCAAACCAAAAATGAACAAAACCCCTCAACCCTCAAGGCAACCCAAACATTGGTGAGAGAGGAAGGGAGGAGGAAAAGAAAAGATGGGCTGGAGAGATGATTCAGCAGTTAAAAACTTTTGTTCTTCCAGAAGACCCGAGTTCAATACTCAGCACACACTCGATAACTCACAACTATCTATAACTTCAGTTCAGAGGATCCAATGCTACATGGTGAAGTCCCATGTGTGTGTGTGGGGGGAAGTACCCGGGCCAGTGTGAGGAAGAGATTGCAAAGGGCTAAGAGGGAGGGGTTCTGGTGACTTGGTAAACCATCTTGGTCCATGGATTCCAGGGGTGATAATGGAGCTGATTTCCTAGTTCAAGCTCTTGTGTTCATGTCTTCTCTTTCCACTCTTTCCCTCTCCTCCCATCCCCTGCTCTGCTCCCCCTGCGCCCCCCCCCACACCTTCCATTTCTATATTAGGGTCTCACATAGCCCAACCTAGCCTCAAACCCATGATGTGGCCAAAGGTGATCTTGAATATCGGGTCCTCCTACTGCCTTCTCCTCAGGCAAGTACTTCTGTTTCCAGTGACTTGCAAGGTAAGCACTGTCCCAGCCCAGCCAGTGTCCTTTCTGTACCTTCTGCCCACCTATCTGCAGATAGGTCCATAAACTCCCATCAAACACCAGAATTGGTTTTGTCTGTGGAAAGATCACAGGCTGGGCACAGCAGGAGGAAAGTTTAGCCTCTCCCTTATGCTCTGTATTTCTGGATCTGCTTCCTGGAAGTCTGATAAACTTCATCGTGTAGGTTGACAGCAGTACCCTTCAGTTTGCTTATGTTATCATAACTACTGTGAGTGCAAGTGCCTGCTGAGGCCAGATGCATTGGATGCCCTAGAGCTTCCATCACAGAAGGCCTTCAAGCTACCTGATTTGGGTGCTGGAAACTGAACTCCGGTCCTCCAGAAAAGCACCAAGTACTCTTAACCACTGAGCCATCTCTGCAGTCCCCAGTCTTTACTTTTCAGCCTTGAGACAGTCTCAGTAAATTGCCCGGGCTGGTCTTGAACTTGCTTTGTAGCCTAAGCAGGACTTGAAAGTTCCATCCTCCTGCTTCTGCCCTCTCCTATATAGCTGAGAGTATGGACCTGTGCCATCAGGCTCAGCTCTGTGATTTTTAATTTTAAGCTGGTTTCTGGGAACTTCATGTATATTCTCTGATGCTTAGGTTGGAGTTGTAGCCCTTGAGGAGTATATATTAACTTTTACAAGTTACTGAAGTTTTTCCTAAGTGGGCCTCATTAAAATTTCTGTTTCTGGCATATGGAGTTCAAGATCAGACTGGGTCACACGAGACCCTGTGTAATATAAGAAGAAGTAAAATAAGACAAAGTCTACACATATAAACCCAGCTTTTCAAAGGCCGAGGCAGGCAGATCTTGAGTAGCCAGTCTAGAATACGTAGTAAATCTTTCTCAAACTCAAAACCAAAAAGAAAAAAAAAATTTTTTTTCTACTTGGGAATTTTTTACCTATGTGGGATAGAGCTAGTGTGACCCAGGTTACAAGCTCTTGTAAGGAAGGCTTATAGTTGTAAACTTTGTCTTATTTTACTTCTTATATTACACAGGGTCTCATATGACCCAGTCTGGTCTTGAACTCCATATGTAGTTGAACTGAGGATGGCCTTGAACTTCTGCTCCTGCTTCTATTTCCCCAGTGGTGGAATCACAGGCATGTACCACCGTGCTGGTCTTCTGTGATCCCTGGGATCAAGCCAGGGCTTCGTGTGGGGTATGCAATGGAGCTGTATAGCCTTAGTTAGGCATGTTCAAGGGATACTTATTTCTTCTTCAGTCCCAGCACTCAGGAGGCAGAGGCAGGTGGATCTGAGTTCAAGGCTGGCCTGATCTACATAGTGAGTTCCAGAACAGCCAGAGATACACAGTGAGACCCTGTCTCAGAGTGAGAGAGACAGAGAGAGAGAGAGAGAGAGAGAGAGAGAGAAAGAGAGAGAGAGAGAGAGAGAGAGAGAGAGAGAAAGAGAAAGAGAGAGAGAGAAGAAAAAGAAATTACATCTGTCAAAGTATTTACTTTGTGGGGCCAAAATCCATGTAAATCACTAGGCAACAGATGGTGATGTTGGAATGTGCTCATGTTCTATATAAAGGAAGAGAGAGGATTGAAGAAAAGATGGGTTCATACTGGGTGTGGTAGTGTATAATCTACAGAAATTGGAAACTGAGGCAGAAGGTTTACAACTTTGAGGCCAGCCTAGGCTGTAGAAGGAGACCCTGTCTCGAAGCAACCACAGATGATGACCACAGAGTAGCTGCACCGATGGTGCTGGTAAGGGGCAAGAAACCAAGAAGAGGCTGAGTCTGAATTTCTCTTTGGTTTGCTTTTTAGTAAAGGTTCCACACGCACAAAGCAGGGAGCTGGCCTGACCTCCCATGATTCTGTAGTTCTAGACTTTATAGTTTAAGGATTAGCAAAGCAGTTGTGTGTGGGTGGGTGGAGGTGTATGTGTCATCTGACTGTCAGTTCATCTGGAACTAGAGTGTGGATGGTGTGCCCAAGTCTCTGTGTGGACACATTAAATGTTGGCAGGAGTTGGAGACAGAATCATAGCTACAGCTTTAGGGGTTGGTGGATGTGGGCCCACCTCCACTGGCTGTGTTCTAAGGATGAGTGACTTTGCTGGGATTACCATAACAAAACATTACAGACTGAGAGGCTCAAGACCCAGAAATTGCTGGGCAGTGATGACACGTGCCTTTGATTCCAGCACTTTGGAGTCAGAGGCAGGTAGATCTCTGTGAGGTCAGGGCCAGCCTGATGTACAGAGTGAGTTCCAGGACAGCCAAGGCTACACAGAGAAACCTGTCTCAAAAAACCAAAACCAAACAACCCCAGAAATTTCCTAACTCACGTTTCCAAAGACGAGAAGTCACAGGGTATTGACTAGATTGCTTCCCTCTGAGACTCTTGCTTGAGTTTTAGATGGTTGTTTTCTCTTGTATCTTCACATGGCCTTCTCCCTTTCTGAGTGCTGATTAATTCTTGTTGTAAAGGCACTAATCACATTGGTTGAGGGACCAACCTGGTGTCCTCATTTTGACACAGTTACATCTTTTTTTTCTTAAAGATTTATTTATTTATTTATTGTGTATACAGTGTTCTGCCTACATGTAGGCCTGCAGGTCAGAGAGGGCACAGATCTCATTACAGATGGTTGTGAGCTGCCATGTGGGTGCTGGGAATTGAACTCAGATCCTCTGGAAGAGCAGCCAGTGCTCTTAACCCCTGAGCTGTCTCTCCATCTACCCAATGTGTAGATGATGAAGATGAAATGAAGGCCATATGGACAGACAGGAGAGAGGAGCATAGCAGGAGAGTGCCAGAATCCCAAAAAGCCAAAGGAGACAGGTACAGAGAGTGAACCTGAGTGTTCAGTGTAAAGTGCTGAGGGTAAATGCAGGTGGACAGCAGCTTTCAGTGGTGTCCCTGAGCCCCAGATGTGGAGACCACTTCAGCAGAGCTGCCAGGTCTGCTTTGGGGAACTGAGCGTAAACCAGTTAGGTGAGGACTTCAGGGAGCGGTGGGGCCCGGCCTTTGCCTTCCCTTTCTTGTGTAGTCAATTCTCTCTAAATAGTTATTAAGTGAACACATTAATCTCTTCCTTATTCTGATATTCCAAAGCCTCGGGCTTCTTTTTAGAAGCTCTGTGTTCTGGAACCTGGACTCCAAACTTCCCTTATATGACTCGGTGCTAGGAATAAGCCAGGACAAGAAGAATATCTAGAATATTACTTCTTGGGGGAAGGAGAGAGAGGGAGAAGAAAATGGAGGAGGAAGAGCCGGGGCAGGAGAAATGAACTGAGTAGCTAGGAATGTAGCTCATTTGGTAGAGTACTTACCTGTAATATATGAAGCTTTGGGTTTGATCCCCAGGACTGTATAAACTAGCTATGTATGGTGGCATACACCTGTGATCCTAGCACTTGGTAAGTGGAGGCAGGAAGATCAGAAGTTCATGACCATCTTACCTTGTAGGTCTGTGTCATCCTGCCCCCCCTCCAGTCTTTTCCTGTCCCTCCCCACCCACCCCCAACTGAGGACTAAACCCAGGGCTAGCTGTGTGCTTGCCAGGCAAGCACTCTACCACTGAGTAAATCCCCAACACCTCAAGGCCTTTTTCAAACCAAGTTCAAGGCCCATCGAGATATGTGTGACTGTTTTGTGCACGCATACACAAACCAAAAAACCCCCCAAAACCCTGCACTTCTGGTTGTTGTAACACTTGGGAGGCAGAGGGAGGAGAATCTCTGTGAGTTCAAGACCATCCTGGTTTTCCAATCCAGCTAGGGATACATAGTGAGACCCTGTCTCAAAACAAACAATATAAAAACTAAGCCAAACATGGTAGCAGGACCCTGATGTTATAGCAATGAAGGAAGCTAAGGTGAGAGGATTCCTTGAGTGCAGGAGTCTAAGGCAATCCAAGGCAACTTAGCAAGACCCTGCCACAAAAAAAAAAAAAAAAAGGAAGAAAAGGGCTAGGAATATAGCCCCATGGTAGAGCACATGGCTAGCATGCACAAGGCCCCGGGTTCGATTTCTAGCACTAACAATGGATGAGTAAATTAATGATGAGTGTCTTGCTGGTCACCTCCTCTGAGTTAGTACAGTGTGAGGTCAGAAGGAAATAGCACTGAAGCAAATATCAAATATTTATTGACTGCTTATGCAATTCCATGTCCTGTGTTGGGCACTTAGTGTACATCCTGCTCTCAAGGACTGCTGGTGTGGCTTTTTATTGACAGGATAGTTTGATGACTCGTTGAAGGTCCCAGGGTGGTCAGTGAGTTCCTACTACCAAGTCCTTGCTCCTGCTTTAGCTTCGCCCCAGCCTTGTAGCTTTTCTGGGGTATGGCCAGAACTGGCGGGTGGGGATTGGGGTGGGCATAGTGAGTCGGGCTGAGCTGAACGTCACTTCCTATGACCCATCCTGTCCTTAGCCTGAGAAAGGACACGTTGTTGTGGACAGATGTGGGCTGGGACAATAGTGCCACATCACTGCTGTGTGTTCCTATCAGCTACTGTCTGAAGCTCGTCACAAGCTCCTTCTCATCACATGCATATCCTTCTAGCCCCAGTGAAAACAAAACAGCTGGCATTGTGTCTCATGAACCAAAACCGTGTTTCCTTCCTCCTCAGGGCTCCTCAGGGTCACCTGAGAGAACACAGCTGGTTTCTGAAGTGCTCTTCTCATATGTCCAGGATTTCCCCTGTGCTTCCAGAGAATGGGAGAAGCCTGCCTCTGTGACAGCCTACAGAGCAGGTTCAGGAACAAGCAGCCAATGACCATTTTCTTCCGTTTCGAGGTGAGGAGGGTGGTGAGCCTGCTAATGACCAGTGAGTGAGAACATGGACACATTACTGAACTCTGTTTCCAGGTGGCAGAACCTGAAAGTAGAACCAAATCATACAGTCCTCCTCCTGTTTAGTCTAACAAAGCAATCTGAAGCATCGAGGGCTTAGAGAGTCCACAGAGCTCTGTATAGGGATGTTCCTTAGAATGTTCTAGAATTAGTGCCCTATTAATAGATGCCCATCTGGAAGGGGCTGATGAAATCTGTGGCCATTAAACAGTGGATGGAGGACCTGTGAAATGTGGATATAGAAACATGCTCAGGGATAACTGTGTTGTAGGGCAGGGGTGTGATGATGCACATTTGTAATCCTAGGAGCATCAGGAGTTCATCCTGGACTACAAGACACACACATACACACACACACACACACACACACACACACACACACACACACACACACGGGGGTAGGGTGATTGTTTAGGGAATTTAAAGCACGGTATCAAACTGTGTGTCTCTGTGTCTGTGTGTTTCTAAAACCATAGATATTTTCTGGAAATACACAGGAGAAAATACTGTTTCTAAAGCACAGGCATGGCGATTGGGGTAGGGAGTAAGACTTATGTTCTTCGCCGGCGGTGGTGGCGCACACCTTTGATCCCAACACTCCAGAGGCAGAGGCAGGTGGATCTCTGTGAGTCTGAAGCCAGCCTGGTCTACTGAGTGAGTCCCTGGACAGCCAGGGCTGTTACACAGAGAAACCCTGTCTGGAAAAAACAAACAAACAAAAAAGATTTCTGTTTTTTTTTTTTTTTTTTTTTTTTTTTTTTTTAATTCTACATGAATATGTGCTGCCTTTGTGCTACTGTGGCAGAAATAGACAAGGCTCACAGAACAAACGTCAGACCACAGTGCATTTCACCCAGAAGTGTTGAAGAAAGTGGTCAACATGGGATCTGAGATGTACCTGAATGGCACAGCTGGTCTTCAACTGTGACCTGCAAAGATATGCTTTGAGTAGCCAAGGGTGGATACAGAGCAGGGCTTGGTGGGACGCCTCTATTCATAAAATTGACTTGTAACTGAAAGAATTAAACAAAGTCAATGCCAGAAGTTCAAATCCAAGATCAGGGATTGGCGTGTCTCTGCCAACCAACCACAGTGGTGAGTACCCCTAACAGGTTGTGAGTACTGAACTGTGTGCATCAGAGTGATGCCTGTATCACCTTTCCCAATGGGAGCTCATCTGATCATCACAACCACCAACATGGCTGTGGCAGCAGTGGCTGCAACCCACTGTATAGAGAAAATTTCTGAAGCTCGGGTGGTTGAAATGACTTGCCCCTGTCTGTAATTTATAGCAAGATTTACCCTAGACGTGTCTGTTCCTCATGGCTTGCTAAATGCTGTCATGTTTGAATTTTAAAGTACTTGGAAAGCTGAGGCAGGAGAATTGCCCATTAGTTCAAGGCCAACCTAGCCTATGTAGCAAGCCTCAATCAGTCATTCAATAAATGTTAGGCCAGGTGGTAATATACACCTGTAGTCCAAGAATTTAACTTTAAGGCCGAGGAAGGGGGATCATGAGTTCAAGGGTCACTAGGGCCAAATAATGACTTCAAGGTCATCGGGGTCCACCTATCAAGACCCTATCCCATTCGCAGACAAGAAATACCAAGATTGGTAGGAGAGAGAACACACCAACCTAAGTCAACTTGGTGGTGACTTGTGTAAGGCACCTATCACGGTTTAATTGGCTGCAATAAGTACTGCTTAAATTTTAAAGCTGGGGAGAGAAACAAGGTCTGGTTCCGTTAATCAAGGTAACTCAGGGGAAGAATGATTTAAACTAAATCTGGGTCTGGCATGGTGGTACACTCCTATAATCCTAACACTGGGGAGTTAGAGACAGGAAAACCCCATCTCACAAAACAAACCAAAAATATTACATAAATAAATGAATAAATGCAAATCAACTAGTACTGGAGTAGTGGACTGGTTAAGCAAGTGATTCGAGAACATTCCAGACAAGGTGCATTTGCTATACATCCAGTTGGTTTGTTCTATTGAGACACTGAGGCAGCTTGCCTCAGCAGAATGAGAACTGTAACTGAGCTGATGTGTCCACGGGGGAACACTAGACTGCACTAGCAGTAACTTCCACTCCCTGTGGTAAGCGGTGGCTAAAACCCCAGCATTGGAGAGGCAGCAGCAACCTGAACTAGTTAGCAGCTTTTAGGTCAGCCTAGGCTATGTAGTAATATTCTATCTTAAAAAGCCAATCCTGGGATATAGCCTAGCAAGCAAAAGGCTGTGGGGTCAGTCTGTAGCACTGCAAAATGATTAATAATAATTCTGGAATTAAAAGCTAGCAGAAGCTGGGTGTTGGTGGCGCACGCCTTTAATCCTAGCACTCAGGAGGCAGAGGCAGTAGGATCTCTGTGAGTTCGAGGCCAGCCTGGTCTCCAGAGCGAGTGCCAGGATAGGCTCCAAAGCTACACAGAGAAACCCTGTCTCGAAAAACCAAAATAAATAAATAAATAAATAAATAAATAAATAAATAAATAAAAGCTAGCAGAGGATACACACACACACACACACACACACACACACACACACACACACACACACACTTTTTCAAGACAGGGTTTCTCTACCTTTGGAGCCTGTCCTGGAACTTACTCTGTAGACCAGGCTGGCCTCAGACTCACAGAGATACTCCTGCCTCTGCCTCCTGAGTGCTGGGATTAAAGGCGTGAGCCACCACTGCCCAGCTTTTAAGGAGCTATAATTTAAGGTGAATAAAAATTTGGAGCCTTAGAAGGTAGTTTTGGGTATTGAACAGAAGGTACAAAAATGATACTTCAAAGAGAAAACAAAGATCAAGGTCATTCAGAGCAAAGGAGAGAGCGTTTTATAAAGCAAAGTATGGGGATCATGGTCCAGTAGAGGACCAGAGGAGGAAGAAGGTGGGCCAGTATGACATCTGTCACAGAGGGAGAGGAAGCAGCAGGACCAGGTGACCGAGAGACAGACTGGAGCAGAGACTCAGGTTGGTACTGTAGTTCAGTGGAGTGACCAAGCACTGGCCCCACATGCTGGAGACTGGTTCCATCCTTAGCAACCACTTCCAAAAAAAGAGACCCTAGCCAGGCAGTGGTGGCACACACCTTTAATCCCAGCACTCGGGAGGCAGAGGCAGGAGGATCTCTGTGAGTTCGAGACCAGCCTGGTCTACAAGAGCTAGTTCCAGGACAGCCTCCAAAGCCACAGAGAAACCCTGTCTTGAAAAACAAAAAACAAAAAACAAAAAACAAAACAAAACAAAAAGGTCAGTTAGATAAACCCAGGGATTGAAGTGTAAGTATCCAAAGGACATTGCCTGAGCCTGGATGGGGTGGAATCGGGGTGGTGGGGGATGAGGGGTGGTGGAAAGGTGTTGAGAGAAAGTTTTGATTGGCTCTTAGAGGTAGTGGTGGGGAGGGAAGAGATGATGAGCTGAGTTTTTATTTGGAACCCCTTTTCTCAGGATGGTGAAACATTGTAGAACTTTTGTTTGTTAGATTCTCTCTCTCTCTCTCTCTCTCTCTCTCTCTCTCTCTCTCTCTCTCTCTCTGTGTGTGTGTGTGTGTGTGTGTGTGTGGTCTGTTGTTATATATGTGCTCCTATAAATGCCAGTGCATGTATCCACCTCTGTGCTCATATGTGGAGGCTACAGTCTAACATGAGATGTCTCCCTTAATCACTCCTCACTGTGACTTTTGAAACTTTTGAGTTTGACTCAGCTAGACTGACTGGCCAGGGATTGGCCTGTTTTTGCCTCACAAGCACTCAATTACAGGTACCTAGCAGCCACACCTGACTGCATGGTGGATGGAGAACATAATTTAGGTCCTTATGCTCTCATATTGAGCCATTTCTTCAACCCTGCTGTCAGTTTTCATGGTGGCATAATACATAAGATTTGTTTGGATTGAGTACTAATTCAACTTTTTTGGTTGGAGGCAGGAGGTTGGTCCTGTGAATCCAACCCAGTACCTGGAATGCAGGCTAGGCAAGTGTTCCATCGCTGAAATATACATTCCTGCATTAACTCCTTCCCTCCCTCCCTTCCTCCCTCCCTCCTCCCCTCTCCTCCCTCCCTGTTCTGAGCCTGGGTCTTACATGTAGCACTGGCCTGGATCTCTCTATGCAGACCAGGCAGGCCTTCTGCTACTTACCAAGTGCTGAGATGAAAGACATGTGCCCCCACTCATCCCCTGCCACCTGCCCATTCATCAAGTTTTTATTAAGCTACCTTTACTGTCTGGTGGGAATGGCTGTGTGCAGAGTTGGTCCCTATCCTCACAGAAGACAAATACCAAACAAGAAACAGTTAGGACTGTTTTCTGTGCCTTGGATATCTTGGTGGCATTTCTGTCTTCCAAAGCAGTCCTTTTCCCTACCACTGAATCTGGAAGGACCATGTGCCAATTGGTAAGGGCATTTATTAAACACCTTATCACTGATTATGTCTTTTAAGTTTTCCTTTTAGAGGTGTAGCCCAGGCTTGCTTTAAATCAGTGGGATTTTTTGTTTGTTTGTTTGTTTTTGTTTTTGTTTTTTTGTTTTTTCTCAAGACAGGATTTCTCTGTGGCTTTGGAGGCTGTCCTGGAACTAGCTCTTGTAGACCAGGCTGGTCTCGAACTCACAGAAATCTGCCTGCCTCTGCCTTCCAAGTGCTGGGATTAAAGTCGTGCGCCACCACCGCCCGGCTAAATCAGTGTTTTTATATCATCTTCCAGAATATAATATCATATGTGGCACTTGATCATATCATTTAATTAAAAAAATAACTTCACAGCACATGAAATGCTTGTATGAAAATGTCTTTATGAAACCATCAACATATAATGAATATATGCCAATAAAAAATAACTAGCGTGGGGTGGAGTAATGACTCAAAGGTTAACAGCACTGGCTGTTCTAATTGACATGGGTTTGGTTCTAGCAGTCACATGGCAGCTCACAACAGTCTGTTACTCCAGTTCCAGGGGATTCAACACCTTCTTGCTCTGAGTGCACTAGACACATGTGTGGTGCACAGACATGCATGCAGGCAAAATATTTTACATATAAAATGCATATATAATACACATACATACATACATGCATATATACTTGCATGCATGCATACTCATGCTAGGGAAATAGCTTGGTGGTGAAAGCATTTGAATTGACAAATGTGAGGACCAGTGTCCTCAATGCCTCGTGGGTGTGGTGGCCTGCCTATAATTCCAGATCCTAAAAGGTGAAGATGGGATCTCCAGAGCAAACTGGCTAGTCAGAGAGCTCTGGGTTCAATTGAGATACCTTCCTCAATAAATAAGATGGACTGCTATTGAGGAAGACTCCAGATGTTAATCTCAGGCTTACAGATACACATGTGCACACAAGCAAACACTCATATGCACATGTATGCAATGACATACTGTGCTGCCTAATTTTATGTCAACTTGACACAAGCTATAGATATCTGAGAGGAGGGAGCCTCAATTGAGAAAATGTTTCCATAAGATTGGGCTGTAGGCAGGTCTGTAGAGAATTTCTTAATTGGTGATTGATGGGGGAGGATGCTGCCCATTGTGTGTCTCAACACCCTGGACTGGTAGTACTGGGTTCTATAAGAAAGTAAGCTGAACAAGTCATGAGGAGCAAGCCAGTAAGCTGCACTCCTCCATGGCCTCAGCATCAGCTCCTGCCTCCTCCAGGTTCCTGC
Organism: Cricetulus griseus; assembly: GCF_003668045.3. NCBI lineage: Eukaryota > Metazoa > Chordata > Mammalia > Rodentia > Cricetidae > Cricetulus > Cricetulus griseus. Next base: position 199,032,026 of record NC_048595.1, on the reverse strand, counting down.
CTTCACTGCTTTCAATGATAACTGTTAAATGGGACTGTGAGTGAAATAAACCCTTTTCTCCCCAAGTTGCTTCTGGTTGTGGTGTTTCATCACAGCAATACTCACCCTAATTAAGATATCGATACATTAAAAACAAAACAAAAAGTTAAAAAAAAAACAAACCCTTATTCATTCATTCTTGTTTTACTACACATATTTGGGGAGTAACACTCACTATGGTTATGAATTTCCATTTCTCATGCTCATAATCTAGCAGAAGAGCCAGCGGTGTAAGCAAATAGTGATATATAGGGATACACACCAGGATCTCCTAAGAGACAAAGCCACTCACCCTTGGTATGTGTGTGTTGGGACTGTGATGGGGTTGGGGAATGGCTGGCAGGGAAATCTCCTTGATGATAATAATGGCCCAGTTGTTTTTACAGGTATTCAAGGTACAGTAAGAATGGGGGCATTTGTTTTGTACAAAAGGAGGGACTGAAGAGATAGCTTAGTGATTAAGTGGACTTGAATTTGTTGCTCTTTCAGGGAACTCTGGTTCAAGTCCCAGCCCTTACATGCTGACTCACAATAGAAAATTGTCACTCATTCTACCAACTGAGCTATCTCCCCAGCCCTGAAACTTATTCCATAACCTGGACACTGGAAACTCTCATACTTCTTGGGAACAGAACTGGTCAAGCCAGGAAAATAAGGTTTAGAATTTTATACCTTGTGAAACTATCAATTAAAATACGAAGAATTCTAGATGAAGTAGTAGTGAGCCAGGTGTCCCAGTTACTAGAGGCTAAGGCGGGTAGATTGCTTGAGTCTACCTCAAAAAGGAAAAAAAAGAAAGAAAGAATAAATGAAAATTAAGACTAAGGAATAAAAATAGTTTTCAGATATGTAAAGTCTGAGATATTTATCACCTGAATTTTTCTTTGTAGGAACCCAGTGAAGGACTTACCCAAAGGAAACAGGAAATCGGGAAAGTGATTGGATGCCAAGAGGCCAACAGCAAAAGCTAGGTAGTCAGGAGCTACCAGAAGCTTTGTCAGGTAAGGAGTCTGGTCTGGACTTCACTGAGAGTCTTTTTCCCCCCTTTCATTCCTTCTGCTGGTTCAGTGAATGAGACCAGGGCCTTGACATACAAGGCAGGTTCTATTAAGCTATATACCCACCTAGCAAATTAGAATTACTTTTTATAAGAATATTGGCAGGGCAGTCATGGTGCATGCCTTTAATCCCAGCACTCAGGAGGCAGAGGTAGGTAAATCTCTGTGAGTTTGAGACCAGCCTGGTCTATAAGAGCTAGTTCCAGGACAGCCTCCAAAGCCACAGAGAAACCCTGTCTCGAGAAAAACAAAAACAAAAAACCAACCAAACAAACAAACAAGCAAAAACCCAAAACATCTGGGCAGTGGTGGCACACTCCTTTAATCCCAGGACTCTAGAGGATCTCTGAATTGGAGGCCAGAGCAAGTTCCAGGACAACCAAGGCTACACAGAGAGACCCTGTCTCAAAAAACCAAAACTAAACAAACCAAAAAAGAAAGGAAGAAAGGAAATGAAGAAAGCCCAAATAAAAGCAAAGACTTTATAGGGATTTTGAGGCTGTGCCCAGTGGTTATGGGATGTGGGAACCCTGGGGCAGTACCCTGGGGAGTGAAGTGGAGCTGAGCCTGGTGGAGCCACACCATTAATCCCAGCACTCAGGAAGCAGAGGCAGGCGGATCTCTGAGTTCTACCAAGTAGCAGGAGCTAATAAGTTCCAGGACCACCAGGGCTAGGTAGAGAGACGTTGTCAGTAATAATAACAACTAATAATAATAATCCAGGATAGCCGTGGCTATGTAGAGAGAGACCCTGCCTGTAACAACAATAATAATAGCAAGGTGGAGAGGTGAGAAAGCCTCTCTCCCTACAAGAATTCAGCAACATTTCATTGTCCCAGACTCCCTCACAGCAAAGGTGATCCCTAGAGCGTTTATACTAGAAAGACATATGAACTGCCAGTAGTAGGTATACACTTTTTAGCCCTGGCTGTCCTGGAATTCTCTATATAGACCAGGCTGGCCTTGAACTCTGTCTCTGGGTGCTGGGACTGAAGGTGTGCGCCAAACCACACCCTGTGTGTGTATGTGTGTGTGTGTGGGGTGGGTGTTAGTTAGCAAGGCAAGGATCTTGTGCAGGCTGGGCCAGTGCTCTACCAAGGATCTACACTTCCAGCTTAAAGGTAATACTTTTGAATAAATACTAACCCAATCACTATTGGGTTTGGGCAAGCACAGATCCCGGGATGGCTTTTATTCCCAGAGACCAAGACAGTGTGTGAGCTGATTTTGCTTCTGCAGCTGTTAGGTGAGGGTCATAACTGCCTGGGGTCTTGTACTTGTGGTCCTGAAGCTGGCAATTACCATGTCCTGTCTGTGCCAGGTACATGGCTGAGGACTTGGCTTTCTTAGTGCATTTAACTCTCACCATCAATTCTGTTTTCAGGAAGAGTCAAGGAAGGCTAAAGGTTTGAGAACTGGCCATCTCACTGAGTTCTTGGTCTCTTTCGCTTCTGCTCTGAAGCAGGATACTTTGCTGTTTCTGAATCAAAGATTGAAGAAAATAGAAATAAGAGAAGTCAGTTACCAACATGGCAACTTTTGCTGTTGGCCCAGGTCATGCACTTGCTGAACCAGTTGCTCCTTATTGGAGGAGCAATGTGATGCTATAAGCAGACCACCCCACTCCAGCTTTTTGTATTTCCTGACTTAGGTTCTGACCCCCTTTCCCACAGATGCTGACATCTCTCATCTGTTGGAGCCTGCAGCTCTCAAATCTGCCTTCTGGAATCCAGAACCTTCTTGGAACATGAAGGTGAGACTATAAGTAGTAGGTTACCTATGGGAAGGATGTCTGAGAAGCAACTCTGAGGGGACATAATGGAGACATTATTCTCAGCTGGAGACCTTGAGAAATGCCCTGCTGGGAGTCAGCTCCCCATGATGGTCCCAGGGTGCAGCCTCAGTGTTATGTTGATGCTTCCCCTTTTAAGATTTATTTCATCACAGTAGACGGGGCTGGAGAGATAAGACTTAGGAGTTACGAGCACTCACTGGCTGCTCTTCCAGAGGACCCAGGTTCAATTTCAGCCCACATGACAGCCTGTAACTCTCTGTAACTTCAGTTGACAGGATCTGATGCCCTCTTACGGTCTCCAAAAGCACCGGGCACACAAGTGGTGCATAGGCATACATGCAAGCAAAACAAATACACATAAAATAAAATAAAAAAAATTAAATTTAAAACATTAATTTAATCATAGTGGACTGCTTGCTTAGTGTGCACAAAGCCTTGAATTTAATCCCCAGTGGTTTTGGACACTATTCCTTGTGAATGTAATGTGCACCCACATTTGAGAATTACTAGATTTTGTTTACATTTTCTAGATAAGGATCTGAGGGGCTCAGAGAGACCCTGAGACTGTCTTTCAGCTGGGGATGGGCAGTGGCAATGATTCCACATACAACTAGGGGTGTGTACTTGTAATGCTAGCCATGTGTAGGTGGAGGGAGGGAGACCTGTCACATAGATGTTCAAATGCTGCCTGGCTGGGCAGTGGTGGTGCACACTTTATCCCAGCACTCAGGAGGCAGAGGCAGGCCGATCTCTGTGATTTAAAGGCCAGCCTAGTCTACAGAGCAAGTTCTAAAATCACCAAGGCTATACAAAGAAAAGTAAAATAACAACAAAAAATTATTGGGTATGTATGTGTGTGCTGTGTTTGTGAGTGCCTGTTTACATGCCTGTCATGGCAAGAGTGTGGAGGTCAAAGAACAACTTTGAGGAGTCTGTGTTCTGCTGTGCCTGCTCTAGCTTACTGGTCTTCCAAGTTCTCAGATGCATGAACACTAGGACTACAGATGAATGCCACCACATCCAGCTTGTTGTGGGTTCCAGGGACAGAATTCAGGTCATCATGTTGGCAAAGTAAAGGCTGTAAGACCCCCAGAAGCTCAGGCCTCCAGGATCTTAGCCCAGGACCTTGTTCACCCCAATCACCAGGCAGAGTCGAAAGCTTGATGCAAACTGCACGAGGCTTTATTATAGTTGTTTAACAAGCTAACCCCATGTTAGCTTGGGTGTTTCATCCACCTGAAGGAACCGGCTTCCCTTTTGGCAGCCATAATGGTCGAACATGTGCTTCTATGACCTTGACCTAGTCACTAAAGTCAGATGCCTGTCTCGTGACAAGGAGCCAATCAGAGGTTAGCTGGTGGCGCTATGCTTTACGACCCTGGGTGTGCTTTACGGACAAGTGCACAGCAATGACGTAGAGAGCATAACAACCACCCTGGGAGGGCCTATGGGCCATAACAACCAGTTGACCAATCAACACAGGGCAAGCCCTCCAAGCCTGGAGGCACACCAATCGTAAGCCTGTGCGTACCCCTAGACACTCCCCTTACGCTGCCCTATAAGATCTATGCGCAGCAGCTTCAAGCCATCTTTTCTAGCCGTCCGCCATGGCGGGTGGGTGAAAGACCCGAGCTAACATGGGGTTAGTTCGTTAAATTACAATAAAGCCTCGTGCAGTTTGCAGGAAGCTCTCGAATCCGCCTGGTGATTGGGGTGACCGTGAACGTGGCCTGGGACCCCGTATACTTGAGTTTTCGGGGGGGTCTAACACACCCACCATGGCAGATGGCTAGGAAAGACAGCTTGAACCGTCTGCATAGAGATCTTATAGGGCAGTGTAAGGGAAGTATCTAGGGGTATGCACAGGCTCAGGATTGGTGGGGCTCCAGGCTTGGAGGGTTTGCCCTGTGTTGACTGGTCAACTGGTTGTTATGGCCCATAGGCCCTGCCAGGTGGTTACTATGCTCTGCCCGTCATTGCTGTGCACTTGTCCATAGCACCACCAGCTAACTTCTGATTGGTTCCTTGCCATGAGGCAGGCGTCTGCCCTCTTAGTGACTAAGACAAGGTCAGACAAGCACGTGTTCGGCTGTTATGGCTGTCGAAATGGGGAGCTGGTCCCTTCAAAGGCTTTTATCAAAATCCATCATTTTGGCTCAGCATTGTCTTTAAAAATAACTAATACATTAAATACATTAATTAAATAATAATATGGAGATTAAAGCAGAGAGTAAAAGTTTACAGTGATCGGGCATGGATCTCTGTGAGTCTGTGCTTCTGGGGGATTTTGATGTTTGTGGATTTATGTGTTCCTGCCTTCATGTACTGCAATGCTTCCTGAACACTAGGAGAAGATCCTATTCTGTATGTGGATATCTTGGGTCTCCTTCCTGCCTTCTCCTAGGTAGCTCAGGCTAGCTGCAAACTCGTGACCCTCCTCTTTCAGCTTTCCTGGGTTTCTTCTGGCTAGGACTTTTTCTGTATATTTTTGTTTTTACACAGGATCTCACATTTAAATCTGCCTGGCCTGGAACTCACTTAGTGACCAAGGTGGACCCAACGTCAACAAAGTGCTGGAATCAAAGGTGTGTACCACCACACCTAGCCTCTCCACCACACTTAGTGTCTCTTCTGCTTTCAGTAACCACCCTATTTTACTGTAAATTCTTCCTTTTCTTCCAGGTTGAGTTTTAAGGGAGCATTTCCTTCCCAGGGAACTTTTGGTCCACACTTATACCACACCCTCCTCTGGGTTCTGCCTCAGGCAACTGCACAAATGGGAAGGTGGTGACAAGGTGAAAAGGGCAGTGGTGGCCTCAAGTGGGAGAATGTGAAGGGCCAGGCAGTGTTCTATTCCTGGGGCATCCAGGCAATTGCTTCCTTTGTTCTGCCAAATGGTTTCTCTGGCTGAAGCAGAACTTCAGGGTTTGAGAGATCATCTCTGATGGACCCAGAGAATCGGCAGGAAACAAACAAAAAAGCTGTTGTCTTAGGGCTGCACTCTGTCACTTGGGACCAACACCCTGGGCAGCCTCTGGCCTCTGTCATGTAGGAATGGCCAAGACTAGTGATACAGTATGCTTCTACAGCTGCACTGTCCTTCACAACCCTGTCACCTGAAGCCCACCTCTTCTCAGAGGCCTTAACTAATTGCCCTTGACCAAGTTCTACATTCTCTCTGTACCTGTTTCCTTAATCTCCAAAGTGGGAATAATCATTATATCCATCTTATTGGTCATTTTTTCTTGTACGTTAAACACATTTGATGTTCATGGAGTATTGCATGAAAAGTACTCAGGGCCCAGCTGCCTTGAAACTCACAGATTTTCTAGGTCCCTGGTCCCGAATCTATCTATCTATCTATCTATCTATCTATCTATCTATCTATCTATCCATCCATCCATCCATCCATTTTTGAGGCAGTGTCTTACTGTGTAGCCCTGACTAGGCTGGAATTCAGACTTGCTTGGTTGGGTGCTATATTTAAAGTAGTGCCTATGACATCACTTCATGGGATCTTGGCTATTCACTAAGCATGTCCCTGAGCCTTTCTGAAATTTTAGTGCCTAGGCTTCCTTACCAGGAACCCTGACTCCCTAGATCTCCCGTGGGTTGTTGTCTTTTTTTTTTTTTTTAGGTACTGTTGAACTAACTTGGGATCTCTAGTCTGTACCCTCAAGAAGTTAGGTAAGTTATCCTTGAGAAGCCAATTAAAGCCATCAAATTGATACTTTTTTAAAAGAAGACTTATTCCCAATGGCCACATTTGAAAAAAGCAAAGATATCCAGTGAACCCTTGAACACAGTCTGTATCCTAAGGATCAAGTTCAGAGCTGGGCGGTCGTGTCACACACCTTTAATCCGAGCACTTGGGAGGCAGAGGCAGGCAGATCCCTGTGAGTTCGAGACCAGCCTGGTCTACAACAGCTAGTTCCAGGACAGCTTCCAAAGCCACAGAGAAACCCTGTCTCGAAAAACCAAAAAAGAATCAAGTTCAGGCAACAGTGCTGGAGATCAAACTATGCCAAGCAAGTTCTCTTCAGTCTGGATACAGCCTCAGCCCAAGGGGACCAGGGTTTTGGTCATTTTTCTTTGAGAATTCGAATTTGTATCCAGCGAGGGCACCAAGAGGCTTGGGAGGTCCTGGGGATGTCCTTCAGGTGGTCAGGGCTGGCTGAGGTACTGTCTCCACTTTCAGCTCTTTCCTAACTATACGGTTAGGACCCTTTAACACTGTTCCACAGGGCTAGGGTCTTTTGTTTTTTAGAGACAGGGTTTCTGTGTGTAACAGTGCTGGCTCTCCTAGAACTCGATATGTAAAACAGGGTGGCCTCTGTCTCCTGAGTGCTGGGATTAAAGGAGTGCAATACCACCCTCCACCCCCCATCATAGGATTAAAGTCTAGGGACTTAGTCTTAGAACTCTTATAAGAGAACACCTGCTCTGATGAGCACTTTAGTCTATAGGTATGAAGTAATCCACCCACATCCATCCTTAAAACCTGTAAAGATCTAAACATCCTAGGGCTAAGAACTCTGTCTGCCACATTACTGTTGTACAGTGGACCAGAGTGACCAGCACTTGGTAAAAAATAATCATTAAGTGACTGAATGAACAAAATCCCAGGAGGGCAGTTGAGTGTTTTGTGTTTTGTATCCCCCCAACCCCCATCCTAAGCATCTGATTCTCATTATTTCTACAACTCGGAAAGTCTCTCTCCGCCTTGGCGTTTTATAAACCTCGTGTGCGCACATCGACATTTTAACCATAAATCCAGTTTGGGGGCTGGAAAATTTGAGGAAAGGGAAATGGCAGAAGGGGATTAAAAAGTACCCAGAGGTCCAAGGCCCTGTAGGCACTGCTCCTCTGTTGAGAAAGGGCGACCCCCTTGATTCCCAGCACATCCCCTCCGTGGGAGATGACCCCGGATGCAACAACCATCAGTGGGGTTGGCCACTGTTTCCCCGCGACCTTGGGGGTGCACACAGCAGTGGAGGGGTCACAATCTAGGTCCTGACTGGGAACCCCAGAAAGCAGCAGTTTGGGCATTCCTGCCCGGAGGCGGCGCCTAGGGGAGGCTGGAAGCACAGAGTTTGGTGGGGGGAGCCCAGCGGGAAGGGCTGGGGGAGGGGCCTGTGCTTGTCTCTTTAAGAGCCCAGCGCTGCCCCCGCCTCGCAGGCGCCCGGAGTCTCACAAAAGAACAGGATGTTGTTGATTTGTCACCAAACCACAGAGAGGAAATGATTGTAAATTTCCTTTAAACATCCCCACCGCGCTCCGGCCGCCCCCGCTTCCGCCTCCGCCGCCCCCGCCGGGCCCAGCACAGCGGGGCCTCTGCGCTCCGGTGGCCGCTTCTGCTCCGGCTCTGAGGCTGGGGCTCCCGGCTCAGGCTCCTGCGAGCCTAAGAGGGAGCACCCCCAGCGTTTGTGGGAACATCCCCGATTCAGCTGCTTGCTGAGGAACGTTTCTTTTTCTTTTCCTTTTTCTCAGCAGCAGCCCACGCTGGTCTCTGGCATTGTTGCTGCCGACGCCAGAGCGGGAGTGAGGGGGTGGGGGGGGCTGCCATCCTTGGCTTTAAAGTTGAGGGCATCTGAGGCACACGGAGATGACTTGAGTAGTTGGAAGTCACCAGCTCCTTCCTTTCCACAACTGGTTTAGGTCACTCCAGAGCTTATGCATCTCACCATTGAGCTGCATGCTGGGGAAATGTGCTGGAACTAATGGTCTCAAGAGGTGGTGGCGGGCTCTGTTGCCAAGCCAAAGTAGGGATGTATCAATATGAGTTAATACATGGGGAACACACCTGCCTCTAAAGCTGTCGTCCTCTACTTTAGGATCTACTTGGGTTTCAGTGTCGCCCGTGCCTGTCTGTCACTTCACCTCCCTTGATCCCATGCCTCTTGTTGCTGTCAGTTTAAGATATCTGGGATTGTCTGATTAAATTAGTGCTGTCTCTCCTCCCGTCCATACCAGTCCATACCGCAGTGGACCTGCCTGGTCTGTGGTCTAGGAAGGGGGTGCTTTAGTTGTGCATAGTGTTCCTGTGGAGCAATTACTGTATATTCTGGAATTGCCTTTCCTGGGTTTCTAGAATATTAAAAGCAGCAGCTGATTCCCCAGGCACTGTGCTAAGGCAAATTGTTGCACTTAATCTTTGCGTTAAAACTAAGAGGTCGACGATGCTGTTTGTATAGGCTGGTGAGAAAGATTCCAAGACTTAGAATCTTGAACTGTACTAGCCCTCCCAGTCATCTCATTCTGGTTACTGCCTGGTCCCCTTTCAGTACATTTGAGCTTGTTAAAATTGGTGCTGAATAGATTACAGGGAAATATTTCTTGGGTCTTTTGTGTTTTCAGCTTCCAGGGGCACCTGGGCAAGTCCTTGTACCTCTCTCTGAGAGCTGATGTGAGTGGTTGAGGCTCTCAGGCTGGTACTACCGTTTGGAGTCTACTGAGTAGCCATAAAGGTATCCTGGGACTTAGTACAGTGGCTTGGGACCTTGTGTGGCATCTGTGCAGTTGCCTCTACTTGTGTGTGTGTGTGTGTGTGTGTGTGTGTGTGTCATCTGTGCAGTTGCCTCTACGTGTGTGTGTGTGTGTGTGTGTGTGTGTGTGTGTGTGTGTGGTGTTGGGACTTGCATCCTGGTCCTGTGTATGCCAAGTCAGTGCTCTACACCTGTATACCCTGCCTTCCACTCTGCTTAAATAGAAAATGAAGTCCCTTTATTAACATCTGCCTGGTGCTGAACTTCAGGTAAGATAGCCCCTGTACCAGCAGACCTTGTTCAGATTCCCAGCTCTAGGGGCAATGACAAGAGTTGCTGAGGTGGGTGGGGATGTGACTTTGGATACCAGTGGCATCACATATAGCAGTTAATGTTAGGTGTTTGCCTTGTGTCTTGCACTGTGTAGGATGCCATTCTTTTTTCTCATTTGATCCTAAGAGATGAGTGGCTGGTACTGGGTGAGGTTATATACCTAACAGGGGTGAGGCTGGGGTGAGACTTGTACCCCCCAGGACCCCCAGGATCTGTGCATAAGGAAGTTGCCCAGGCACTATGGAATTCAGACTGCAGTTGCTTGTCTTCAGTCATGGCAGAAAGACAAGAGGGTCCTTGGTGCTGGTGGAGTTGTAGAGAGCTTTGCTGTCTGCCTTGGCTCCTGAGTGCTGCAGCTGTCATTCCTCAGTGTGGAGCACATCTGTTGTTGGATTTACAGCCTGGGTCTCAGTGTTTCCACCTGTCCTTTTAAAGAATGCTAGTCGTGGAAGCACCGAAGTTTGAGCACTCATGGACAACCATCAGGTTATTGCATTCCCCAGATGCAGCCCCAGAGAGTACCAGCTAGTGCTGCCAGTACTCTGGGCAATGAGGAGTAGACCCAAACTAGAGCAAAGCTACCTGGAGTCAGAGTCCCCACCCTCCGCTATTCAGGTCTCAGGAATTAGGAACCTGAAGGCAGGTCACCTGATACCTCCTGGTATCTGTTTCCTGACTGAAGAATAACTTTGATCTTAGATGCACCACCACCCCAGCCATTGTGAGAAAAATGGATCTTGTGTATTCGTGGAGTTAATATCTGTTTTTTAAATTTTTATTTATTTATTTATTTTTGGTTTTTTGAGACAGGGCTTCTTTGTATAGCTTTGGAGCCTATCCTGGCACTCGCTCTGGAGACCAGGCTGGCCTCGAACTCACAGAGATCCACCTGCCTCTGCCTCTGGAGTGCTGGGATTAAGGGCATGTGCCACCAACGCCCAGCATATTTTTTTAAATTTTAAGTTAATTAATTTATTGTTTGTTTTGTTTTTTGAAGCAGGGTTTCCCCGTATAACAGCCCTGTCTGTCCTGGAGCTTGCTTTATGACCAGGCTGGCTTCAAACTCTCAGAGATCCTGTTGCCTCTGCCTCCCAAATGCTAGGATTAAAGGTGTGTTCCACCACACCCGGCTTAAAACTTTTATTTTTAATATGTATTTAGTGTGTGTGTGTGTGTGTGTGTGTGTGTGTGTGTATACATGTGTGCACATGTACTCTCGAGGGTATGAGGGAGTGTATACAACTACATGAGTTTATATGCATTACATGTATGCGGGGGTCAGATGGCTTCAGGAGTTACAGACATCTGTGAGTTGACTAATGTGGGTGCTGGGAATCAAACCTGGGTCCTTTGCAAAAGCCTGAGTTAATATTTACATGCCAGGTGCCATTGTCATAGGTCAATAAAACACAGTTCTCCTTGGATGTTAACAAAATCCCCAAACTACGTCTTTACATACTATGCATACCAACATGTACTCGTGTCTCTGTATATGTATATTTATGGAAGAGCAGGAAGAACTTTAGGTTATGATAGAAATGAAGAGTGAAAAGGGTGCTGCAGTGTGTGTGTGTGTGTGTGTGTGTGTGTGTGTGTGTGTGTGTGTCTGTGTGTGTGTGTCTGTGTGTGTGTGTGTCTGTGTGTGTCTGTGTGTGTGTGTGTGTGTGTGTGTGTGTGTATGGGTGGAGGAGCTAGTTTCTTCTGTGATAGTCAGGAAGCCTCACTGATCAGATGGAGCAGAGTGAGTGTGAAGCTTGCTGTAACGGTTGGGATGGCAACAGGAAAAGGCTGGGGTGGAGCTGTGTTGTGCTGCACCTGCTCTGCCTCAGTCACTGTTCCAAGAGTTTTATGAAGAATGAAGCTCAGCGAGGCTATGTGATTTGCCCATGACCAGCCAGCTAGTACATAGGTAGAAGAGGTAATATTTAAATGGCAGTTGTCACTTCCTGAGTGCTGGGTTTACAGTCATGCTCCTGGCTCTCTCGGCTGTTCTGAACCTGCAGGCTTCTTCACACTGGGGACTCTTCTTTCACAAATAAGCTGGTATTTAATTCATGATTTGATTCTTCTAGTTTCTAGAGAATTAAGCGTCACATAGGCCAAGGAGATTGCTAGCTCAGGAGAAGCATGGGTGATACCAGCTTAACACTCAGTTCCTTTTTGTGAATGGGAGGGAAGTAGTATGTTTGATTCTGGAAAACCCCATGTTGTGTTTATGGCAGGAGGGGGAGAAACACCTTTGGATTACTGTAAACAAGAGAAATGGGAGAACTTGGGCAGCCTGGATCCCTCAGCCCCCCACCTTCATTTTAATTTCCCTATGATAGGCCCAACACAGCATGCTGTATTATACAGTGGTAATTAAAACACTCGGATTAGTGAACTGAGATTTATAGGGCCAACAGGAGCCAGAGGAGAAAACATCAGCCTCTCTTTTATTTGCAGGAAGATCTCCAAATTACTGCTTGCTTGCTTTTTCTTCCAGGTGTCTGCCATCTCTGCTGTTTGGTGGAGTGTGTGAAGACCATAGACCTGTACTCCCTGTCCAACAATCTGGGAAACGTGAGTCAGAACTCAGCAGGCTGCACATGAATTGCAGAGAGCAGAGGTCAGGAGGAGAACCCAGGGATCAGCCAGGGTGAGCAGGTGCCAAACCTCTTCCCACCTCCCTAGGCAGCTGTCCACATGTTTGTAATGGGAAAAGGCAGTGGGAGTAAACGCTTCCAAAAGCAGACCACCCCAGAGCACCTCCCTAGACCAAGTGCTATCATACTGTATTGTGTTCACAACATGGCTTTCAATTGTGGCATTGGGGAATAAGGCAATAGAAATGGGAAAAATACAGGGTGCCAAATTTATAGTCTAGAACAAGGGGTAGTTGGGATGAGAAATTTTCGACAAATTAATCTGTTCAGGGTCCAAGATAGTTATTGAGTGTTTATTAGAGGACAGATGTTCTAAGTGTTCTAGGCGTGGAGCTGTAATTAAACGTCATGCATCTGCCGTGTGGATTTCTCTCTGCTTGGGTAAGGGAGGATGTGACAGGCAGTCTTTGCTATAGAGTACAGAAGAGGTATGCATAGTTAAACAGCCTTGGCTAAAGTGTGGTTTGCATTCTGGTTCTGCAAAGTAGTCTTGTTAAAGCAAGAACATTGAAGTCCTTCATGTTTGAGGGGAGCAATGTGCACCTCCGAAGTTGACTGGTTCCTTCCCTAGAGCAGATCTCCTCACAGGGTGATAGTCTGTGAAGTTCGCTGTTCCTGGAATCCAAAGTGACTCCAGAGAATGACTAGAGAGACCCGTGGATGCCTTTCAGGCTTGGCCTTTGGGGCGTGGCTTTGGGGACACTGACAGTCTTATCTTTCTACCCTAAGTATTGGAGGGGGCTGACTGAGTTAGATAACCATTGTGGTTTAAATAGACACTCCTGAGTGAGTCATACACCTACCTGCACTAATGAGCAGGTGACTGACCCCAAGAAAAGGAGATAGATACAAGAGGAAGGCAGAGATGCCGGGCTTATGTCCAGCTTTTAGTTACATGCAGACCCAGGTGTGGAGTCAGTGTTGTTTGGCAAATATAGCTTTGATGAGCCTGTAATGAAGACAGACCAACGTGGTCCAGACTGACATCTGCCCTTGAATCTGACATCTCCCTATGTGACTCTTCCCCTTACTTCCTCCCCTCCACCTCTCCCTCTTCTCTTCTTCTTGAGACAGGGTTTTTCTCTGTAGCCCTGGCTGTCTTGAAACTTGCTCTGGCTGACTTCAAACTCACAGAGATCCTACTGCCTTTGCCTCCTGAGTGCTGGGATCCAAGACACCACCAGCAGCAGCTGCTGTTCTTAAGTTTTGGTAATTTGCTAGTCTGAATCTTATTTTCCTCATAAAGGAATAAAGAAAAAGTTTATATGAAGCATACACCTAATCAGGATCCCAGGACCACCCTGGGCCTGGGTGGGTGTTAAGCTGTTCTACCTAGTAAGTGCTAATAATGGGGTGACAGAGGAACCAAATGAGGGACTAATTACAGTTGGAAAACAAGATCTGAGTCCTGTTGCCTGCCTTTCCCCCCAGTATTCTTGGTCTGACCATACACTAGGAAGGCAGCAGGAGTGCCAGGGACTCTCACCCAGAATTCAGTTGAGCATGGATTTAGATGCTGATTAAGCTATACTATAGTAGGGAGTAGAAACTGTCAGTGTTTTGAGTTCGTTCTTCAAGATTATTTTCCACATGCTTTGTGTCTATCCATTGTCCACAGCAAGCCCTGCAAGAGGCTGGGGCTGCCCACTTGACAAAGGAAAATAAGCACCGAATGTGTTCGTGCCCCGCCAAGGTCACCTCCACTCTCCTGAGGAGGTATCCTGCTGGCCAGCAGAGGAGAAATTACAAAGGAAGGCGGCTCAGATTGATTGCAGGCAGGCACTGAGGAAAGTTTCCTGTCCCCCAGAAATCTCAGAAGCAGGATCTCCTCCACCTGCAGGGCCCAGTGCACTCCAGATCAGCCTCCCAAGTGGCCCACAATCCCACCAAAGGTTCTGGACCTGCTTTGGGGTAAAGGGGAGGGAATCATTGAGCATACCTGGGAGAAGCAATCAAGACAGGAAAGAGGAAAAAGGAATGTGGGATGGACAACAGTTAGTAGGATGCTCCTGGCATGCACAAAGCCTGCGTTTCATCCCCAGCACTGCCTATGCACAGGCCTGCAATCCCAGCACTTGGGAGGTATAGGATTAGGATTTTAAAGTCATCCTTAACTACAAAGCAAGTCCATAGCAGCAGGCAGGCAGGCAGGCAGGACGGACGGACGGACGGACGGAAGGTGGGTGCTGGAAGATACAGGATGAGAGTTTGAGCCGTGATTGTCTGGTTTCTCAACACCTGTCACCTTGGGCAAGACTTTCTACCTGTCAGAGTTACCATGTAGGTGCTGGAAATTGAACCCAGGTCCTCTGTAAGGCCAATAAGTGCTCTTAACTTCCGAGCCGCCTCTCTAGCCCGTGAAATGAAGTCTTACGTAGTCTAGTCTGATCCTAAACTTTCTGTGTAGCAGAAAATGGCCTTCAATTTCTGTCTTCATACCTGTACCGAGTGCTAGGATTAGAGGCATGAACCACCATGCCTGGTTTGTATATGTGTGTGTGTTGAGGCTTGAGGGCAACCTCAGCATTGTTCCTAGATAGACAGCTCCTATTGTTATTGTTTTGTTTAAAAAGAAAAAAAGAGAAATGCTGAGACATGAGACATATTGACTATAAGTTTATTATAAGGCCCGGCAGAGTAGGGAGACTAAGAGGAGAGGAACAGGGTAATGGCTGACTGCCATGGCCGGTCGCCATAGAGAGAGCGCATGGGTGAGAGAGAGAGAGTAGAAAGGAAGCTGAGAGGAAACAGAACGGGGAAACAGAGAGAGGAAACAGAGAGCGTAAACAGAGAGCGTAAATGGGCAGGGACCTGTCTTTTAAAGGGGTCCTCTGTATCTGCGTGCAGACTTAGTTCCCATGGAACCTTGGGCTGACCAGGGTACTGCCTGTTCCACCAGGTAACAGGGGCAGGCCAGTATAATGCCTGAACCTTTCACCTATGTCTGTCTTATTTTTGTTTTTGAGACAGGCTTTCTCTGTGTAGCCCTGGCTGTTCTGGACCTTGCTCTGTAGACTAGGCTGGCTTTAAACAGTTTTTAAAGCTATAAGCTAGTCTTAGTTAGGCAGGGGTTGGTGCACACCTTTGATCCCAGCACTCCAGAGGCAGAGGCAGGTGAATCTCTTAGTTTGAGGCCAGACTGGTCTATACAGTGAGTTCCAGGACATCCAGGGCTACACAGAGAAACCCTTTCTTGAAAAATCACACCCCCAAAAAATGTTTAAAATATTTTTTTTCTTTCTTCCTTCCTCCATTTCTCTCCCCTTTCCTCTCTCTCCCACACACCGTGTGCGTGCGTGCGTGCGTGCGTGTGTGTGTGTGCGTGTGTTTCTGAGTAAATGAAGGTCGGAGAACAATTTTCAGGAGTTGGTTCCAAAATTTGTATTTTATTGTTAGTGGTTTATGCCCTGGTTAGTTTTTGTCAATTTGAACCAATCTAGAGCTATTTGGGAATGGAAACTTCAATTGAGAAATGCCCACACCAGAATGGCCTGTAGATAGGCCTGTGAGGGCATTTTCTTTCTTTCTTTTTATTTATTTATTTATTATGTATACAACAGTCTGCTTCCATCTATATCTGCACTCCAGTAGAGGGCACCAGATCTCATTACAGATGGTTGTGAGCCACCATGTGGTTGCTGGGAATTGAACTCAGGACCTCTGGAAGAACAGCCAGTGCTCTTAACCTCTGAGCCATCTCTCCAGCCCCGAGGGCATTTTCTTAATGAATGATTCTTGTGAGAGTGCCCAGCCCATTGAGGGTAGTGCCACACCCTTCTCCAGGCAGGTGGCCTTGAGTTTTATAAGACAGGAGGCTGAGCAAGCAAGTAAACAGCACTCCTCTGTGGCTTCTACTTCACTTCCTACCTCCTGGTTCCTGTCTTGAGTTTCTGCCCTGACATCCCTAAATGATGGAGTGTGACATGAGAGTTGTAAGCTGAAATAAACCCTGTCCCCTCCAAGTTGCTTTTGGTCATGTTGTTTATCCCAGCAGTAGAAACCTAACTAAGGCAGAAATTGATACCAAGTAGTGGGGTATGACAGACCTGACCAAGTGTTTTGGGCAGGATTATGGTGGCATTTGAATTTTGGGCTGGAAAAGCCCTTGAGTGTTCAACTGGGTGGGCTGTTCTGTGGGAATTTGGAAGATTTTTTTTTTTTTTTCCTATTTTCTTTTGGTTTTTCTCCGTGTTTTTCACAGAGATAGGATTTCTCTGTGTGACAATCCTGGCTGTCCTGGAACTCACTCTGTAGACCAGGCTGGCCTCCAACTCCCCGAGATCCACCTGCCTCTGCCTCTCAAGTGATGGCATGCACCATCACCACCACCTGGCTGAAGATAGGAATGTTGAGAGCAATGGAGATGATGGAGACCTGGCTTGTGAGGTTCCAGAGGGAAGCAGAGACTCTAGTTACTTAAATTAAGAACCTGTGGTTCTGTCACCTAAGGCTGCAAGTGACTGTGATTAACGGAGGTCAGAACCCGTAAAGTGGAACCTTTACTTTGCTAAGACAACTGATGCTAATCAGGTGGAGCTGAAGAATCAGCTGGGATTAAGAGGAGCCTAGCCCTGGGTGCAGGGGTGTGTGTCTTTAATTCCAGCTCTCCAGGGCAGAGGCAGGAGGACTTACGTGAGTTGGAGTCCAGCCTGGTCTATATAGCGAGCTCGAGGACAGCCAGGACTACATAAAGAGACCCTGTTCCAAAAAATGCACCCCACCTCCGAGAGAGAGAGAGAGAGAGAGAGAGAGAGAGAGAGAGAGAGAGAGAGAGAGAGAGCGCACACGTGCGCGTGCGTGCGTGTGAGAGAGATATGAGCACAGCATTGAGGCGAAATCTTGCTAGTATTCAAGGTTAGCATTCCTTGTGCTAGCAGCTGAAGCTGGTTATGTTTTAAGAGTTTCTCAGGTGGTAATGGCTTGGCACTAGGAGAGGCCATTGAGGATGGGAGGGGTCATTGAGAGAAGTTGAGGCTTGTATCATGTAGCAGGATCAGAGCCCCCCCAGGAAAAGCTACTGATGAAAGTGCCCCCAGTTACAGCAAGATCCTGACATTTTGGAGATGCCAGTATAATGAGGTGACGACCAAGGTCAGCAGCAGCTGTGGAGTGGAGGTAGCCTGACCCTGGGAGATAATCTTCAGGTGCTGTACATAGTAGAACCAGCGCAGTGAAGCTGCTTAGGCCCTTTGGAGCTCAGCAACTGTGGCTGAACCCCAGGTATCTAACACTGAGCTTTCTACATTGTTGAACTTTGGTTTTGCTTTGATCTGATTGCAATTGTGCCCTGGCTGTCTCAGAAATGAGAAATATATAACTTACAATTTTTCTTTTGCAGGATCCCACAGTTAAGAGGCATTGGAATTTTAGAGAAACTTTGGATGTTTTAAAGAGATTGAACTTTTTGGGTTTTCAAGACAGGGCTTCTCTGTATAGCTCTGGCTGTCCTGGAACTTGCTCTGTTGACCAAGTTGGCCTCTAACTCACAGAGATCCACCTGCCTCTGCATCCTGAGTGATGGAACTAAAGTCGTGAACCAACACTGCCCAAAGAGATTGAAGTTTTAAAGTGTTTGAAATTGCCAGGCAGTGGTGGGACAAACTTTTAATCCCAGCACTCCGGGAGGCAGAGGGAGGGGAATCTCTGTGAGTTCAAGTCAGCCAGGTCTACAAAGTGAGTTCCAGGACAACCAGGGCTGTTACACAGAGAAACCCTGTCTCAAAAAACAAAATCAAAACAAAACAAAAAGTGTTTGAAATTTGAAACACTGTGGGACTTTTAAAAGTTGGAATATGTTTTATATTGGGATAATTGATACTAATATGAGATCTTGGGGATAAACAATAAAGGAAAGTTTATGATTTAATAGTAACAAAGGGTCAGTTGTCCTGTTTTAGTTTTTTTTTTTTTTTTTTTTTTTTTTTTGGTCAACTTGACACAGTTCGATTCACTTGAGAAGAAAGAACCTTATTTGAGAAAATGTTCCCATCAGATTAGTCTTTGGGCAGCCCTGTAGAACATCTTAATTACGTGGGAGGGCCCAGCCTATTGTAGGTGGTGCCACCCCTGGGCAGGTAGTTTTGAGTTGTTTAAGAGAGCAGGCTGGAAAAGCCAGTAACAAATGTTTTTCCATGGCTTCTGTTTCAGTTCCTGCCCTGAGTTCCTGATAGTGTGTGACCTGAGAGTGGTAAGTTGAAGTAAATCTTTTCTTTCCCAAATTTCTTTTGGTCATGGTATTTTATCATAGCACTATAAACCTAACTACAGCAACAGAAACCTAACTAAGACAGTTTAGATGGATAAAATGGGCAAACTCATATGCAGAGCCACAAATTATTTGTAGTATTACTGCATTTGTGTCTTAACAGAATTTTGGCAAATTCTCTTTGTGCAGTTTTCACTGAAAACGAAAAAAAAAATATTCCCCTGTTGCCACATACTGCAATGTATATGCTACCGGATGTATTTCTGTCAGATGAGGTTTTCTCTTTTGACTAGGGAAGGTCAATCCTCTCATGTATAATTCTAGAGGTCTCTGATGAGTCGAAACACTTCTTGAAGAAAACATCTGACCATTTTTTTCACTTCCTCACACTCCCTCACCACACAGTGTGGAACATGCCTGATCACATGGTAATTCTACAGCAGAGGTGGTGACACAACCATCAGACACTTATTCTTGGGTTCTGTGCCTGCATCACTGATGGGTGATGTCAGTTCTCTGTGGAGGTGACTGTGAACCATATGGACATGTTCTGCTAAACTCTTGACTGGATCACTGGGGCAGCTCTCATGTGCATTCACATTCCTAGAATGCCAGTGGCTGCTCTACAGTAGAGAGGGAGGAGTAACAGATGGCAAAACACAATGAGAGAGATGGTGGTCTTTACTTTGTGGCAACTACAATATTGGATGTTGGCAAATAGGGAAGCCCAGCATTGTAGGCACCTTTCCCTCCCAGGTTCTTCTCAGGGCCTTGGAAAAAGCTAACTCAAGAATAGGTCCTTAAGCTCCAGTGTCACAGCTGTGTAGTGGACCTGATTAGCTCTTCTTAATATCCACGGTTAAGAGCAATTTCTTTCCAAGCCTGGAGGCACTCGCCTTTAATCCCAGCACTCAGGAGACAGAGACAGGCAGGTCTCTGTTACTTCAAGGCTATCCTATTCTACAGAGTGAGCTCTAGGACAGCCAGGGCTACATAGTGAAACCCTGTCTCAAACAGAGAAGTGACTTTTGTTTTTTGAGTCAGAGTCTCACTGGGTAGCCAAGCAGGACTTTAATATGCTATGTTCCTGCCTCAGCCTCTGAAGCCATGGGATGACAGGTATAGACAGCCATACCCAGCCAGTAGTAGAGAGCAGTGGAGCCCACTTAGGATGGCATGACACTTCTGGCATGCAGGTTACTCAGAAGTGTTAAACATGACACAGGAACAGTGTGTATCTCACTAGGATTATGTGCCCCTCAAAGGCAGGCGATTGACTGTTCACTGTCCTTAATGTCTAAGATAGGAAATCCTAACTCCAGCATAGGACTTGGAATGTGTCAGCAAGCTAGCTCCAAGGTCTTAGAGAAAAGGACCCTCTTGACTCAGGGAACACTGGGGACTGCCTGTTTTCAAAGCCAGAGGTAAGGATGGCTGGGCTCCTCTCCCTCCATACATAAAGGGGGGTGTCTCACCTGCCTCAGTGGTCCTGGACTGACTGATGTTGGAACCCAGCCCCCATGGGTAGCTAGAGTTGTTTTCCAACATAACCACAGGTACCTCCTGTTTTCCTGACCTCACCCCACTGGGATCCATATCCTGTTGTAAACCCTCTGACCTGGGGTTTTTGTAAGTTTGTATATAAAGGTGCTCCACAATAAAGGTGGGAGACATTCTCTCAGAAAAGGACCAGGAATCTTGTGGTTCATCCAGATCTCCAGGCTTTCTCCCAATACTCGGACTTAGTGGCCAAGAGCAGCCACAACTGAGTTATCATCCCTCTGTAGGGTAACGAAGGAAGGTCCTGGGTATTGTCTCTGGAACTGGTTCTGATTATCCCTTCCAGAGACTCTGTGGCCCCCCACCACACCTCCCAACCTGAATCCCTGAGCTGCTATGAAGTTAGGAGGCAACGGAAACATCAAAGGTGAATGATTTTGAGCCATAAAACAGCCTGAAAAACAAGTTTGGAAGATGAATGGCTCTGAGTCTGTGTAGCTTAGCTGGGGTAGCCCTGAGAATTACTGACATTCCTGCCTGGGAGTTCCAGAGGCCCGCCTCCCTTAGAGGACTTCCCCCACAGTTCCCCTCTACTCCACCACAAATGATGGAGCAGTCACCCTGTGTCTCAGGTCCCTGGAGATGATGCTAGAGAGAGCCTTGTCAATATATGATTGATAGCCATGATCCTAGGGACTGAGCAGGTGTAACCTTGCAAAGCAGGTGACAAGATTCCAGCTTGGTGTTCTAGACCTGTCTGGGTTCTCCTATGTCTGGTGCTGGGTTCCAGCTCTGTCCGCACCAGCTTCCAGCTTGGTTCTTTCTGTGTTGACTGCCTCAGTAGGGCTGGCCTGGGTCTTCAGTGCCTCCCTGATGTTCATGAGGCCACTGGCGGAATAGGCTGGGGGTTTTCATGTCTGCCCTGTCCTTTAAAAACACAGTGGGTGTTGCAGCCTAGGCCTCCACACCACTCCCCTATACCCCCACCACCCCCACCCTAGTCCTGGGATAATGTTTATATACAATTGCTGGCTCTGATCTCCACCCAGGAAAACACCAGCTGCTTTTGCAAATCTTTTTTCATGTGATAGAAAGCAGGACAGCAGGGCCTCATGCAGGCCTACTCAGACTTCTCTGGAGGGTGTTAGGAGACAGCAGCAAGTGTGTTTTATTTATGTTTTTCAAAGTCATCCCAGAACCGTGTCTAGGCAACTGCAGGCCTGTCAAAGAGCTGAAAAGCCTAATTTTGTTTAGAAGAGACAAAGGGATTAGGTGTCCCTGGGACTTTAACCAGCGCTTTGTTGGTGGTTTTGATTTAGGTTTCATTTAGGGATGGTAAGTGCAGAAAGGATGCCAAAGATCCAGGCTGCCAGTGTTGTGGAGATGTTAAGAACCCAGCATACATGAGGTGTTGGCAGGGAAATGAATTAGTGTGGCCTTTGGGGGGAAACGCTGGCAACAGGTTTCATAACAAATGAGCCTGACCTTGGATGCAGCGATTCACACATTAGAAATGGTCCTACTGTAATAGCCACACACATATACAAGGACCTGTGTTCAGAAGTGCTTACTGCAAGGCTGGGGATGTAGCTCTGTGGTAGTGTGGTTGCTTGTGTAGCGTGTTCTAGGACTGGGGTTCAATCCCTAGTACTGGAAAAATAGTAGTCACTGTACTAAAAAATAGAGACCCTATCAGAAGGGGACAGGTTCAGTAGGTTATGGTTTATCCAAGCACTGGACTACTCTATCGGAATTAAAGAAGCAAAAAAGAAATAAAAGCAACAGGCAATATACAGATGGTACTTAGGTGAACCTACTATTTCCTGGGCCATCGTTTAGGAAATTAGCTCATTTATAATAGTAATTGAGCCTTCCTTTAATACTTTAGTTTCTGTTATTAGAACCTTTTTTCCTTAGGTGAAAGGGGATCCATCACCACTGAGTAGAGTGCCTGGCTCAAACTCTTCTGCCTCAGGGACAGTGACCACCATATAATGCCTATACAGACATGCTTTTGATTTGCCATGAAATGAAAGATGCAGATAGCAGAGAAACAGAGCATGATCTTACTATGTAAAAAAGAAACTACACAGCCGGGCTGGTGGCACACGCCTTTAATCCCAGCACTCGGAGGCAGGGGCAGGTGGATCTCTGCGAGTTCGAGGCCCTGGTCTCCAGAGGGAGTGCCAGGATAGGCTTCAAAGCTACACAGAGAAACCCTGTCTTGAAAAACCAAAAAAAGAAAAAAAAAAAAAGGAAGAAAAAAAAGAAAAGAAAGAAAGAAAAGAAACTACACATGTACATTTATTTGTAAAAGGAGCAGTCTGGAAGCACATACATTGATTTAGCAATTCTTTATAGGAAGGGAGGTGAAGTGAGCTATGTGCTGAGGATTTATAAAGTTTTTTTTTTTTTTTTGCTAGACATTTATATTTTTGCAGTCCCCTCCCCCTTTGTACAGCAGTGAGGATTAAGCCCTAGGGTCTCATGCATGGTTGTTGCAAAGAGTTCACTTCCTTGCATATCATGGGTCACAGTCCATTGAAGGAAGCCAAGGCAGGAACTGAAGCAGAAGTCATGGAAGAAAGCTGCTTAGTGGCTTGCTTTTTTATGGCTTGCCGAACCTGCTTTCTTATACCATCTAGGACCTCCTGCCCATAAGTGGCACTGTTTACAGTAGGCTGGGCCCTCCATCATCAATTATTAATCAAGAAAATGCCAGAAGTCTGATTGCTGGAGGTGTTTTCTCAATTGAGGTTCCTCTTCCCAGATAATTCTACCTGTGTGGAACTGACAAAAAGTTAACCAGTACATCAGTGATAATAAAATAATAACTTAGGGCTGGGGAGATGACTCAGTCAGTAAAGTACCTGCCTCAAAAGCCTGAGGGCCTGAGTCTGGATCCCCAGAAACATAAAAATCTGAGTGTTTACTCACCTGTAGTCCCAGTGTTAGGGAAGCAGAGACAGGCAGATCTCAAAAGCTCACTGGTCAACCAGCCTACAAAACTTCCAGTTCAGTGAGAACCCCTGTCTCAAAAAAATATGGTAGAGAGTAGTTGAAAAAGACACATAGTGTAGACCTCGGGTCTCCATGTGTGCTCACATACACATATAGCCATGTAAGCCCCCCCCCATACACACACACACACACACACACACACACACACACACACACACGGGTGGGGTGGGGGAAGAAAACAAATAATAATAACTCAGATTCTCTATCTAAATAGCCTTTTAAAATGAAGAGACTTCTGTAATACTGGAGCTGGGAGTGACTCTCAACATTAACTTCAGGGTAAAGTGTGGTACCATGCCTCATAGAGTGATGGCTATAAGTCACCTGAAGGGAGCAGAGACATTGGTCTTCTGATTGGCTAAATGTGGCTGAGCTAATGACTGCTGTCCCTGTCCTCCAAAGTCATGCCTCCTCTGGGAAGCCTTGGTGATGTTGATTTTCCTGATACATAACTCTCCACATTGCTTCCTTAGTCCCCTCCCCCAGCATTCAGTTAATGTCATGTTGGATCTTATGTAAATAATCCAGGTATTTAACTTGGTCTTTGGTAAAATCCCTTCTCTTTCAGGGTCACTCTGCAAAAATGGATTCCTTAGGCATTCATTCTTTAGGTTCTTTACAATTTACAAATCTTATTCCTATTCTTTATTTCAATTAGCTGGGGAATGGGCCCTGACACTCTAATGCACCTTGTACAACTTTTCTTTCAGAGTTAAACCATGCATGGGCTTAGGGGAGGCTTAGATGATGAATATGAAAGTTATCAAAACATCAAGCCCACTCCCCTACCTTTGCAGTGCTGGCGATGGCGTTCAGGGCCCAGAGCATGCCAGGCAAGTGCTCCTCCACTGACCTACACCTCAAAGCCTCTTTCCTTTAGTCCTTTATTGTTAAAAGCCATATTCAGATACACAGAGAATATAAAAACAGGACAAAACAAAACAAAACCAACCAACCAAACAAACAAAACTGTTGGAGGTGCAGAGATGGCTCGACAGTTAAGCACAAATGTTGTTTTTGCAGAAGATAGAGTTTGGTTCATAGCACCCACATAGTAGTTTACAACCATCCATAACTCCAGTTCCAAGGGAACCAATGCCCTTCACACATGGTGCAGAGACACACATGTGGGAGGACACTCACAACAAATTAAAAGAAAAAAAGTTAGAGTAACAACTTTGCTTTATTGTGTCAAGTCAAAAAGCATCCATGTTTCTGGGTTTTCTTATTTTTATTCTCGAGGTAGGAGTTCTTTATTATTTGTTTTTTAAGAGTTATTTAAAAAGATCTATTATTATCTCTGTGAAGATGCTAAGGCTGTGGGAATGACCCTCCATGTTTCATGGAGGAGAAGTGGGAGATGGATTTCTTCCTCAGGCCTATCTGCCTGTCTCTGTCCACAGAGTCTGAGTGTTGAGCCTTTCTACTGAGGGAAAAATCGAAAAAATGGGGGCGAGAGAGGTCATGTAAATACACCTAACATGCTGCCAGCAATTCAGGGTTATTTCCTTGCTTTGTGTAAATGAAACCCAGAAAACCAAATTGACCATCAGAGAGTCAGTAAAATGTTTAGATCCTATTTTGATTGTTCCTCCTGCATCATCAGCATCATTGTCATCATCATGGTAACCATCTTTCTTGGTGTTTCTTGCTGTCATTTTAGATGGTCACACACTATTTTAAGAGAGTGGTGTCCTTGGGGAGAGTTCCTAGACATGCCAAGGGCATCGCTCGCTGCCGCTGTTCCTGTTTGTCAGCGCACACTGCTTTCTAAGAGAGTCCTGTGTCTGTTTCGCATGGGTTGTTTTTCAGTTTTTTTTTTTTTTTTTATCTTGTTTATGAGAGCTTGTCTCTTGTATCCCATGATGGCCCAGAACTCACTGCACAAAGGAGGGTGAGCTTGAGTTTCAGGTCCTCTTGCCCTGCCCCTCTGTCTCCTAAGTGCTGGGATGATGGGTGTGTGACACCATGCCCATTTTCAAAAGAGCTGTACTGATTTGAGCTTTAATCAATCGTTTTTAAAGTGCTATTTGCCCACTGTGTGTGTTCTGCATCACTATATATATTCAGAGATGGGGGCTCACTGTATATAGCCCAAGTCGGCCTCAAGTTTAAAATCCCACCTTAGTCTCCTGAGTGCTGGAATTACACTTGAATACCACAATGCCTACCTATAGTACATTGTTATTATTATTGGTTTTTAAAGACAGGGTTTCTCTGTGCAGCCCTGACTGTTCCGGAATTCACTTTTGGAGACCATGCTGGCCTCAAACTCACAGAGATCTGCCTGCCTCTGCTTCCCGAGTGCTGGGATTAAAGGGCATGTACCAACACCATCCAGCTATAGTACTTTAATTTTAAAAAATATAGCTAGGCGGTAGTGGCGCATGCCTCTAATCCCAGCACTTGTGAGGCAGAGGCAGACAGATCTCTGAATTTGAGACCAGCCTAGCCTGGTCTACAAGAGATAGTTTGAGGACAGCCTCCAAAAACACAGAGAAACCCTGTCTCAAAAAACAAACAAACAAAAAAACCCAAACAAACAAAAAATTATTTTGTGCCTGGGTGGTGGTGGCATAAGCCTTTAAACCCATCGCTTGGCAGAGGCAGTTGGATCTCTGTTAGTTTGAGGCCAGCCTGGTCTACAAAGTGAGTTCCAGGACAACCAGAGCTGTTAATACAGAGAAACACTGTCTAGAAAAACAAAACAAAGCCAGGCAGTGGTGGCCCATGCCTTTAATCCCAGCACTAAACACTTATTCAGCACTGAATTTGACATTTTGGCTAGAGTGGCTGGCCAATGACCCAGCAGAATCTGCTTTTCTCACTCCAACCCTAGCACTGAGGTAACAGAACTGTGCTCTCATGAGCTTTTACATGAGTTCTAGGAATCCAAACTCAGTTCCTCTGTGTTTGCACAGTATTGAATACTTTTCTCAGTTGCACCCATCCCCATAGCCCCTATTTCACATTTATTTTAAAGACAAAAGTAAGTGAGCTAGGCTGTAGTTTATTGAGGCAGTATACCTAGCATGCAGTAGGAAGGCCCTGGGTCTTACACTGTAGCTAGGTCAGCCTGAACTGTCTGGCCTCAAGCTCTTGGTAATCCTCTTGCCTCAGCCTTTCAAGTGCTGGGATAACAGGGTTGAACTATCATCCCAGTTTGTAAATTAGAGTTTCTTTATTAGGTTAGGATTCAACAGCAACCTCGGAGAGTTTATTTAAAATGTAGGTGCTTAAGTCCTAGCAGCTCTCCGTTGAATCAGAATGTTCCAGGATGGGCTTTAAAATCTGTGTTTTAACCCAGCCCCACTCCACTAAGGTCCCAAGGCCACACATTGTCAGCTGCCTTCATCCTTCCAGATTCTGCTGCCTCCAGTGATATGCTCTTTGTACTCTGAAAATGCTCCATCGTGCAGGGCTTGGGAAATGGTGAAACTGGAGAGGCTTTGTTGCAATTCTTCACACTCGGTGCTGCTGCTGTGCGATGGTGGTCGCTAGCCCTCTATAATTCATTTCTCAAGTGCCTCTGTCCCCTCACTAGGGAAGACCCCACCACCACAGCAGAGGCCAGGCCCAGAACAGCTGATTGCCTGTCCAGCATTCTTACCCTTCTTGCCGGAATGCCCCAGAATTGTGGAGACAGGAGCTGGCCTCTTTTCTTCTGGGTCCCCTGGAGAAGCAGCCAGAAGGCCCGTGATGGGGGAGAATGCCCAGCTTCTGGCTTTCCCACTGCTGTTTTGGTGAATGTTGGTGCCTCCTACCCTTTGGACATGAGGATCCATTTGTCAGACCCTGTTGTTCATCTTGCTGGGGCCAGCAGTGCTAGGGTACCATTTCTCTCTCTGCATCCTTCCTCCTGCCTCCCCCACCTGCAGCAGCAACCCTCTCATAGCCCAAAGTAGATGAGGCCCTGCCACCTAATAGGGTTGCTTAGTGTCTTTACAACCATGGGAAAGGAGAGGTGGAAAGTGAAGCCAGAAGGGCATTGGGTGTCAAACTGAGGGCTTTGAATTCGGATAGCAGGGAGAACCTTCCAGACTGGCTTTTTCTTGTTTGTTGCTTCCCTATTCTGCATTGTGTGTGTGGGGGAAGGGAGACATGCCTGGGTGGAGCTTACCAACATTCGGCAGTCACTTTCTTTTGTGTCCTGTTTGTCCAATTTGGACAGCATACTGTCAGCAGTTGAGGCAAGGGCAGTTTCTTGCCCAGCGGCTAACTTTTGCCACAAAGAAAGTAAATTCCATGTGGAGTTTCTTCAGTGTCCATCATCTTCTCTGAAATAGATCGGTGCTTCCAGTAGCAGATATGTCTCATTGTCTTAAAAAACCATTATGTTATTAAAACATCTTAAATGCCATATTCTGTAGGTCTCTGAAGTGTTTGAAGATCACCTGTCTATCTAAAATATATCTGTTTGGCTTTGAAAACAAAACTGACTACAAGTTTGATTGTAATAGGTGACTAACTATTAACCTGCATTTCTTTATTATCCTAAACAGTTTGTAATAATAATTTTCAAGGACCAGAAATTTACATTATATTGTTAAGTGAGCTGTATAGGTGCAATACCTTGAACAAGAGTGGAAACATATGTACAATAGGTTATAACAAAAATTACCTTAAGTTTGTATCAATATACAAAAATATCTTAAGAGTAGAAACATATATACAGTGTAACAAAAACCTCAAATTTGTATCAATATACAAAGATCCACACCAAGTAAAATATTTAAGACTACTAGTTGCTTTTTTGATTTAAAATTAGGTTCAACAATCCACCCTTCTATCATTTCTATATAACTCCTTCTCTGCCTCGGAGTGGTGGGATTAAAGGTATGTACCACCACTGACCGACCACCCACCTTCTCCCTGCTTTTTCTTTTCAGAGCAAGATCCCTAAATCTGATCTCTTTTGTTGAGCTTTTTTCCTGGTCATTACCAATAACAACTTGTAACCAACTCTCCTAAATGATGACAAACATAACCCACTGAATGACTAAAAACCATCCACCCCACCTCTTGGGAATGTAGGCATTATATTTTCTAGATTGCTTCCTGTTGTCAAGGGTGACAGCATTCAAGAGGATCCTGATAAAATTGGAAGAATGGTCAAGTCCTGGGAGAGCTATCGGTGTCATTTGCTGCCAGTCGTTGTGTAATGGGAAAGTGGAAGGCTTATCTGAAGTCCTGGTTGGAGTAGTGCATGAAGCTGTGCCATTTCAGCTAGCCACCTGCCACCTTGAAATTGCCTGAGCAGTTTGCAGTCCAAAGCTGATCTTTGGGTGGTGTTTGTCAGCTTAGTGGCATTATAACAATTCAGGTGGAATTGTTGCTGTGGGGCCCCGTCATCCTTTTGGAGACTTCAAAGGTCACTGTGAGGCATGGTCATGGTTCACTGCAGAAAACTTAAATATTTTTTAAAAGATTTTTATTTATTTATTATGTATACACCATTCTGCTTCCATGTATATCTGCACACCAGAAGAGGGCACCAGATCTTATAATGGATGGCTGTGAGCCACCATGTGGTTGCTGGGAATTGAACTCAGGACCTCTGGAAGAGCAGTTGGTGCTCTTAACCTCTGAGCCATCTCTCCAGCCCAAAACTTAAATATTTTAATGTCATATGCAGCAGATCTCAGAGAGATTAAAGGCCTACAGTTTGTTAGATACATCTGAGGTATACAGGCTTAATTCTTAGTTACCTGATAGAGACTCAAGCCCAAAATCATGTACAGGAAGCTAAATTAAACCTTTTTTTTTTTTTTTAATTAGTACTCTATATGACTGTTGAAACCCAGCCCCCATGGGGTCTCTAAGAGTTGTTTTCCAGCATAACCACAGGTACCTCCTGTTTTCCTGACCTCACCCCACTGGGATCAATATCCTGTTGTGAACCCTTTGACCTGGGGTTTTTGTAAGTTATAAGGCTACTCCACACTAAAGGAGAGAGACATTCTCTCAGAAAAGGACCAGGAGTCTAGTGGTTCATCCAAATCCAGGCTTTCACCGAATACTTGGACTTAGTGGCCAAGAGCAGCCACAAATGGAGGTTTCACCGAGATCTGGAAAGAAAGGGGACCCTGAGAGATCACCCTCAGAAGGCTGGAAAGAAAGTAAGGAGTTGTGAGGGTGAATTGCAAAAGGTACTAGAAAATAGGTACCTCAACTCCTGAGAGAGTTGGATTGTAAAAGTACTGGAAAAGGGGTGCCTCAATTCCTGAGAGAGTTGGATTGGAAAGCTACTGGAAGGGGTGCCTCTAGAGATCACAGTCAATCACACACAGAGAGTTTAAAGAGACAAGGTACTGGTAAAGAAATATGGGAAATCATCCACTGAGGAATCCCTCCTTCATGAGCTACTCACCAGCAGCCAGCTGACCCAGCAGCCTGTGCTTTTGTCCACTTGAGCCTGCTGCAGGCTCCAGTCAGCCAGCAATGATGTGGTGTGCACAGGCTGGCTGGAGAAATTGCCTCCTGAGAAAAATTTGGGGCGCTATGCTTGGAAGAAACACTGGTTTACACTCTAGCCAGCTACCTGTGCCAAGCCACATCCAGCCTGCCTTGTCTACCAGTGCATAAAATGCAAGGAATGCCAGCTTCTTTCAGAGCACTGGACAGGCGAGTGATACAGCCACACAAAAACTTGCACAGGGCAATAGACACTGTCATCAATGAGCTCCCTTTCAAGACACCTGTCACAAAGTCTTTGTCCAGCTACTCCCAGTACTGCCGTTCCATCTCCAATACAGACTCCAGAGACAGTGAGGAGAACTATGTCCCTATGCAGAACCCAATGTCTTCACCCCCTGTATCCAGTGGCACTAACAGCCAAGCTCCAAAAAAAGAGTACTGGCAATGTGAATTACATAGCCCTGGACTTTCAGCCAGTCTCTCAGAGCCCTTATCGCAAGCCATCCATGTCATCTGTCGCATCAGATGAGAAAGGAGAATATGTCCGAGTGGATAAAGAAAAGACCCAGGCCCTACAAAAGACCATACAGGAATGGACAAAGATGCAGCAGCCCTCAAGACCCTCCAAAGATGCCAATCTATGGTAAGGATGGTCATCCCGCCCCCATACATTCTCTCCTTTGTGAGTTTTGTTCAAAAGACGTATGTATGTTCTGTATGGTGTGGCCACACGTGTGTATGAAGTGTGATCGTAAATGTGTGATTGTTAACAAAAGAATGCTATTGTATTGTCTTTGAATCGTTTAATTGCTGGGGAAGGAGCAACAGTTGTTAAAGTACAGGTTGCTTAGGAGGGAAATTTCTGCTTTTTTTTTTCCATGGAGGGTGAAGAGCTGTGGATTTCTTCCAGACTGGTATGGTTTCATGGGGCAGGACCTCCTGAAGCAGTGGCCGAGGTGATCTGAATATTTGTTTTCATTTAAATTTAGTTGGTTAGAAATGGTACTGGTCACAGTCAATCACTTTTTAAAGGAAAAAGGAGGAATATGATATAGAAATGATACTTTGTATTGGAACGGATCCTCATTTGTTGATACTAGTTAGGTTTTCTAGATATATAGATATTCTTCATATCATTCAAAGACCCTTGGAATATATGGCATTTAAATGGTTTAGGGTTTTTCTTGACAGTGAGACACAACTGCTCGTGGCACACCAATTATATCTGAGAGGAAGATGAGCATCCAAGAAACTCGTTATAGAGTTTGACTTTGACATGGCAAGACCAGACATTTGGGCAAGAAGCTACTCTTGCCTGAACTATTTAACTTTTGCTTTATAAACTGGACATGCAGGACCCATAGGAAAATGCCTAAAGGGTTCCTGTTTCATGGAGGAGTACAAACTGCCAATGCAGGACAGTTTAGAATTCCCTGCTTCATGAAAGAGTCTGCCAGACATTCAACAGGACACAGAAAAAAGATGACAGACAAACTGCCAATGCAGGTGGACAGTTTAGAATTTCCTGCTTTGCTGAGAAGTCTGCTAGACACATTGTGGCCTGTAGGCTAAAGATGGATGCCCCAACGTTACCAAGAAACTTTGGGTGACTGTCTAGGAAGCAAGGTGCCTCTGTCAGTTCTAGAGTTTATATATTATCCTTCTATGTTTGATGGAGTTGAAGATAGATAGTTATAGTAACACACTAAGATAGAATGGCTAAAATCTTATAGTTCTTACTTGATAACTATTTTGTTATATATAAAGAAGGGGGAGATGTTGGAACCCAGCCCCCATGAGGTCTCTAAGAGTTGTTTTCCAGCATAATCACAAGTACCTCCTGTTTTCCTGACCTCTCCCCACTGGGATCAATATCCTGTTGTGAACCCTTTGACCTGGGGTTTTTGTAAGTTTGTATATAAGGCTGCTCCACACTAAAGGAGAGAGGTATTCTCTCAGAAAAGGACCAGGAGTCTTGTGGTTCATCCAAATCTCCAGACTTTCGCCCAATACTCAGACTTAGTGGCCAAGAGCAGCCACATATGACTATTAATACCACAACAGAAAGTTTAAATATATATATATTTAATATATATATATGTAATATATATATTAAATATATATATATTTATCACAGAGATAGAGATAGAGAGAGAGAGAGAGAGAGAGAGATAATATTTATACCTTAAGAAAAGTGTTTTGTTTTTGTTTCTTGGTTTTTTTTTTTTTCTTATTTTTTTTTTTGGTTTTTCGAGACGTGTTTCTCTGTTAGCTTTGGAGGCTCCTATCCTGGCACTCGCTCTGGAGAACAGGCTGGCCTTGAACTCACAGAGATCCGCCTGCCTCTGCCTCCCGAGTGCTGGGATTAAAGGCGTGTACCACCAACGCCTGGCTAAGAAAAGTTTTAAAGGGTCAAAATAGAACCAAAGGATCATAAGATTAGTGGCAATAAAATAGTCACTTAATTTTTTTTCTTCTGTCCCATACCAGGTGGCTCTTCTAACATGAGACAGATTTTAGATTTTCCTTTAATAAGCATGCTTGGGTTTAGAGAAGAAGAGAGCCATACATGAGCTCCAAAGCCAGCTTTAATTTTTAATTGAACTGAGACTACAAAAAGACCATTTGCCTTATATGTCTGTGGAGAACATCAGAAATAAACATTTGGGAAGACTTATGAAATTTTATCCTGTTGGAAATGTGATATACCATTAGGCCAAATAACTCTTTTTCTTGGGACATTTTTTCCTGGATGATTCGTCCTTTTTCTTCAGGTGTCTCATTTGTTCAGTGGTCTTCAGATTCCTTTGTTGGCTGTCTTCATTCTTCTGGAAAGACAAAAACAAAACCCTGCCCCAACATTCATTTCGGGGAGTTTCCTTCTTTTTGACAGGTTATATCTGATCAAATGAAAAGCATTTCTTAATTTTATAAGTTAGCTTTCTTTGTTTCTTTTTCTTTTCTTTCTTCCTTTTTTTTGGGGGGGGGGGCAGAGTTTCTCTTTGGCTTTGGAGGCTGTCCTGGAACTCACTCTGTAGACCAAGCTGGCTTCGAACTCACAGAGATCCGCCTGCCTCTGCCTCCAGAGTTCTGAGATTAAAGTTCCCCACTAACGCCCGGCTAAAAGTTAGTTTTGTAATCATTCATCTCTGGGTGCTGATCTTGCCTTTAAAGGCTAATCACCCTTTTGCATTCTGAATTATCATTTGTTGTAACACCAGTGCTACAACTTCTCATGGGTTCGGGAGAGGGAATCTGAGGATTGAATAAAGACAAGATAGTGGTGTTGGGACCCAGCCCCGACTGGGTCTCTAAAAGTTGTTTTCCAGCATAACCACAGGTACCTCCTGTTTTCCTGACCTCACCCCACTAGGATCAATATCCTGTTTGTGAACCCTTCGACCTGGGGTTTTTGTAAGTTTGTATATAAGGCTGCTCCACACTAAAGGTGAGAGATATTCTCTCAGAAAGTGGACCGGGCGTCTTGTTGTTCATACAAATCTCCAGGCTTTCACCCAATACTCGGACTTAGTGGTGGCCAAGGGGGGCCACAAGTGGAGGTTCAACCGAGATGGGGAAAGAAAGGGGGCCCTGAGAGATCACCCTCAGAAGGCTGGCGAGCAAATAAGGAGTTGTGAGGGTGGATTGCAAAAGGTACTAGAAAATAGGTACCTCAGCCCCTAAGAGAGTTGGATTGTAAAGGCACTGGAAAGGGTGTGCCTCAACTCCTAAGAGAGTTGGATTGTAAAGGCACTGGAAAAGGGGGTGCCTCAACTCCAAAGAGAGTTGGATTGGAATAGAGATCACAGTCAATCACACAGAGAAAGTTTAAAGAAACAAGGTACTGGTAAGATTTCATTTTAACTTTGGATTAAGTAATAATGCTAAGAAAATTATTAAAGAAATTCGGGAAATCCTCCACTGAGGAATCCCTCCCCGATGAGCTGCTGACCAGCAGCCAGCTAACCCAGAAGCCCTTACCCTTGTCCACTCGAGCCCACTGTGGGGCTTCAGTCAGCTGGCAATGATGTGGCGTGCACAGGCCGGCTGGAGAAATTGCTTCCTGAGAAAAAGTTGGGGCGCTAAGTTTGGAAGAAACGCTGGTTTATCCTGTGGAGCGGTCAAATGAGTGGTGACTCAGATGTTCTAGAATACTATAAGAATGAACACTCCAAGAAACCCCTGCAGATCATCAACCTAAACTTCTGTAAACAGTTGGGTGTAGGCCTGACCTTCAACAAAAAAAAGCTCCAGAAGAGTTTTATGTTTGATATCAAGACCAATGAGCATACCTTCTACCTGGTGGCTGAGACAGAGGCTGACATGAATAGGTGGGTCCAGAGCATCTGCCAGATCTGCGGCTTCAGTCAGACTAAAGAGAGCACAGACTCCCTGAGAAACCTTTCTTCAGTCAGTCATAGTCTCTAGCTGAATTCAGCAGCTTCAGTCAGCACCTGCTCCAAGCAAGAAGGTCCTTAGCCCTTTCACACTCCAGCCAGCTACCTGTGTCAAACCACATCCAGCCTGCCTTGTCCACCAGTGCACCTCAGGAGTATCAACACTTGTACCAATGCATAAACCAAAGGACAGAAAATGCAAGGAATGCCAACTTCTCTCAGGGCACCCAGCAGGAGAGTGATACAGCCACACAAAAACTTGCCCAGGGCAATAGACACTGTATCAACAGAGTCAGCAGTCAGGCCCATGAGTTTTATAGCCTTCCCAAGCCAAGCTAATACAGTGCTTTTGACCTCCCTCGTAGCCTGGCTTCACACAGCCACACCAAGGGCAGCCTCACAGGGTCTGCGGCAGATAGGATGTATACATCTTCG